>NC_090925.1:526775695-527375695 GCF_040938575.1 Ambystoma mexicanum
GCAAGACTTTTGTGCTATATAAAGAAGTACCTGAGCTCCATAGACTTTGCTCAAATTGACTTTGGATGTCCAGGCTCCCTGCAGACTCTTCTGACCCACTGACTTTGATTCTAACTGTCCCTCATAGGTGGTGCATAAGTTAACTTGTATTGCTGGGAAAAATCTGATCTAGACTTCTTTGGGAGATTGAGAAGTGCCTTGCGTGCTTTGAGAACCGGTTAATCCTTTTCCCTCCCTAACCTTTTCATTTTCCATAACCTCAGAATATTACCAAGTGCAAAAGTGATATATAAATGCTAGCACTGTTCTAGTAATTGAAGTCACCCCAGGGTGTAGGAAGTGTGTGTGTAAAGCATCCCTAACGAATATCTACTTGCTTACCTTGATTCTGAGTAAGTGTTTTTTATTATTGCATATTGCCCTTTTTAAAGAAGGCTTATTTAAAACTGACCATTAAATACATAAAGAATTGCTTTACAAGAAAACCTTGTGAGTGTTATTTGTATACTTGTATTTGTGGATTTTGATGCTGCAGCTCACATTTACCCCTCTTGAGATAAGTCTGGCTGCTCAGTCACTATCAACTTGTGTAGTACAGACCTATACCAATAGTTGGGTTAGCTAATACCAAGAGGACAAGGCTGGTGTAGTCTCCCACAGGGTGACTGCATACAGTCTTGCATAACAGCCAAGGAGAAAATATCTTTGCGAAAGCCATAGTGAGCCTGACGGAGGGAGGTTGAGATGCATGGGGGGTCTACACCTGGAAGAGGGGGTCCCAGAGGTGGACTCATCACTCAATGTACATGTGAAACAGAACTTTTGTTTGTTATTTTTGAAATCCATCAGGTCCTTGGGGAACAAGAGACTTTTTGTAGAAAAAAAGACTTAACCACCAAAGGTCCTGATACATGAACTGGAACTGTTGTCTCATGCTGGGAAATCTTGAGAGTGTGCTGTGCTTAGGACTGCTGCCTTGTCCCGTGGTCAAAACATGGGGAAAGGGGACCCCCGGCTGACACATCCTGACTTATCATTTGTGAACACTTCTTTCTTTCTTGTGAACCCTATCCCACACTCTTTTGTATTTAGCGCAAGGATTGGCAATAGGTTTTTCTTAGTATACGCCCTTTTATTTGACACAATGCCACTAGGACTATCTTATTATTATTTGATGGTCGTAGATTGCTCCCATCTTAGATTTAGGTTAAGATTAGGTGTTTTTCCAACCTACATATACTGTTCAATAAACACCCTTGAACTGTGATCACTTGTGTCTGTCTATTCTTGATACCATGCCTTCCTTACAGTACCTCCATTCTGCACATGCATTGTATGTGTCCTAAAGTGTACAATTATGTACGAAAAGTGTCCATTTTCGTATGAAAAGTGTACATTTATTTCATCACTTTAAAATTGACATCAAATTCAGCTGTCACTTGCCTTTGATGTGAGTTTAGATGTTAATTGTGTAATGTATGAACTAGAAAACTCATACGCTCAGTCCTTAAAGCTGACAACAAAGTCAACTGAGACTTGCCCCTGATGTGAATTTTTAGAAGGCAATTGTGTAATGTACAAACTGTAAAACTCATATGTTCTATGTACAGTCTGTATGAAATATGCAGATTAATTCTGCGCATTCGTCATATTTAGATGCATTTCAAATGGTAATATCTCAAAAGCTGCCTATTTTGAGATGTTTGAGCCAAACAAATATTATTTTTTCTTTTGGGAAAACCCATTAAAAGCTGTTCAAAATGCAATCAAAATAAAAATGTTAAGCTATGAAGCCTTTAATGTACATTTCTGACTGTTTGCATGGACAGGTGGCTTCCTCAAAATATTGCTTTGGAATATTTTCTCATGTATTCATGCAAAGGTTCGAAAGTTATTGAGAAAAGTTATTTTCTGAAATGCCATAGAGACGTCGCCTTAACCTTAAACCTTGCGCTAGCGTGAAAGCAATATATATATATATATATATGGGATACATTACTCACCGTAATCGTATTTCTGATGCTTGTATCTGCTTAGATTCACATGCTGTGCATAGGTCGATATCTAGTGGAAGCTGCGGAGTATTACAGTTTGTTTTTTGAAACTCGAAAATTGGGCGTCGACACAGTGCGTGCCAGTAATTCTATCCCTAGTGTGACATCCATTGTACCCATGATCCCTCACGCGTCTAGGACCCTCAGATTGTATTTTTTCTGACATGAGGTAGCATGAGGAGTAGCGTGAGTACAGATGATCCAAGCAGATAGAAGATAGATAAGATAAGACTACAAGCATCCATGCGCCTTCTCTCAGAGGGGAGGAAGGGTGGGTCGCATGTGAATCTAAGCAGATACAAGCATCAGAAATACGATTACGGTGAGTAATGTATCCCTTCTGAGGCTTGTGGAATCTGCTTAGATCACATGCTGTGCATAGATTAGCGAGCAGTGTTAGAAGGAGGTGGGATTTGAGAAGGGTCATGAGCAAATAAATGTCTTAGAACTGCTTGTCCCACTTGAGTATCTGTCTTGGAATGGGTGTCAATGCAGTAGTGCTGAGTAAAAGTGTGAATAGAGCTCCATGTAGCTGCTTTGCAAATGGTGTCAAGGGGAACATTTGCAATGAAAGCCAGAGTGGCCCCAATGCCTCTTGTCAAGTGGGCTCTGGGCGTAAAAGGCAAAGTTTTGTCAGAAAGAGAGTAACACAACTGGATACAGTTGACAATCCACTTGGAGATGGCACCCTTAGAGACGCGATCTCCCTCTTTGCCTGTGGCTACGGAGACAAACAGTTGATCTGTTTTCCTAAGCGGTCTGGTCTTGTTTACGTAGTAAAGGATCTAGGGTGTGTAGTTTAACCTCAGCCGAGCTTTGTGGGTTTTGGAAGAAAGCCGGAAGCTCGATGGACTGGTTTACATGGAATTTGGAAATAAACTTAGGTGAGAACCTAGGGTGTGTCCGTAAAACCAGCTTATTCTTATGAATAGTAAAGAAAGGATCCTGCACTGACAGAGCCTGAATTTCACTGACCCTTCTTATGTATGTAATGGCTAATAAGAAGGCAGTCTTATAGGTCAGGTGTTTGAGACTTGTCTTATGCATGGGCTCGAATGGGGGGCCCATGAGTTTAGATAACACCACGTTCAGATCCCATCCTGGTGGTGGGGTAGGTATAGGAGGATGAAGTCTCTTTACTCCCTCCATGAAGGCTTTAACCACGGGTACCTTCCATCACGACACCTTTCTATGTGAGGTGGTGTACGCTGACAGTGCTGCCAGGTGTACCTTTAGTGAGTTGAAAACCAACCCTGCGTCCAGCAGGTGGAGCATGTATGGCACAATTGTGGAAGGAGTGCAATCAACTGGGTTGATTTGTTTACACTGGCACCAGATAATGAATCTCTTCCATTTGTCGAAGTCGCAATGCCTCGTGTTTGGTTTCCTAGACTCTTTTAGGATGTCCATACACCTATGTGGTAAATTGAGATGTCCAAACTCTATGACCTCAGGAGCCATGCGGCTAGGTTCATGGAGTTGGGTTGAGGATGCACCTTCTGACCTTGGTGCTGGGACAAAAGGTTGTACCAGCCCGGGAGTTTGATGGGATCGCACACCGAGAGTCTGCGTAGGTGTGGAAACCACGGTTGTCTCGCCCACATGGGAGCAACTAGGACGAGCGTCATTAACTCTCTGTTCATCTTGTTCACCACCTTCCTGATGAGAGTAGTTGGTGGAAAAGCGTACGCAAACATCCCTGACCAGTTCATCCACAGGGCGTTCCGCAGGGAGTCTGGTTGGGGAAACCTGGATGCGAATCCTGGGTACTGTGTTTTCGATTGTGGCGTATTGGTCTATAGTGGGGAAACCCCACTGAGAGAAGAGATCTTCTACGATATCTCTGTGTAGACACCATTCGTGTTCCTCCGTAAGGGGATCTCTGCTCAAAGCGTCCGCTAGAGAATTGAAATCCCCTGGAACATGTTGAGATGATAGAAAGATGTTCCGTCTGAGTGCCCATATCCAAATATTCTGGGCAAGTCTGGACAGATTTGGCGAACAAGTCCCTCCTTGCTTGTTCAGGTAGAACACGGCTGTCGTGCTGTCCGTCCGGATCTGTACCGACAGGTTCAATAGGTGGGGCTTGAACGCTTGAAGTGCTCTGAAAACTGCCAGAAGCTCTAGCAGGTTGATGTGATTCTTGGCCACTGTGTGAGACCAGAGACCCTGAGCTGTGTGGTGGAGATGGTGAGCTCCCCATCCTGTCAGGCATGCGTCCGTCGTGATTACCGCCTGTACCTCGGGATCGTAAAAGGGTTTCCCCTTGGATAGATTGTCTCTTGTCCACCAGTGGAAGCTTTGTACAAGTGTTGGCGAAACGACCACTAGATCGTCCCACTGACCACTTGCCTGAGACCACAGTTTCGCCAACCATTCTTGCATGGCACGCATGCGCAGGCGCGCGTGGGGTACCAGGTAAATACATGATGCCATCATGCCCAGCAAACGCATTGCTTTGCGTACTGTTATCTGGCGACCGGTTTGATATTGCGGAATTTGCAGTAGTATATTCCAAATTCTTTCCTCTGAAGGAAAAGCCAACCCCTCTTGAGTATTTGGAACAGCTCCTAGGAACTGCTTGGAGGTGCTGGGCACCAGACTTGATTTTTTCCCGTTTATGGAGAAGCCCAATTGGAAGAGGAGGTTGATAGTTCTTTGAATGTTTGTCCTGCAAATTACTGGGGTCTCCCCCGTGATGAGCCAGTCGTCCAGATAAGGGTACACTGGGATTGCCTCCCTGCGTAGGTGTGCCGCCGCCACCGCCAGTACCTTGGTGAATACCCTTGGAGCCGAGGCTATCCCGAAGGGCAGTACCTTGCACTGGTAGTGCTGACTGTCCACCTTGAAGCGCAGATATTTTCTGTGCACTGGGAACATGGAAATATGAAAATAGGCATCTTTCATATCCAATGTTGCCATGTAATCCCCCTTTTTTAGGAGGGGAATTGCCTCTTGGAGAGTAGTCATGCAAAATGTTTGGGGCTTGACATACTTGTTTGCAGGCCGTAAATCCAATACTGGGCGCATTGTGAAATCTTTTTTTGGCACAAGTAAGTAAGTTGAATAAATACCCTTGTTTACCTGGTGTCCCGGGACGAGTTCGATCGCGTCCTTTGCGAGAAGAATTTCGATCTCTTCGAGTAGGATCTTCTGGTGGTCTAAGCAGTGTATTCTTTGTCGTGGAGGGTGGTTTCGGGGACGCTCTAGGAGTTCTATGCAGTATCCTGCGGATACTGTGGACAGCACCCATCTATCTGATGTGATCCCTTCCCAAGCTTGGGTGAAGATGCGTCCCCCTACTGTGGATGCATGAGAAGGGACCCTGAACGGAGCATCACTGTTTTGGTGGAGGCGTGCCCCCTCCTTTATTGGGACTGCCTCTACCCCTACCACGACCTCTTTTGTTACCCCTGCCATAATTCTGGGTAGACTGCTGGTTAGAGTTCCATGTAGTACCCTGGCCTTGGGAATAGTTAGAGCCTCTTTGGGAGTTTTGTCCGTGAGGCCGAAGAAAATTGCCATTCCCTCTCTGGTTAGGGGGTTTGTTGGTTAGTTGCCCTAGGGACTTGAGTGTCTCGTACTCGTCCTTGGCATTCTTTAGTGCGTCCTCGACCGCCTTTCCAAACAATAGATCCGGCTCCACCAGCTTATCTATCAATGATGCTTGGGTCTCGGCCTTGAAACCAGACTGCCGTAGCCAAGCATGCCTCTTGATGACCGTGCTTTCAGCAATTAATCTGCCGGCGTTATCCACGGCATCAAAGGTTGATTTTAAAATGCAACCTGATACGGCTCTCCCCTCGGCCGAAACTCGTGCCAATCGGCTTTTTAAGGGTTCTGGGGCTGAGTCTATGAGAGCCGCGACTTCTTCCCATTGATGGCAGTTGTAACTAGCCAGCAGGGTGGTGGAGTTTGCAATCCTTGCCTGGTAGGCGGAAGTGGAGGCTATTTTACTGCCCAAGCCATAAATCTTCTTGCTCTCCTTGTCGGGGGGAGCTTCGGACGATGACAAGGGCGTTCCCGCCCTCTTACGGGTGTTTGTAACAACCAGGGAGTCCGGTTTGAGAAGTCCCCTTATGTATAGTGGGTCAGATTGGGCTGCCCTGAAAAGCTTTTCAATTCTGGGGTTTACTGCCCTAGTGAGATTGGGGTTAACAAGGGAAGGGTCTATCCTCCTTTGTATTGACTTAAGGATAGGGATGGACTGAGCAACAGGTCTCCTCTCTCTCACCAGTTCCTCTGCAAAGTCCCTCTCTTCCTGAGCACCTTGGGTGTCAATATGGAAGTGCTGTGCCGCTCTGGACAGGACCTCATTCAGGAGAGGTTGGTTGTCGACCGGGGAGTCGGTAACCGCGGGCTCGTTCTCTACTGGGGAATCTACCCTGTATGTATCTGGGTCATCCTCTTCCTCCTCCTCCTCTTGGTCCTCATCATCCCCGTAATAGCCTGTCCCAGTTTGTTCTTCGAACATGCCCACGCCTGGATCCTCAACAAAGGAGGGATCCTCCTGGTATTGAGAATAGGGCTGTAAATAGAAGGGGTTTGAAGCTAGAGTTGGTGCTTCACCCCGGGACTTCCTACTTGGGGGTATTGGATCCTTTGAGCCTGAGGGAGTTGACCCTTCTGGTGTATAAGAGAGAAAGTGTTCCGGGTTCTTGGCATAGAAATCTGCCAATGATGACATCCTTGACATTACTCTGTCTATGTTCTCACTGGACCATTCCTTTGAACTGGGAATAACTCTTCCCTGGAGTGCTTTCTCTGTTTTATTCTGACTAGACCTACTGGTTTGAACAGGGGTCTTAGGGACAACAGATTGAGATTTGTCCTGGCTAGACCTACTGGCCTGAACAGGGGCCTTAAGGACAGGGGTCTGAGACTTGTCTGTCTGTTTAGGTGGAGTAGAATGTAGTTTAGGAGAGGAAGTAGGCTGGGACTGCTTACTTTGTTGTTTCCCCCCCCCGACTTTTGGGCCCTATCAGAGCTTTTCGATGCCTGTCGTTGAAATTCGGGGGTAGAGTCCCTGTCTCTGAAGAGTGTAAGGGATTCGGTAGCAGCCTTGCCGCTGCCTGCAGACGCCGACTCCTGGAGTGCAGCTTGGGGGTAGAGGTCGGCGTCGTCCTCCGATGACCGAACCTCAGTCACTAAGGGTAGCGAGGCACTTTTAGCAACAGTGGAGGGTTGCTTGGTGTCATGAGGTGATCTCGAATGCAAACGCCCAGAGGACACTGACTCGGTGGACCGTTCTCTACGTGCCTCTTGCCGAGAACTCGACGTGCGCGTCGAGTCTCGGTTGGACTTCTGTTTGCTGGAAGTGGTGTGGGTAGCGCTCGTGTCGCGGGGGTCTTCCCCATAGCTGCCCTGCTGGACAACCTTCCGAGGTCGGGGACTTGCGCTTGGCTGTCCATCGACGCCATATTGCCCTCGCCGTCCGAAAGTACGGCGTCGCTGCCATCGCTGAAGGCACCCTCCGCGGCCACGGCCTCTTGTCGCCTGGCGTGGTGGGCCCAAGGCCTTGTCGAACGGTCCTTAAGGGTCTTCGGTTTAAACCAACTGCACGCTCTGCAATTCGCCTCGGGGTGGTCCCTCGGCAAGCAGAGGTTACACGTGGCGTGTCTGTCAACCCAAGGATACTTGCGGTTGCACTTGGGGCAAACTTGAAAGGGGGTACCCTCCATACGCACCCTATGGCAGCGGGCTGGGAGTGTAGGAATATAAGTAGTGTACCTACATTAAACAGAGTGTAGGATATGTGCCACCCCCCACTCTCCCTACTTGCAGGGCCGAGTCCAGAGGACTTCCGAGGCCCGGGCCGAGGCCAGAGGCCTTCCGGGGCCCAAATCCGTCACTGTAGTCCGACGGTAGAATTTTCTCCGATCCGGCGTCGAGTGTCGATGTACGGAGACTCGACGTAGAGGTGGAATAAACGGGGAAATATATAACAATATTAGCAAAATCTGACTAAGTCAAGGAACTCCGCTCAATGCTTCCGACCAGCATGGCGGAAAAAAAACAATCTGAGGGTCCTAGACGCCTGAGGGATCATGGGTACAATGGACATCACACTAGGGATAGTATTACTGGCACGCACTGTGTCGACGCCCAATTTTCGAGTTTCGAAAAACAAACTGTAATACTCTGCAGCTTCCACTAGATGTCGGCCTATGCACAGCATGTGATCTAAGCAGATTCCACAAGCCTCAGAAATATATATATACTGCATATACATTGGACCAATTGCACTGCCTTTCTGTATACTCCCAGGCACATCAACTGGGGATCCTTCCTGAAAGACTGCTTGATTGCTGCGCTGTGGAGGTAAGCTCGTCTAGAGGGTTGCAGGTTTCCCTGATAGTGGTGTTCTTGTGACCTGTTAGCTAATTTGTAATATTTAGCACTGTTATTGCCTGTTAGCCCCATAATTATTAGTTGTAAAGTATATTTTTGTAGATACTCTTTTTTTTTTGTATGTTTACATTCTTTTAATATACTTCCTAGAAGGCTGGGACCTTCAAGGCCTGAAGGTAAGGTGGGCTACAATAGACCAATTGCTCGGAGTCTTGCCTCACAGACACAGCTTTTCACAATGTAAAAATCGCAACCTTCATCTCGAAAGATACCCTTAACCTCCCAGGACATCAAACGAATGTGATCGAATATCAGACATTCTCCTCTCCTCACATTCATGGAATAAAATGGAAATTTGAACAAGGTTCTAATCTGCTGCAGTAGTCACGTCTATATCCCATTGTACCACTCCAATTCAAACAGCCAGCTATCATGCTGCTTCCTGCCATGTTTCTTTAAACCTCCCACGTATTGCCAGGCACACCCTTTCTGGTAGTAGTGCTTAATATGACAAACACAAGTAAAATAAATAGCTCTGGACATCTTTCCCAAATAAGAGCACGCAATCCTATCCATAATGACCTACTGCAGCCTGCTCCTGATGGCAGAGGATCCAATCTTTAATGCTATGGGTCAGTGTGTCTCTACTGACTCCAGGGTCTGTCCTTAATGACCTGGGGAAGCATCTCACTTATGACTGGGGACAGCATGTGTCTAATGACCTCGGGCAGGATGTTTCTAATGACCTGGAGCAACTTGTCCGTAATTAAATGGGGCAGGCTATCCCTAAGACACACACCCATTTTAACCTGGGGAAGATGAACACCAATGAACCAAAGAAGCCTTTTTCTAGTAATGTGAAGCAGCGTGTCCCTAATGATTTAGTTCATATTTTCCTAATACCCTGGAGCACTCTGCCCAAAAAGGTCTGGGTCAGCCTAAACATATTAATGTGAGGGAGGCTAAGCCTGATGGTTTGGCTCTGCCTTTCTGTATTAACCACAAAATCCCCCAGTACCCCAGCCCCGATGACTGAATTGTCTGTCCCTAGAGTCCTGGGGCCACAGGCCAGGGAGTGTCTCTATTAACGTGGAGCAGCCTGTCACTGATCACATAGGACAACCTGGCCCCAATGTGCTGGATCCGCCAGTCTCTCGTTGCACCAGACTGTTGCCTACTCATCTTGAATGTTCTGGTTAAAGGTCTCCTAGCCTTGGCATGGTCCAACCCTGCTACACCCCTGCGCTCTTACCTTGAAGTCCATCTCCATGCTGTCTTGCGTCACAACCGGATCATTCAGAAGAGAGTAATCAATCCCAATGTAATCGTCCACAGGATTCCTCACTGTTAAAAAACCAGACAGTGTCAGTCAATGGGAATGCATACAGAGAGTGCGGGGGATGAGTCTATGGTTGAAATAGTCATTACATCTGGCAGTAAAATAATGATGTAGGACTAAACTGCCAATAAGAGCTTATATGGAGACAGGCATGAACACACAGTCCAGGGCATCTTTACAGAGTCTTGTACAGAGGGCAGCATCAAGACTTACCAGGTACAGTGTCCAGCAGGGAGTTGAGCAGCACTAGGCCGGCGTGGTTTAGAACAGGGCAAATCTGAAACGGTAACAAGCGCCATGGAGGCATGTTACAATGGAGCCTAAGTGGGACAGACAAAATATCACAATACCTGGAATAGGATTGGCTAATGTCTCTACTTGCTGTTATATTTCTTACACCATATGACCATGGGGCAGGACAGGCAGGCATCAACTTTACTACAGGTGCAGTGAGAGATGCACAGGTGGTTAAACGGATAGCCTGTATAGGAGACCATCTACATCAGTAATGGAGAGGTTTTGATGAAAAGGTATTTAGGAAACTCTTCTACTGGGCTGGTGAGAGCTTTGCTGATCACACCAATTGTACAGGCCAGCACAGATACCACTTTTGATCACCCTAAGCAGAAAGGATATAATAGGTAGGATACATAGTGCTACACCACAGAAGATGTAGGTGATAGTACAGATGGCTTGGAGAGGACATTTCAATCACCATAGGCGCAGGCAACAGTACTGATCACTTTTAGAGTGCGTGTTGATCATTTTAGGTGTAGGTCTTCAGAGGTGGAATGGGAAGCACAATATTGCACCAGGCTTAAGGCAGAATTTGCGTCATATTCCACACTCTCATCACTCAGGTGAATTATGTTGTGCAGCTAATATGAACATCGCCTCATTCCTGCCTCCTGCACATTTGGCACATGGTGGTCATCCCAAGTTGGTCACCTTTGAGGGACTGTAGGATGAGTGGGTTTGAGGCTGCTCTGATGCGGTGATTCAGGTGCTGGCAAATACAATGCTGTGAAACCACCATACTGAAAGCTGCTTTGCAGAACGGTGGTACGGAGAGACTCACCATGAGTCAATTTCCACACATTGTTCACTTCATGCTCAGAGCCCCATCCATGTCCCTCCTTCCTCTTTAAATCACTCAGTGCCTATATCAGGCCCACTCATGATTTTGTTTTCACCTCCACTCTCAGCCCTGTGTCTCTTTGATCCACAGGCTAGTCTGAGACCGAGGCGGCTGCCTAACACAGGCAGAAATGCAACCTTTGGTTACGAAACCCCATGTCACGGCAGTTTTGTCAGAAATGGCCCATTCTGGCAAGGTTCTATCAGCGCCCCCTGCTGGCAGTGCTCATCAGCCGTGTGAGAGTGGTTGCAGTCAGTGCTCCCTGAGCTGTGGAGCGCGCCTCTACCCTTGCATAGTAAGCTGGTGGGAATCAAGCGCTTTCCAGCCTGGCATGTACACATGCTTCCCAGTGTACTATTGCTGCCATGCCTGATACATGTTCACCATATTAGTGTTTCACACATTGATTTGAGTGCTAGTCAATGTACTGCAATATTACCTACTATGAATGGGCCTTCATAACATGCTCATCTTCTCTCGTGTACCATCTTTGCCAGGGTGCCTCTAGCCTTCAGTGCTCAGAGACCTTGAGGCCTTTGGCAAGTGTTTCCACAGGCCATGCGAGTGCTCCCCACTGGCGGAACATGCTCCCCTGCTGCAAGCATTCCTACACCCACCAGCACTCCCCAAACAGTTGAGTGCATCCTAGCTTGTTAAACTGTCACTCTCAGTTCCACCGCTCCACACCCAGAGTCACTGTTCCAACTTGCTCCAGTGTGAACTGCTCGATCATTACGTGTAGGCTAGCAATCGATTTATGATGGGAGTTCTTTGCTCTTCTTGGAGGTACATCTCGTCCGATTACTGTTTTTCAATAGCTCTATTTTGAGCTAGGAACAGGCTTCATGTGGTCTGGTAAGATTTTAGACTTTGGTGTAATATCGGGGACATTTGAAATGAAAACCAATTGTATGGACTCCCGTGGGTGTAATATCGGGGACATTTGAGATGAAAACCAATTGTATGGACTCCCGTGAGTGCGGGAGAAACAAGGCATATTGAGTACATCACAGTGTCATTATTAGAGTGCATGTTTAATGATATGATATGCTTCGGGCCCACCTACGCTGGGAGGTTTCCATGCAGTGGGGTGCATTGTGGCCTTTTTCTATGCCCCGCTCTTGTTATTGTTCTGCTAATAACAGGAAGCGCCATCTCTATCTTCATGTGTTCTATGATCTGGTGAGCCTTGCTGTAAATCTTCTGCAATCGGTGGCTCTGACTCACCTGCTGGTTCAGGAGGAAGCGCATCCCTGTGGTGATGAAAGTTGCCAGCAGATCATACACTCTCCTGTAAACAAAACACAGCATCTTAGTATTCTCGTCCGTTACTTTGGGGGTCATGTGTGGTTTGTAAATCGTGTGATTTCCAGAACCTTAGTGTGGATGTGGCAGCTCAGCCATCGTGCCGTAGCATTCTTGCTGTGGTCTACCTTACCACAGGATGTTTAAAAAAGGAAGGGCAGGTGGGTCTCTGCTTTATTACCCAAGCAGGTCTTCTGCATGCTCTCCAATCAGTGTGCCCCCTGGAGGCTGATCTACACCTAACACGCGCACCCCGCTCCACAGAGGCTGGCTACCTAGACATATGGTCACTTGGTTCACCCTGGGCCTAGAGTCTCCTCTCTGTAGAGGCTGATCCGAACACCTTGTGTGTCTCAGTGTACAGTGGTGTGTGTGCTGGGGAGAATGGGCACAGGGTGATTGGTGCATTTCTCATAGTCCAGGCTGATTTGGGGTTGAACATATGTTGTCCGCACACACGTTGCAGTGACCTAGGTGGCATCCTGTCCAATGTTGGGAGAGAGGTTAGAAACGTTCTGACATCTCCAGCGAGACGCGGGAGTGTTGAGTGCATGACCTGATGATCAGCTTCCCTCGTGGCCTTCAAGTCATTATTGAGTTGACCTAGCCAGAGCACCCTCTGTGTGCATTTTCAGGAGGTATAGTTCACTACCTTATATGGTGGTATTGGGGCCCGACTGGAGTTATATAGGGCCTGGCCACGGTGGCAGAGGCCGCAAGGGCAGCATCCACTGCTGGAGAGGAAGACATTGCGACAACAAACACGCTTGAAGTGGCTACTAGGAACCTGTTTCAACCCAGTGCAGAGCTGGATCATGAGTCAAGGGAGGGCTACATGCAAGGAGAACACATGATATGCGCGTAGCACTGCAGATTGCACATATTAATGATAAAAGGGGCAAGCAGTAGTACAGGCGGAGGCTTGAGGAATTTAAGTGAATTCAATTTGAATTTGAAGAAGTGGCGCAGGGGCCCACCCCAATTCATGTGTGCCTGCAGGGGTAACCAGAAATGCCGGCAGAGCACTGGTGCAACACTTATACAACAGGACAGTAGCTTGATGTGCCTCCACTGCCCATTGCTGGATCTCCTTTATGAGCATGGAGACAGGCAGCTCATTCATGTGTGCTGTGATGTGTCAGGATCGCTGCTCATGGTTGGGTGCATACGTGTGTGTGTGAGTACCGCCATCAATTCTACAGGAGATGGCTGAGGCCATCTGGAGATATTATACACCACAGAAAGTCACTATCAACAGCCCAACACCCTTTCCTATACCTGTGGTGAGAAATGGCGCACAGAATTAAGGTGCCACTACCCCAAGCGTGTGGTTGCAGCCAGCCTCTGCATCAATTAGCCATTTGCTTGAGCTCCAAGGCATTTATCATTTCACTATACAGGAAGATGCATTTATTAAATGTAGGGTGTATATCACAGAATAGATGTACTCCAAGTCACTTACTTTAGGGTGCCACTGAAGCCGGCCTGCATCTTGGCAACGGAGGCATCACAGGTGATGTTGGAGATCTTTAGTCGCCCGGCCTCATCTTTGGCCATCTGTAGTTGTGTTTTGATGTTCACCCCTTCGGCCGAGGCATTGATGGTGCCTATATCGTAACTGAAGCACAAAGGGTCACGTGACAGAGATGTCGCTATTTATTGAGGTTCATATAGTGGAAAACACTTTGCGGCCACCTCAGTGCGCCTTTTTCGTACCTCGGTGTGCGTTTCACAAATACAAAATGTGTGAGGTATGTGCAGGGGGTCATGCACACTGGTCAAATGAGCTCAAGCATACAGTTAGGCGGGGTAGGTGAGACGCGTGGGGGAACGATCCCCTATTTTGACAGAGAGCTCACACAGTCTGAGTCCAGACAGGAAGTAAGGTGCATGGGCCTACTCCCGATTATTACTGGCATTCACACAGGTGTCCATTATGCACAATCGAAAAGGATATGGGGTTGATCCTTTTCGAATGTTTCCTTAACAGTGTTTGGTGTTGACTGTGCAGTGAAGGGTCTTTAAATCCGTCACACCCAGGAAATCCGTAATTGAATTGGCTTGAATGCTGATAAGCAGATACGTAGGGTCTGGCAAAACCTGTGATTTCAGCTTGGAGCGTTAGTCAAGCAGGGGGGGCGACGTTATTTCTGTCAATATTTTTAGCCATTTCTCTGCAAATCCTCATGCATAGTACGCTAAACTTTTTATCCTAATATATACTCCTCAGGAAATGTTGAAGCATAGGCGGGACATCTGGTTTTTTACTCTTTGTATTAAATGGGGGAGCTTTTTGGGAAGCCCTTTGCGACAGTGTGACGGCAGTCAAAGGCAAGCCAAGGCTAGGGATCTAGTCAATGAGAACAGCTTTTAGGTTTGTGTGAGGGCCATGGAATAGACCATGGATAGCTGGATGTTGAATTCTTTAACAACAAGGCTCGCATGGAGGTAGAGAGGATGCGAGGGGTAGAGTGGAAAGGGAAGAAGGTGGATTCAGAGAGAGAAATGGGTGCATTCTGCAACATCGCAGATCATGGAGCAAGCATGACTAATTGTTGATAATGTTAGGGCATTGGGTAGGAGCCAGTTTGGACATCAAGGGTGTGGTTACCCTTGAAAAGGAAAAAGGGAGGGACAATTGTAAGCACGAGAGAGCGGGCATTCTGATAAAGCAGCATCTCTTTGTCCCACTGAGATGTGGGTGTTATTAAGGTGTCCAGAAGGGCACAGGCTTGAGAGATGGGTTAGAGGAAGAAGAAAGGCCTGGGGGATTTCTGATCAATAAACCCAGGTAAGAGAAAGCTGTTAACATGTTTAGGCTCCAAGGAAGTAAGTAAAAGGAAGGAAAACGCTTGCAGATTGTCGGTAAAAGTCAAGTGAAGGATAAGTCCTGCAGGCAGAAGGCCTTGTGGAGCTGAGTCTGCAGCAATTAAATGCACTGGCAGAGGTCTGTGTAAGGCGTGTTTGTTGATATGCAAAGGGAGAAAGATGAGGAAGATTTAGAGGATCAAACAAAGAGGGGGAAAGGTGTGGAGAGACTAGCAGAGGAAAGTAAAACATGCTTTGGGAAGATGAGTCCAGGGAACAAAAAGAGCTGAAGAAGAGTTGCTGGCAGTAGAGAGAGGTCTATGGAGGGAGTTGATGTTGAGAAAGTATGAAAAGATGGCAGCCAGGAAAGGGCTATTGAGGTGGACATGGGAGGAAGAAAGGCCGGCAGCCATGTTATTTTGTACAGAGATTGGTACACAGAAAAACATGTGATAGTAGCCACAGAATGGGTTTGGAAATGTAGGATGGTGGATGACATATTTGAGAGTTTCTAAACCTACACAGACCCTTGCTTGAGGCAGGCACAGATTTCAGATAAAAGGAAATAACTTACAAAAACCAGTAGAGCAACTTGCGTTGGAAGCTGAGGCTGATAGAGGCATTGCTGATATCGAACACAAGGTTTTGACTTGGTTGAAAGTGCAGGTCAGAGTCTGAGAGCTCCAGCTCCGTCACCTTCACACTGAAATGAGAAGAGGCGGAGATTAGTGTCACTGGCCCACATGTACCACCATCTCAATAGAGTCCCACTTCTATCTCCCAAAATCTCAACGCAAACCAACCGTTTCAAAAGCCCAATCTTAGTCCAAGTCTGCGGTTTACCACTCTTAGTCCTAACCCATTTCTGGCACAGCCACCACCACTTCTCTTTTGCAACACTTGCTGCATCCCATTCAGCAACTAGTCTCCCACCTCCCACACTGTCTACTTCAAATCTCAGTCACGCCCTCACCTTCTGCACCCGACACCTGCCCGTGGGGACATTTGTTGGGGTGCACCCAAAAAATAGGGCCTCATCACGACTTCGGCGGTAACCCTTAAATCCGGCGGTAGCGCTATTACCGCCGGATTTAAGGGTCCGCCAAATCAGGGCTTCGGCGGATTTCGCCCCAGCTCTGAGCTGGGGGAAATCCGCCGAAAATGTGCGCTATTACCGCCGGCGGTATTAGCGCGAAGATTCCCCATTTAGCCCAATGGGGAATGGGGCATTCCCGAATGGGCTCAGTGGGGAATGGGGACTTACATTACCGCCGAACTCGTGATCCGGCGCCATTAGCGCCGGGGAGTTCGGCGGTAGGGCTTATACCGCCCGCGCTAATAGCGTTACCGCCCAAGTCGTGATGAGGCAGTCTGTCTTGCCCTCAGTATGCTAATGGCATCCAAACGTCTGTCTGTCCAGACTATTGGGCGATTTTCTTTTCTAGTTAACACCCCGAAGCAAATCCTTCAATTCTGATAATATATTAAGATGGATTTAAATACTTTGCGCTGACAGGAATACAGGTGAAAATAACCAGTGTAAGTGCCCCATTGCTTTATATTGCCACGTTGTTGTGACTGCTGATAGGCATCATTAAACTGATGATTGTGACCTGTTAGGAAATGCAAAGCATACATTGATGACGCATTTTACTTTTATTATTGATCGTTTTACTATTGTTTGATACTGGTTTTACTATGCTTGGACTGTTCTGATTCTTTATTAGCTTTTAACTCTGATCAAGGCAGGCCCAACCTCAGTCCCGTTTGTGCATACGTTCAGGAAGGAACTACATATCCCATAATCCCATAGTGCCCGCTGACACACGGTGCTTAGTTCAGCCCATGTGACCACAGGCGTTAGCAGACTTGTGGCAGGCCTAGTCAGGCTGTTCACTGGTCAGCACGTTATGCTGCTCAATCCACTCAAGACAATGCGCCAACAAGGAATTGCGTTCACTTGCAGCGCCCACGTGCCTGTTCAGCTTTTGTGGTTCTAGAGTTATACTTATTTCTAGAGTTCTAGAGGCCTTTGTCTTGTTTTTTCCAAGTGTTATTAAGAGATGCCTACAATTTTCCAGGAACCAACTGCTCACACTTAATAATAATTTAGGCTCTATTACACTTAGAAGTTTAAATAAAAATGGACCCTACTGTATCCTGGGTATTTTTAACTGCAATCCTGATAATGGACAGGGTAGAGTTTTCCTTAATGCTAGATCGGTGGTCGGCAATGCTGCTGCAATTGCTGACTTTATTAATGAATATAACTGAGATACAATACTTGTCACAGAATTTGAGTGGCTATTGGATTAAATGGTCAAAAGAGAAAACTACTGGGGCAGAGGAGTAGCTGTAATTTGGAAATCCAATGTTTATATGCCAATGTTGAATTCCTATTGTGGGATGAGTTGTACCAAAGTTGCCCCTTTGCGCTTAAAAATTCACATTCACATCCTGCACGGGCAGTTCTTATCTACAAGTCTCCAGGCCAAGCCAACCGGATTTTGGCCAGGTTGGAGGATTTCTTTTGCTCAGGGACCCCTCTAAACAATAAAGGAATGATCTGAGGCGATTTTAATATTTGGCATGACGCTCACCTTGATGGAGCTTCTCGGAAACTCTCCGAATTATTATACTGCCATGCTGTAACATCTCACACACTTTCTTGCTCCCACAGTGGTGCGCATTGTCTTCGATTTGATCCTTTCCAGAAACTTAGACTTCTCCCTTATTGCGACCCCACCAGTATCTTGAAGTGATCATTCAATTCAGTACTTTATCATGACGTTTCCCCACTCCTTCATTACCAGGTGCCGCTCCACATCTGAGGCCAACGGTCAAAAAGGGACTTGTTACAAAACAGGCCGATTATATCACCTCAGCACTATCACATGGTAACTTTGATGCCCCCCCGTCCACAAGTTCTTTGACTAATGTCAAGCCTCCTTTCACACAGTGCTTGATCAAGCAGCCCATTTCTCTCATGCAGTCAAAAAACCTCAAACCCTTGGTATTCACTGTCACTAAAATCGCTCAAACAAATATGTCGTAGGAAGGAAACAACCGAGCAAAGATCCCCTTCCATCTACATGAAGCACAGAAAGCACTTCATACTTATAAAACAGGACTAAAGGAAGCAAAATATACTTTTCTCAATGACCAGATCCGTTTGGCTATATACAAGGCTGCCAAACCTTTCTCTATTGTAAAATAAATTACAGTACCGCTTGTTTATTTCAGAATGGTGTTCCCTCAGCTCATCTAGCCAATTAGTTTGTTTTTCTTCTTGGTGAAATTCATAAAATCTACAAAAAATGTCCAGCGTAGTGATTCCTTAACTCATATACGGAGTTAGGCACAGGTATTGAGACCAGACTTGTTTTCGAATTCAAACGAGTACCCGGGAATGACATTCTCCTTTATTAACCAAGCTGAAGCCTACTAGATCCACCTCGGATGTAGGGCTGGCCTTAGTAGCCCAATTTCAATTTACAACCTTGACTAAATGTATTACTCCTTTGGACAATTTGTCTCTTCAACATGGGGTCGTTTCCCAGGGCTTAACTGTCCTTATTACTCCCCCTCTTGAACAAACCCTCATTGGACCATGAAGAAATTGGGAACTATCAACCCATTGCTGGACTACTTTGGATGCCTCAGATCCTGGAAAAAGTGGTGTGGGGGAAAATCGTGGATTTTGAAAAATGTCAACAACCCTTTAACACTGTGCATCGTTATAGTAATGCTCAGCCAATGCTAACTGCCATGTTTAACAAGTGCCTTATTGCCATTGCAGTGTGAGCCTTGTGTTCTAATGCGCATGTCCTAGCCTCAAAGGCTTTACCGCCTAGTACTTAGAGGAGCTCGCTTCCACAGTTTTCGCCTCCGACGTGTTTTCCTTTTGGCATGTAGAAGTGTGTTTTAGAATGCCACTTTCCTAGGCAAGGCAACTTTAGCAGAAGGAAGTGGCCATATGGTAAGCAGACTTGCATGCCCTGAGTCGTGTGTGAATGATAGAAATAGCCCGCACAGAAATATTCAAAATGTATCTCTGTTTGTCTCCCATCCTAATCATGTCTTCCTGAGCATGAGAGCACAGCCTTTGCTTAAGACTTATATGCTGAGACACTTGGACTTAAAACACTTAAAACATTGTTTCTTCCAAATGTCTTGCTATGGCTCAAACTTCCCTCGCCCTTGAAAGGCATGGGTGTTCTTGGGTATACAAATTGTTGATTAGAGGAAAGGGGGGTTGCTGCGTCGAGTCTGGTTAGTCGTTGGGTTGCTGTTTATCCTGTATATGCTGCTATGCTGATTTGCATTCAAGTTCATTCACCAATCCACTGGTAGAGACTGTGGTTATGTTTCCACAACACTGGCAACCCAACAACTATGGGCCTTTGTCGAGAACAATCACCTGCAATAAGGGTGCCGACCGGGCATGGGACTGAAACCGCCCTGGTCTCCGTGTGGGACAATCTATTGCTCCACTGAGATCAGGGCTACCTCTCTGTGCTGGGGATGCTAAATCTATCAGTTGCATTTGATACAGTGGACTGTCACATTCTTTTGGACAGACTTTTTAATCTAGTGGGGATTTCATGCCCTTCCTTGGACTGGTTTCAGAGTTACATCTCTGACAGATACCAGGCTGTTAAAATGGGCACTTTTATATAACTCTCCTTTTTGGTGTCACTGTAGGGTTGCCCAGGGTTCTCCTTTATCAGGACTCCTGTTTAATATCTATGTTTCCCCCTTGTTGCCCATTATTTGCACATTTTATACATATTTCCACTCTTATGCAGATGACCTGTAAGTGTTCTTCAAGGTCTCTGGCCCTCAGGAGAATTTTCCATCTCCAGTCCTGTCTCTCTCAGATCAAACTGTGGCTGGCTAAGACCAAACTCCAACTTAACTTGTCTAAGAGTGTGAGTATCTGCATCTTCTAAAAGACCCACTGGAGTGTTGTGCATCGCCTGCCTTGGTTGGTTTGCCCACTAGCTTTGCAAAGAAGATGACAAACGTAGGAGTTATCTGGGAAGTTGATGATGTGAGATTCTCATTCTACTGTTTACGTATACCGAGATGCACACTTCCCTTACTCCCGCATAATACCCATGCAGTGGTGGTCGGTACCAGGGTAAACTCTCGTCTTGACTATGCGGACACCCCCTATACCGGACTTCTTGGGTATCTGTTGAGAAGCTTAAAACCCACTGTGAAGGTGGCTGTTAAGCTTATTTGTAAATTATCCAAAGCATCTTCTGTCTGCCTTACATGGCGGCCCTTGCACTGGTTGCTCATCTCTCAATGGATCACTTTTAAAATGTTGAGCATAGTTTTTTAAATGCATCGATGGACCGGCATACAAATACCTCAATTGGACTTAGTCTGATAAATGCACGCATGCCGGGAGGTCATTATCACTGTTTACTGAATTGTAACTAAAGTGTCAAAAACATTGTGTTGCACTTATAATGTAATTTATTCCAAAAACACTAAGGGCCTGATTCATGGAAGTGTTTTATAATGGTGCAATCCCATAGGAAAACGTTCCATGAATCAGGACTTACATGTTTATATTGAGTAAAATCAATCTGAGATTCACTATTTTAAAATGAGCAGACTGTATTATTTGATAAAGACTATTTGATAGATTGCCGAAATGTATCTTCAATTAACATTGTTCAACAACCTAACAATCTAAATAATACATACGTTAGAGTAAATGTTGACTGAAGCATTGTTCAGTATATATAGGTGTGCAGGGTGACGGGAGTGTCCATAAGTTGTGGACACACTATTTGTTTCCATTATAGAGAGTGACTTTCGATTCCACAGTTACATATTTCTCCCTTGCACCCTGAACACTATTAACATTCTCTTGAGTAATACTAATTCTTATTCACTAAAATTAGGTGTGCTAAGCCCTATGACAATATTTACAAAAGTGCCAACTGGTAGTAATGCATTCCAATGGGCACAGACGGGAAGGGCCCCTGGAGCCATGGAAAAAGGACAGCAGGCTTGCTTGGACTTCAGCTCGCCAGGGGGGCGGTCAACCCAAGTGCAAGGCAGTCACCCAAGAAAGGGCCAACATCCCTGGCTATTTTCCAGGGAGGGACTGGGACCACGCCGGGGTGCCCGGGTCCTCTGCCAGGGAGGCAGATGATTGCTCCATGTGGGCCAGCAACCCCGGCCGTCCTGGAGCTCTGTCTGGAGCGCGTTAGAGCTTCTCCATCCAGGGAGGGATAGGACCCCACGGGGTGCCCCAGGTCTGCCTTTGGGCTGGTCAGGCATACAGTTGACCTACATGCGAGGCAGGTGCCCTAGGGAGGGGGCTGCATCCCCAACCATGCTGGAGCTCTAGCCAGGGCACATTAGAGCTTTTTCCTACAGGGAAGGCTGAGGAACCCACCAGAGCACCCCAGGTCTGCTGCTGGGGATGCGGACGGACAATCCATGTGCAACGCAGGTTCCCAAAGGGAGGCAACATGCCCGGCTGTCCTGGAGCTCTGGCTGGCGCGTGTTAGAGCATTTCCTTCCAAGGAGGGACAGGGACCCCGCCAGGGCAACCTGGGATCGCTGCTGGGCAGGGGGATGGATGACCTGCGTGCAAGGCAGGCAGTGACATGTCCTGACTCTTTTGACTGGGGTGGCACAAGTGGGGCACTGACTTATGCAGGGGTGGCATGAAGTATGAGCGTACACACAGAAAATTATCATAGGTTAGGATAATCAGGTGACGCCTGGGGTATCCAATCAGATTCCTGGTGTAGCATGTGCCACCCCAGGCCACTCCCTGGGCGCACCCCTGGAGGAAGGTGCCCATGGGAGCAGACAGCACCCCCAGCCATATCAGAGCTCTGGCCGGTGTGCGTTGCCGCTTTTCCCTCCAGGGAGGGATGGGGACGCAGCCCGGGAGCCCCGGAACTGCTGCTAGGTGGAGAAACCTAAGTCAAGACAGGTGCCCAAGGGAGGGGGCAGCACCCCCGGACATTCTGGAGCTCTGGCAGGGGAATAATAGAGGTTTTACCTCCAGGGAGGGACCGGACACCGCCACGGAGCTCCGGGTCCGCTGCTGGGTAGGTGGACGGTTGACCTACTTGCGAAGCAGGATCCCAAGGGAGGGGGCAGCACCCCTGGCCATCCTGGAGCACTGACCAGGGCACGTTTAAGCTTTTCCCTCCAGGGAGGGGCGGGCCCCTGCCAGTGTCTCCTGGGACTGCCACTGGGCAGGCGGACGGTTAACCAACGTGTGAGGCAGGTGCCCAAGTGAGGGGCGGCACCCCTGGCCGTCCTGGAGCTCTGGCCGGTAAGGAATAGAGCTTTTTCCTCCAGGGAGGGACATGTAGAGAAGCCCCTCCATGCTCACACCAATAGAAATACAACCCACTAGTGAAAAGGCCCAGCACACCTCTTGCAAGGAGTACAAGGTTTATCCTCTTAAAAGATAAGTACGCAATAGCAAAGAACTCAAGACAATTAACACGATAAAAGGGAGCAGAGCATCATCAGTGACGTAGGTTACATAAGTTGTAAATCCGAATGGCTGGTTGGTGTGACCTTATACATAGGCAACCTGCTCCATAAGAGAGGCCAGGCCATTTGTCCGAGCTCCTCCTGTCCATCTTCTTCCACATGGGGGTCTTCTCACGGTGTCATCAGGTGCTGGGCTCTGTAGTTGCCAATAAAGGATGCAACTTGCAGCACACCTCATCTGTGGCCTAATGTATGGCATTGCAAAATCCCCCTGGGGCCTAGGTCTAGGATATAACAATCGGTGTTGCGTTTTCATAATTCCCTGTATTGTGTAGTGAATCTAGCTCGGTGGTACACTGGGGAGATCAGGGTATTATAAAAACACAACACCCATTGTTATATCCTAGACCTAGGCCCCAGGGGTATTTTGCAATGCCATCCAGGTGCATTATGCACTGTTGACTCAGAATGCTAATATGTGACTAGGCCTAACTGTTTAGATTAAAGGATGAATGTGAATGGGAAACCTGGATTGCAGATTATGGGCAGAGTAGCCGTATACTAGTAAAAAAAAGCACGAATGGGTTGAAAAATCGGTTCTATTCATGACCTCTAAACTAATTACCTTTATTGTGCCAGGATGTATAACTTGTCCTAATAACCTCCCCTTTACATATTTCGACATATATGCACTGACAAAATAAATCTGGGACGCTATACAAGTACTAGTACTGGTTCTCCATTAACATGTGAGTCGTCACTCTACTAGATTACTTGATAAACACAGAGTACACGTGACTATATGTAGTAGGGTGCAGGACACTATGTACTAGGTAGTTTAACTTAGGCCCATGCGGAACACCACAGAGGTTTAACATATATTCATATGAAGACATTGTGCCGGATCATACTTACTATATCTGAATGAGGCTTCCTTTTGAACAAGAGCTAGTGTTCTACCTTTTACATGTGGCATCACTAGACAATACAACCAGGTCTACCATTCAAAGATGGAGCGCTGGCACTCAATGAGCGCTAGCAAAATAGTGGAAGGACTAATATGCCCTTAAACATACCCGTTACCACGGCTACAGTTGCCAACACGCTGAGATGCCGGCAGTGCGATGAGACAGCAGCCGTACCCTGCAACAGGGGGCCTCACGTGCAGAGTTGCAAAAACGCTGGTAAGACTCGGCGAATCAGACAGCACGCTGTATTTGGATGTAAGTATCTATATGACACTATCCACAAGAATTGAAATCTGTATATTTGTCTCCTCCGCTGTAGAAATACCACAGATCGAGCAGATTTTGGCAGATTATTTGGAAAATGCCCACGTTGGCTGACTCGGATCGCGGGCATCACTAAGGTATTTAATGTGTTCCCTCTATGCCTCAGTACTTGTACACACAAGTTATTACACAGAACAGGAGGCCTAACCATCATATCCTCTTGCCCTAGGCAATCTACACTGTTCTTGCTACGGGTACCACTCAAACCAAAGCAATGCATATTTGATTTGGACATGTGAACCCTTACATCTGAATCTAGATCCTCCACAAGAGAGGTGAGTGACTCAGGACTTTAAGCCCTGAACTGAGGACCAGTCTGCACAAGAGGGACTGCATACCTGTGCACGCCACGATGAAAAGTACGTTATTTTGGTGATGGTTTTTAGCGATATCTAAAAGCATAATTTCTTTATGCTTTTCCATTAATTAGGTAGAAGGAAGGATGAATTATATCTCCTCCCCACGTTCAGATGAACGGGATCGCCCTCTAATAATCACCTACAGAGGTAATTAATTTAACCCTGAATGGGTGATACACTCACTGTTAGAGTATTACTGGCACTTAGAGTAATAGACACTGGTTCCAGTTTCTGTCTTTGTTTTGTCCGATAAGGTTGGACGACACATCACACCAATTTATACAATCAACACACTAGCAGTTTGAATGCCAGTGTAACAACCAGGTTCCCACTCCTGATGAATGTTCTGGATTGATCACCCAAATGAACAGAAACATGTAGGGAAATGATACTGTATAATGGAAATGCAGTTACAAATGGATGCAGTTAACTATCAAATGTTATACTAAAGGTTTTATTGAAATTATATAAAAAACAGAGGTCAACACGTGTCACAATTGAAAGCTGTTTCAAATACCCTGGCCCCGGAAGTGGCAGTTTGTTTATGTTTCTTTGACCCACTTTCACATTTTAGGTGTTGTTTTTACGAATTTCAGGAATGTAATGTATGATATTTTGATGTTATAATTTATGATGATTAAAATGGTTTTTAAATACTGAAAGTGACCCCACTTTCAGTAGTCCACCCTACTAGACAGTGCCTCTCTCTCCTTTTTCCATATATATATATATATATATATATATATATATATATATATATATATATATATATACACACATTCCCCATCGCCTGCTAGGTCAACCCAGTGTTCTACATAGCTCTCGGGGTCTGGCAGAGGATTAGTAATGGAGCCTGGGGGGGTTGTCAGGGCCATCTGTTTGTACTGCACTGTCTTTTGTACCATGATAACCCCCACATACCCCAATTGAAACCATCATCATTGTACTGCTAGGCATTGCTTTAGCACAACATCGAAGTCCCAGTTGGCAGGTACAGAAGATCACCAGTACGAATACGATCACTGGAACTAATATCTTCACGATGGCTCCCATCCATGATGGTGCCCAGGAAAAAAGGTTGTTGAACCAATTGCTTCTTTGGATGCCAGATTCTGTTTGCATGTGGGTCCCGAGAGTGTGCAGGGCCCCTATTATTTGCATTAGGGATCCATCGTCTGCGGCATTGTGAGGTACGTAATTACAGCATGAATTGCCAATTTTGCAGCACACGCCTCCTTCCATTGCTATTAATAAGTACAGCACATAGCAGTTCTGCAGCATCATCAGCCAGATTGACCATCATCAGCCTTATTGAGCACTTTTGTTGTTGTTTTTTTCTTCTGGTTATGTAACGAGGTGGGAGGCTGCTTGCAGTGATTGGGCCAACAAAGTCAGTGAGTCTGGCCTCCCCAGGTGCCCAGGTGGGAGGTGTTGGGTTAGTTGGGGGAAGGGTGTGGGGGATGTCACTGCTGGTTGGGGTTGGGCACTGGGAGTGAGGGTGGAGGCCTGGGGGCAAGTTGCAGTGGGTGGGTCCGGGTGGGGTGGGTAGGGATGTTTAAAATGGTTCACATTATGTGCCCCGCTGGGCGAGTTGGTTGTGGTACACATGTCATGGTATAAGACAAATGGTCCACTGGGTGCTGCTGATACAGTGACCACAGGGGGAGGGGGGACCCTCCTTAGCTGGAATGTGAGGGGGCCATAACAATCATGCTAAAATGCGCAAGGTGCAGGCGTATGGGGAGTGTCATGGAGCCAAAATCCTCATTGGAGCCTGGGACGATTCTGGAAGAATTCAAGGGGTTCTGTGAGAATTTATGTGCGTCTCAGGGTTGGTTAGATCCAGAACATATGTAGGCTGTGGTAGATGCTGGAATGGCTAGCTTAGAAGAGGGTGCTAAGGACATATTGGGGGCCCCCATTTCGATTGAAGAGATCTTGAAGGCAATTAGAGCGCTCCCGACCTCTAAATCTCTGGGTTCAGACGGGATCACGTCAGAGTTTTATAAAGAATTTGGGCTGACCATGGCACAGTAACTTCTTCGGGTGTGGCAGGAGGCACTATAGGTCAGCGCGCTACCCCCGAGGATGTGGGAGGGCGTTATAACACTGCCCTGGAAACCAGGCAAGGATCTGTTGGAGTGTGCCTCCTATGGCATATCTCTCCTTACTTAATCTGGATACAAAAATATTTGCTAAAATCTTTGCTGACTGGCTGCTTCCATACCTTTCTTCTATCGTGCACCTCGACCAGTCAGGGTTTAATCCCAGGGGCTGTACCAAGTTGAACTTAAGGAGGTTGTTTGCTGTACTAGTGCAGATAGACCCCGAGGTTCAGGCGGTTGGGGCTTTATGGGACACGGAAAAGGCGTTTGACTCAGAAGCGTGGGAGTACTTGTTTGGGGAAAATTGGGTTTCCACCTCACTACATCCAGTGTGTTAAGGTTTTATATTCAGAAGTGATTTATACGGATTGGGCTTTTCGGTGTGCATTCTGAATTTTTTCCATTGGGGCGTGGGACACGGTACGGGTGTCCGTTGCCCCTGCTGCTGTTTGCAGTTGCTATGGAGCCACAGGCAGTTCGATTGCGGTCACTGCAAAAGCATAGAGGGCTATCGTTGGGCAGGGTTAGGGAACGGATTTCCCTGTATGCTGATGGTGTGTTTCTGTATGTGAAGGACCCTGAGAGGAACATGAAACCCCTGTCAGAGGAGGTTGATTCCTTTGGTAACATATCTGGCTTGCAGGTTAATTGGTCCAAAACTATACTGTTTCCCTTGAACGAGGCTATCAAGTGCCTGACCGGATTGGGGGGGTTCTGCTGAGAACTGAAACCTGTTAAATATCTAGGGGTTGAGATCAGCAGGACGGGGCCACACGTTATAGGGATAATCACAGGCTTACCTTGAACTGTTGCGGAGGAATATCGAGAGGTAGGCCACGCTGCCTATTTCTTTTATGGGGAAGGCAGCTATTATAAAAATAGTGAAGTGGTCCTCCCTAAATTGTTGTATTTATTCCTTAACATTCCGGTGTGGCCTGGGTCTCAATGACATGCGGACACTTCTTTTTAAACTGGTGTGGGGCCCAAACTCCCCTAGGCTTTGGCGGGAGGTACTAGCTGGCTCTTGGGAACAGGGGGGCCTAAATGTGCTTGACATGGAGCTTCATTACCTGGCGGCTAAGGTCTCGTTTGTGTTGTACTGGATGCCGGGTTTGCTGCCATCTCCTCATGTGCGTGTGGAAAAGCAATCAGTAAAGCCTTATTCCTTACAGGGCACTAGTGTGTATGAAGGTCTTGGACAGATGCTTGTTCGACCCGGTTTCATGCACTGGCCAAGCGTGGTGCCTACGGTGTTCAAAACTGTGAGTGCAATGCCTGTGCACTCCAGAGTTAGCAGTGTGGGATATCCAATGTATTGCTCCAAGGTGTGATGGGGTCATTAGAGGGGAGTGGTTGGGCTGGGGTATCAACATGTTCGATTTCTATGTGGATGGGACTTTTGTGTCCTGGGATCTAGTAAAGGCCAAATTGCAGGGACGGTTTGGTCTGGCATTTCAATACTTTAGGCTGCGTGAAGCTTTTAAAGCATGGTCCCCAGGGTTCCCGGCAGAGCCACAGATGTGTGCACTTTTTAAGTACCTGATTAACTCAGCGAATGCTGGCAGAGTGGTTCCTACAATCTATCGCATTGGGGCTGAGTCTGGCTCCTAGAGGGGGCTTACATCCAGATTGATATGGGCTGGGGATTTGGGGTGGGACCTGGAGGATACTAGATGGTGCAATATGTGTATGTATACTAAGAAGGTGGTGATCAGTGCACAATTCAAGCCGATACAGTTTAAAATACTTCATCAGGCCTATCTGTCTCCACTTGTACAAAAGAAATTTGATAATGCTGCGGATGGTAAGTGCCGTCGCTGCTAGTGGGATTTATCCATGTTTTATGGGATTGCCCAGCTCTGCCATCTTTCTGGAGGCAGGTGGCGGGAAAAAAAGGAAGAATGGTGCACCATGTTGTGCCATTGAAAATCACTTGCTGTCTGTTTGGATGGCTCCCTGAGCTTCCCAAAGGGGGGGAGGAAACTGGTATCGATTTACATGATTCTGGCTGCTAGATGTATTCTGAGGTTATGGTCTAGCCCTGTGGCACCGAAGGTAGACACCTAGCTGCGGGACATGGCATGGTGGTGTGATGTTGCGCATGATTACTGTAACTTGCTGCTGGGGACCGATCGACCAGGTGATATATGGGACCCTGTCCGATCTTTTTTGACCACCCGAGAAGCTTCTAATACTGAATTGGAGGGGGTGAGGCAGGATGGTCCCAGGGTAGCTCTGACAGAGTGATCACTGGGAGCTGGAGGACTTAAACTGCTCATGTTGCAGGAAAAGACTAGTATTTAACGTGCTTGTATGTGCAGAGGGTCGTTATGTTGTGTTCAGATTTGTTGAAACCAGCATGCATATGAGGGCATGGATCCCAGCGGGCTCACAGCGGCGGTGTCATGGAGGGAGAACAGGATCAAAGAAGGTTTTGCGTCATCCAGGATAACTGATTGTGGCTTGTTGATAAATTTGACAACTTCTGCTAGTTTTTGTATTCTGGGATTAGGGTGTCAGATGCGATGTGAACCTGTTAATAAAAGGAAAACAAAAAAGCTTTTTTGTAATCTGTGTACCCTGGGTGACAGAGGGGGAGGTCTGGGAACATGTGTACAGCCTCCTTATAGACCAAACCGAGAAAAATGTCAAATTGGAGGCCATCTGGACTTCCAGAGGAGGCCGGACATCTTGCTCTTCCATTCATCACTATGGTTAACTACCAGAGGGCCGGGCTCGGAGAGCGGTCATCTGGTAGTACAATGCATTCCAATCTGCCCAGGCAGGAAGGGCCCCTGGTGTTCTGGCAAAGGAACACCAGGCCCCTTTGGACTTCAGCTGGGCAGGGAAACAGTCAATTCACGTGCAATGCAGGCACCCAAAGGGGGGGCCAGCACCCCGTCTGTCCTAGAGCTCTGGCCAGGGGAGAGGGCGATAGAGCTTTTCCCGCCAGGGAGGGACCGGGACCCTACCAGGGCACCTGTGGTCTGTCGCTGGGCAGGCAGACGGTCGGCCCACGTGCGGAGCAGGGTCCCAAGGGAGGTGGCAGCACACCCAGCCACCTTGGAGCTCTGGCCGGGGCACAGTAGAGATTTTCCTCCTGGAGGAATGTGGCCCCACGGGGCACCCTGACTCCGTTGCTAGACAGGGGGATGGTCGTCCTACGTGCAAGGCCGGTACCCAAGGGGCAGGGCACGTTAGTGCTTTTCCCTCCAGGGTTGGATGGGGACACTGCCGGGGCAGCCTGGGACCGCCACTGGGCAGTGGGGCAGTCGACCCGCATGCGAGGCAGGCGCACAAGAGAGGGGTCAGCACCCCTAGCTGTCTGGGAGCTCTTACTAGCGCATGTCAGAGCTTTTCCCTCTGTGGAGGGACGGGGCCTTCGCTGGGACGTGCTGAGACCTCCAATGGGCAAGGGGACAGCCAACGTGCATGGGAGGCAGGCACCCAGGGGTACCCCGGCCCAATAGATCTTTCCCTCCAGGTAGGGAGGGGCACCTGCTGGAGCACACTGGGGCTTCCGCTGGGCAGGTCCTTGCCTTAGCTCCCAATTTTCCCAGTTCCTTTTGGAACCTTTGAGCCAGTCCTTTGTTTTTTTTTGGTGGGGATTTCTTTTGCATGGTTTGCTGGGCCGAAATGGGAAAAACAAAACTACAAGTTTCAGCATCCAATTGGACACATAAAACAGGACTGGCTTGCGGCGCCACGCATGGCAGCGGGAAACTTGGCAGGGAGCCACCTAGGCCAATGTTTACTTCCACCTCTTCAACCCCCGCCCAGGTAGCCTTCAGGTTTGTTGTACTATTTTAGCGCTTAATGACTGAACTAATAAAAGATACGTGGCCGAATAGTTCCCGTCTGGATTCGAAAATGTATTGTGCAGGTTGAAAGCAGATGTCTGAGGAGAGCGCAAAACTCTCTGAACGATCTTGCGATTTTAGGGTTCGCGTTTAAAGCTTTGCTTATTGTTTGGTGCAGCCCTGCCCCAGGCGGCGGCAGCTGATGCGGTGAGGCCTTCTGACTCACTTGTTGATGGTGTAGTGGAATTTCCCCTCGCTGCCTGACAGATCCGGGATGACGATGTTCTCCAGCTCCTGCTCCACAAACTTCAGGCCTTCCTGTTTCACTGTGAAAACAAGCAGACAAAACATGATTTTCTAGGAATCGCTCTGGTGGGGGAGGAAAGAAGTCACGAGAGTGGTGTCTTGAGTTTACAATCACTCATCACCCCTACGCACTCAGATTATCGGCCACAGACACAGAGTTCACAGAATAATGTTTTTAATTAGATTCAGCCTTGCTGCAAAGTCAGGGAAAGCACCGTACTACATCACAAAGCCTTTGGCAGGCGTGCGTCTGGCGTCACAGCCCACTCAGAACCAACGTAATGCACCTCTTGTGCGTCTGGCGTCACAGCCCACTCAGAACCAACGTAATGCACCTCTTGCCACAGCCCACGACAGTCCAGCACTAGGCCAGTCCTGCCTCTCCTGTCAGAACTCTGAGATGTGGTGCCTTGCACTAACTGTCACAACCCCGTAGCCCAGTCCTGCAGATCCTGTCTGAGCTCTGGGGGGTCTAGCAAATTCGACTGTCACAATGTCAGAGCCCAAATAAATCATGCGCGCCTTTCAGACTCCACACCCTCATCTATTGACAGAGTCCAGGGGTGCCTTGCACCTCCTGTCACAATGTAATAGCCCAATAGAATCATGCACCGACTTTCATCGCTTAAGGTTGTCCTCTAATTCCTGTTAGAGCGCTGAGGAACCTTGCAACTCCTTTCACAATGTCATAGCCCAGTGAAATCATGCACCCCTTAAGCCTGGCACAATTTCACACGACCTGTCAGAGCCCTGGGACGGCTTGCACATTCTGTCACAATCTCACAACCAGTGCAATCATTGCCCTCCTTGATTCTAGGGTGGGCCGTTTTTTTTGGACACAATGGACCACTTTTTTTTTGCAAGTGTGGGCCTGTTTCATAAATTACTTCACTACTTGTAACCAATGTTAATAAGCAAATATATTTTCAAATATATTGTATGCAACATATTTTACACAAAACGCCCGCTCGCATGGATAGTGTTGAAACTGTCTGTCAGAATCCACTTACATGTCTGCACCTCGACAGAGCGCCTGGCAGTTCTGCACCTCCTATCAGAGCCACTGGCAGTCATGCAAGTCATGACAGCCCCTAAGCAGGCCCGCATCTCTTGCCAGAGCCCTGCTCGTCCTGAAGTGCAAGGCGGATGTTGTGAGTCCTGTCCGTCCAATCAGAGTCCCTGCTCACGCTGCGCATGCTCTCGGAGCACCTTATATACTGCCCACGTCTACCCCGCACTTGTGTCCAGAGCACATACCACCAGACAAGGCCTAATTTCTCCACTGCTTCACTTTACATCTACTCCTCTTAGTCCCCGTTTGTTTTAGGGATTTTCCTATCATTTATCTAGATTCATCTTACAGTTTCTCCTTTCATCCATCATCATGCAACATTTACCTGTAGCCCCTATTCATCTTACACTTTCTCCTCCGATTCATCTTATGGCGTCTCTTCTCGGTCTCCTGTTCGCCATCTTACAGTGCCTCCTCTCATCACTCAACATGCCGCTTCTCTGTTAATTCCCCTATTCAGTTTATAGTTTTTCCACATTCATCTCACAGTTTCTCCTCCCATTCATCTTATAGTTTTTCTCCTCATTCTTCATATTTGTTCTCTCCTAATTCACCTTACATGTGCTCCTCTTCATATCCTATTGGCTTTAAAGTGACTCCTCTTATGCACCTAACAGTTTCTCCTCTGATTCAAGATACAGTGTCTCCGCTCATTCAATGCAAAGCTTCACCACCCAGACCCCTATTCATCTTACAGTTTCTCCTCTCATTCATCATGCAGATTCTCCTTTCAGTGCCCTATTCATCTTACATGTTCTCCTCCCATCCACCTTACAGTTTCTCCTCTCATCCATCTTAGAGTGACCCCTTCTCCTTTCAGTTCCCTTTTCATTTGACAGTTTTTCCTCTAATTCATCTTACAGTTGGCCTCTCATTCATCATATTTTTCGTCTCCGAATTCACCTTACATCTCCTCCTCTTAATCTCCGACTGGTCTAACAGTTCTTCCTCTCATTCACTTTACAGTTTTCCCTCCGATTCAATGTTCACTTTCTTCCTACATTCATCGTGCAGCTTCTCCTTTCAGTCCCTTATTAATCTTAGAGTTTTCCCCAATTACTTTGATTCTTTCTCCCCTCCTTCGCATTTCAGCTGCTCCTTTTAGTCCTCTTAGTTTTACAGTCCCTACTCTCGCTTGTAGAAGATTCCTTCAGGTCTCTCATCCACTTTCATTGCATGCTTAGATTCATCGCACAGCTTCTCTTCAAAATCTCCCAGTCATCTTCTAGCTTACCAAGTGCCAGACCCTTGGACGTGACCCGGATTTTGCACCCGGGCACATCAAGGGATCCCACGGTCAACAGGCAGGGGGCCAGCAGCAGCAGCAACAGCTGGAGTGTGCTTTCCATGGTGATTGTTCTTCACACTTCCTGGAAGAAAACACAAGGGTCAGGTCAGAAGTGGGGTTTGGACACAAGCACCCCCCTCCCCGCTACAGTGTCTCTTTTGGAGGCCAGGACAAAGCAGCCCCTTGCAATGTCCACAATGGGAGAAACGGGGGGTCACCTACAGGCTCCATGATCTAGCACAAGACAGCAGCAATCAAGCAAAGACTAAGTATGAAAAGCTGATTCATTGTATTCATGTTTTAAACATGTTCTAGACCATAAACGAGGCCCGACAGGCGTTATAGTGTACACATATTCGTTATTATTATGGTATTATTATTATTATGGTATTTATTGAGGGCGGATCTAGCTTCGAGAAGCAAGGAAGCGCTTTACAGAGAAATTCCACAATACAGGTACATAACCGAGCACTGTACAGAGGTAACAACTGAACAGATATACAGCGGGGGTAGGATACAGAGGGGCACAGAGGAAGGGGGTACAGCTGTACCGGGTGGCAGGGAGAAGAGGGGCCGTCGGCGTCTAGCGAGTTAATAATGGAAACTGGTGTCCTAATTATATATACAGCGTTTTTCCCATCAAGTGAGATAGCACTATATGAATGGATGCATGTAGGTTATTTATATAGTTCAAAACTAGCTAGAAAGGAACCAAGCAGTAAATTAGAGGGAGTGGTCCATAGTGAGGGAATCGCCTTGGTAGTCTATGGTTCTCATTTCTCAATCAGGTGTAAGTATATTACACAGCCCGCGGTAGCGGGCGTGTAGTTATGGTTAAATTGCTAAACCCATATGAAGAGCACTTTTTGGGAGGCTTATAACTTCGCTCCCCCTGGACGAATCCTCACCACACTTTGCAAAAACAGTATATGGCCCGCTCTGAATTTTCTTACAAGGTTTGGTGAGGTTTCGTCAAGGGGGGGGGGCAAAGTTATAAGGGGGGTGCCAATTTTTTTTTCTCCCATAGACTGAATGGAGAAAAACTTTGCTCACGCCTACAGCCCAAACCGCTGGATGGATTTTCACCAAATTTGCGACAGGAGCCGCGGCTTGGTCCCGAAAGCGTGCTTTTGTAAATTTGGTGGAAATCCGACCAATAGTTTTTTTTAAACGACCAAAAAGTAGGTCCAAAAAATTAGTGATATCTGGGTCCGGTCTGCGGACCCATTTCCCTGCTCGGTCCGCGGACAGTGCTCCGATTGGCTTAGAAGGCAACATGGTGTCCGGGGACATTGGACGTGCCCACGGATTGGATGGTGAAAAGCGTGAAGTGCGTCAGATTTTTAGAAATGCCTGCCATCTTGGATTCACGGACATCGGCCGGTCTCCACGGACATCGCAGCAAAAACATAACATTGCACTTGTCAAACTTATCAAATAATCTCTGGGGAGGTGAGGGGTGATGAGGATGGGATGGGATATGGCTGCAAGAAGCAAAAAAAAGGTGTTTTTCGCTGTAAAGTCTGTGGACAGTCCGGATGTTCGCGAACAGTCCTGTGAAGTTCGGACACCTCTGCATCATAGGGTTGGTGAAAAGCAGTTCTTGGCTGGCTCATAACTTTGGCACCACTTAATGAAACTGCATGAAATTATGCAATTATATTCTTGACCTGATTCTGTATGTGTTGGCAAAGTTTGGTGGGATTCTGTCAAGTGGGGGCAACATTAGAGGGGGGATCCCAAAATAATGTAAAGTCTTATAAATGTGGTGCCATTTGACAAATCTACACAATGGTTTGCAAAATGATTATAGATCTATAAATATATGTTTTTGCAAAGTTTGGTTTGGTGGGATTTTTGCATCTAGATCTAGATATAAATGTTTTGCAAAGTTTGGTGGGATTTTGTCAAGAGGGGGCAAAATTTAAGGGGGGTCCCAACACATTGTAAAGGCTTATAAATGAGGTGCCATTTGACAAATCTACACAAAGACTTGTAAAAAACATTATAGATCTAGATATATATGTTTTTGCAAAGTCTGGTGCGATTCTGTCAAGAGGGGCAAAATTGGAGAGGGTTCCCTAAATATTGTAAAGGCTTATAAATGTGGTGCAATTGGACGGATCTACACAGAAGTTTGCAAAAAGATTTTAGATCTAGATATAAATGTTTTTGTAAAGTCTGAATGGATTTTGTCAAGTGGGGCTAAGTTATATGACTATTGTATGTGCATACATTTGACACTTTTGAACAAATAAAACATGGGTGGATTTCCAGGAAACTTGTTTAAGGAGCATTGGCAAGGACCTTAAAGCATGGTTTTGCAAATGTGCCTGTGTTTTATTTTTTGCCAAGTGTCATAATGGAGGTACAAAAAATAGTGATATACCTTTGGTGTCTGAGGTGTAGACTGTGGCCATGGGCAGCGGCCACATTCTCTGGGTCATGGAATAAGGTCATGATCTGGACAATCTGGCTACTGGCCATGACTACGCGGGACAACACAAGGGGTTAAAGTGGCCATGTCCACCTGCGACCAGCTTTGTGGTAAAGTTATTCAAAAGTGGGATAGCTTAGAAAGGGAAGAAAATGGGCTTGTGGTAATATGGTCATAGCGTTCTCTCTTTGCGTTCTACAGGCTGCCATGGAAAGCGAATAGGGGCCCTGTATGGAACCCCGCCTTCCCTTTCCATGGTGGCCATCTTGTGGCGTCCCGGTGTAGGAAGAAAAATCCATTTTTTTTAGCACCTCAGGTTTGGGAAACCGGGGTGCTAATGGCCTTAATGCCCCATTGCAGGAATTGGAATGGGGGAATAATGGTCCGGAGACCTCGTTATCCACCCTTGCTTTGCTTGGGCTGATAACGTGGGCTGCCGGGCTGGTATCCACTGTTCCAGTCCCTGGAACGGGGGATGAACGCCCCAATATTCCCATTAGCATAACACAACATGCTAATGAAAATGTTGGGAAATCTTATTGAGTCTATATACTTTACTGAGAAAAGTAGATGGAGTCTGAGTTTTTTTTAGCTCTATTTTTTAACTGTGAAAGGTGGTTCCTAAACATTTCTTTTGTTGTGTTTTGATGTATTTTTTTTTTTTTTGGCAAGAGAGCTTAGAGCGAAAGGTGGGGAGGGAAAAGAGAGAAGGGGCAACAAGCACAAATATGGAGGGGCAGGTGGACAGGGGAAGATGTTGCACATGTGTTACTTCTAAGGCAGTGTTTCTTATGCTCCTTGATTACCGCTTCAAAAGCACTTCAAAATTGCTTCCCTATGCAGAATGATGTGTTGTAGTATATACAGAAGACTGTTGTCTTAAGAAAAATATGGATCAACAGCATCTTTCATTGCTTGCAAGGTAGCTGGTGGGATTTTGTGTGCCACAGAAGTAGGCTGTCTGGTTACAGTATTGGTTGAGTATTGGTTGAGGAAGATGAGGTGGAGGAAAATAGCCTCCTACATGCTAAGAAAGGAACAACCTTTCTGAGAGCATTGTGGTCATTGGATTTGGCGTGGCAGCACATGGAGGTGGTCCCGTAGGAGTACTGTCTGGGGAGTCTGCAACTGAGTGCACTCATTGCATTTCGCTTTGGCAGCTTTAGCCTTTGGTATACTCCCAGATAATCAAGACCTATCCAGGAAAGCTATTTTAGGCAAGCTAGCCATGCGTTTATGTCTTTTAGCTTGCAAGAGATCCTCAGACATTAGAGCACTGGAAATCAACAGGAAAAGTATATCTCCGAACGGAGTGACCTTTCTCATAATGAGAAGGACCAAGACAGGTTTGAGATCCATTTCATATGAAGCCTTCCCGGGACAACCAAAATTATGTCCGGTCAGATACTTAGCAGCATATGAAGATATGACAAGAGAAGTAAGACCTCCAGGAGTATCCCAATTATTGATAGCAATTTGTAAACCATTTAAAGCCATTACACCGGCTACCATAGCCAGATGGCTTAGATGGGTGATGGTACAGGCGGGCATTGATATAGTGAAATATGGCGCCGATTCAACTAGAGGAGCGATGGCTACGAAGGCTTTCAACATAGGAGCCAGAGTAGAGGACATTATGAGGTCGGCAGATTGGTTGAATGAATTGACTTTAAAACTTTCTATTTCAAACCTATGGAAAGTGCGACATCGTTAGTGGTGAGTAAGCTTTGAACAAGCATAATCCGAGCCTCCGGTCTTGACATAGAATTCAGATTTTCAACACATTTGTTCCAGAAAGTCATAATTCTATTAAAGACACGGAGGCGAAGGATTATCCCACCCTATCAATCGTAAGAATGTAATGTATTATAAAATACCGAAATGTTTACAAGTTTTTTTGCTATAATTAATTAAATGATGCATGATGAATACAATAAGATGGTAAAGTTGTGAAATGCACAGGAAGAGCATGTTAATACTTTGTGGTTGAATTTACGATTGTCCCACCCTTGTTTCGGTCTATAGTCACTTTTTTAATTTATATTTCTATAGGGATGGTGGCAGACAACAAGCAATCCGGGAATTGAACTAGGTTTGGCATGGAACGGACGGAATTACAAAAGTGCACTGGACGCAACCTCGACTGGACAAAGAAGGAGGAGGAATAGAAGAAGGACAGGAGGTTTTAAGGACGAAGGACATGTTGATTGGCTGGAAATGTCACATGGTCAGTTTAAGGACCAATAAGAAATGAACTACAAAGACTCAAAAGACATGGTTTTATTGGTTTTTGTGTTACATGTTTATTGGTTTGTTCTTTGCTGCTGGTCAGTAAAGTTGAGAGAGAAGCATAATCCTTTGCTTCCCTGTCTTTAATAGAATTCTGACTTTCTGGAACGAATGTGTTGAAAATCTGAATTTCTTCTCCATTCAGTCTATGGGAAAAAATAATTTTTGGGACCCCCCTATAACTTTGAATGCCCAAACCTCACCAAAATTTGCAAAACAATTCAGAGTGGGCCATATACTTTTTATTGCAAAGTTTGGTTAGGATTCGTCCAGGGGGAGCAAAGTTATAAGCCGCACAAAAAGTGCTCTTCCTATGGGTTTAGCAACTTAACCATAACTACATGGCCGCTACCGCAGGCCATGTAATACTATAGATGAAAAGATAGATGTGACACGGTAGGCTGAATAAGGAGGAGCCTGGATAAGATAGATCAACTGCATAATTCAACAAGAAAAAGATCCTGGTAATTTCACACCTCAATGAAGAGAAAACCCTCCCCTTTGGTGTCCCGGCCACACACCTGCTGCCCCTAGCGCCCACTAAAGGCTGTATAACATGAATAACAAATGTGACCACATCACCACCACCCAAATAGAATCACACTGGCTACCCAGCCCAGCCAGGATACCTTTTAAAATGACCCGCATCACATATAAGCCTACTGCCAGAGAACCAGCCTACCTAGCCACACACCTTGTAGACCAAGGCAGACATACTCTTCCAGGAGCCAGACCTCCTGCCCCACTAGTCCACTAGTATGGGGTGTCCCAGCAACTACGCCCTTTAACTTCCCCTTTCTCCAACCTCGAATAACCCCAAATTACTTGTACAGCGCTCCATTGCTTCCTAGCTAGACTTGTGCGATATAAACTAAGAACAAATGCAATTCAAAAATAGATATTCATATTCAAACGGTTGTCAGGTCCTAATGGCCGATCAAGTATATGCGATATATACAGTGAAACCTGAGTATCCTAGTGGAACTTATGAACTGTTAAAACAGCAGCCACGCCGATTATCAGAATGGTTTGTCAGGACCCGGGGAACACAAGTAGTAGTCATAGTTGCTCAGAGTATGTTTCCGGGACAAGGTACTCTAACAACCATGTGTATAGGATGTTCATTATTTTTAGTTAGTCATGGGATCAGGGATGTCAAGGTAGCTTAGTGTTATGATCGGCCGGACTTATATGATGAGGCTAGCGCACCCTTGTGACTATGACTATGATGAGGTGGAGGACGATAGCCTCCTACTTGCTAAGAAAGGAACAACCTTTCTGAGAGCATTGCGATCATTGGATTTGGCGGGGCAGCACATGGAGGTGGTCCCATAGGAGTACTGTCCGGGGAGTCTGCAACTGAGTACACTGAGTGCATTTCACTTTGGCAGCTATAACCTTTGGTACATTCCCAATAGTGGTAAAGAACTGCAACACCCCTGATTCTCCCTGGGTGATACAGGTAGGCACTTCCTCTACCTCATCTTCTTGGTCCTCTTCATTGTCTTTGGAAGTACTGCACTTTTTTTGTTGTGAAGGTCCTCTAGCTGGTGGTGGCTCTTGGGGATGAGGGATGGCAACAGGTGATGCCATTTCTGTCATGATGCCTACCTCCAAGGAGCCAGGTCCGACCCAGCAACCCCAGAGGCAGGCATCATTTCCCCCAGGGGAGTGCCAGCGGGCCCAAGCTGGGGCCCTTTGGACGCAGTCCTGGCGCCTTAGGCGCCAGGCTCATGTTGGACCTCTGTCCTGGCGCCTTAGGCGCCAGGCTCATAAAGCTAGACATGTGTTCAAGTGTTTTAATGTGCACTTACCTGATGCAGACCATGCTGCCACATCCAGGCCCTCTTGAGGCCTGAATAGGAACTACTTTACCTGTGGGACTACTTTCCACCCGGGTGTGGTCGGGGAAGGATACATACCTGATCGGAGGAAGGATACACACTTGGAACTTCTTCCAAAGCTATTTAAACCACACCCGATCAGCAACTCACGCTTCGCGTTGTTCTGCTCCTCGCAGCTGGACGCTCACCGTGTCAGCTCCTGCATCTGGACTTCAGCCACGCCTGTCAGCATCCTGGGTCACCTGCAAAGGGAGACAAGAGACCTACCAGCTAATCTGCACCACGGAGACATCACCGACGATCCTGAAAGGGAAGACATCATTTTTAAAAGCATTTCGTTACGATCGCTGCAGCGCTGCATTTCACTCACCTTTCCTGGGTTCCTCCATCTTCAGCAGCGATCATCCGGATACACAGCCACTTCCCAGAGCCTAGAGAGAAAGACAAGAATAAGAGGTGAGAGAAGGAAGGGAATAGGAAAAGCCCAGTTTCCTTCTAAGACTTACCTGTTGGGTCATTCCCATTTCATTTCGGGTCTTGCTGCTTCCAAGCAGGACCCGGGCCCCTATCGGGAAAAAAGACAAAGACATTAGATGAGCGAATGCAAAAACATCACCTGAGCGCTCATCTAGGACTTACCAGATCTTTACTGGAACTGCACGTTTCACTTCGGGTTGGCGCCATATTTCTGGCATTCCGAACCCCGGCCCCTATGGGGAAAAGACATCAACATCAGCGCTTTGTTGCAAGAAGTCTCCAAAGGAATCTTCATTCATCACCCGAAAAAAGACAATGAACATTATGATTTAAAGCTTGAACTTTTGAACTTGCAACAGAACTTTTACAGCGCCTTACCAGTATAATCAAGCTTACCTGAACTCCCATCCAACCTCAATCCAGTGAAGTAACTGGGTTCAACGCGCCCCTGCGTCAGAAGCAGGATGGAGAGCTCGTCCTTTCAGACCCTAAGGTGAGACTTCACGGGGAATCGTGGAAGGGTATCGTGGAGGGTTGGAAGAAAGTGGGAGGCTTGAGCATAACTCAGTCAGTAGGTAATACTCCCTTTTCACGCACAGGGGAATATTCCTGCGAGCCGGAGAAGCCAGAGTAGAGGGCCCTTCCTGTCCATCTTCAGAGTCCTGCGCTTCACCATTGAAGAAGCATCAGCACTCGAAGCCAGACCTGCGCCTCCGTGGGAATCAGGTGAGCGTTACATTTCTAAGATAAATAACAGTTTTGCTAAAATTCTTCCAAGTATGTACTGTGTACTAGATTGTTAATGGATAATGAGTAAGAATAGGTGTTGGAGCTTTGCAAGGGAAATTTTGAAGTTGAAAGTTCCTAGATCAGTAGAAAATGCAGTTCCGAACTGTCCGCAAAGCAGGGATCTGATTGTGAAGTGCAGACGCGTTCTCGGACACGTCATCATACCGCACGCCAGCGTATGGTCACGTGGCACTGTCCGGAATGTCCACGATGAAGGCAGATGGACGCAAAATCAGTTTTAAAAGTTTCAAAAAGTGTATATAAGTGTTAAAAATGATGCTAGAAGGTGGGAAATGGCAGAGTTTTAAGGTGAAACTTTGTAAATTGCACACAAATGTTGCTATATTGGCTAAGTATGATATTAGTTAGTTGTAGGAAAGTAGCATGCACTGGTAAAAACCCATGAAATTCACTGAAAAAATGTTGTTAAAGGGACGTTATGATTAAGTTGCACTAATAAAAACCTATGAAATTCAATGAAAGAACTTTGTTAAAGGGACATTATGGTTAAATTGCACTAATAAACACCTATGAAATTAATTGGAAATACTTTGTTAAAGGGATGTTATGGCTACAAGTAAAACCGGAAAACCTCTGAAATTTGCCAGTTATGGTAAGCTAAGCAACCATAACACGCACCACCACTGTGTACTGCTAAGAATAACACCCATGACAGCAAAGATGACATCACAAATGTCATTGATGACATCACTGATGTCCGATGTCCACGGACACCACGCTGCCCTCTTAGCCAAGCGGAGCAAACAGGGACATGTGTCCACGGAGCGCACATAGATATCACAAATTTTTTGGGACCTACTTTTTGGTTGTTTTAAAAATAACTGCTGGACGGATTTCCATCAAATTTACAAAGGCATGCTTTCGGGCCCAAGCCGCGGCTCCTGCTGCAAATTTGGTGAGAATCCGTCAGCGTTTGGACTGTAGGCGTGAACAATGTTTTTTCTCCATTCAGTCTATGGGAAAAAATAAATTTTGGGACCCCCCTATAACTTTGACACGCCCCCCCCCCCCTTGACCAAACCTCACCAAACTTTGCAAAACAATTCAGAGTGGGCCATATACTTTTTATTGCAAAGTTTGGTGAGGATTCGTCCAGGGGGAGCAAAGTTATAAGCCACTCAAAAAGTGCTCTTCCTATGGGTTTAGCAACTTAACCATAACTACATCCCTGCCACACATCTGCCACCCCTAGCACGCCACTGAAGGCTGTATTACAGGAATAACAAGTGTGAACACATCACCACCACCCAAAGAGAATTACACTGGCTACTAAGCCCAGCCAGGATACCTTTTAAAATGACCTGCATCACATATAAGCCTACTGTCAGAGAACCAGCCTACCTAGCCACACACCTTGTAGACCAAGGCAGACAACCTCTTCCAGGAGCCAGACCTCCTGCTCCACTAGTATGGGTTATCCCAGCAACTACGCCCTTTAACTTCCCCTTCCTCCAACCTCGATTAACCCCAAATTACTTGTACAGTGCTCCATTGCTTCCTAGCTAGACTTGTGTGATATAAACTAAGAACAAATGCAATACAAAAATACAGTTAGTGGAATGTGGATGGAATTGTGCTAAACACCATTAGACTATATGACAACAATTAGAGTACAGTATTTTAATGGAATGAAGAACAGCCGACACGTGTTTCGACACTTGCGTCGTCTTCAAGGCTGAGTGGCACAACCACATACAATAATCATGTTCAAATAGACACAAAACATAGTACATCAACATATGTGCATGATTAGAAATAACCAAATTGCAACATGAAATTGAAAAATTGAAAAATTATTCAACATAAAAACATGAAACATGCCAAGTCCGGTAAGAGGAGTGGGATAGCAGTTGTGGGGCAAAATTGGCACAGCATTAAGAGAACAGGAATGTAGAAAAAGTATATAAACACAATGGAAATCAATACTGTTTCATCTTAAAGTGGATGTGATGTCCCATTGCACCCTCGCAAGACCACCATGCAGATCACGCACCCAACACCATGCCACGTGTGTAGGGTGTTAATGCAACATAATATTATCAAGGCAAGAGACTGATCAAAATCTAAAGTCAATCCATTGTAGTGATTAATGCACAGCCGCACCGAACATGAATTCCAAATAATACCAGAAACCACATTCCGGAAAAGTGTACACAATGAAGAAAACGCTTACCAAAAAAGAATTTGAAATGACCAGTAAATACAAGATGCCTGTTGAAAAATTTCCAATAGTAAATTAAAAGATCTTCAACCAGAAGAAACCTGAAAGCAACTAAGTGACATAAAAAATCAATTAGTTCAATAGCAAGGGACTTACCACACTGGGCTTTAAAGGGTGAATACCCGTTGAGAAATATATATCCTTATCCAATATCAAAAGCCAAGTGGCTAGCATGCATATATCGCCTGCAATCAATAGCAAAAAAGTATCAGAGAAAGAAAGACGAAATGATGACAGAAGGCATTCACGAGCACAAGAGAAGATAATATAGTCACTCACTCGGCAAATCGAGTCAGGTACGAATATAGTGAAACAAATCCAGTGGCTACCGTTCTCAGTGAATCTAAATAGAGAAAACTGCCGTACATGTCACGGGAGTGACGGTGGCTGCGGCGCGACGACATTACGTCGCGTAAGTGACGCATATTGTCAACAATGTGACATAGGCGCGATGGACTGTCCACGCGAGATCCTCATATGGCATTAAGGTAATCAATGCAAAATTGCGTTCGCCACACTAGTGTGGCTCAATGACTGATGATAGTAAATGAATCCCAAATTAAACAACTGATTTGGCAATTAAGCAAGATTGAAGACTCAGAACATGTGTAGTTAATTGTGACACAAGCGAACACTACGGCAATATAGCAAAGTTTGCATGTTCAAAGACCGGTGTCAAGGCCAGAGAAGGAGAATTTTACTGTAAACATATTAACTGGCTCAGTAGTTCTCACGAAATGGCGGGAGAACAATAAAAAACGTGATTCTCTCAATTTACCAGTAACCCGAGAATGTAAAATCAAGACTCCCGTGTGGAGGAAATAATGTGTGGTAATCATATCATTAATGATAACCCTAAACACACATAAATGCCGGCAAGCGAAAAGCAGCCAATACAAAAATACATATTCACACGGTTGTCAGGTCCTAATGGCCGATCCAGTATTTGCGATATATACAGTGAAACCTGAGTATCCTAGTGGAATTTATGAACTGTTCAAACAGCAGCCACACCGATTATCAGAGTGGTTTGTCAGGACCCGGGGAACACAAGTAGTAGTCATAGTTGCTCAGAGTATGTTTCCGGGACAAGGTACTCTAACAACCATGTGTATAGGATGTTCATTATTTTTAGTTAGTCCTGGGGATCAGGGATGTCAAGGTAGCTTAGTGTTATGATTGGCCGGACTTATATGATTAGGATAGCGAACCCTTGTGACTATGCATTTTCTAGTATATTTCTGCAGGCCATGGGTGCAGGGGCACAGAGGAACAATTAATTGTAATTAATTGTGATTGACAACAAATTGGATGGCTGAGAATTCTGGTGTAGATAGTAGTGCCAGCATATTCAGTGTGTGCTTGTTGGATGTATGACGCCGCTGCAGCGGAATATGGATTTATGGTTGTGCGAATATTCAGAGTGATATAGCTATGCACAGAGGTGTGCTATGGCACAACATAGTTCTCAAAGGCAAAAGCCCATAGGGGAACATGAGTGGGGTCTCAGGATTAAAGCCTAGCTATGTACGTGTCTTGGGCAATGCATCATATACATTTTAGTGAACGGTTCTCATTCTAAGAGGTGTTCGTTAAAGAGGAGTGTGTCCGCTTCTCTCTGGGAAACAATGAGTTTTTGTGTGTGGGGTATCTGCAAGGATGAGGAGTGCCAGATTCTTGGGTGGACCCCCCAGAAATATTGTCAAAGAGTCTGTACTCTTATGATGGTGACAATGTCCATTCAGAGTTCTTTGCTGAATAGGGCTATCGATTATTTTCAGGTCACGAGGACCGTAAAGGTGTTTTTTCCTCAAAGTAGTGTGTAATTATGCATACTTATGTTTGTGGTTAGCTAGGCTTTAGTGATTACAGGTTAAATTGGTGGGGAGGTGTTTACTCCTGGAGAAAATCCTTAACTAGTTAAACCTAGGAACAGAGTCTTTCCCCAAGCCAAGATGGAGGAGGGACCCCTGAATGTTCATTGGCCAGGAATTATGGCAAAGGGAGGACAGTCAACATTCTAAACTGCCTTTAAACAGAGCATCCATGCAAGAAGATCCTGTTCTGTGAAGGTTCCTGCTGAGGAGCCTAATACGCGATTCCTGAAGAAGAATTAGAGTCAGGGAGTGTGATATCAGTTGAGAGAATTCAGCATGGGGCAGCAGAAGTTAACACGGTGGGAGCACTGTGATTCAGAGAAAGTAATACCTTGCGTTTCCTCAAGAGACTGATGTAATCCCTGAACTCAAATTCACTTTGAGAATTTAGCCGAGGGGCATGGCTTGAGAAGAGGACGTTTTTTGTTTTCATTATTTTCTTGTAACCACGACAAAAAGTGGGTTCCCTAAGTACCGATGCAACGAGTGGGATAGCTAAAGAAGCTGTGAGTGTTGTGCGTCAGCGAGACGCTGCCCACAGGAGAGTAACATCTCTGCATTGGACCAGGCAAATTGAGCGCTTTTGAGACACTTTCCCACAGCACTGATAGAGAGCTGCAGCATCTCTGAGACCAGTGTACACTAATAGGTGCTTCCATCCCTCCTCAATCCAAACCTTCAAACAAAAAAGAGAACATATTACTTGTGTAGATAAAAAGAACAGCAAATATAATTGTGAGTCAAGAGGGAAACCTGGATTACAGAATGTTGAACTATTCAAGTGTATTTTTATTTCTTGCTCTTCAAGTTCAAATACTTAAATAACACGACAGACTGACACAATAGTTAGTATTTAAATAGGGACAGTTCGATAGTTATATTAATTTGGTTAAAAAGAAGATACTTAGCAATAATAGCTGGTTCATATTTATTACTTTAAAATTAAAGACAATAGTTTAAAGGAAAAGAAAAAAAGACAAGAAAAGCTGAAGGAAAAGCTGGTGTGACTTTGGAGTAGTTTGATCATGAAGGTGCACCGTGTACATCAGAAGGTACCAGAGTGTGTCTCCAGAAAGATTCAATGTCTTCCCTCATCTTCTCCCAGCAATCAGCAGGGGGCAAAGGTGCGGGTGCAAATCGATTGGAGAGATATGTTGGAGCCTGGTTGGAGAGACACTTGTGGATAAGTGTCAAGGATTTTAGACAGATTCTTTGGGCTACTGAGAGCCAACCCAGGTTGCGTCTGGTGTCGGAGATGTGGTTGTTTCTAGGAATGTTGAGAGCTGCTCTGATGGCGTTGTTCTGGGTGACCTGCAGCTTATTTAGGTTCCTTTGGCTGGTACCCAGGTAGAGCGTGTTGCAGTAGTTGATCTTGGACATGACAAGGGTTCTGGCTAAAATGATGCAGTTAGCCATGGAGAGAAAGGGGCAACACGCGGTAATCAGTTTGCATGTGTAGTCAGAGGCAGATGTAACTAAATTGGTTTGTCTGGAGAGGGACAGAGTGGAGTCAAGGTAGATCCCAAGGGTGTTGGTGTCATTAGAGACCTTGATGATGTTGCCATCAATGGTGAAAGACTTGAAAGCAGGATCAAGTTTACTGAGGTGGTGGTGTGAGCCGAGGATGAGGAGCTCAGTCTTATCATCATTAAGACATAGCTCGTGTTGAGCCATCCAGGCTTGTATGACCAGGTAGATGTCATTCAGTAATTTGGTGTCAGCCAAGCAGTCTCCAGTGATAGGTATGAGTATCTGGGTGACATCAGCATAATTTGTGTAGGTGATGCCCAGATAGTCAAGAATATCAAAGAGAGGTTTGGTGAACACGTTGTATAGTGTGGGGGATATGCAGGAGCCCTGAGGCACGCCGCAGGGGACAGGTGATGGTCCAGCGACCGCGGAGAAGACTCGCATGGATCTATTGTCAAGGAATGATCTGATCCGAGAGATGGCAGCATCTGAGAAGTTGGTGGTTGATGAGAGGTATGTTAAGTATGGTTCATTTTCATTTGAGTGTTAGAAGTAGTGTCAAAATAGTACGTGGATGGTGTGAGGGGCTCATATTATAGAGGGATAGGGAGTTCCTGGACATAACGGGATCCCTTGTCCCCAAGAGGGGAGTCTCTCCATGTGAGGTCCTCGATTGCCACCACCCCTCCACCTCCCTAGCCTCACAAGGAATGACTCCCCTCTGGGGAGAAGTGACGACATTTGCCACTAAGGGAATGGAACAAGGGTATCCAAAATGACAGTGAGCTTGAAGAACATGAATCAAACACTTTATACCATAGTGACGGAGGAGAGTCTTAGAGTGATGTGGGAAAACACAGAATGGGAGATCTCCCAGGGCTGAAGATGCTTTGACACCTGAGAGTCCCCAGAGTGTGAGGACTATGCCACACAGACGTATTGAAGAAATGGGGTGAGAGTGGCTTTAAAAAGGGGGGAAGATTATAATGTTGTGAAGTCATTCACATCATTATGTGAAGACAGGCCTTGGGGTGGAATGGGATGTGACACAGAGAGGAGGAGGGGAAAGGGAAGATAAGTTAGTATGGGGAAGACACGCGGGAATAAAGGCGTCTTCCTCTCTTTCTGTTGTCCACATCTTCTTTTATTTGAATGCACCTTGCGGGAAGCACACTCAGCGGAGGTCCCACTGAACACATAACAGAGGAGATACAGAAATATCTTTGCAAAGTTAGAAACGGTGTTCTGGTATCCTCACTTGCTGTGTGCGAGAGGAAGTGGCGGAGAGGGTCTCCTTCAACTATGTCCTCCTCACATTCATATACAGGCTCTTTTCAGTATGGGAGCAGTCCAGATTTCTGCCCATGGAAAGCTAGCTTGCAGTGATATGAACAAGGGTTGCCTCTCCTAGCCTCCAGGATTCAATACAATATTTCACATTATTTCACAATAGCCATAAGCGTCCATGTAACAGAATGCCACCAGGTGAGAGCACTATCCTGAACTTTGCCTACCCTGGTTGTAGTTAGAGGACCACTGGGAGTTTTGCCCTCTAAATCGGCGTGAGTTTGCGCCTCCTCTCTGGTCAAAGGGTTTGTTAGTGAGCTGCCCAACGATTTTAGGGTATCATATTCATCCTTTGCGCTTTTAAGTGCATCCTAAACTGCTTTGCCAAATAAAGCGTTGGGCTCAATGGGCATGTTTAGGAAGGTAGCCTGGGTTTCCAGTTTCACACCCGATTGACGGAGCCATGCATGGCGATTGATCAGTGTGCTTTCTGCCACGATTCTCCCCACATTATCTGCTGCATCCAGGTTATTTTGAAGGATACAGCTTTCTACCTGTTTCCCCTCAGCAATGGTGAGCGAGAGCTGTGTTTTTAGTGGCTCTGGGACTGAGTTTATTTGTTGTGCGATCTCGTCCCACTTGTGGCAATTGTAGCTGGATAACAGTGCAGTATTATTAGCTATTCTTATCTGGTAGGCAGCTGAGGAAGCTACTTCCCTGCCCAGGGTGTAGATTTTCTTACTCTCCTTGTCAGGGGGAGCTTCGGCAGAGGCTAGGGGTGTTCCTGCTCTCTTTCTTATGGTGGTAACTACCAGAGAGTTGGGGTTCAGCTGTCCCCTAATGTATAAGGGGTGTGAAGGGGCTGGTCTAAACATCTTTTCAATGCATGGGTTGACTGCCCTTGATTGCCCATGTCAGATTGGGGGTAAGCAGTGAGGGCTGAATACGCCTCTGGACTGAATGGAGCAAAGGGATAAACTGTGCTGCACATTTCTTATCCCCAAGGATGTCCTCCATGAAGTCGTTATTGACCTGAGCCTCCTGGGTATCTATCTTAAAGTGTTCTGCAGCCGTTAAGAGCAGGTCATTGTACTGCAGCTGGTTGTCTACCTGGGAGTCAGCCACCGGTCGATCGGTGTGATCTGGGGACTGGATGATGTATAGGTCATCATCATCATCATATTGGTCTACGTCTCCTGTGTCCCCTTGGTCCTCTGGTTCTGTGTACAAGCCAGGGTCTTGTGAGCCTTGCGTGTTATAATAATATGTGTCCTGACCTAAGGCCTGATATGATGAGGTGGTAGCCTGCGTGGTGTACAGGTGGGCTTTTTTGGCTGCAGGCTGTGTGCTTGCTGCCCCGTTCTGTGGGGGCCCCTGAAGGTGGTTGAGTTGTTTGGGGTGTTGCTCAAAGATGTTTATAAAGCTGGACATTCTCCTCATGACCCTATCGAATTGTTCTGGGGTCCATTGGGAAGAGCTTGGCAACACAGAGAGAGTAGGAGTAGGTGGAGCAGGTGTAGATGGCGGCTCTGGGACAGAGGTCTGCTTATGATGCATAGCCCCTGGAAGAGTGCTCTCAGGGGTAGTGTAATCCCTACTTTTTTGTATCCTGTGGCTTTGTATCTTGGGGCATCGAAGATTTTTAGTTTTTTGATTTTGTAACCAGGGACGTCGAAGATTTTGAGTTTTTCAACGTTCTGGCTTTTAGTAGGGTGTCGGGAAAGTGTTTTTTAATTAGTTCGCTTAATTTAGAGCTTTTTCCCCGCAAGGCCGTTGATGGGTCTTTCGACGCCCGGTCACCGGAACTTGAGGGCTTCCCATATTTAGACATAGTGTCGGAAACAGACTTTAATGTCTGTTTCGGGAGCCAGTCATGTGGTGAATGGGACTGCGATGGCCCTGAGGACAAGGAATGTTCAGACCTTCCCCTCGACATCATGTGTGGCTTATCGGTCGACGACTTGGTCGACATTCTGCCATGGGGGATGTGCTTGGTGTGGTGAGAACTGGTAGTGCTTGAGCCGCTGGGTGTCATCCCCATAGCAGAACCGTCGGCCTGCCTGTTGGTGTCAGGGGCTTGCACGCGTGAATCCGAGGGATCCCAATCACCCTCAGCGTCACTTAGGACGTTAATGCTGCCATCGCTGGATACTCCTTCAACGTCCATGGCGGCCTCGGCCTACATGGTCTGGTGGGCCCAGCGTTTAGTCATGCGGTCCTTTGTTTTTGGCCTGAACAGTTTACTAGACTTGCATTGCTTTTCGGCGTGGTCTCTAGGGAGTGCAAATCCTTCCCGGGAAACTTCCTGTTACAGGCAGGACAGAATTTAAAAGGAGTGTTTTCCATTGTGTGTAAGGATGGCAGCCTGGCGTAATAAATAGGAGTAAAGGGGAATATGCATTCTATGTTATGTAAACTTGGTAAAGCGCACATATACCCAAAGGCATCTTGGCTCTAGCTACTGAAGAGGAATCAAGGAACAGAGCGGCCGACAAAACCATAAGAGAGAGACGGCCTAAAATAGAGTGGTTTTCAGCAGCCGGCGGAAAGTGAGATGGTCTTCAGTTGCACAAAGAGCAATAGGCAGCTCGTTCCAGGCTCTAGCAGCCGCCACTGAAAAGGCACGGCCTCCCATACGAGACAGACGATAGCGGGGGGGCAATAAGAAGACACGCAGATTGAGAGCGCAACAGACGAGCAGGAGTGTAGTGAATAAACTTTGCTTGGAGATACTCAGCACCGAAGCCATAAAAGGCACGATGCACCAGACACAATGATTTAAACAGGATCCGGCTGGCCACAGGAAACCAGTGTAATTTCTTGAGCAGCGGAGAGATATGGGATCCAAAGTGAGGACGGAGTATGGAGCGGACGGCAGCATTTTGCCGCAGTTGAACCCTTTGGATCAGATAGCGAGGCTGGGCCAAATAAAGAGAATTGCAATAGTCAAGAGTGCTGAGAACCAAGGCTGCCACTACCGGAGCATGGCATTCAGCAGGAATAAAGGGTAAGACTTTCCGCAGAATGCAGAGTTTAAAGTGACCAGCACTACATACACTAGCCACCTGGTTGTCGAGACAGAGAGGCAGAGATTTTAACACCGAGATACGAGATTGAACAGGTCCTTAATCTAGTGAGACAGGAATATGAACCTCCCCAGCACCCCCTACTGTGCAGGGCCGAGGCCCATTGACAATGTTCGTCGAGACGGGAGCCTCGGTCGTCGACAGATAGTCTTGTCCTTGAAGCCATTGCTGGAGCTCTTGCAGTAAACGGTTGTCAAAAGGACAGAAAGAAATACTAAGTTTAAACTTTTAGTAAGTAATGGCGTAAGTGAAGAAGGAAGTCTACGATATGCGTCCAACTACGATGGCAGAAAAAAACAATCTGAGGCACCTTGACGCGTGAATGACAATGGGTACAGTGGACTGTCACACTAGGGATAGTATTACTGGCACACCCTGTCAATGTCCCTTTTCAAGTTTCGAAAACAAAAAATATAAGACACTGCGACTACCACTAGATGTCGGACTATGCATAGCATGTGATATAAGCATATCCACAAGCCTCAGAAATATATATATATGTCAGCTTATAAGGCCACAAGCATTTAGATGTCACATTATTGTTAGCTTGGTGAGGTGAACCATTCATGGCAGTGGTGGATGTGTTTTAGCTGTCTACCTTGTGTGCCACTGCCAAGGAAGCTTTCCCTTTGATACCCTGATGAAAGTCAACACCTTCCTTCGAAGACAGTCCTGCCATGGCAAAGACCCATCACACAAAAGGTGCTTATTACTGCAATCTTTTTGAAGTAGGCAAACAGAGGAAGGGGTGGAGATGGAATAGCCCAGAGGAGAGGATTAGTTCAAGATTGAAGCCTTGTGCTCAATGTTATTTTTGTGGGTAAAAGCGCTCAGCGATGCGTAAAGCAACAAAGTACAAACTTCAAGAGGGAGGAAAAGTTAGACGAGGGCAGTAGAGTGTGAGGAATTCAGATGTGAGAGTTTGCGGAGCATCTGCTGAGGAGAATAAAGCTATTCCCAACCTTCGGATGGTTATAGGAAGCAGAGGCCACCCAAGCAAAAGCAAGGACAACTTTGTGCATAAAAATGATTTCGATGAAGTAGACGCCACCGGTAAGTAGTACGACTACTCACTGCCCTTAGCTCACTCCAGGGTCAAACTTCGCAGGTTTGAAGAAGGTCGTCTGGACTACAAAATACCCTCCTTGGTAACGCTTCAAAGTGCACAGAGGCTGCAGGTGCACATGCAGGTCCGGTTTACTACTGGAGCTGGATCTCTCATCACAAATGCAGGACAAAGAAAGCACGATGCAGCTGGTCTCAGAACATTTCAAGAAAGGCGGGAAGGTCACCAGCAGCGACCGTCACTGTCGCAGTGACACAAGGGCACCCAAGTCTCGTGGACTGACGCACGCTTCTCTCTCGCAGCCCAAAGCAGTAGGGATGATGACATTTGGCAAGAAGCAGCTCTTCAGTGGAAACTAGGGTTACCCCAAAGCTTGAGCCGATACTCGATAAGACAACACTCCAGCACAGATGCCAATGTACAAGCTGGTCAGTCCAATGGCGGGCCCAGGGACACTTCTGAGAAGGTTGTTTGCAGAGCACCAAGGAGGCATCGAGAGTGATTGGTCCCACCACTCCAAGGGGTTGAAAACCCTTTGAAGGTCTTCGGAGGTCATGCGCAAAGCATGGCTCTACCGGGGCAACAGCGGGCTCAGGATGCCAAGTCATCTCTGCGAGGGTCCAGATAGTTATTGGATCTGCTTACCTTCTCTAGATATTTGGCTCCATGCATAGGTCGATTCGGACCTATGGGTCTGCACTCAGGCCCCCTCATCATATCCCAAAGTCCAGTGAGTGCTCGCACACAGCTGGCCAATGAGAAGCTCTGCCCCACTCAACTACCTAACAGTGGTCCATTCAGGGACCACTGTGGATCTCATGCTCTCATGGACACCAGACATCCTGGCACCAGTAGTGTGGATTGGGACCAGACAGTCCCAGCCGACTTCCTGAGTACCCACACACGTGACATGCATTAGCCTGTGAAAAGCAACGGCTTTCAAAGAAACAACATCAGATCTGCTTTCCAAGCTCTGGCCATTCCACCCGGATGGTGGCAATGCCCTTTTGGAAGGTCTTCCGGCGACTTCTCTGGCACCCCTGGGATGTGTCCTGCATGCTGCAGGATGTCTCGTCAAAGAACTCTGCAAATTCGAACACATCACCCTGGCCCCGATCGAACGGCAGGGACTCCAGCTGCAAGCCTATATTTTCATCTACAAGGCTGTCACCCTTAAGGCCCCACGCGATCTCACCGAGAAACTCAGCAGCTATGGGGGCCTACGATCCAGCAGAAGTAATGACATGTGTAGACTTGAAATCGGCCTGTGCCGGAGGGAAAGAACCAAAAGACAGGCCTTCTATGTCTACGCTGCAAGATTCTGGAAACATGCACCCGTCAACATCAACTCACCCCCTCCCTTTTACAGTTCAGGAGGGAGCTCAATACCCTCCTCTTCAAAGAATGGCTCCTCCCTAAAACCTAGGTCCACACACCCTCCACTCCCCACCATATGTGAGAGTGGGGGATCTGATCCCCACTGTTTCCTCGCATGGCTGCTTGTACCTTCCCCATCCCTGTTAGTTCCCCGCTCCCTTGTTTCTCTGCTCCCCTCAACATGTTGTACCTTCCCCATCCCTGTTGTTAGTTCCCCGCTCCCTTGTTTCTCTGCTCCCCTCAACATGTTCTTCCTCCTATGAGTGTAAAGTTGTGAAGCCGGGTCTGCACTCAATAGGGCCGCCAGTAGGATTCAGTTATTAGTAGGTGTCTCAGCACGAGGACGCCTCAGTTCAGCTTTTTTCAACAAAGGCGAACCAAAAGCATCACTTCTACAATGGGCTCAAAATCGAATACGGATCTAGTACATCTTACTATAAAACTCCAAATGGATTCTGCAGTACAAGCCCGGTGGTACTAGGACTCAAGGAGCATTCATCTTGAATTCACGCAGGGCAGTCACCTTATCTGTCCAGTCATGCGTTCCTCTAGGGGCCATGGCTCCATGCTACAGGTATGGGAGGGCATTAGCCCGTGCCATTCCCCTGCCCTGCATGATGGATGCGTGAGAAATCATAGAGCACAGCTGTTAGCCTGGCATTTCTGGCACAACGTCATGGTCGCTGCTTATCTTTGCCGAGGTTTGCTCGTTTAGCAACGCAAAAAGACAAGGTAATGAGCCCTCGTGAGAACACCAACCATTGAACACAGGGTGAAACGAGAGGGGGTGACAGGCGGGGGTTCGCCACACCGATAAAAGGGCAATTGCAGCGAGGGGTAGAAGGAACAAACAGGGAGAGATGCGGCCGCGAAGGAGGGGCCACAAAAATGATGACAGTGAAGCGGAGCGCGATGGGGATGCAAAGCAGGATGCAGACGGAAAAGAGGGCAAAGGAAAAGGCGAGGAAGGAGAGACAGGAATGACTGCCCACTCTCGGAGCTAGAGAGGGGGCGGGGGGGTACATGGGGTACTCACACAGGGGTGTTCGCTCAAGGTGCCGCTTCTGGCCGGGGTCTGTAACTGGGTCTCCTTCCTCTCGCCCGCAGCTCTTGATATGCTCCACTGCGGCTAAATCACATGGTCCAGAAACCGAAGGCGACAGCAAAGCACCACAGACTGCCGACACAGCAGGCGGGAGGGGGCTCCGACACTCGCCCGTGCGAGGTGATCCCAGCGGGGCTTCTGAGACAGGCAGCCCCGCCGCGCTCTGGGGCAGAGGGAGGGGCGGCGCTCAACATACGCTCACCCTGGGACCCCTGCCCCCCCCCCCACTGACCTTGGTCAGCGACACTGCTCTCCAACGACCCTCTCCGCCCCCCACAATCTGCACTGCTGAATGAGCCCGGCCTCAGTCAGCAAGCATCACTCCCTGCTTACTGATCTCTCTACTGACCTCCCTCACTGACCTCCCTCGCACCAATTCTCCAGTGAGCTTAAGCGCCCGCTATGGGTTTCCCATTGACTTCCCGTAAGGATCTCCTCCTCTGACCTCTATCTATGCTGACCTGAACTGTCTCCCAGCTCTGGCATCACTCTGTGACCTGTCTTCCGCCCACTCCCCCCCACCTACCTCGCTGACCTCCCACTCGTATCTGTCTCCCCCCTGACCTTCCTCTTTGAACTAGCTGCCCTCTCTGAACCCCCCGATCTCCTACTATGACCATGTACTGACCCCTGGTCCCTTTTCTGAACTCCAAGTAAGCTCCTCCACCGACTTCTAACGGCCACCTCCCCAAATACCTCCCCTCACTAACCTCCCTACTAGCATTTTCACCTCTCTCACAGACATGTCTCCCGGGCCTCCCTCACGGACTCCCCTATTTGACCATGGCAGTTTCTGGAACAATAGCGTCCAATGAAAGCACCACAAGGCGCCCGAACACTGCACTGCAGCCGCTCACCAAGATTATACAAGTATTGCAACTATAAACAGAGACTCAGCTTCATTAACTTGACACTAAAGTACTTAAAAATAAGTTATAAGCAGACAGCACATTAGACAACGCTATTGCAAAAAACAGGTCACTTTCATTACCTCAACATATGTTTACGTCTAAAACTCGCGCTCATATTGCTGCAGCAAAAGCCTGTATTGCTGCTGAGAAATTTATTTTTTGTATTATTTTGTACTCAAAAGTAGAACTAGAGCTGCTAGCTACTCTTCAAGCAGTACACCGGTCCTATAGCACAGCAAGTAGAGTGCTCGCTTACACATCTGTGCAGAATTTGCAGGTTCTAATCCCGGCAGGGCCAAAGTCAGCCTTTTATCCTTCCAAGGTCGATAAGGAACAAGTTACTTACTTGTAACTGTTGTTCTCTGGCATGGATTCACATGCTCATGAATATTCCCCGTTGTCAGGCCGGGAATGCTCGGGATAGAAAAAAATCAGTATCAGTTTTGTTTCTGATCTGTCTTTCTTAGTAGTAACCAATCACTGGTCTCTGGGTCATACTGCCCCCAGCCAATGACTGCCCTCTCCATAAGCCCCGCCTCTGGCAGCCATCCTCAGATTTGATAGCATGTAAAGTGGCAGTATGACCAAGTGAAGAGCCGCAGAGGGGTAGGCGGGAGGGTTCGCATGTGAATCCATGCCAGACCCATGCTGGAGAACAACAGTTAACGGTAAGTAACTTGTTCCTTCTCCAGCATGGGGTCTGGCATGGATTTACATGCTCATGAATAAGAGAATACATAGCAGTACACACATGCACAACCACGGGAGGTGGCAACAGGCTCAACATTAAGCAATACAACAACTCAACATTAAGCATCTCTTACCTCCTCACCAGGCTCACCTTAGGCGAACAGGTTGCACAGCACTGCTTGGCCGACCCTGGACTCCTCCCTGGAGTCCCGATCGACGCAGTAGAATCTTGTGAAGGTGTGCATCGACCTCCACGTCGCAGCCCTGCAGATGTCCAGCAGGGGCACACCAGACAGGAACATCGTGGTAGCTGCGATCGCTCTGGTCGAATGGGCTCTCGGACGGCCGGGCAGCGGTCGGTTTGCCAACCGGTGACAGTGCATGATGCAGCCGGAGAGCCATCTGGAAATGGAAGTCTTCGAGAGAGCCTTCTCTTGATTCACAGTCCCAAAGTTCACAAACAGCTGTGAAGTCTTCCGAAAACTCTTCGTGCGGTCCACATAGAACTTCAGCGCTCTAGCTACATCCAGCGAGTGCATAGTCCTCTCGGCTGGCGACGAAGGCGACGGGAAGAACACTGGCAACACCAAGGGCTTGTTGAGGTGGAAGTCCGACGGCACCTTGGGCATAAAGGAGGGGTGCGTCCTCAGCACCACCCTCGTGTCATGAAAAGTCAAGTATGGAGGCTTGCAAGATAGGGCCTGGATCTCTCCCACTCGTTGTGCGGAGGTGATGGCCACGAGGAAAGCTGCCTTCCATGACAGGAACTTCAAAGGCGCTGAATGCATAGGCTTGAATGGGGCCCCATGAGCCTGGTCAGCACCACATTAAGCTCCCACGCCGGGGCAGGAGCCTTCACCGGCGGGAATGATCGGAATAGTTCCTTCATGAATTCTTTCACCAGGCGATGAGACCACAAGGACGCCCGTCCCGTAGTCCTGGTATATCGGGAGATTGCAGCCAGATATATTTTTGATGGAGGCATGAGTCAGTCCAACTTTGGCCAGCGACAGGAGGTACGGCAGTACTTGAGGGGCCGTAATCCGCAGAGGGTTAATCTTCTGTGCACGGCACCAGACAGAGAACCTCTTCCATTTATGTCCGTAGCACTTGAGAGTTGAGGACGCCCTGGCCTTTGCAAGAACCTCTCTGCAGTCGGCCGGGATGTCGTACCCTCCAAACTCTAGTGCTGCAGGAGCCAGGCCTGCAAGTTCAGCGACTCCGGGTTGTGGTGAAGAATGGCGCCTCCTTCTCTGGAGAGAAGGTCTGCGTCCGTCGGCAGCTTGACTGGTGTGGACGTTGACAAGTCCAGAAGGTCCGGGAACCAGATCTGTCTCGGCCACGCCGGTGCGACGAGGATCATCCTGCACCGGGACCTCTTGAGCTGGCTGATGAGCCGGAGCAGCAACGGCAGTGGAGGGAACGCATAAAGAAATAGGCCGTCCCAGGGGAACGAGAAAGCATCGCCCATGCTCCTCGGCTGGGGGAACCTGCTGACGAACCTCCGGCACTTGGAATTCGTCGCCGTCGCGAAGAAATCGATTTGGGGTTCGCCCCATCGTCGGAAGAGTCGATCCACCTGATCCTGGCGTAGTTCCACTCGTGGCACGAGCGCAGCTCCCTGCTGAGTGAGTTGGCGATCATGTTTTTTATTTCTGCCAGATGAAGAGGCACCAGAATCATCCCTTGGGCGACGGCCCAATGCCACAGATCCTGGGCTTTCTTGGATAGGGCCGGGGACCTGGTTCCGCCCTGCTTCCGGATGTAGAGCATCGTGGTGGTGTTGTCGGTGAAGATCCTCACCACCTTGCCCTTGAGGGACAGAAGAAAGGACCTGAGGGCCCAGAACACTGCGCAGAGCTCCAAGATGTTGATGTGGAGTGACTTCTCCTCCGGGAGCCAAAGGCCTCTCGCGTGAAGATCTCCGGAGTGCGCTCCCCAACCTTCCAGGGAGGCGTCCGTCGTCACCGTCACCTGGTGAGCTGGGGTCTGAAAGTCCGTGCCCGCCGACAGATGGGAGCGGGTACCCCACCACCGGATCGCCTGACGGAACGTCTCGTTGAGGGATCGTGTCCTCGAAGCTGCCCATCGACTGGACCCAGCGGGCGTCGAGGAACTCTTGTAAGGGGCGCATCCGAAGCCTGCAAAGGCGCACCAGATAAATGCAGGAGGACATCATCCCGAGGAGGGACTTTATAGATCTTACCCTGGCCATGTCCGTGGCCAGCAGACGCTACACCTTGCCCAGAATGGTCCTGGTCCTTTCCTCCGACGGCGAGGCCAGCCGCGCCACTGTGTCGAGCTTGGCTCCCAGAAACAGGGCGACTTGCGACGGAACCAGGTGGGATTTTGAAAAGTTGATGGAGAATCCCAGGTCCGTGAGCAGCTGGACGGTCTTCGCAGTGTGCTCCACGGCGAGCTCCCTTGTCCTTGCCCGGATGAGCCAGTCATCCAGGTAGGGGTAGACGTGGATCCCCTGTAGGCGTAGCTGCGCCACCACCGGTGCGAGGCACTTGGTGAACACCCTGGGTGCCGATTTCAATCCGAACGGGAGGGCCTTGAACTGGTAGTGCTGCCCTTGGACAACGAACCTGAGGAACTTTGTGTCTTTTTAGAATGGGGATGTGGAAGTACGCATCCTCCAAGTCCAACGACGATAGGAAATCGCCCTCCTCCAGCTGTCCCAGCACGTGCTGGAGGGTGACCATATGGAACTTCTGTGCCTTGATGTACCTGTTCAGTCGTCGCAGGTCCAGGATGGGGCGCCATCCTCCTGTCTTCTTTTTTACGAGGAAGTACCTTGAGTAAACTCCAGAGCCCCGAAGCCTTTTTGGAACGAGCTCGATGGCACCCTTCTTGAGCATCGCCCTTACTTCCAACAGTAGTTGAGGGACATGATTTTCCTTCCTGGCCACGGGTGGAACGCGAGGGCACTTCTTCTGAAACTTGAGGGCGTGCCCTTGGGCCAGGGCGTCCAGCACCCAACGGTCGGTGGAGATGGACTCCCGCACGCTGACGAAGCTTGCCAGCCGGCCTCCCACCGGGGTGCTTCGGCGGGGGCCCGACCCCACAGTCGGTTCAATCTTGTTTGGAGGCCGCCTTGCCTCTTTGACCTCCCTGTCGACGACGACGGGCACCACCTGACTTGCCGCGTCCCCTGTAGGCTTCCTGGGACGAAGATCTTGCCGCTTGGCGGTACGTGGAGGAGCCGCTGCCGGATCCCTTGGAGGCACCTTGTCTGCCTCCGGAGCTCCGAAAGGACGGCCGTCGTTGTTGGAGCACTCCCAGTGCCCAGGCAGTCTCTGTGTCTGTCTTGATGGCCTGAAGGGACTCATCAACCGCCTTCCCAAACAGGTTGTTCCTGTCAAAGGGCATGTCCAAAACCTTGGTTTGTACGTCCTGGCGGAAATCCGTGACCTTGAGCCATCCTCGTCGTCTCAAGCAAACGCCGTTGCCCAACTGACGGAAACCGGTGTCGGCGATGTCCGTTGCCACAGTGATGGCGTGGTCTGAAGCAATCTCACCTTCCTGTAGGATTTCAAGGGCCTCAGCCCTTTTGGCGTCCGGAAGGAAGTCCAACAGAGGGGTGATTTTGAACCACAACTCCCTGTCGTAGCGGGCTACGATAGCCAGGGCGTTGGCCGCCCTGATAGTCGTCGCTGCAGATGAGATGATCCGTAGTCCCATCGTGTCCAGCTTCCTGCCCTCGCCGTCCGGCGGGGAAGTTGATGTCGAGGCCGATGCCCCCCCAGCTTTCTTCTTTGCCGCCGCCGAGACGACCGAATCCAGGGTAGGTTGCGCCCGAAGGCACAAGGGGGCAGCGTCAGGGACTCGGTACTTCTTCTCGTACCGGTCCCCCTTTGCCGGCGCCGTGGCAGGGTTCTTGGGGAAGGCGAGCTCCTCATCCCAGATGTCATCAAGAAGCGGTACGGCGAGGACCGTCTTCCTTTTAGCCTTGCGCCATTGGTAAAGGAACCCTTCCTTCTTCTTCTCTTCTGGGCTGAGCTGGAAGAGCTCGGATTCCCTGGAAATCATGGCATGAAAGGATCCAATCTCGTCGGGCGGGGACGCCCGAGCAGGGGGCGACGGGGGACACGTCCCGTCGTCGCCTCCGTAGTCATCTGTACCTGTCGTAGCCGTATCCGTGCCTTTATCATCCCTGTGGGAAGTAGACCGGGGGAAAGGCAGAGCAGGCCGCAGAGGTGGGAGAGGTGGCGTAGGATGCGTCCTCCTCCTCTTATGTGGTGGACATTCCGAAGGTCCTGGCTCCGGTTCCCCCGTCGGGTCTGGCTCAGGTACCTCCGTCGGGGGGAGGGGCAACCTTGTCCTTATTTCCGAGCATAAGGACTGAATCGCTGACAAAATGGCCGCCGAAGTGTCCTGCGGCGCCGGAAACGACGGGTGCGAGGGCTCTTGAGGAGCCTCGACGGCAACACCGTCGCTCTCGTCGTCGCCCTCGTCGGGATCCCTCCCGATGGGCTGGGCCTCTTTCACGACTTCGATGAGCTCTTCTTCAGAGGTCGTGTCCGTATCCACGATAACCACCAGCCCCTCCCCAACAAGGACTTCATGGGGGTCTTTTCAATGGGCCTGAAAGACGACTCCCTCCGCGGTGGCAGGGAGACTCTGGGTCCTGAGGTCACCTTCACTGGTGTAGCCTCCACAGGCTGAGCCAGGGCCGTGGCGACATCCTCAATCGAGGTCTTAGCAGGGTGAATTAAGGCCATTGTCACCTTCTGTACGCCTGGGGCCTTCACCTTGGGGGGAGGGTCCGAGCCTCGCTCCCCCTCTGCCGGAATCTTCGAGATCGACCGGGGCCTCTCCAGAAGCTTTGCCGGGTTCTCGGACTTCCTCTTACCCGAGCCAGAGCGTTGGCTCATGGTTGATGGCGCCGGGGAGGATGCGCCCTGCCTGGCAGCCAAGGGCCCGACCGTTCGGTGCTCCCGGTGCCCGCGGACTCGCAGTGCTTACCCTTTTGTTGGACCCCCGTCGCCGGGGCGCCCTTACAGGATTTAGAAGACCGCTCGGACTTCTTTTTCTTCTTCTCGCCTGACGGGCTCTTCCCTTCCAGCCAGTTGGCGAGTCGGAGGTGGCGATCCTTCATGGTCCGCTCTGACATGTTCCCACAAAACGCACAGTCCTTCTCCGTGTGCGTCTTGTCCTCAAGGAGACAGTAGAGGCATAACGAATGCTCGTCCTCCTTGAACACATTCTGAAGCTGGCATCCAGGGCAGGTCCTGAACAGCTTCCCGGGCGTCGAGCTTCCTTTCTCCTGTGCCATGTCCGGGGTAGGCCTCAGAACTTCTGGAATCCTCCAAAAGCGTAACTCGACAAAATCTTCACCCTTGTGACCGGGCGGTTCGCCGGCTGCTACCCGGCTCGCCTCTCGTGTCTGGTGATCCCGACACCAACGGTGGGCTGCCCCGGAGACCGGTGGCAGCCCACAACACTGGCGACGAGGAAGTCGCTCCGCCTGCTGATTTTCGCAGCGGGCGGGCGCACAAAAGGACCTGCGCACGCGGCCGTAGTCGGAGGCCGTGTGGGGAGAGAAGCGTGGTGGCGGCAGCGTTGCAGGGGGCCCAGGGACCTGCAGGGGTGTTGCCACGCAGTTTGCCTGGTGCCCACGGCGGCGCTGGAAGGGGTGGCCGCCCTACCTGGAGGGAGCGGTGCAGTCGTCCGCTGGGTCGGTGAGGTCTGGACTGCGGCGTGGGCCACGTGGAGGCCCAGGCCCCACAACAAAGGTAGGGGGCGGGGCCGGGAGATTCGGCCCGCGGCGGTGTTCTCCATTGGGGCGGGGAGAGCATCCGCTGTGCCCCGGGCTGCCGGCGGTGAAAACGTCCACTTTAAAAAAAATAAAAGAACCCTAGACCCGTCTGGCCTTGAGGTTCCCCGGGCGGAGGACACACCGGAGGTTGCCCAGAAAAGGGGCGTGGCCCAGCGGCGGCCAACAGCGAGTCAGGGGCGTGCCCCCAGCGCTAGCCTAGCCCCGGGGACAAAGGCGTGGGGCGTGTGTGAAGAGGAAAGTAGCCCCTGTTGGGTCTCTGGCATATGTGGACCCCGAGGCTGGCCAGGCAACCACAAGAGGGGCGAAGAGACAAAGCGCCAACCCCTCCTGCAAGCCACATTTGCACCGAGGGTAGCGGCTCCACACAGAGTGCTCATGCGCCCCGGCAGGAACTCTGCATGTGACACCACTGCACCACTGAGGCACAGTCCAGGGAGTGGTACTGTGAGGAGGGGCCTGTATTGGAAACCTTTGCTCCCATGCACATCCCAAGGGAGCAGCCGCCACGGGAGTAGGTGGACCCCTCGAAAGGACGTCACCACAGGGGGTTAAGATACCTGAAGCCCGGGAACAGCAAGCATACATCTACACCGGTGACTGTATCCGGTATCCCCAACTGCAGTCAGCATGGCGGATGATGAGGGGATATGTCGCGGTCAGCTGGCACCAATACCCCACTTCGATGTCCTGGGTACGCCTTCAAGTCTGGGACCCCGGTGGACAGCCTGGGTGGAAAACCTGGAGCTGTACTTTGAGGCGATGGAAATCAAAGACGCAGCAAAACGCCCAACACTCCTGTACTCGGCCGGGCTAGCCGTCCAGAGGCTGTTCAAGACATTAAGGCCCAGAGATCAGTCTTACGATACGGCCATCGCAGTCCTGAATGAGTACTTCAGACCCATGGTCAACAGGGACTATGAGCGGTTCAGGGTGAGGTGTGCGAGGCAGGAGGAAGGGGAAAGCCTCGATGCATTCCACGGGAAGCTGCGCGGAATTGCACTCTCCTGTGACCTGGGGAATTTCGAGGAGGACGAGTTCCGGGCGCAGATCATCTATGGCTGCAGCTCCACCAAACTAAGCAAGCAGGTTCTGAGGGACCCAGCGCTGACCCTCGATCGAATATTGGAGCTAGGCCGGGCACCGGAACTGGCAGAGGTGTGGGCCTCGGTCATGGACTCCTCTAGACACCACCTAAAGATGGAGGTCCCCATGAAGCGAGTGAAGGTTAAGGAGGTGGCGGCGGTCGGCAGGTGGCCAGGAGGAAGAGTGATGAGGAGGGGAGACTGGCCGAGGAGAGACCCCAACGCCACAATGTGTCATCAGTGTAGGTGGGATCTTCCACACCCGCAGGACTGCCCGGCGATGGGACAAATATGTGGAAGGTGCGGGAAAGGAGATCACTTCGCACAAGTGTATCTCGCTCCAGCCCCAGCTGGCATGGTAGGGGCATCAGCGGGGAGTGAGGCGAAGGGGAGAAAGACCCCCAAAGTGGCAGCGGTCCAGGTGGCGGAGAGTCCCCGAGAAGCACTGTATGATATGGGGGAGGAGTACAAAGAGAATATATTCTTTTTGTCCTGCAGCGGCGCCGGGGGCCAGTTTGATCCTGGGATTTTCTGAGGTGGACGAGCCCGTCATGGGGCCCCCGTTGTGTGAGGACTGGAACACAACTGTTTGTTTTGAAGTATTAAAAATGTTTGAGTTTATTAGCGTTTAGGTGGTGCGCGGACTGGAATGCACCAAATGTTTGAGATGGGTTTTGTTTGTTTTTGTTTGTTTATAATAAAGGAGGGATGTTGTGTGGGGGTCTAGTGTTCTGTTTGACGTGAGCGCCATGACTGTGTCATGACGCTCACGTTCGTGTGTAATAAAAGGGGCTCTGCTGGCGCTGCTAGGGCAGAGCAGCAGAGCCCCAGGAAGTGGCAACGCGTGTCTGTGTTTCTGTGTGTGTGGGGCTGCCACGTGGACGTGGCCTATTGTGTGCCACGGCCCGAGTGTCCTCGGAGCCGCGGCTGAGACAACTGGGGGTGACACCCTCGCACCGTGAGTCTTGCGCCCGTTGTGACCAGGCGCCGTAGGGTGCTACCCTAAGCGAGGTTCGCCGGCTGCTACCCGGCTCGCCTCTCGTGTCGGGTGATCAGGACACCAACGGTGGGCTGCCCCGGAGACCGGTGGCAGCCCACAACAGTGAATAGGCTTCTGTTACGTTTAATTCACAAAACACCTCATAACAATCAGCAACAGCACCTGGAACCAAAATGACCAGGACTGGCCACACATTTGCAAATAACATATATTTCTTTTTAAGTTGAATATATTACAACAAAGAAACGTGTTTTACTGTGGAGGAGCCGTAAATGTTTGCTTTATCAGTGCACTTTGCAACATGAATCATTTCTTTGGACTTCCAATTTTGTGAGAAAAGGGCCAGGCACCGTAGATTGAAATGACGTGACCCGGTTCGCATACTCCTGACCTGCCATGTAGGTACCTGGGCACATGTCTATCCGGCTCTACTCTGGACAAGGACGTTTTAATACGACCCTAAACACATCTCTTCATGGTTTTACAACTTCACAATAGCGATTTGAACAGAGTGAAAGCAAAGAAATGATATGTCTGCAGCCATTGCTTTGCCCAGTGTGGAACTTGTAATGCGCCATCCCATTTCGAATCACCTGACACGTGCACTTCTTAATAACTTTAACTAGTCATTCCCAATTATCCAGTCATGGTTGTGTCTCTAATACCTCCACGCTAAAGACATACGGGACAGACCCTCTGCTAGCCTCTTTCTTTTCTTTCCTTGTCCTTGAAATGCCAAGGAAAGAGCCATGCCCCGGAGCCAGAAGCTGATGGAGTTTTGATTTGATTGTTTATTTGTATAGCGCCTACACACGTGTTTCAAAGCGCTTCAAGGAGGCAGGGAACATGGGAGAATACAGTTACATTCTTACAAGTCCTTGAAACAATTCAGAATGTGAAAATAACTATCATAATCAGCCTTGCAACATTTCAGATAGTGCAAGTGCAAGGAACAATAACGAGGAGAGGGGAAGGGAAGAAAATGAGACAAAACAAGCAGTAACATTACTATGTCAAACGACAATTGATGTAGTGTCGGAAAATTAACAAGAGGAGAGAGAGGAAGGGGGGTATGGAGTGAGGGAGAAGGAGAGGAACAAAACAAGCAATTATCATACTAGGTCTGACGATGATTCAGAATAGTGCTGGAAGGGAAAGTGGGAGGAAAATACAAGGGGGGGGAGAGACATACAAGCTGCTATCAAAGGTCACGGGACAGGTAGAGTAAGTGCTAATGGATATAAAAAAGGGGAGGAGGAGAGGGCAGGTGACTGCGAAAGACAGGCTGCAACAATTACTATGGCTGACGGCAATTGAGGTAGTGCCAGAATTTAACAAAAGGAGGGAAAGGGAGGGGAGGAGCACTCGGACAAGGGACACATGCCCACGGGGGCCCCCACTGCTCTGCCTTACCCACCTCATAGTCAAACAGCCTGGGCTGCACAGGCCCATACACTGAGATCCTATCCTTTTAACAGGCTCAGCAAGCACGCCATTTACAGCGGGATGAGATTAGTGATGTTAGCAGGTTACATACAATACTTGTGTGTCCCCAAAGCCCACTTCTGATAGCCACTAACCCCTCCCAGGCTCCCACCCTAAACTGCGACTACCCAGGGCCCTCTGTCAGTCTTGACTATGGGGCTCTTCGCCTTAAATCTGTCACTGCCTGGAGCCCGGTGAGATGGCCACTCGAGCCTTCTCTCAGTGCCGACCAGCTTTACTACAATAATATGCTTATTCTGACTTGAGTTTAGGAGTTTATTAAACCCTGTTTCCGTGACCATAATATATTCGCTCTCTAGTGTTGTGCAGTGTTCAAATCTGTGCTCTGGCGGCCTCCCCGGCAGTGCAAAAAGTGCTGGTGCCACCACTGCTGAAGTAATCCTTGATGAGAAAAGGGCGTGCCCAGATGGCAACTAAGTGAAATGACGGTGCTGTTGCGAGGAGCCGGGAGGGTTCCCTCTTATTTTTAATCAAAGAGAAATGTTAACACTGCAGTTTGAAGATATATGACAAGGTCTGAGAATTGAATGCACTTTAATGTGATCGAATACTTTCTAGTCCGGATTCTATATCAGAGGTGCTGGAGGCATATTGGCGATTCCACAGTAGGGCCCCGCTCTGCTCCAAGCAACAGTAGGTGCATTGTCTAATTGCAGCTGGCAGCGCACATGTTATTCTAAGCCCAGCCAGTTAAAATACCTCATCTGAACCCTGCGCTCTTTATACTGCCACCTTCATTGTATTATGTGGTACTTACAGGTCATGGTTTTTTTGCCTAAAGTAAACACTGCCTTACTGGGAGCCGCCTTTGCAGGTATATATATTATCAGCTTGTGCCAATTTCAACAGAGTTACCAGCCATGTACCCCTCAGCATCAATATAATTTTGATTTTCAGTTTCACCTCTTACGTACTTTATTTAAGACACTTAAGCCACTGCTTTTGGACATTTATGGTAGCTGTGAGGTGGACTTTCTCCTTGATATACTGAATTGCCCTGTGTTTGCCAATCGCCTCATTACATAACTAGCGTATCCTCTTCTGCGGACCTGCTGCAGGACTGGTAATTCTTCTAACATGGCTTCACAGAAGAACACTGCCATTAAAGATATTACCTCTGCTATCAGCGGAGTGTTAAAGAGAGTCAAAAGCGGTCCCCTCCCCAGCTACCCTCCATATACAATCATGGATATGATTCTAACCAAGCTCCAGGCTTGCAAGCCTTTCAGGGAAGCAACTAATATAAAAGTGCATCAACTAAATGGCCACTGGGACCTCAGTGATTCTAGACAGAGTGAAGTAGACCAGAGAATCAGCTTAGCTGAAGAAGTATCGAATAGAGTTGCTGTTTTAGAAGACACTGTTCCTAACTTAGAGAAGTACACAGAAGATCTTGAAAACTGGAGCAGGTGGAATAACTTGCACATTTACGGTCTGTCGGAATACGCTGAGGGCGAAACTCCTGATGCATTTCTGAGAAATACGCTTTGCCAGCTGTTAGTCCTCCGCAAAGGCATTTGTTTCAATATTCCAGGAGCACTTCATGTGGGCAATGAGTCTCCCATCAAAGTCAATAATCCTAATGTTTTTGCCACAGGATTTCAAGCAGGTTTTATGGGATGGCCACACAATATATGTTGTGCAAGAATTTCAAAATGGAACAGCTGCTCTTTGGAAAGAATTTCTGTCTTTTCATCCTGCTCTAAGGCAACTCAATGCTCGCTATGGCTTATTCCAGCCATGCACCTTTAAGGCTATCTTCAGGGATTGCACTCCTGGCCTGAAGAACCAGACAGACTTAAAGATTATATTTACTATTGTAAACAGAAAATATGACACATATCAGCAAGTGGTAGATCATCTACCAAATATTTTGGTTGCTAACCACTGAAATATGTCACTGCACTTGAACTGTTTTTGAACTTTTGCTCCAATTATCATGCAAAGCCGGTTCTTTAAACATTCTCATCTATGCATTCATTTGGTCAGTAGTAATTGGGTGCTTGGTATTGGGTGCATGGTGGTAAGTGCTCCCTCTGGCTTCTACTACCCCCTTTCTTTCTGGATTGCTCAGCCTGACCTCTATGCCTTTGGTCTCCAGAAACAGTTTTAGTCACTTCAACATTGTAATTCTTGATGCTGTTAATTTAAGATGTCCTCCTCTCTGTTATTTCTCCCAGCCTTTTCTATCCTCATTTATTCTCATTATATGGTGCAAGCATAGGATTCTATTTACCCCGACCATTACACTTTATTTCCATACTCAATAGTAAGTGCTATTCTTCCCTGGTCTGTTTTCTTCTGTGTAGTGGTAGTAGTACTACTGCATCATTTATATAGCGCCTTTTGCCATTAGTATGGTCACAACGCATTGTAGGTTGAACATCTTCAAGGGACCGGAGTCTGGGTATGGGAAGAAATTGTCCCGGGAGGATAGCTCAGCGGCAGCGTGCGCGTCTTGGAAGCAAGACGACACGGAGCAACAACAGGTTCGATCCCCGGGTCCGCGCTTAGAAACCTTTGGGTGTTTAAGCGCGTTATAAATACGTAACTAAGAAAAAAAAAACAATTCCTCTAACAGCGCCTCGATGCCTGCGGGCTGTGTGAGCGCTTTATAAATGTGAAATAAATAAAAAAAATAAATAAAAATTCAAAAAGGTGCTTGTATGCGTGTGTGCATATTGGCCATTAAGATACGAGGGGAGGGGGGGCAATTCCCTGCTAGCCACCCATGTCGAGCTGGCATGTCAATGGGTGATGATAAATTGTCTAGAGTAGGTAAGCGAGAGTGGGATAGAAGATGTGTGCATCTACGTATCGAATTTCAGTCGTGAACGGTAGCTGCATTCTTATGGCAGAGGTGTTCTGCAAAGTGTCTTCAAGTGGTGTATGATTATGTGTGCGGGTCTGTGGCCGTACCTTCGGCTAGTTTTCCTATGCATGGAGAGTAAAATATTAAATGCAGTGTCCCAGAATTAGTATGATGGCTAAACTCTAAATCAACATGCTTTAAAATAGGGCTAAATTGTACATGCTCTTAGGGTCAGTGTGAAGGTTCCCTTCAACTTTCTCCTAGATTCAGTATCTGGCTATATTTTGCATTCTTCATTTCACAAGATTCACTATCCGTGCTAGATGTGCAATTAGCTTAGATTCCATAAAGGACTATTCTGCGTTCACCTAATTCAGTGCTATGGCTACATTCTGAGTTCACCTGGAAATAATATAGTGGCTGCATTCCACAAGGATCTGGAATTAAGTGATGGCTACTTTAAATGGGTATCTAGAATGAATACATTGGCTGTATTCCTCATTCACCTAGATTCAAGCCTGGCTGCCTTCTGCAATCCGCAAAGACCTGGGAATGAGTGATGGCTACTTTGAACAGGTACTCAGAAGCACTTGATGCATTGTTCGTCCACCTAGGTTCGTGCCTGGCTGCATTCCGCAATCATATACAGTCGGTACACTGGTTGCACTATGGCAATCAACTTTAATGAACACAGTGTGTATAACTAAACGGTCGCCTTGCCACATGCAACCACTGACAGTGAGAGCTATGGCGTCGTATCTTACCTGGCTGATGCTGTTGATTGGTTTCAATGCCTGGTTGGGGCATCCCACTGTAGAAGGGATAAGCTGTGGATGGGAGTTGTCCCTGATAACCTCCCACGCCCCTGCTAGTCACCCTAGCAGGAGCGTCCTGGTTGAGCCATCGAGTGCGAGTGTTCTCTGGTCACGCGACTCGACTCAGGGAAAGAGCAGGAGGGTGAAAGTCAGGTTGCAGGATTGAAAAACCTTCCTGAAGGCAAGATGGTCTTCTTGGAGGCGAGGTTGAAAGGTAGGGAGTTCCAGATTATGGGTGCATTACCAGTTTGGTAAAAATTTAATTGGGGAACCACCAGGAGGTGTGCAGAGCCAGATCTGAGGATTCTGTTGGGTTGGCAGTGAGATAGTTAATTTTGGAGGAATTCAGGGCCTTTCTTGTGGAGGGCATGGTGGGTGATGCACATGGCTTTGAAAGGGTCCCTTCAGATAATTGGGAGGCAGTGGGGCACCCTGAGTGCAGGGGAAATGTGTTCTCTTGGGGAGAGGACAAGGAGGAGCTTTACTGTGGAGATTTGGATCCATTTGAGCTTTCCGATCTGGGAGGTCTAGGTAGAGGGAGTTTGTGTAATCTAGCCGAGAGAGAGGACGATGGCCAGAATGGCAGAGATTCTGTGAGGATAGGAGAAATAGGAGAAGATGCATCTAAGACTCCTAAGCAAGAAGATGCATCTAAGACTGTAGAGGAGATAGTGGCAAGATGTGGAGACGGCATTGATGTGGTAACAGAGAGTAAGGTCCGAGATGAGTTTGAATTCCAGGTTCTTTACTGAGGTGCATGCTGTGGGAGGGAGGCCTAGGGAGGGTGGACAGGAGGTGGGTTGGGGGTGGGAGTAGTGTCTTGCCGCAGATCAGGATTACAGTTTTGCATGGATTGAGGACGAGGTGGTTGGCCATCTTAAAGTGGTCGATATCCATGAGCCAGGAGGCAAGGTCTGGTTGCGAGAAGGCTGGGGAGTTGGGAATCTTGAAAATGATCTGAGTGTCATCAGCACAGTTGCAGCAGGTAAGGTTGTGGGACCAGATGAGCATGGGCAGGGGGGCTTACGTAGAGGTTGAAGAGGAGGGGGGGAGGCATGCTCCATGAGCGAGGGGGATCTGAAAGGGGTGTAGGGGAGAGGGCATCAGAGTGCCATCGATCAAACAGGTCGATGGATGGTGTGCCACCTAGGGGAGCAAGAGCAGGAAGGGAGGAGAGCAGGGACAGTGGTCGAAGTGTATGAAAAGAAGTAGTGGAACTATGTTTCTTGCTGGCCTGCCCCGCTCCCCACAAAACCCATCGCCACGCCCCTTCCCACACACAATACAAACCACCAAACAAATGCACCTTCTTTTTAAGGTAATGTTCAGTGCAGTGCAAGCTTTTCAACTGCTTCATACACTTTTATTCACTTTTATTTTAAAAAGAAAGCATTCCAGAATGGTTTCTTTTTAAAATAAAAGTATAGGAACAGTAAAACTTAATTAAAAGAAGTATAGGCGCACCGCTCCCAACCTCTCCAGCTCACTTCGACCACTGAGCAGGGAGTTAGCTAGGTCCATGGAATCAATTACCTTGTTCTAGAAGGGGATGGGTGGGGAAGGGTTATAGAAAGTTAGGCAGGGAGAGGGGTAGTAAGAGACAAGAAGATGGCAGAGTGATCTGTACATACTAGGGGGCGGGCGGCGGTGAGGAGATTGAATTGGTGAAGCTGGCCACAGCGTCAATGGGTAAGCCCTGCTATGTGGGGGGGGTGCTGATACAAGTTGGGTCATATTGAGCTGTTTGGGGGGTGTCAAACCAGTTGTTGAGGTCTCCTAGCAGGGTAAGTGAAGGGTGTGAGATCAGGATGACTGCTAGGCAGTCACAAAGGGAGTCTGTGAAGTTTCTATTATAGCCAGCGGTCTAAAAGGGAGTAGGAAGCTGTGGGTCATGACAGAGGAAAGTTGGAATTTAACTAGCAGAGATTTCCAGTCAGTATTGCAGGGTTGAATCTCAGTGTGTAGGACTGTGAGATGTAGTTTGTGGAGAATAGCTATCCCCCCTGCTCTGCCGACTGGAAACACTTGTGTATAGGCGCGTTATAAATGCCATATCATATTATATCATATCAGGTATGTGCTATCTGGGAGTATCCAGGTGGGAAGGCCTTGTGTGCGGTGGGAAGGAAGTAATTAGAGAACCACGTTTCAATTATGAAGAGGATGTCAGGGTTTTGTGAAGAGATGAAGTTGAATATAATGTGTTTGTGTTTGACGACGGATCGGACATTGATAAGAATGCATGAGAGTGAGTGGTGGGAGCAGCAGTGTAAGGAGGGAGGGGGGGGAGGGTGACTAGGTGTGGGGGAGAGGATGCTGGGAGGTGAACCTCTAAGGGGTGTTCAAGGGGGAGGACAATTGGACGAAAGTGGTGCTTGGGGGAAGTGGATGGATGATCATGGTGGGAAGAGGGGATAGCGAGGGAGGAGTGTTTCTGGGATGCATGGGTGAGTAATTATAATTAGTTATTTATAATGCGCTTAATACCCAGAGGTTTGTAAGCACGGGGATCGACCCTGTGTTGCTCTGTGTCTTCTTGCTTACAAGGCAAGCGTGTTGCCCCTGAACTATCCTCCCAAGCCTTTCAAAACTGTAGGCAGTTCTAGGGGTGAACCTAGGTTCAAAATAATTGCAGTATTAAAATGCACCAAGATTCAAGTAATACATACAATGTGCTTGGTTTAAAAACTGTAATCAGTTCTAGCAGTGCACCAGGGTTCAAAGTCTAAGCAATGGCTATCGGCTAATCTACTTATTACAAAGGCATAACAGCAACAGAATACTTTATTAAACCACAATCTATCTCTTTCTTTGAACAAAACTAAATGATCATTGAAATACTCAAGTACACTCTTATGAACAACATTTTCTATTTTGACAATCAAATTTATCGACGAGTACCTTGGAACCGCCGTTCAAGCTAAATTTTCACCATCATATGCAAACCTATTTATGGGCTATTTTGAGTTGGAACATGCATGGGTTCACAAAGCATTTATAGAAACAGAAAATATAGTTTCTGGGGTCGTTACATCGATGACATATTAAGGATTTGGAATGGAGACAAAAATTCACTTTTGTTATACATTAAATATTTGAATCCAAATTACTACAATAATAAACTCAGTATGCAAGAAAGCACTGGAAAAATCATGTTTCTAGATTTGGGAATTCACGTACATGATGACGAAATACACATAACTCTATTCACCAAAGCAACAGCTGAAACAGCATTATCCATGCCTCCAGCAATCATTCAGCTCAAACAATACAAAATATTCCTTATGGAGAATTTCTTCGCATCAAAAGAAACTGCAGTGAAGAGACTGAATTTAAAAACATTTAGACACTAGTGAATATAATAAACAAACATTGGAAAATTCTTCATTTGATCCAAGACATTTGGACAACAAACCAACAATAACATTCAAGAAAGCAGCAACCATTAAGACTCCATGTTATACGCACCAAGTGGTCACAAAGTCAAACCAAAAAGGACAATCTAAAAAATAAGTCTTTAATTGAACAAGTAATCTGTCAACAAAAAAAATATTTTTTTCCATTATTTATTCATAAATAAACACATTTTGTTAACTCATTGGGTTGCATTAAAAATGATTGGTTAAGCCCGAGCAAGTGAAGGGCGATAACGAGTACTGCTGTTTTGCTGTGAAAATCTTAATTTTGGACGCCGTGAATTTTGCGAGTCACAAGCCCCGCCCACTTCCGAGACGGCATCATAAAACTGTGCCCCAGCCGCCTTGCAGCGTTAACCCGAGCAAGTGAAGGGCAATAAGGAGCACTGCTGTTTTGCTGTTTGCTGGGGCTGGGACCTTGCTTGCCTGTTCTCTCTACCCCCGCCACTGAAATCATCACTGAACGAGCAGACTGGGATTTCCAGCATACTCCGCCTCAGGCAGAGAAGCGAAGCAGAAAAGTGAGAGTGGTCCTTCGTGATCACTCGTGGGAGGGAGCCTAAGAAACTGCCAACCGAATAATGACAGAGGATTGAGGCCCCTCTGTCTCGTAAAGACTTCTGGTAAGTGGCAGGTTTATTGCAATTGTTGGAGCGAACGGGAAACTGTTGTGGTCATCCTCTTTCAATTGCTTATTGCTGGACATAAAGTACAGCTTATTAACTGCTTTTCCTCTCTGAGACTAGTGGCTAAGCTTCACACATAGTGGGGAATCCGCACCTCAGGCGAGATGGCAAAATCCAAAAATGTTAAATCTCGTTATAATCTAAGGAAAGGTGACACAAATAAAGAAAGTGCAACGCTGCCTACCAACCAAGAAATCGTCGGCGCCATCTGCTGGTGGTTTGGTGGGAAAAGGGACGATTCCAGCCCTCTTTAAAAAATCAATTCCAAAAGTAACCCATAAGGACTCCATCCAAGAGGGAGAAGCTATAGTACCCAATCTGAATGGGTCTGAGGGCCTGGAGGCTTCTAACTACGAAGACAATGACAATATTTTTTTTTAAAATTTTTATTTTTATTTTGATACTGCTGAAATCAATCAACTTTTCAAAATTACATAATTGCAAGCACAAGAAGATAACAATTACGAACATAATGAGAGACAAAGGAGCAATTAAAAAAAAAACATATACATATAAACAATCCATAAAAAGCCTGAGAACTAATCAAATAATTTCCCATGTAGATAGCAACAGATATTTACAAATAGAATCATGGTTCTAATTGATTATAAATAGATTATAAATAAATTTCAGTAGGTAAAATGGTTTCCAAAAAATGAACCAGGGCCATTATGACCGAAAATCTTGTGCTATTAAATAAAATGCTCCATGTCTCAAATTTCATCCCGTTTCATGTACAAATTCAACAAGTTTGTAAAGTATTTAGCTCGAATGTCCTTCAACTTAGGACACGATAATATCACATGTTGCAACGTTTCCCTCACACTATGTGATTCACAGAACCTACAAAAGTTTACATCAAAAAGGAACAATTTTACGCCTCACCAGCACTTCCCTCGTAGGCCATAAATTCATCCTTAAACGTAAGAATTGATTCCGAATTTTTGCCGAAGGACATTTCAAAAGATAGTCAGCCACTTCACCCATACGCTTGATACCAAAAAATCTAGTGTTAAAATCTCTATAATTTGAGCAACGATCATAGTTCTGAATCCAGTCCCATTGATAATATTTTTTATTGAATCTTTGCCCCTCTATCCAAAAATCAATGGCAGCCACAGGAAAGGAAATCATCCCTGAGAAGGAAAGTACTATTAGAGTTAAAGCTCAGGTTCTTTGTGTAGAGAACCCTACACTATCTGGCCTGGCAGAAGGGCAGGAACAATCAGAGGCTATTAGTCAGACGGCTTCTGAAACAGAGGAACAACCTCTAAACCCAATTGGTAATATATCACCAACCCAAGATACAGGACGTCTCTCAGCTTCACCTAACTTGTACATTGATCTGGAGGGCACAGGACCCCTAGATGAAGCTAGCCCTAGCGTGTCTTCTCATTCAAACTTAAATGCAATTACTGAGCTGCAAGCATCTATGGCAGCTATGCAATTTGCATTCAAGATATTGCTGAAACTGTGTGGGAGGATACACATCAACGCAGTTCTGCAATTGGTCCTCCCAGATCCGACTATGGTAGAGGAGCCAGTGTCTTCGGAAATTATCCCCCCAGTTCTGGAACAGTGCTGGATGCCTTGTTAACTAATAATGAATTCAATTTAGGCCCCACTGAAGACTCGGCTATCTTTTATTCTAGAAAGCAGCGATGGATGGCCAGACGTGTTGCTAACAAAAAAGTGCCGCTGGTCATCGCATCCCCATTGTCAGCCACACAAGTCCCGGTGAAAAAATCTAAAAGAGCAAGGAAAAGAGCCCGGAGGGCCAAGAAGAACCTGAATAAAACAGCAGGGACTTTGACCAGCTGGATCCTCCCGGAAAAATCAAATGAGTGCTCTTATTTGAGCAGTAATGATCATGAATCAGACTCCTCGGTTTGCACTAATAGTGAAACCAACAAATATTCCACTCCCCTGAGGAAGCATAAAACGAGGGCCCTGGATGATACTTTCCAGAGGGAGAGCAAGGAAGCTAATAACTGCTCAGAAGACAAAATTTGTGTAATCAAAAACCTGAATCAGAAAAAAAGGGACAAATGGTTGACCAGAAGTGAGGTTCTAACTAAACTGCATTTAATACCCCAGCTGCGAGTGATTCGCTCGGGAGACTTCTCTTTTGTGGAACCGCTGATGGTATGCAATCCGAATGTGTCAGCCTTGCACTGTAGTGTATTAGCTACGGCCCAATTGATTCGCATCCACAAAAACAGTCTAACGCAAGTGGGGATGGGGGTGGACGTTGCAAGGGATGAAGACGATCAGGAACTCCCGAGTCAACCTAAAACTTCGAGCAACAAAAGCCTATCCAAACCAGAACTTACCAAAGGGGATAAAGTCCAGATGAGTGACATTCAAAATACTCTGAAATGGTTGGCAGATTCTTTACCAATGGTTTTACAGAAGCCCTGAGCTTGCTCCTTGTTAAGCTGTTGTACTCGGGGTTTCAATCACTTATTGACTACTGAGGGATCTTTTCCCCTAATTGATAAGCAATCATTTTTTCTCCTACAAGAGATTTGGCTGCTATCACCGATTGCTATGGATGGATACACCCTTTATCATACCCCTGCTAAGAAGGGGATTAGGGGGCGTCCATTTGGCGGACTACTGACTGGTGTTTGCAATTCAGTGCCAAGTAGGAAGCTAGTGACCTTATGTGAAGATCATATAAACGCTGTTGAAGTGAACTTAAGGGTGAATGAAAAACTGGTAAAAGTGTTGTTGGTCAATGTATATAACCCTCCGGGTGCTACCCATAGGGAACAGATTCAGGAGGCATTACATGAGATACTGGGTCAATGGAAGTTTGGTACTAGTAGTTCTTACATCATCTTGGCGGGAGATCTTAATTGCCATATTAAAGGGGGTGGAGGCACGGCCAACAACATTCAGATACATTAATATAGTCTTATGAAACATAAGGTAGAAGACATAGAGGGTGATTGTTGGCGTAGCTTCTTAGAGGGTTGGGAGCTTGAAATCATTAATGGCCGTACCAAGAGTGATAGGCCGGGCAATTATACATGGGTAAGGATCACTGTCGGAGCACTCTGGATTATATTTATACCAGTCCCAAGGTGGCTTCTACCGTGACTGATATGAGTGGATGCGAAAGCCCCTGGAGTGATCATGATCCACTCATCATGAATTTAGATATTACTTCTTCCCCTTGTGAGGAAATAAGTACAGGAGTGTTAAGTGTAAATCATACTGCCAATCGCATTATTTGGTCTGGAAAGAATATCGAGAAGGCGGTTAAGGCAGCGGGTGAATGGAATCTGAACGATGCATATGAGTTTGGATCGATGACATCTGAGGAAATTGAAAAATTGATATATAGCTTATCGGGCAAACATGCCACCTATAGAATTCCCCTAGTGTCCAAGCAAATAGCCTCCAAAGCACCTTTCTATATAGAGATACGAGATGCCAAGCGAATATTAAGAAGGGAAATACGCAAGGTCAGGGGCAATAAATATTCTTCACTTATAACATAGAATAACATCAGAAAATTAAAGAATAAATACCACACCTGGGTTAAAAGATGGAAAAAACTTGAATGCTGGCAGCACACGGTTAAGATCCTCTGTACTAGAAATTCACGTAATATTTGGTCGCTCCTGGGGAAGGCAAAAGGAAGCGAGAAGGCCCTTATGATCAACCCTATGGCTGCCCAGGTATGGATAACTTTCCTTGATAAGCGTAATGATATAGATATTATCCCACTACCTGCGAAGAATCCTCCTAACCTCATCACCCTCCCACTCCATTTGTAATCTCCACTGAAGACCTTCTGGGGAAAATTGGTACATTAAAGTCATCATGAGCTCCGGGTCCTAATGGCCAGTCTAATGCAGTCCTTAAAACTAATCCTCTGTTTTGGGCAAATCTTATGAAAATCCTGTTCGAAAGGGTGCTGGTGGAAGGGAGAATCCCTGAGACTTGGCAAAAGACTATACTCATAACAGTCTTTAAAAAGGGTAATAGGTCAGACCCCGGTAATTATCGCTTACCCTCTATGCTTGATAGCACAGGCAAAATGTTTGCCTCATTCCTATTATACGCCCTATATATTTACTTTAGGGTGGCTTTTGATTCCGTTAATAGAGAGAAATTAAGGCAAAAACTTAAAAATCTGCTATGGCCGTAGAGTCTGATCTATTACCTGAAATTTCTACACACCAATACCTCAGTCCAGCTGAAATTGGACAATCAGGGTCACACAACGAAATCAATTTTACAGACAAGAGGGGTAAAACAGGGGTGCACAACAGCCCCACTGCTTTATAATTTCTTTGTTTCTGATATCCCTGAGTACATGCGGGGGGTACATAACTGCCCCCCAACCCAAAGATTGGCTCATCTCATTGTGTGATTTTGGCCTATGCTGATGATTTGGTGTTACTCGATCATACATTCAGTGGAATACTTAGATCAGCACAGAGGCTATGGCAATATGCAGAAGTTAACAACTTGGTCATCAACCACAATAAGACTGAGCTGATTCTTTATACAGCCAGTAAGGTTGCGCGTCCGAGTATGCATATGGGAATGGTTGAGATCAAATACACAGACTCCTACAAATATCTGGGTGTGGAGTTTGACAGCAAAGGCAGCTAACTCCATTGCATCCAGGCTCGTAAAACCAGGGCAGCGCAACTAACAACTATGATTCATAAATTCACACTAGATGAAAGTGGCTTCTCTATCTGGGGAGCACGTCAGCTTTACATTCTATGGTAATCTATGGATTAGAGTCCTTGGTCAATAGGAATCTCGACTGGCTACAGGTATTGGAGGGAATATTTTGGAGGCGTCTTTTGGGACTCCCAAAATGCATCCCAATGGCCATTTTAAGATTAGAACTGGGAATCTTCTCTTTGAAGACAATGGTACTCCGAAAACATGCAGAGCTGTATATCAAAATCCAAAATAATCCCACTAATCCCCTACTTATATCCGTAAAGGAAGATATGGGGATAAATAGCCAGTCCAGACTCACGAAAGATATGAAAGCACTGTTCGAACAGATCTACTGGTCTCCCGAGTGGGGACAAGATGATGAATTTATGTTTTTTCACCTGTATAAACGCCTATACTTAATTATGGGATTGGCAGAACTATGCACACTTAGCAACTTTAAAAACCTATAAGTTTGTAACATTTGTACTTTACACCTACAAAAGGGCTCAAATGTATCTGGCTCTATGCCCATGCCCTGCTCTTAGGCGCTTTATATTGCTGATGTGTATAAACCATCTGCCAACATTGGAGAATATCGAACTGGGTCAAAACGCAACCAAAATGGAGAGATCCTGTAGGGTCTGTGAGAATTGCTCTGAGTTGGAAACAGCAAGACATATACTTACCCAGTGTCCGAAGATGAGCATCAGTTATGGTAAAAATCTTGGAAAGTTTTTTCATTGTCTTGAACATCTAAGAAGCAATGAATTCTAGTACCAATGTCTGAACACACTGAACTCTGGACTGCATTTAGCCCTTTTTAGAGTTTGGAGGGAAGCTGAAAAAATATTTTCCATCAAGGGGCAAGTTTAGACCTCTTCTGTGTAACCTTGGAGGGCTAAAATGCTGACAGTTTAAGTAAGATAAATAGCTGAATATTGAATCACGGGCCTCAGAGAGGTTTCTGAGAAGCAATGCCCTGTCAACTGGATTGATTGAATCAAATTGGCCCCTAATAACGTATTACTTTTTTGCAATAATAACTTTGGTCGCTACTGTTCTGAGGAGATGGATTCCTTCAATCTTGATTTGATGAATTTATGAATTGAATTTTGTTTTTTCTCTATAGTTCAAAGTATATTTGTATTTTTACAACATTTGTTTGATTGATATGATTGTTATATTCAATGTGTAAAATTGTTATCTGTTTATAAAAACTGTATCACATTAAATAAATAAATAAATAAATAAAATGATTGTTTCTCAGGCACTTTGTAACCATAAGATTGCAATTTCAGAACAAACCATTTTTGGCGGCATACATGAAACACAGCTCTCTGCTGAAGAAGCTGTCAAGCTCAAAAGGAAATGGATGGCTAAGGTTTTTTGAAGCACTTGAGATGGAAAGAAAAACACCTTGTCCATTTTGATCAATAAAGCGCATTAGTAAAAAGTGTATTTACTTTAATACCTGTGATAAGGTAAGGTATATTCTCATTAAATTCCTTTGAGGTACTTAAGAAGAATATATATATATATATATATATATATATATATATATATATATATGTCAAAATTTGTTTTTGGGTTTGTGGCGCGAAGCATTGTTCCTTATACAAATCCAAACTGTTTCACCAATCTGCACCAAATTTTGCATACTTACCTGTTAGGACCCTCTAGACATTACTGGTTAAATGACATTTGGACACCCCACCCCTTTCTCGGGATTTCAGCAAAAGTCAAAATGTGTTTGTGGGCTTGTGGTTTACCAAAGCGTTGTTCCGATTACAATTCCACACTGTTTCACCAATTTCCACCAAATTCGGCCTAGCTAGCTGTTAGGAACCTCCGAACATTGCTGGCTATGTGACATGTGGGCACCCCACTCCTTTCCCCGGAATTCCGCAAAAGTTATAATTTGTTTGTGGGTTTGTGGCCTGCCGACGAAGCCATAATCCATGTTCACTGGGAAGGGTAAGAAAATGTTTTGTTTCTCAACCGGTCCCGACACGAGGAACAAAACTTGATGTCCTATAAACCAAGTTTCAACGCCCTAGAATGCATGATTTCTGAGATATTTGCAATGTAACAAACTGGACCACACCAGCGTAAGGCGGAACAGTGACCTACAGGATCGTTCATTTTCAACAATTAATGAGAGCGTTATCATGTCTGTGTACAGAACCCGTTTGCAGAATGGGTACTTTTGCTAGTTTGTTATATATGGTCTCACTAATAAATATCCTACTTTCTGGTCTGAAATGAAAAATATCTTATTGTCCAGGTATTTGCCCAACATTATTATTTGTGGAGATTCCCACCATATTAAAACCCTTTTCTATACAGAACCTCTTCAGGTAAATTTGTTGGGGAGAAATCTCATAAAGAATTCCTGTCCTGTATACATGAAGTAGAACTGGTAGTTTCAAGAAGGACGGACTGGTTATATGTCATGAAATCAAATTGCCCTTTAATGAGAAGGAGCTATATTTGCCCTTCATTTCGTTTTTCTATGTTTGAGGATTATTGTTTGGCCCTTATTTTTTTTAAATGGTGGTTTCTCCACCCACACCCTCCTGCTTTCCCTTTCAACACTCCATTTCCCACTCCACGTCCTGCCCTTTTCCCACTTTATTTTGCCTCAACCCAAGTTACACACATTCCCTTTGCCAACATTCTTGATGTGTGAGGAGGAAATGCTGGGATTCTCAATAGAATTTTCCAGTTGATGACTGTAGACAGGAAAGACCACCCACCTTTTTTTAGAGTTTATTTTTCATTCAATATCACATAACACACTATAAGGAGTTATTCACGTTTGTGTTAGCAAATCTTTAACCAATTTGGTCAGAATTTCACATATTAAAAGTATAGTTTTAGCCGATCCTGCTCCAGTCTTTAGCTCTCTTGACCTACTGAACAAATCTACTTCCTTTAAAAGCTGGAGATTCAAAATGCAAAAACAATTTTATGTAATCTGGTAGAATATTTTGTAATTTGCTTTTTAGGATTCAAAAATCTCATAATACCTCCAATGTTAATAATGTGTTCACGTTTAAAACAAAGCCCCTTAGTGGCATATGATTTTGTTTGTAGCTAAACAAATTTGTCAGTTCAAGTCCTTCTTTACTGAAATATATATTTTTTTTTATTGAAGATAAATACAATGGTAAGACCTCTTCACACTTGTTGAAAAAAATCCTCACTATTTGTACTGATTATAATATAATTGCATCTAAAAATTCTTGTGGGATTTTATGTAAATAATAAGCAAAAATATACAAAAACCCAAATAAACACAATAGGGCCCAAGCATTTCACTTCAAGATCAAGCCAAAATATAGAAGAATTCCATACAATAAAAACACATAAGCGGCACTGGTATCTTCTAATAAAGCCGTAACAGAGGTTTTTGTAAGGAAATACATGCTTTGAAAATAGTTCACCTAATCCTTCCTCATCAAACTCACTAGACATACCTATAAAGTATGTCATTCGAATAATTTAGAATCATCTTACAACATTAATGAACTCTCTAAAGCTATAAAATATCCTAAAAAGAAGAAAGCTGTATACCTGATAGTTCTCATCAGATTTGTATGGTCATTTGCAGACTCCCTAACCTCCAATTTATTAGAACAATTTTGCTATTTTATTTCAAAGGGAAATTGCTCTGGATCCAAGTTGATTTTTTTTCCTAAATCAAGCAAGGATACAGAATGTCCAAAAATGATTGACTTATTTCTTTAATTGACTTAGGTTATAACATCTTAGCTTACATGTTACCCAATTCCCTAGAGCAATTCCTGCCATTCTTAATTAAAGCCTCTCCTCTTTATGTTTGTTGATGTGATTAATAGTGCCCATAAATATCACAATAGTTTCCCAGTGATATCCCTTGACTACTTTGGTTGTGTTGAATATGATTATTTAATTAATGCTTTTAAATGGCATGGTCCAGGTGTTCTCTTCATTTCCTCAGTCAATTTACTCTATTCTAATCCCAAAAATAGTATATATTTTAAATATCAAGTTTTACCAATGTTTCCAGCTATCAAGGTCGAGAAGACAGGGCTGCCCATTATCCCTTTATTCATTTTGGCTATGAACCATTTCTTGCATTTCTACATTGTAACCTTTATCTAGATATCATTAAATGTAATAATGTTGAGATCAGATTAATTTCATCAGGTGATGACATTTTACACTTCCTTAAAAACCCTGGTTTGAACACCAAATATGTATTTAAATCTATCGCTCAATTTGCATCCATCTCTGGATATAGATACTCCATACAGATACATCTGAGATAGTCCAGTAAATGCATTATGTCTTAAAGAGGAAATTGATCCTATTGGGATGAAATGGTGTCCTAACATTATACTATATTTCCATTGCGATTAAAGAAACAAATGGGGAGAGGGTAGGGTTTAGTGAATTTAGAAAGCCATTATTACAGCTTTGGGGGCTTTTTAGTTGGAATTGAAAATACCAAGACGTTTCTGTTTTTTCCTTTTTTTTGTTTCTTATTCGGATGTTTGGTTCATTTCTCCTGGACCACCAGAGTTACATTTCAGGTTGGTATGCAGATGATGTCGCCCTGAAGGATCATTCAAAGCAAAGTTTGAGGGTGGTTTCTTGCAATGTTAATAGCATGAACTGTCCTAATAAAAGGAAAATCATTTTAGACCACCTTGATAATATGGGGGCAGATGTGGCTCTTCTTCAAGAATCTCACCTGATTGAATCTGATGTGAGCAAATTACAGAGACTTTGGATGGGCAAGGTTTTCTCTTCGTCCTTTTCTACTCGAGGTGGGGTCTGTGTTCTTATTAGGAAGAATCTGCCGTTAACATTGCTCTCCTATAACAAGGATAAGGAAGGAAGGATTCCTTCGTCAACTCTGAAGGTTCAGGGATCTAATATTTTAATTTGCAATGTTTACGCTCCAAATGGGGGGATGGGTGCTTTTTAAGGTTAGTGGCTTGGTTTTTGCAGAATATTGGTCAGAAAAACATAATTTAAGGTGGTGATTTCAATTAAACATTAGACACAATTTTGTACAGGAGCAAGGTGTCCAGAAACGATTTGGGAGATAGGAATTGAAAGGCGTTGGTCTCTTTTTTGAACAAATTGCAATTATTAGATGTGTGGAAACTTTCCCACCCAATTGACAAAAGCTGTAGCTTTCATTCAGGGTCTCACAATGTGTACTCTCGCATTGACATGCTTTTGACTGCAAGCATGTGCACTCATAGCTTCCTATCTGGGTATATTGGATGCATTCATATCTCTGATCATGCACCTGTACTGATTGACATCTTATTGCCATTCCAAGTCCAGAAATCGAACTCATGGAAGATGAATACTTCACTATTGGATGATGTGGGGACGGTAGATTGGATAGTGCGGGAGGCTGAGTGCTTCATTGAGACACATTGGACTGGGGAGGTTGGTGTTGACTCCGCTTGGGAAGCATTCAAATGCTTTATGCAAGTATTATTAAAAGGACTCTCCAGCAAAAGGCAGAAATCTCGTGATGCAGAAATGTCTTCACTGGAATTGGAAGTACACAACTTGGATGGAAATAGACTATATGCCAAACCCTTCTGTGAAAAGGAAGAATGAGCTGGTGCTTAAGAAGTATTCACTTAACAACATGTTATCCGAAAAGGCTGAAAAGCTCCTCTTCAGGACTAGCTGCAACCACTAGGGAGGAGGTGAGAGATGTGATCGTCTACTAGCACATCGCATGAGGGTGTTGGAAAATGAAAAGTCAATTTGTGCCATCGAAGGGGACACTGAATCTTTGATTTATGATCCTGGTGTAATCAATGAGGAATTCCGGGATTATTTTGCCAGACTTTACTCAACTGATGCTACAAACAATAGAGCAGATATGGTTAGATATATTAATGATAGTGCCTTACTTAAAATTATGGAGACAGATAAAAGCAGCCTAGAGTTGGACCTCAGTATGGATGAATATTTTGGCTTGAATGGAAGGAAATGTCCTCGGTCTGACAGACTACCTGCTGAAATCTATATGATAATGCTGGGATGTTGTGTTTAAACTGATGCATGAGATGTTTTGCTCTTCATGAAAGAAAGGTATGCTCGTGAGTACAACCAGGCATGCCTCCATGCCCCTTTCGCTGAAGAAGGACAAGCGCTCCACTGCTATGAGTCTACAGGCCTATTAGCTTGATCAATACGGACAAGATTCTTCCGAAGGCCTTGAGGGATTGGAAAACATTCTGCCTCAGTTTGTGGACTCAAACCAGGCCGGGTTTGTGAAAGGGAGACAGTTATTATTTATTTATTTAATTCTTACATTTGTAGGAGCACGCTTAACCTTGGGGCGTCTAGATCCTAGTTACATGCGAAACAAAACAAATGCTTCAACCAACATGTTCAGGATGTTTCTAATGCTGTTTGAGGGTCCTTGTTAGATGCAGTGAAAGCCTTTGACCGTATTGAATGGGGATTGCTTTTTGAAGCCCTCAAGAGGTTTGGTTTTGGTGCTACATTGATTGACTGGATTGCCTTATCGTACACCAAACCGATGACTTCTGTTCTGACGAATGGTCTTTCTTCTGATATTTTTGAACTTGAAAGAGGCAGCAGGCACAGTTGTACCCTTTCAATGTTGCTGTTTGTATTTGCAATGGAGCTTCCTGGCCGACTCGATCAGAAGTAATGTTGAAATCAGAGACGTTGCTAGGGAGGGTTAAGGGGGCTATAGCCCCTGGTCTTTTGGTTGTAGCCCCAGATAAAATCTCAGGGGCTACAACCAAAAGGCTAGCTAGCCCCGAGTCCCTAAAGTCCCGTCATTAGCACAGCCCTGAACCTTTTCCAGACCTAGCAACACCCCTGGTTGGGGTACGTACAGGGTACGGTGACATAATGCAGATGTTGTGGCTTTATGCAGACAACCTATTGCTGGTAATGCCGAATGTGAAGAGTTCTCTTCCAGGTTTGATGAGGCCGATTGAGATTTTCCAATCCTCTGGTTGTAAAACAAATTGGCAGAAATCTGAGGCGTTACCAGTCTCGAGTTCTTGTGGAGCGCAAACAATTAGTCATTATGGATTTAAATGGTGTCTGGAAGAGATGAAGTACCTGGGATTTTGGCTCATGACCAAGGTGGACCATATGATGATAGAGAATATGAAGGGGCTGGTTTCAAGTCTGAAGGAGAATTTGAATAGATGATGGAGAGGAGGCTATCACTTTGGGGTAAAACCAATGCGATAAAAATGACAACTGCACCTCATGTCAATTACTTTCTTTGCATGATTCTGCTCTCTCCTGTCAAAGGTGTATTAAAGGCATTAGAGGATTAATGATGGGCAGAGCGTCGATTGCGAAAATGATCATCCTCACTTTCAAAACATACATCACTACATTAAGGCCTTCTTCTTCCGCACACTAGAGGTGCTGATTCGGGAGTTCCTATGGGGCACGACCTGACACAAATTGTCCCTAGCCACTCTGACCATACCCTACATGGAAGGAGGCATACAACTCCCAGACCTGGAAAAATACTACTTAGCTGCGCAACATAGCTTTGTAGACCGGTGGCTCTTGGATGAGGCCACGACTAAGACTGGGCTGCTGCAACATCTAGTGGCCCCGGCATGCTTGAAGGAGATATTGTGGGTTCATCTGAGCTGTTTGGGGAGCGGCCCCATGATCGTTACACTGGGAAGACCGGTATGGAAAAGAACCAAGGCACGGCTCCATCTAGAACACCCATATTCACCCGAGACCCCAATTGCTGCTGACATATGCAAAGTAGAAACTGATCTAACAACGGTGAGATACTGGGAAAGATGGGGCATAAACACGTGGGGGGACCTACATGATGAGGGAGTCTTCAGGGAATTTAACTCGCTGCAGGAAAGAGAGGGGTTGCCGAAAGGCCAGTTTCTGTGGTATCAGAGGGTCAAAGACGTTGCCAAAAGAAAGTGGGAGAAATGGCCAGAAGAGCCGACAACAAATCCCTTGTTGACGCTACTACACACCCTGAATGATGGCTGGGGAAGCCAGTGTCTAGATTGTATGGCCAATTGATGGACAAGCCTAACCCTCGAAGTGTAACATTAAAAAGGGAGATGGGAGACAGATCTGGGAATAAATGTCACAGAAAAAGAGTGGGAGAGAGTGCTAGCATATCCGTGGGAGATGTCCAGGAATGCTAGATTACGACTAATACAACTAAATGTTCCATACCGTACCTACATGACCCCACACAGGTTGGCTGGGTTCAATAGGCAAGCACTGTCCCACTGTCGATGGTGTGGAATGGGCAGGCGGGAATGAACCACATGTTCTGGGGATGTGTAAAGGTACAGCGCTTCTGGGCCAAGATAGAACAGGAATAGTCAGATATGATTGGTCTCCAAAGGAATGCCTCCTGGGCACATACCCCAGAATAAGCTAGCTCAGACATGTATGTTTGTTTGTGCATTTTTATAGCGCTCTCAGGTATCTGAGCGCTGCTTATTTCCCACGGTGTGTAGTGCGGAGTTTGGCCCTGCCGGGATTCGAACCTGCGTCAGCAGGCTCTGCACGGATGTCAAAGCGAGGGCTCTACTCACTATGCTGTCTGGCCGGCTAGTTGGAAAGTTTATGGACATGGCATGTATACTGGCTAAAAGATCAATTGCAATGGAATGGAAATCGAAGGGGGGCCTGCAGTACGCAATGTGGTACAAGGAGTTGGAGCGCTGGACAGAGGCTGAGACTAGAACATGGGGTGTGGGAGTCTCCAGGGTGGTGGAGGAGGTGAGTGTAACGTTAGAGGCATGGAAAACATTGGTCTGGGACATGTTCCACCCCTCTGATGATAAGCACCCTTGAATGTGTGACTTGCTCTCAATACGATTATAGTATACAGTGAAATGTGTGAAAAGGTGAGGCTCACCCAATACAACCATTCCGCAACAGGAAATGACACCGCAAACCATATTCCTGCAAGACTGGTACTACCTGTGATACTGGAAAAATGAATGAAGACAGTTAATGTTGTATTTTCTTTTGTTTTTTTGTTTTTTTTGTTTTTGTTGTTCTATTTGTTGTTAAAAGTTCGAACCTGAGCTGTATATTTTGGGAATGGTGATATGCAAGCTATTGATTTATTGTGATATTACAAATGCCAATAACAACAAAATAAAGGCAATAGAGGGGTTGATAAAAGATTTTCTTTGGGATCACAAACCACCACATTTAATTCTCTGTAAGTTGCTTTCACATCCATACACCTTGTTCCTTTTTTGAAGGTCATGTTGGCGTACATTGAAGGTACTGGCTGGGAAGGATCCCTATCTTTCAGCTGAATCATCCATCTGGCAGAATCCTATGGTGAGGCTTGAGGGGAAGTTGTTTGGCCTGATTGGTTTTTGAGGGGGCTACACTGGCAATTGTTTGAAAACTATAAGTGGACCCATTTACATAAACCTTCAACTCTTAAAGACTACACCCATGGAGAATATTGCTTGCTGCTAAAAACAGCGATTGGCATCGTTACACCTGTAGGGAGCAAAGACATTTCAGATAACCTTTTGGAGATCAGGAGGGAAGGTCACCTTGCATTTAAAGTATATAAAAGCTTGCTTAGGAACAAGAAGTGGAATACTGACCTACTTAGGTCCTGGTGCGTGGACCTTGGGACTGATATGACAGAGAACAGGTGGCATGACTTGTGCGGGAATGTGTCATTAACCTTGCTTAACCTTGGGGAGAAGGTGAGACAGATTGAAATCCTCAATAGTGTTTACAGGACCGCAGAGAGACTGTTTAAAAAGGGCATGAGTGACGCAGAGGCCCTCTGGGGCTGTAGGCATAAGGTGGTACCATTGATCACATGATCTGGGAGTGTAGTAAAGTGAAAAACCTTTGGAATGAAGTCATTGTTGTCATGAACAAGATACTGAGGCTAAACATTGACTTGGGCGTTGCCCCAATAGTGTTGGGTGAGGATTATCTTCTGGAAGATCTTTCCTGTCCTCAGAAATGTTGATTTTTCAGGACTGCTTTATCTGCTAAAAAAGGTATTCTGAGAGAATGGAAAAGTTATAGATTCCCTTCGAGTTCATATTGGATGGAAGATCTTCGTAAAATGTCCTTAAGTCACATTCTGTAAACAGAAGTAGTGTAACCTGTTATTTGAAATATGGGGAAGATTGCTGGATATAATGTAAAATGCTGTTGTTTGATATATGTTTCATAGCTGTAAATTATACTGTGATGTACAGGGAGTGGTAGGGAATTTTATTTTATTGGCTTTGTTTGCGCTGCTGATTATTCTTATGTTAAGAAAAAGGTGAATACAAAAAAAACATTGATTCCAATTAGCAGTCCGTGGTGCACATTGTATATCAGCACAGTGCCCTCTTGAATTCCCACACCTACCTGCTCATCATCTGGTTTCAGCATCATTCAAAGCATTTCATTGTTTTAACTCTATTGTAAGGCACCCAGACAAGGAACTGATCTGGCATCCCATATGTCCCCATGTACTGAGCTTATCGTCAACCTCCTGTCACACTTTACAAGAATACAAAAAGAAATGTATAAAAAGAAATGTCAACGTGGTCGACATGATGATTCCCATGGACACGCTGCATGGTACAGGGCTGTGTCTCTAATCGATATGGCACATACAAATGAATTGAGAGTATCCAGAATTACATTATTAAAACAAATCTGGCCCTAAACCACCTTTTCCCATGTGAGATGAAAGGATGAGGATTATTACCCTATGGTTTAGCGCAAAGTCTCCAAATCCAATCCTCAAGAAGCAAATCCACTCCACAAGTTTAGGATATCCGCAAATTACAGATATGCCTACAGTGAATCCAAATGGGAGTTATTGTCAAAATCAGTGGTTTCTTGGAAAACGTGCCAGGTTGGGGCTTTCAAAGACTGGACTTTGCGGGCTATGGACTAACATGTCAAAAGCAGCATAGACAAGAATTACTTGTACACAAGTGCTGCCATCGTCCAGTACATGCATAGCATTGCCTCCAATGATCAGCACTTCTCTTTCATTTGAGTTCAGTTGCAGCCAACCAGAACCCATTCTAGCAGCAACAGCCCTGTAACCGATTTGACATTTTTCATCCAGGATATACAAAGGCAGCAGGTTGATGTAGTGATGCTAGTTGTACAAGTGTAAGCTCTGTTACTGAATGGACTCCTCACAATGGAACATAGGGATGTTGAGGAGCCAGGGACTATGAGGCATGCTGGGGTGCTGCCCCGCCCCCCCAAAGTGAGATCCAGAAAAATTTAACTAAATGAGGGAGTAGAAGGAGTTGTGCCAGCCTAATGCACGGCTGCAGATTCCAGCAATTCAAAGGTGCCTACGGAGGATGCTTTGGTAAATGATGTCAAATGCCACTAAGATGTCGGGGATCATCACACTATCAAAGGCTATTTTCATGCCTATGTCATCCATAGTCACCACTAGTACTGGCTCCATCCTTTTGTTATAGTGTAGCTGAGCCTGGAAAATGTCTGCAAAGTCTCTAAGCTGGCATAGTCAAAGATCTTCGTTGCCGCAGGAAGGAACGTGAAATGCCAGCGGTGTCCTAAGAAGTGGGCATGCGCAAGCATGAGCGTTTTAAATTGTTCAGGAGGAATACTGTGTGTCGGAGGTGGGTTGTGAACTGGAAGTAAGAAAAAGGCTGTAGAAGTGATGCAGATTTAAACAGCTGTGAGATGGAAAGAAACGTGAGACAACAGGGGTTTGCGCTGGAGGTGATCTTCTGAACAACAGCGAAGAGCCCCTTCGTTCCTTTTCGGAAAACAGAAAAGTTGGTGGTGAAGTGGGTCATTTTTGCGTCTCTGATTTTGATTTTGTACGTGTGAAGTTTTTGTTTAGGTTTAGCTGATAACACCCAGTGGAACAAAAAGTATGTGTGTGGATAGCGGTGGCTAGCAAATGTGTCTTCACTGATGGCTGCCATTAGCAGTAGTTAAATTCTTCAATTTACTCAGCCACCATCTTTTTTTGTAGTTTATTTCACTTCTGAATTGGCTGCCACGTAGACCGCAACACTGTTTTTTATTTGAAAAAAAAAGCTATCCAACCCGGACCACATGTCAGAGTCCTAAAAGGCGGGGGATTTGCTGAGAGCTGGGCCCCAGGCCGCTACAGGTGCTGAAGCACATTAAACCTCAAACAATCACAACAGAATTAACCCGCGCTTCAGCAATTATGGTTTTGGACTTGAAAAGGCTCCTCTAAATGCACGAAACAGGTGTCAGCCAAGTGCACCCAGATACAGAGTGGACCACGAGACCACCTGCTTCAAGAAGTCCTCAGCAGAGGAGGCTGCGCACTGCACCCGAGAAAAGCTGAGGGCAAATTAGATGAAAAACATTTTCACATCCAAAACCGCTCTTCGTTTGCTGTTTGAGTGCACATGTTGAATGCATGCGGTTGGTGGGAGTAAGTCTCACCTATTAACAAATGTGAACTGCAAATAGCATGTCTGGAGGTACCTGCATCACCTGCATTCACACTAGACCTGCAACTATAAGGACTGACATTATTGCATAAATGAAGGGACCAACTAAATGGCTGTGCCTCTGCCATTCCTCCTCTTGCACCCCAGAGACAGAACCGATTGGCTTTGCCATGCTTGTTCAGAGCCAGCAATTGCTGCTTCCTTTAATTAAAGCCTTTTTAGTCAGTCTTTCAGGGGGCAGTTTCAGGAGCCAAGCTGGGGTGACAGGATTTGATGTCAGGAGAGGGTTCAGAAATAGATTCTGCTTCCTAATGCCCACTAATTCAACACAGACTGCTCTGTTCCCAAGAAAAGAAGAAAAGACCAGGGCTTTGTCTTTACAAGCCTGCTGTGGGGTTTTAGCATTAGCGGGGGGTTGCTGAATAGAGAATAAAAGACCACATGGTTTGGCCACAGCAGAGACTACGTTGTTGATGTAAAAGTTCTTCCACGCGGAGAGTAAAGGCGCCTAGAGAGTTCAGGTTTTTTTGTTGTTGTTTTGTTCTGTTCTGAGGAGGGCACTTTGGAACACAGATTCTGCAAATGTGTCAGCAAAGGTATTACCCAAATGGACCTTTTACAATTGACCTTCTGCACAATTGACCTAATTATAGTGGTCCTAATTGACCTTCTGCACAATTGACATTCATATTATTTTAGTTATTTTATATATGTATTGGGTTGGTTTTGGATTATAAATAATATAAGGGGATTGGGTGGAGGAGTTGCAGGGGGTTTTGGATTGGGTGGGGGTTGCGAGGGGTTTCCCCCTGCATATATGTCCAAATTGACCTTCTAAATTAGTTAAATTCTCCCGAAGCCAATTCTCCCGAGGTCAATTATGAAAAAGTTAAATTAATATACAACCTCAGCAAAAGCAATATTGCTGGAAAGGAAGTTAAATAATGAAGAGTCAGATTAAAAAAATATGGGGCAATTGTAAACAGTTTGCAAACTGTGGGTGAAGAGAAGAGTGATGGAGGGGGGCCATTGTTAATTGGGGCCATATCTTCTGCGAAGATATCAGGAGGGTCATGGTGGCAGATCTGGTTACCAGAAGGAATGGCTAGGGCAATATCAGACTCAACCAGACCTGCCTAGTCTCTGGGTTTAGTCCGGAGACACCAGGTTTTCATGCTCTTCTCCGAGTCTCTGGGGAAGAGGGTGGAGTCTCCGGGATTTCAGCAGTCACAGCAACTCTGCCCACGTCTCCATGTAATTGGCAACAAACAGACTGCAAGTGGCCAATCACATGGAGATGTGGGTAGAGACACAGAATAGCAACCAAATACCACCCATATCTGGCAGAATTTGCCAATCTATTAAAAAAAGTGGGCAGGGTAGTGAGCACCGTCTTGAGTGGATATGGGTTGACGCAAAATCTCCAGGTTTTTCTTTTTGACACGTAGGCAGATATGGACTTAACGCCTCTTGGAGTCAGGTCTGTCAGAAGTAAACACGTCACAGTCCAGCAAATAGTCATGCACGTCGATGCTGTTTTCAGGAAGTGATACAGTGTTAATTTCTTGCATCTGAAGCAAGGCAGCGCCAGCCTGAGAACATTCTCAGTGTTGGTGACCAGAGGGGTTGCTAGAGGGTGGCTGAGGGGGCTATAGCCCCTGGTCTTTTAGTTGTAGCCCCGGATAGAATCTCAGGGGCTACAACCAAAAGGCTAGCTAGCCCTGAGTCCCGACAGTCCCGACATTAGTGTAGCCCAGGATCTTTTACAGACGCAGCAACACCTCTGTTGGGGACCATAAGGCAGGAGAGAATGCGAGACATAAGATTAATGCCACGGTGGTGGATAGCTTGAAATGGGGCAATTGCAATGGTGAGACATGGGGAGTGAAGGCAAATCATTCCAGCTCTCTCCTCATTTGTTTCATTCCCTATGCAGGCTCATGTATGTTCTAGAAGTTAGGGCCATCGTCAAAGCAGTCTCTTTTCTTAATGAGCCTGATAATCTTGACCCTTCAAGAACCCTACTGATCACCGCTTTCTCCACAGAGTCAACCCCATTAAACACAGCTGTTTGTCTTCTTTTAACTTGACCAGTCCCTAAGGAACAAGTTACTTACCTGTAACTGTTGTTCTCCAGCATGGGTCTGGCATGGATTCACATGCTCATGAATATTCCCCGTCGTCAGGCTGGGAATCCTCGGTAAAGAAAAATTAGTATCAGTTTCGTTTCTGATCTGTCTTTCGTAGTAGTAACCAATCACTGATCTCTGCGTCATACTGACCACAGCCAATGACTGCCATCTCCCTAAGCCCCGCCTCTGGCAGCCAGCTTCAGATTTGGTAGCACGTGAAGAGGCAGTATGACCATGTGAAGAGCCGCAGAGGGGTAGGCGGGAGGTTTCGCATGTGAATCCATGCCAGACCCATGCTGGAGAACAACAGTTACAGGTAAGTAACTTGTTCCTTCTCCAGCATGGGGTCTGGCATGGATTCACATGCTCATGAATAAAAGAATACATAGCAGTACACACATGCACAACCACGGGAGGTGGCAAAGGCTCAACATTAAGCATTACATCAAAACTCAACATTAAGCAATTCTTACCTCCTCACCAGGCTCACCTTAGGCGAACAGGGTGCGCAGTACTGCTTGGCCGACCCTGGACTCCTCCCTCGAATCCCGATCGACGCAGTAGAATTTCGTGAAGGTGTGCGTCGACCTCCACGTAGCAGCCCTGCAGATGTCCAGCAAGGGCACACCAGATAGGAACGCCGTGGTAGCTGCGATCGCTCTCGTGGAATGGGCTCTCGGACGGCCAGGCAGCGGTCGGTTTGCCAACCAATGGCAGTACATGATACAGCCGGAGAGCCATCTGGAAATGGAAGCCTTCGAGAGAGCCTTCCCCTGATTGACAGGTCCCAAATTCACAAAAAGTTGTGATGTCTTCCGAAAACACTTTGTGCGGTCCACGTAGAACTTCAGCGCTCTAGCCACATCCAGCGAGTGCAAAGTCCTTTCAGCCGGCGACGAAGGCGACGGGAAGAAAACAGGCAACACCAAGGGTTCGTTGAGGTGGAAGTCCGACGGCACCTTGGGCATGAAGGAGGGGTGCGTCCTGAGCACTACCCTCGTGTCGTGAAAAGTCAAGTACGGGGGCTTGCAGGAAATGGCCTGGATCTCTCCCACCCATCGTGCGGAGGTGATGGCCACAAGAAACGCTGTTTTCCACGACAAGAACTTCAACGGAGCCGAGTGCAGAGGCTCGAACGGAGGTCCCATGAGCTTGATCAGAACCACGTTGAGCTCCCACGCCGGGGCCGGGGTCTTCACCGGCGGGAACAATCTGAACAGTCCCTTCATGAATTCTTTCACCAGACGATGAGACCACAAAGACGACCGTCCCGTGGTTCTTGTGTATCGGGAGATCGCAGCAAGATGAATCTTGATGGAAGCGTGCGCCAGTCCAGCCTTGGCCAGTGTCAGCAGGTTCGGCAGTACTTGGGGAGCCGTAATCCGTAGAGGGTTAATCTTCTGTGCGTGGCACCAGACAGAGAACCTCTTCCATTTGTGTCCGTAGCATTTAAGAGTTGAGGACGCCCTGGCCTTTGCAAGAACCTCTCTGCAGTCGGCCGGTATGTCGTACCCTCCAAACTCTAACGCTGCAGGAGCCAAGCCTGCAAGTTCAGCGACTTCGGGTTGTGATGGAGGATTGCGCCTCCTTCCCTGGAGAGAAGATCCGCGTCCACTGGCAGTTTGATTGACGGGGACGCTGACAAGTCCAGGAGGTCCGGGAACCATATCTGCCTCGGCCACGCAGGTGCAACGAGGATCATCCTGCACCGTGACCTCTTGAGCTGGTTGATGAGCCGGATCAGCAGCGGCAATGGAGGGAACGCATATAGGAACAGGCCCTCCCAGGGGAACGAGAAAGCATCGCCCATGCTCCTCGGCTGGGGAAACCTGCTGGCACTTGGAGTTCGTCGCCGTCGCGAACAGGTCGATCTGGGGTGTGCCCCACCGTCGGAAGAGGCGGTCCACTAGATCCTGTCGTAGTTCCCACTCGTGGCACGAGCACAGCTCTCTGCTGAGTGAGTCGGCGATGGTGTTTTTTATTCCTGCCAGATGAAACGGCACCAGAAACATCCCTTGGGCGACGGCCCAATGCCACAGATCCTGTGCCTCCTTGGACAGGGCTGGGGATCTGGTACCGCCCTGCTTCCTGATGTAGAACATGGTGGTGGTGTTGTCGGTGAAGATCCTCACCACCTTGCCCTTGAGGGACGGAAGAAAGGACCTGAGGGCCCAAAACACTGCACAGAGTTCCAGAACATTGATATGGAGGGACCTCTCCGCCGGCAGCCAAAGACCCCTCGCGTGCAGGTTTTCGGTGTGCGCTCCCCACCCCTCCAGGGAGGCATCCGTGGTCACTGTCTTCTGGTGGCATGGGGTCTGGAAGTCCATGCCCGCCGTCAGAGGCGCGCGGGTGCCCCACCACCGGATCGCTCGTCGGAAACTCTCGTCGAGTGTGATCCTCTCCTCGAAGCTGCCCGTCGTCTGGATCCAGCGCGCGTCCAGGAACTCCTGCAACGGGTGCATCCGGAGCCTGCACAGGCGGATTAGATAAATGCAAGAAGACATCATTCTGAGGAGGGACTTGATGGACCTCACCCTGGTCGCGTCCGCAACCAGCATCCGCTGCACCTTGCCCAAGATGGCCCTCGTCATTTCCTCCGACGGAGAGGCCAGAAGCGACACTGTGTCGAGCTTCGCTCCCAGAAACAGTGCGTCTTGTGTGGGCACCAGGTGGGACTTGGCGTAGTTTATGGAGAATCCCAGGTCCGTGAGTAGTTGGACGGTCCGTGCCGTGTGTTCCAGGGCGAGCTCCTTCGTCTTTGCACGGATGAGCCAGTCGTCCAGGTAGGGGTAGACGTGGATCCCCTCTAGGCGCAGCCGCGCCGCCACCGGTGCGAGGCACTTGGTGAACACCCTGGGTGGCGACCTCAATCCGAAGGGAAGGGCTCTGAACTGGCTCCGGGTCCCCCGTCGGGAGCGGTTCCTCCGTTGGTGGTAACGGCAGTCTCGTCCTTATCTCCGAGCATAAGGACTGTATAACCAACAAAATGGCCACCGAGTTGTCTTGCGGCACTGGTTGAGGGGGTTCCAATAGGCGATCAGGAGCCCCGTCGGCACCTTCGACGTTCTCGTTGTCTCCCATGTCGGGGTCCCTCCCGACAGGATGGTCTTCTGCCACGCCAGAGCCGTGGCCTAAGACTTCGATCATCTCCTCCTCAGAGGTTGAGGCCGAATCCACGACAACCTCCTGCCCTCCCTTTTTCTTCTCCGTCGGAGGTTTCACGGGGGTCCTGTCGATGGGCATGAAAGAGGACTCCCTCCGCGGTGGCAGGGAGATTCTGGGCCCCGAGGTCGCCACCACTGGTGTAGCCTCCACAGGCTGAGCCAGGGCCGCCGTGACTGTCTCGATGGAGGCCTTGGCCGGATGGATCAAGGCTTTCACCACCTTAGGTGCGCTCACCGCCTTCTCCTTGGGGGGAGGGTCACCACCTCGCTCCCCCTCTGATGGGGCCTTCGAGCACGACCGGGGTCTCTCCAGGAGCTTCGCCGGGTGCTCGGCCTTCCTCTTCCCCGAGTCAGAGCGTTGGCACTTGGTTGATGGCGCCGGGGAGGATGCGCCCTGCCTGGCGCCCGTAGAGCCTGACCATTCGGCGCTCCCGGTGCCAGCGGACTTGCGGTGCTTGGCCTTCTGTTGGACCCCCGTCGCCATGGCGCCCTCAAAGGTCTTAGAAGACCGTTCGGACTTCTTCTTCTTCTTCTTCTCGCCTGACGGGCTCTTTCCTTCCAGCCAGTTGGCGAGACGCTGATGGCGGTCCTTCATGGTCCGCGCTGACATATTGCCGCAAAACGCACAGTCCTTCTCCAGGTGCGTCTTGTCTTCATGCAGGCAGTAAAGGCAAAGGGAGTGTTCGTCCTCCTTAAAGACATTCTGAAGCTGGCATCCAGGGCAGACCCTGAACAGCTTTCCGGGCGTCGAGCTTCCCTTCTCCTGGGCCATGCTCGAGAAGGGCCTGAGAAACTTCTGGAGTCCTCCAAAAGCGTGGCTCGATGAAATCTTCACCCTTGAGGGGCGTAGAAGAATCCGACACGGGTCCCCGTTGATCGGATAAAGAAACGGTGGAGCTTGAGGAACGTTTTAACCAAAAAAGAGAACATTTTCCTAAGAAAAAGCACGAAAAACGCACTAACGCTCGAGAGCAATAGCACGAGGATCCCAACACTTGAACGTGCGGTAAAAATCTGAAGATGGCTGCCAGAGGCGGGGCTTAGGGAGATGGAAGTCATTGGCTGTGGTCAGTATGACGCAGAGATCAGTGATTGGTTACTACTACGAAAGACAGATCAGAAACGAAACTGATACTCATTTTTCTTTACCGAGGATTCCCAGCCTGACGACGGGGAATATTCATGAGCATGTGAATCCATGCCAGACCCCATGCTGGAGAATGCAGCCACCCTAGGACCATTTTAGGTGCTGCTTTTCTTGCCTAGAAGTAATCCTTGTGAAACCGTACCATACACCTTGCTGAAATCCAGGTAGATCACATCCACAAAACTCTTCCCTTCAGTCTAAGTCAGGGGTAACACCCTCCATACGTGCGGTCTGCAAATCCCATAAACTTTTACCGCTGCCTGTGCTGGCTGCTGCTGGGAGTTGGAGGCTAAAACAATTGATGGGTGACAGGTTGTGTACCCCTGGTCTAAGCTCTCAATTGTAAACTTCAAAAGGCAAATTAACTTTGCATAGGCCTAACACTCTCCTAGCTGAAACCATACTGTTGGGGATCTTGGCTTCATGATTTTCCCCCAATCTTTCTTCCGCACATTTTTCCACGAATTTCACCCACAGCCTAGACAGCTTTGCATGCCTATAATTTCCTTTCCTATCTTTGCTCGCACTTTTGTGGTGGAGAAGCGCTTCTGGTCGCTTCCACTGTTCCGACGGACCACCTGACTTCAGCAATTGTATACAAGAGATTCTCATTGGCGCTTTCACTATCAATACCCTGAGAGGAATTCGACCACCTGCTATTGTGTTATCCGCATTTTGAGTTCTGGCAGGTCAGTTTCCTCTTCTTAGTTATGTACATTCAGCTGTGAAAATCTGCCACAGGCCCTTGTGTAACGCAGTCATTCTCTGCAAGCAGACCTCTGACGTCCTGAAGGTCCGGTTACTAAGAGAGAACTTGTGTAGACGTGGGTTGCAACTGTGCACAACACAACGGCCAAAAACCAAGCCATATTACGGGCAGAGATAAAAATAGCAATACCGTATATGTATTCAAACTTGTCAATAAGCTTTTGTACGGTGCCCATCCTCACAGTAGAGGTCTTATGACACCCAGGCTGATTTACAAGTCTTTAAAAGGTGCGACGAGCAAGCTATTTACAAACTTTACAATTTACAATAAAACAGACACACACTCACAAACACACTGATTGTCATCTCATCAAGGGTGACATGAGGTGCATCTTCCTGACTTGGGGACCAGTGATTTCCTCAAGCCCTATGTGGTAGTGGGGCATAGGCGCCCAGCTTCTAACTCTCAGGAAGTGGAGGCGGGCTAACATTTCTAACTCTCAGGAAGTGGAGGCGGGGTAACAGGTCTAACTCTCAGGAAGTGGAGGCGGGCTAACAGGTCTAACTCTCAGGAAGTGGAGGCGGGCTAACAGGTCTAACTCTCAGGAAGTGGAGGCGGCGGGGTAACAGGTCTAACTCTCAGGAAGTGGAGGCAGCGGGGTAACAGGTCTAACTCTCAGGAAGTGGAGGCAGGGTAACGGGTCCTGTATACTAGTAACAAATGGCAAATGAGAGCATGTCCACATACCATATAAGAAAATGATAATCTTTATATGAAAAAAAGGCAAGCGATAAAACACTACCCTAACAGGTAAGCAAGCTTTATACAATGAATGCAGCACTGTACCAGGCACGTGACGGCAGGTTCAAAAAGAGTTTTTACGTGGTCAATAATGAGCCTTTTCTAGAAGGGAAAATCACTGGTAAGTAAAACACTTTTTGTCTTTATGTCTACTGTCTTAGCTTTTTTTAAAAAAAATATATCAATACAAAATAAAAAATAGAAAAAACACTTTTCCTATTTCGACCAGAAAGTTTGGGAAGCGGCCAAGGTGGGAGGGCGGGGGGGGGGGGGTTGAGGGGAGGCAGGTGTGTGGAATTGGAACAGTCTTTGGAGGGAAAGAGCTATCTCCTGCAAGAGTGTCAGAAGGAGTAGTTTCTGTTGTTCCAGTGGAGTTTAACCCACAGACTACCTTTGGAGGAGAAGAGGGGGCTCAGAGAAGAAGATTCGAGCAACGAAAGTACGAGAACAATGTCCTTTGTCCAATAAATAGTTCTGCAGCAATCGTTTTCGCATTTTCCTGAGGTGGTAACTGTGCACGTTGTTTGGTGACCACCTTAGGTTCCGGTAACGGTACACTGGTGCAGGAGGGTTCCCAAGGACCAGGGGAAGAGTGACTGGTGATTCAGTGGTTCCAAGGCCGAGAGTTCAAGCCGGGGAGCTAAAAGGCAAAGAAGATGTGGTTGGAGATGCATGGTTCCTCCATTGTTCTCGGCACAGGATTTGGTATCCAAGGGTAGGATGGCTGGACAAGACCATATGGAAGGATGAGTACTGAGAATCTTCTTGCAAAATCACACTAGAGACTGGCCAAACGTGGAAGAAGCATCAGGAGGCAAGTCCGGCAGTGCGGTTGCAGGTCAAAGGACAGCACAGGCTCCATGAGTATCCCAGAGGAAGGAGATGGAACAAGGCCACTTGCCTGATGTCCTGGGATGTAGAAACTCAGGTTCAAATGGTGCTGAGAGTCCTCAGGGACCTGGTAGCTAAGGGGCCCCCACTTCTGCATCCGGCAATGCAGGCACACTCAGGGGCTTCAGTGAGGCAAGGACTTTGAGCAGACGTTTTAAACCAGTTGTCCCCACCAGATAAGTGGAGTGCTGTAGTCCATTCCTTCTAGTGTCCTTGGAGAGGCAGGGCTTCATCATCAGATTGGGTGGAGTATCAAAAGATGCTGGTGCAGACCTTTGGAATTCCTCAAGCGGCAGGGCCTTCCAAGAGTGCAGATCCAGAGTTCCAGCAGTAGACAAAGAAAGTGGGCAAGGGAGCCTGCGTTTATCCCCCTTGGGAGGCAGTGAGTGAACACAGCACCCGATCACACAGCAAGTGTCATTGCAACAGAGGGATGGTCAGCAAAGATCTGGCAATCTCTCCAAAGATGCCCATGCAATCAAAGGAAGTGAATCCACACTATCCCAGACAGGCATCTGCATATGCCAGTCAGAACTGGTTTCAGGCTAATATCAGCCCCCAGTCCTGGGATAGTGGCATGCAGTGGCTACTCATGATCACTTCCCCACACACGAAAAAGGGACAGTGCACCCTCAGGCGTTCAAGGAAAACAAAGTCAAATGGAGGAGGGGGTCAACAAAGATCCAGCCATGTAAAATGGTTTCCACCAAGAAGAGCCATTTTACACAAAGGAAAAAGCTACCGCCAGCCTAGCCACATGACTCACTCAGTGTGGGGTACCATCTCTGGGACATTATGGGGTACCTCTGGGGTATCGCTGCCTTATGAATAATAAGGATTCTTAAGGGATAGACAATCTCTCAGTCAGGCATTGGATTAAGCCTGCTGAGAGGTAAAATTAATTTAAAAAACCAAGGAATCTAGCAAAACGTGGATGGGTGCCTCAAAGTTAGGCAAAATTACTCTAAAATGAAATTCTGCCCCTAACACATGATAAGGTGGTAGGGCATTGTGGGGGAGGGGGGCTCCCACACAGTCAGTTCCTAGAATACATTATGCAATCCAGTATTCTAGGCATCATTTGGAAAGGACACATATTGGTTATTAAAACCTGGTACACAAACAAAGCACGGTATACCACCAAAATGCGTTATGCACGGCCATTGAGTGAGAAACCGAGTCCTCTTAAGCCACTGGCCTCTTCTGTTCAGTGTAATGGCTGAGCATCTTGGAGCGTCACAGCAGCACATCTGTCAGATTACTCCAGTCCGGACTAGGAGCCTTCAGATATGGGTCACCCGGCTTGATGTGTAGTACTGTAATGATGTACAGCAACCCTTACATGTGGGAAGCTGCACATTATTACAGGGCAAGCATGCTTTGCAATTTGCCTTATTAGCACACACCCTGCAATTTTCCATTTTGCTTTCTTTAGCACACATTATCAACTCCACGTGCTCCCACCACACACACTTCCGGTCTGTCCCCCATGTTCCAATCAGCTCACTCTGCAATTTTTCAAAATGCTTTAATGGGTCTGAAGTTCATGCAGGCCAAACAGGTGCAATATCAGCCCGCTTGACATCTCCATTCAACATCTGCACGTGGTGGGGGTGGGGACTCGCCAGCGTTTATTGGGCTGCATCTGAATCCCCTTTCTAGGAGCTGGCAGCAAATCTTGGGAACTCAATACCAAAACGCATCGGCAAAATGGAGGCGTAACTCGCCTTGATTTGATTTGAATAACATTTATAGAGCGCAACATGCGCCCAAAGGCATCTTGGCGCTGTCGGTGGGAGAAGATAGTTGTTTTATTAAAAAAGAAAAGTCTTCAGGGCCTTGTGTAAGGCCAGATGATCAACTGTAGACCTGAGAGGACGAGGAAGGGCATTGCAAAGGCCTGCCGCAGCCACAGAGAAAAAGCAGCCCCCGATACGATTGTATTTCGCTACCGGGATAAATAATAGACAGGCATCGGCCGGACGCAGAGCAAGACCTGGGATATAGGGAAGAAACGCAGCCTGAGGAAAGTTGACTTGCTGCCTTTTCTCTTTCTCTCTTTCTTAGTAGTTACTAGTCCATACCAGGGCTCCATCAAGGACACTCACACTACAGGAATCCATTTTGAGCATCATGGGTGAGCTAATTTTCTTTCCAACCATAACGGATTTTTGCCCACCCCCATCGGCAACCCTTGCAAATAAAGCCTAACCTGCCAAGACAGGTACCGGAGGCTGTCACGTGGCATTTCAGGCCTCTAAATACCAATGGACGTACAGGACCATGTCACAGTGATCAGGCAGAAACATACAATGCTCATATTTCAATATGCCAAGGGCAAATTGGTTATTGTGAAATGCATCCATATTGACATAACTCACCCTGAACACTTTGACTTTGGCTATCAGTGACTCACCAATATGAATAACACGTGATGATGACCTATGCAGGGAACGCAAGCGACAAAAAGAGGCACCACTTCATCCCTTGCCCCATATGTGTATCCTGGATATCATTAGTCATGTACCATATGCATGTACACTATACCATGTGTACCCACATAGAAGTATGCATTTAAAGGTGGGTATTTGTGCAAATGTGAAATACCCTGCCCTGCAACTCCTCCCAATGCTTCAAGTGTATCAAAAGATCAGTTTTACCTCACATGTTGGCAACTATGCTGTGTTGGGCTTGATGAGCTCAATATGAGGGCAAATAGGCGTTCGTGCTTTTCTCGCCTATCGTTCTGAGAGCTTGACTTCCTTTCTGGTTAATGCCCTTTGTTTTCCTGTCCTCTCCCTGGCCAATCCTATTTTGCTTTTGTAGATGCAGTTATTGGACTGGTTTCCCCCTTCGGTCAGACTCATCCCAGGTTGGGGCCATCTCGTGCCGCCTGCTCAATATGGCACTGCGTGAGCTCCCTGCCTGCACAGCTGTCGCGCACCAATCATGAAAGTGCCATCGATTTCTTGCCTCATCTATCACAGCAAAGTCAAATAATCAAGACCAAATCCCAGAAGAGCTTACATTTTGGCTTGGAATCATGGAATGGGACACATTTTATCCCAGAAATCCCCCAATTGTATCCAATTGTAGATGGGTGGCTATGAACAACTGGGATGTATTTCACTGAACCGGCACCAATGATATCAAAGACATAGATGCAAAGTGTTGTGTTGCCAGTGTTGTCACCGAGAAATCTCTTGTGGACTGTGCCCCTTTGTTGTTAGTTACTAAAGCAATCGAACCCGAGGAGAGGGGCATTACCGGCCGGGTAATGCGTCCGGGGAGAGAGTTACAAGCCAGAGTAAAGCCAGGACTTTAATGTAGCCCAGGTGGCATTACTCCACCGGAATTCCCCCTCCCCCATCGAGGGATCTATTGCTATTAGTACCACGGCACGTTGTACCAGTGTACTAATAGTATTTTTACTCGAGTGGAGAAGCGGTGTGCAAACTGTTTAACTCCAGCAAAAAAAAAGCACAAAAATGACTGCCATGGATTGGGGAGAAGGGACTACGCATAGTCCCTTCTCCCTTTCCATAATGGCCAGATCAAGAAAGAGAAGGAACTTCGAAGGACGCGGCGCTCGGAACCGTAGCAGGTAGGTCTTTCTCGGTCGGGTAACGACCCGACAAGGGCAAATCAGATCGATTGTCACAATCTGATTGTCCCTCGCCGGGCACTAATCCTTTATGATGTTTTGTATAGCATCCATGAATCCACCTCCTCAGATGCCCCCCATGGACTAGATAAACCGAGCCCCTTTCCCAAATCTCTATTCAGTATTCCATTGCAGTGCTTTGGGACATACTTGAAAATGTGCTGGTATAGTATTGCGGGAGCCCCACTGCTGCCCACCCTCTCTAGCTTTCCAGATCTCTGTAAATTCACAGTAACAGAACAAAAATGTTTGAAGTGCACCAGAGCTGAAGTGTGCCAGCGAAGAGCCAGTGGAGAGAAGTTGCCCTCTCTAGAAAAACCCCAGATGATGCCTCATTTCTGCCTGATTCCAATAGGGCAGACAGGCTTTCTGAGACCTTGGCCACTGCCGAACAGCGAGAATTGAGACCAATTACCACTAATGGCACCAGTGGCATAATGAGAGGTTGAGGCTTGAAAGACAAGAGCAAACATATGGGAATGAACAAGGGAAATGAAGAATAACCAATCCCACACTAGCAGTAAAGAGTGATTAAGGAATAACCCAATCAAAGCCCTCGTTTTCTAATTAAACCAATCAAGAGTACTATAAAAGAGCACAGGTTGCTTCAGTACAGGGCCCCATCACATAGCAAAGACCCTGTGAAACCAGCCTTACCCTGTGAAACCAGCCTTACTTTGACAAGTCCACACAGATCATGAAGAAATCCAACCCAGGACTACACACTCAACCCAAGATGATGGAATAATGAGACTAAAGCCTCGGTATCCAGTAATCACAGCTGATGGATAAATACTGTCAGCAAGAAGAAGAGAGAAGCCAGTAGAGGGCAAAGACCAGGCCGCAAACAGTCACAAGTTTCAGAGCAAGAACAAGCAAACACTGACCAGGAGAGTTGTTGCTAAGAAAGCCAAATCACTGTTTCTATAAGCCTGATGAAACAGGATTCTTAACTCTGATTCTGAATGTTTAAAACTATATATTTTGTATGCATTTATGTGTGTACTGTGTGCATTGTATGTAGAAAAGAACACATTATTTTAACCTTGTGTCACATCATAACAACTAATATATGCTTAATTAATATCACAATTCAGCAATAAATTGTTTTAGAACTATGCCGTAATGTTGTGACTTGTAAGTGCTGCTTCCCTCTTGTTGCCATGTAGCTTGGAATGTTATGAGTGCCTGGATACTTCGCCCTGAGAGAATGTTGTGTGCAGTGTGTTCCAGGAGTGTCGGTTGGAGTGAGACTGGGCTTGGAGAGTGGGTGCCGGTGAATGTTCCCTTATGTATCTGTTTTACTAGTGTCCCCATTGAACCTGAACCTGTTCCATGTACCTGAAACCAAGTAAACAGTTAATCTCTTACCAGTGCTCGTGGGGCGTGGCTACATGGCCATGAGATAGGAAGTGTCTCCACAGAGCTCCTGCTGATCCTGAACAATCCTGGCGAGATGACATGATTAATATCAGCTATTTTGCACCAAATTGGAGCAGCCGACTCATGAATACGAGAGGAACCAAATGTTCTGACTGGCAAAGTGAACTGTTGTGCTGAAAGGTAATCACGAGCTAAATAAGATTTGCTATGTCCTGTCGGCGAAACACCAAGATGGTGAGACGCCATTGTGAGGGATGAAAGTGGCTGTGATGCAATAAGAACCCAGCCTGCAGTTGAAGTAGCGGGGGAACGAAGAATAATAAGCAAGCCACTTTCACTGAGCTGACGGACACCGGAGCTAATGCAACGATGATACATGGAGAGGCGGTCTAGGCCCGGAACATAGACAGGCGACCAGAGGTAGCATACCCGGACACCAGAGCTCCCATGTAAAGTGATTGGTGTCGCATGACAAGCGCTATTACTGGAAGAGCCTGGTAATCGCATCGGGCCACATGAACTACGAAAAAGGAAGGAGGACGTATACCTAGCTATCAGTATACCAACGCTGCTATCGAAATTGACATCAGCGCACGATGGAGTGGTCGTGAAGACTCAACCTGGAAAGCACACTCTCAGAGAATAGGGAAGCTATATGAGGCGGTACCCGGCCCGAGAAATCACAGAGTTACAAAGTCATGCCGGTAAGCGCAACAGTTGCTATATACAAAGGCACAGCCCGGGCCTCCAACAAATGTAATTGATGAAACAACTGGTGCACAAGGGTACCCTGCAGGCATCAGAAGAAAATAAAAGTAGAACACGGGCGATCGCCGCACAACAGTAAGTGCTGCAAGAGAAAGGTTTTGGAATTTGAGTATTTGTTAAACCACTGTTGGGATTGTGCCGACCCGGACGTATGCAAATGAGCAGGCACCACAGCGAACAGAGCTGCCACATGGTCACAGGAGGGACATAGCAGCTCAACAAGGTGTGATAGTGGCATACGGAAACAAAGCCACACACAGCCTCACGTTAGAAGCGTGGATACGTCTGAAGCAGGAGGATACGGGACACTGGTTAATAGCAGACCGGCATAAGAATCATCAAGGTGCAACAAGAGTGGGCAATAAACAGACTTGTAGGTATCAGAAGCCGCCAGCGGATACCTGACTTTGCTGGGACATAGCACAACATAACACTGCAGAGCAAGGCTGTACTCTATGGGAAGCCACCGTAACAGTGAAACACCACCTGCTGGGCCCAACCGACAGGATGGGAGACTATTGCCCCCCGCTACAGAGCAGTCTGGATCTACAGTGAAAATAGATTGAGCCAGTTAAAGCACAGGAGGCCCACGCATGACGACACCAAGTGGTGTATGTAGATACCATGGTAGTAGCTAGGAACTGATGGTGCAAGCTACTAGAAACACATAGCAAGGTCGAGAAACAATATACGGACGAAGACAGTGCATGGTGAAGTGCAACTGACTCATACTAAGGGCTCCAGCTGAGGGGCTTGCAGGGACGGTGATAAAGTGAGGAAAGCCAAGCTATAACAAGATCAGATGATCCCCGCCACAGGTTGAGCTGCAAGGTGACACCAGTGCTAAGGAGTGACCTTGTAACTTAAGCAACTCCCGGGAGAGGTGGTGCATACAAAGAGCCGGGCAGGTACGCTGGCATAGGCGTTGCTGAAGACTGTGCTATGGCAGAACAAGCAGTGTGCCGCATTGATCACAACAGAAGTTAGAGACGAGGAGCACAAAGACGCAACAATGGCATCTAAGCGCAACAAGTACAAAGGGAAACAGCCATATATAGAAGCGTTTGCCAACCAACAGAACCAACTGAGAACATGAAAATAACAGGGCAGGACGTGCGAAGAGAAGACGCCCTGGGCGGAGTGACCAACAGATTGTGGAGACCATAGCATAGTTGAAGTTGTCACTGGAACTCAAAATTGATGCCATCAGTATTGATGTGAACCTACTGAGGCAAGATGTCAGGGCGTTGACAGAACGCACAGCGGAAGGACTAAGTGAGCAGTTGCAGCACAAATGCAAAGGCGGTCTTCACGCTGCAACAACAGGTGCGCAACCTAGAGAACAGAGCGGAAGAGGTGGAAGGTCGTGCACACAGAAATAATGTACGCATTGTCAGGCTCCCAGAAGGAGAGAAAGGGTTAGACCCAACAAATTTCATCGAAAACACGTTGTTGCAAGCGATAGGAGCTGAGTCGCTCACCTAGGGATTCACAGCTGAAAGAGCGCACACGGCCGATCATAGCTTAAATATTAAACTATAAGGACAGAGAAAGGATCCTTGAGCACTTTCGGAAATGCGGTATGATAAGCAGAGCCTCAACGACCATCAGGGGGTACCCAGACTACACTTTCTTCATGCAGAGACTGAACTATGTGTCGGTCAAGAGGAGGCTATGTACAGCTAATCTTAAATACATGTTGCTCTACCTGGCAAAGATGAAGGTCTTGCATAAAGACCAAGCTGTTTTTTTTTAGATTACGGATGATGTGAACAAATGGATGGACACATTGAACTTTCCCTCGGTGACGGATGACCAGACGACCAGATGAGAAGCGTGAGTGATAAGTGAACCCGTTTTGCTTGAATATTGTATACTTGAACTGTTCAGAGGCTAGGTTGTAAAAGATTAGACATTAACATTCAAATTGGGAAATCAATATTGATGTACATGTAGCTAAAAGCAGGAACACCTGTGCCGCTTAATTTAAGACGGCAACAGAATCACACTATCTCCCCCATTAAGTTAGATTAGGTAGGACACCAGTAGTTTAGTATCCTCCCACTGCACTCCGAGCACCGGGGCTGGCCGGGTCCGGAGAAGATGCAGGGATGCCTGAGCCTCGGATTCAAAGCTGGGCAAATGTTGGGAATGGTTGGGGAGAGGGAGGTGGGGACAGTTGGGGTAGTTAGAGGGAAGTTGACCTGCAGACATGCACAGCAGGAGGTGGGAGGAGGCGATAACTGGAGGGTGAAATTTGTGATGCGGTACGAAGATGGGTGAACTTAAGATAGCAACCTGGAATGTCAGGGGTGGGAATAGTTACATCAAACGGAACAGGGTAATGGCATATTTAAGGCACCAGAAAATTGATATAGCCCTCTTGCAAGAAACACACCTGACCAAAGACACACAAGACACCTTGGCACGGAAATGGGGAGGGGTGACCCTGGACTCCACATACTCAGCATATGCCAGAGGAGTGCTGATATGGGTGGCACCGACGGTTCCATTCAAGGTCCTTCAGACTTACCTAGATACGGAAAGCAGGATGATCATACTGAGGGGGAACAGTGGAAAACAGAAGTATGCATTATTAATACATATGCCCCTAATCATGATACAGCTGCATATTTCCGATCCTTGTATACCAAGATAGGCCCGCACACGGATGGGGCGCTACTATGGTATGGATATTTTAATTGTACGCTGGACCCGGTCATAGATAGGTCTGATGGAACATTTGTTCATCCAGTCTCAGCAGCAAAAGCATTGAGCATGTTGCTGCAGGCATTTAAACTGGTAGACATGTGGGGAATTAAGCATCAGTGGGAACGGGTATATTCCCATTATAATGTTCCCACAAATCTCTACACAAGATTGGACTACATGTTTGCGGGAGGTGAAATGCTAGGAGAGTTTATACAGGCCTACTACAAAGCTAGGGTCCTCTCTGACCATGCTCCTCTGGTTGTCAGATGGCAGGCTCTCCCCCCTGGGCTAGAATTCCAACATGGAGACTCAGGGTGGAAGCACTCAGAGACACAGGGTTCTGAGAACATATAAGGGAGGAGGTGAAGGAATACTTCAAGAATAACTAGGGCAGTGTGAGATCAGCAGGTACACTTTGGGAGGCCTTTCACGTAGTGTTGAGAGGGGTGGCCATATTGAAGTCAAAAGGGATAAAAGATGCCATTTTACGAGATTTACAGGTGACGGAGTGCAAGTTAGAAGCTGTAGCGCAAACAGGTTATAGGTATCTACAAGAGCCACAGGAGGTTACCCACCTACAACACAAATGCCGGAGGCACTGGGATAGGTTAAGTAATTTAAGCTATAGGAAATACATTGAGAGACAACATGCAGAAGGGGACAAGCTGGGACGCTTGTTAGCCTGGCTCTATAAAAGCGAGAACAAACAGGAACCAGTCGGAGCAGTCACAGAAATGGATGGGGGGTTGCATGAAACACAGAAAGGGGTAAATAAATGTTTTTTTTTTAATATTACAAGCGTTGTATGAAGAAATCTCAGAGTGTGACGTGATAGAGATACTGGAAGCACTGTCCAAGATTAGTCTACCCAAGATCAGTGTGGAAGAACAAGATAGATTAGAGATCCCCATTACAATAGAGGAATCGGAACATGTGATCGAAGAACTGCCAACGGGCAAAGCCCCAGGGGCAGATGGGCTCCCAAGTGAATTTATTAAGGAATACAATACAGACATCCTAACTCTACTGCTGGAAATGCTTAATGAATCATTGGAAATGGAAAGATTGCCCAGATCCTTAAGAGACTCTTTGATAGTCCCCCTTCTGAAACCAAATAAGCCAGATTCAGACTGTGGCACATATAGACCACGGTCATTGCTGAATCAAGATGGGAAGATACTCATAGCAGTGATGGCACTTAGTCTCAAACAGATCATAGCCAAACTTATACATTCAGACCAGACAGGATATGTCCCGCATAGGAATATTATCCTTAACTTGCGCAGATTGCACTATGTGATAGACTCTACTCAAGCCAATACACGACAATGTGTGGTGGCATCGCTGGATACCGTCAACGAGTTCGATTCGATCAAGTGGCCATGGCTGCTGGCAGTGTTGGAGAGGTTTGGTATGTGACAGACATTAAATGGGTGCATCTGTTGCATAACGCACCAGTAGCTAGAGTCAAGAGGGGCACAATCATCTCTGAACAATGGAACTTAACTAACGGTACTAGACAGGGGTGTCCATGGTCTCTGATGCTCTTCATTCTGGCATTAGAGACATTGGCGGTTTATTTGCAAGATGAATATGGGGAGGCAGGTATAGATACACTGGGAGGAAGGAACAAGTTACTTACCTGTAACTGTTGTTCTCCAGCATGGGTCTGGCATGGATTCACATGCTCATGAATATTCCCCGTCGTCAGGCTGGGAATCCTCGGTAAAGAAAAAACCAGTATCAGTTTCGTTTCTGATCTGTCTTTCGTAGTAGTAACCAATCACTGATCTCTGCGTCATACTGACCACAGCCAATGACTGCCCTCTACCTAAGCCCCGCCTCTGGCAGCCATCTTCAGATTTGGAAGCACGTGAAGTGGCAGTATGACCAAGTGAAGAGCCGCAGAGGGGTAGGCGGGAGGGTTCGCATGTGAATCCATGCCAGACCCATGCTAGAGAACAACAGTTACAGGTAAGTAACTTGTTCCTTCTCCAGCATGGGGTCTGGCATGGATTCACATGCTCATGAATAAAGAATACATAGCAGTACCCACATGCACAACCACGGGAGGTGGCAAAGGCTCAACATTAAGCATCACATCAACTCAACATTAAGCAATCTTACCTCCTCACCAGGTTCACCTCAGGCGAACAGGTTGCGCAGCACTGCTTGGCCGACCCTGGACTCCTCCCTGGAATCCCGATCGACGCAGTAGAATTTCGTGAAGGTGTGCGTCGACCTCCACGTAGCAGCCCTGCAAATGTCCAGCAGGGGCACACCAGATAGGAACGTCGTGGTAGCTGCGATCACTCTGGTGGAATGTGCTCTCGGACGGCCAGGCAGCGGTCGGTTTGCCAACTGGTGACAGTACATGATACAGCCGGAGAGCCATCTGGAAATGGAAGCCTTCGAGAGAGCCTTCCCCTGATTGACAGGTCTAAAGTTCACAAAGAGTTGTGACGTCTTCCGAAAACACTTCGTGCGGTCCACGTAGAACTTCAGCGCTCTAGCCACATCCAGCGAGTGCAAAGTCCTCTCAGCTGGCGACGAAGGCGACGGGAAAAACAGAGGCAACGCCAAGGGTTCGTTGAGATGGAAGTCCGATGGCACCTTGGGCATGAAGGAGGGGTGCGTCCTGAGCACCACCCTTGTGTCGTGAAAAGTCAAGTACGGGGCCTTGCAGGAAAGGGCCTGGATCTCTCCCACCCGTCGAGCGGAGGTGATGGCCATAAGAAACGCTGTTTTCCACGACAGGAACTTCAACGGGGCCGAGTGCAGAGGCTCGAAAGGAGGTCCCATGAGCTTGGTCAGCACCACGTTGAGCTCCCACGCCGGGGCCGGAGCCTTCACCGGCGGGAACGATCTGAACAGTCCCTTCATGAACTCTTTCACCAGACGATGAGACCACAAGGACGTCCGCCCCGTGGTTCTGGTGTCTCGGGAGATCGCAGCAAGATGAATCTTGATGGACGCGTGTGCCAGTCCAGCTTTGGCCAGCGTCAACAGGTACGGCAGTACTTGGGGAGCCGTAATCCTTAGAGGGTTAATCTTCTGTGCGTGGCACCAGACAGAGAACCTCTTCCATTTGTGTCCGTAGCATTTAAGAGTCGAGGACGCCCTGGCCTTTGCAAGAACCTCTCTGCAGTCGGCCGGTATGTCGTATCCTCCAAACTCTAGCGCTGCAGGAGCCAGGCCTGCAAGTTCAGCGACTTCGGGTCGTGGTGGAGGATGGCGCCTCCTTCCCTGGAGAGCAGATCCGCGTCCACTGGCAGCTTGATTGACGGGGACGCTGACAAGTCCAGAAGGTCCGGGAACCATATCTGCCTCGGCCACGCAGGTGCAACGAGGATCATCCTGCACCGTGACCTCTTGAGCTGGTTGATGAGCCGGATCAGTAGTGGCAATGGAGGGAACGCGAATAGGAACAGGCCCTCCCAGGGGAACGAGAAAGCATCGCCCATGCTCCTCGGCTGGGGAAACCTGCTGGCGAACCTCCGGCACTTGGAGTTCGTCGCCGTCGCAAACAGGTCGATCTGGGGTGTGCCCCACCGTCGGAAGAGGCGATCCACTAGATCCTGCCGTAGTTCCCACTCGTGGCACGAGCGCAGCTCCCTGCTGAGTGAGTCGGCGATGGTGTTTTTTATCCCTGCCAGATGAAAGGCACCAGAAACATCCTTTGGGCGACGGCCCAATGCCACAGGTCCTGCGACTCCTTGGACAATGCTGGGGACCTGGTTCCGCCCTGTTTCCTGATGTAAAACATGGTGGTGGTGTTGTCGGTGAAGATCCTCACCACCTTGCCCTTGAGGGACGGAAGGAAGGACCTGAGGGCCCAAAACACTGCACGGAGCTCCAGGACGTTGATATGGAGGGACTTCTCCGTCGGGAGCCAAAGGCCTCTCGCGTGCAGATTTTCGGTGTGCGCTCCCCACCCTTCCAGGGAGGCATCCGTGGTCACTGTCTCCTGGAGGCCTGGGGTCTGGAAGTCCATGCCCGCCGTCAGATGCGCGCGGGTGCCCCACCACCGGATCGCTCGTCGGAAACTCTTGTCGAGTGTGATCCTCTCCTCGAAGCTGCCCGTCGTTTGGATCCAGCGCGCGTCCAGGAACTCCCGCAACGGGCGCATCTGGAGCCTGCACATGAGAATGAGGTAGATGCAAGAAGACATCATTCTGAGGAGGGACTTGATGGACCTCACCTTGGCCGCGTCGGCAACCAACATCCGCTGTACCTTGCCCAGGATGGCCCTGGTCCTTTCCTCCGACGGGGAGGCCAGAAGGGACACTGTGTCGAGCTTCGCTCCCAGAAACAGTGCGTCTTGCGCGGGTACCAGGTGGGACTTGGCATAGTTCATGGAGAATCCCAGGTCCGTGAGAAGTTGGACGGTCCTTGCCGTGTGCTCCACGGCGAGCTCCCTCGTCTTGGCTCGGATGAGCCAGTCGTCCAGGTAGGGGTAGACGTGGATCCCCTCTCGGCGCACCTGCGCCGCCACTGGTGCAAGGCACTTGGTGAATACCCTGGGTGCCGACCGTAGACCGAAGGGAAGGGCTCTGAACTGATAGTGACGCCCTTGGACCACGAACCTGAGAAATTTTCGGTGCCCCTTTAGGATGGGAATATGGAAGTAGGCATCCTCCAAATCCAACGACGACAGGAAGTCGCCCTCCTCCAGCTGACCCAGGACGTGCTGGAGGGTGACCATCCGGAACTTCTGTGCCTTGATGAACTTGTTCAGCCGTCGTAGGTCTAGGATGGGGCGCCATCCTCCCGTCTTCTTCTTCACGAGGAAGTATCTTGAGTAAACTCCGGAGCCCCGAAGCCTCTTTGGGACGAGTTCGATGGCGCCCTTCCTGAGCATCGCCTTTACCTCCCGGAGAAGCTGAGGGACATGAAGCTCTTTCCTGGCCACAGGGGGGACGCGCGGGCACCTTCTTTGAAACTCGAGCGCGTGGCCCTGGGCTAGGGCGTCCAGCACCCAATGGTCGGTGGAGATGGACCCCCACACGCTGACGAAGCTCACCAGCCGGCCTCCCACCGGGGTGCTTCGGTGGGGGCCCGACCCCACGGCCGGTTCAATCCAACTTAGACGAGGTTTTGCCGCCTTGACCTCCTTGGCGACGACGGCGGGGTCCGCCTGACTTGCCTCGTCCCCTGTAAGCTTCCAGAGACGACGAACGGGCCGCTTGACGGTAGGTGGAAAATCCGCCGCCGGAACCTTTGGAGGCGCCCTTGCCTCCGCCGCTCCGAAAGGGCGGCCGCCGTTGCTGGAGAACCCCGAGAGCCCGGGCCGTCTCCGTGTCCGCTTTAATGGCTTGAAGGGAATCGTCCACTGTTTTCCCAAACAGGTTGTTCCCATTGAACGGCATGTCCAGGACTCTGGTCTGTACGTCTTGACGGAAGTCAGTAGCCTTGAGCCATCCACGCCGCCTAAGGCACACGCCGTTGCCCAACTGGCGAAATCCAGTGTCGACGATGTGCGTCGCAATAGTGATGGCGTGGTCCGACGCCATCGCACCTTCCTGCAAGATCTCCAGGGCATCCGCCCTTTGTCGTCCGGTAGGAAGTCCAGCAGGGGAGCCAGCTTGTACCACAGCTCCCTGTCGTACCGGGCTACGATAGCCAAGGCGTTAGCCGCCTTATTCGTCGTCGCTGCAGACGAGATGACCCTGCGCCCCATCGTGTCCAATTTCTTTCCCTCGCCGTCCGGCGGGGAAGTCGACGTGAATGCCGCATCCCCCCCGCTTTCTTCCTGGCCGCCGCGGAGACAACGGAGTCCGGGGTAGGCTGTGCCCGGAGGCACAAGGGGGCCGCGTCCGGGACCCGGTACTTCTTCTCGTACCGGTCTCTTCTAGCCGGCGTCGTGGATGGGTTCTTGAGGAGGGCGAGGCCCTCATCCCAAATATCGTCCAGTAGAGGTACCGCGAGGACCGTCTTCCTCTTGGCCTCGCGCCGCTGATAAAGGAAACCTTCCTTCTTCTTCTCCTCAGGGCAGAGCTGGAAGAGCTCGGATGCCCTGGCGATCATGGAGTGAAAAGATCCAATCTCGTCGGGCGGGGAAGCCCGGGTGGGAGGAGACGACGGCAGATCCTCGTCGTACACCTCGTCGTCCGTACCCGTCGCAGCCGTGTCAGTCCCCGTATCATCCCCTCGAGTCGTGGACGGGGAGGAGGGCTGAACGGGGCGCGACGGCTGAAAAGGAGGTGGAGGGTGAATCCTTCTTTTCTTAGGAGGGGGGCTGCCCGAAGGGCCTGGTTCCGGGTCCCCCGACGGGAGTGGTTCCTCCACTGGTAACGGCAGTCTCGTCCTTATCTCTGAGCATAAGGACTGTATAGCCAACAAAATGGCCGCCGAGTTGTCTTGCGGCACTGGCAGAGGGGAATCCGATGGGCGGTCAGGGGCCCCGTCGGTACCCTCGACGATGTCGTCGTCTCCTGCGTCGGGGTCCCTCCCGACGGGCTGGTCTTCTTCCACGCCAACGCCGTGGCTTAAGACCTCGATCAGCTCTTCCTCAGAGGTTGAGGCCGAATCCACGACGACCTCCTGCCCCCCTTTTTCTTCTCCGTCGGAGGTTTCACGGAGGTCCTGCCGATGGGCATAAAAGAGGACTCCCTCTGCGGTGGCAGGGAGACTCTGAGCCCCGAGGTCGCCACCACTGGTGTAGCCTCCACAGGCTGAGCCAGGGCCGCCGCGACTGTCTCGATAGAGGCCTTGGCCGGATGGATTAAGGCTTTCACCACCCTTGGTGCGCTCACCGCCTTCTCCTTGGGGGGGGGACACTGCCTTGCTCCCCCTCTGCCTTCGAGCTCGACCGGGGCCTCTCCAGGAGCTTCGCCGGGTGCTCGGCCTTCCTCTTACCCGACCCAGAGCGTTGGCTCGTGGTTGATGGTGCCGGGGAGGGTGCGCCCTGCCTGGCGCCCGTAGAGCCCGACCGTTCGGCGCTCCCGGTGCCAGCGGACTCGCGGTGCTTGGCCTTATGTTGGACCCCCGTCGCCGGGGCGTCCTCAAAGGTCTTAGAAGACCGCTCGGATTTCTTCCTCTTCTTCTCGTCGGACGGGCTCTTCCCTTCCAGCCAGTTGGCGAAACGTTGATGGCGGTCCTTCATGGTCCGCTCCGACATGTTGCCGCAAAACGCACAGTCCTTCTCCACGTGCGTCTTGTCCTCATGTAGGCAGTAAAGACAAAAGGAGTGTTCGTCTTCCTTAAAGACATTCTGCAGCTGGCATCCAGGGCAGACCCTGAACAGCTTTCCGGGCGTCGAGCTTCCCTTCTCCTGGGCCATGACCGAGATGGGCCTGAGAAACTTCTGGAGTCCTCCAAAAGTGTAGCTCGACGAATCTTCACCCTTGAGGGGCGTAGACGAATCCGACACGGGTCCCCGTTGATCGGATGGAGAGTCGGTGGAGCTTGAGGCTCTTTTGACCGAAAAAAACAAAGTTTTTGAGAAAATATGTGAAAAAATAGCACTAACGCTCGAGAGCAATAGCACGAGGATCCCAACACATGAACGTGCGGTAAAAATCTGAAGATGGCTGCCAGAGGCGGGGCTTAGGTAGAGGGCAGTCATTGGCTGTGGTCAGTATGACGCAGAGATCAGTGATTGGTTACTACTACGAAAGACAGATCAGAAACGAAACTGATACTGGTTTTTTCTTTACCGAGGATTCCCAGCCTGACGACGGGGAATATTCATGAGCATGTGAATCCATGCCAGGCCCCATGCTGGAGAAGGCATTTTATCTCATTGTACACAGATGATATGCCGCTTTACTTGCAACATCCCGAGACAAACTTACAATATATTCTAGATGTGATGGAGCAATACGCTGTTTTGTTGGGTATAACAATTAACCCACAAAAATCGAGCCTGTTTCATGGGGGGGGAATATGAGAAAGCCGGTGCACGCACTACTGGTGCTGACGATTAAATGGGAACTAGACACGTTCCGTTACTTGGGGGTGGACATTTATCATGATCCTCAGACAGAACACATACGGAACACACAGAGAGCGATGTATGGCATTGAAAATTCCATTTCCTTCTGGGCTTGATTGCCACTTTGCATGATGGGTCGGGCAACGCTGTTGAAGTTGGTGGTACTCCCAAGACTCACTTTTTCACGAATGTCCCGTTTGTGATACCAAGGTTGTTCTTTAATAAGCTGCACAGTATATGCAGGCACTTCCTGTGGCATAACCTAAGGTGCAGGGTGGCACTTTGGAAGCTCCGGAATGCGAAGAAACTAGGGGGCATAAAACTGCCCAATTTTTAGGTGTATTTTATTGCTAGCCAATTACAGTTTGTAGCTAAATGGCTATCAGATGAACCAACACACGATTCACGGTTGCTGCAAACGACAAGGACCCAGTTCTTTCTAAACGAAATTATATGGATATTGGACTCTCGCATAGCCTGCCTGCCCCGGTTTTTTAAACTGGGTGCGTAATGTGGCATAGAGCCTGTCAGTTGATGGGTAATAATGCGTCGTATTCCCTGCAGATTACACTTGTGGTGTTAGAAGGGGTGAGTGACCAACTGCGGTTGAATGTGAGGAAATACTGGAAACTTAAAGGGGTGGCGACGGTAGGAGGTCTGATAAAGGAAGGGGAACGTTTGAGGAGTTGATAAAGAGGAAACCAAGATGCATTTGGGGCAACACCTTACACACGCCTGCCTGCTGAGGTATGTGAGACATAGAGGGCTGGAGACTGCAGCTGCGCTGCAGGTAGATGATACGATTGAGACATTTTATGATGTATCGGAAGGTGGGCACGAAGTCTTGCGAATATATGAGCTGCTAATGTCAAAAGTGAGGTAAGGGTTGGAGCAGACAAGACGGCAATGGGAGGCACACCTGGAAGAAGCAATATCCGATGCGATGTGTGTAAGAGCTATAGGGTATAAAAAAAAGGTATCCTGAAATGCTAGGCTCCAACAGATCCAACTATATATATAATCCATAGAGCATATTTAACCCCAAATAGGATAGTGACATTTTGCCAAGCAGCGACACAATCATGTCTGAAATGTGGGAAGGTGAACGCAGATTTGGTCCATATGTTCTGGGCCTGCACAGAGATAAGTAGGTTTTGGGAGGAGGTGGCTCATGCATTGGCAAAGGCAGATATCACCTTGGATATTAGAACCCCTCTGGCCTGTCTGCTGGGGGGTTCGCAAGGACTAAGAGAGGCAAACATGTGAGTAAACTGAAGGATGTAGCATATGTATTGGCGAAACGCAGAATAACGATGGGGTGGAAAGCGCAGACAAGGCCTCTGGTGCAAGTATGGTGGTGGAACCTGTTGAAATGGGCAAATGCAGAAACAGCGGTGAGGCAAGACGAAAGGAGCAGGGACTCAGACCAGGAAGAGGGTGGGATGGAAGCTTGGAGGCAGATGATTGCCAATTCCACAGCAGATGGCAGAGTATTGGCACCCAGGCCGGCACAGGAGAGGGCAGGTGCATGAGTGTTGGGTGTGGAATCAACAGACTAAGGGTAATTATGTGTTGTCAGGTAGGCCGTGGTAGGGGTGGGGGGAGTTGGGGGAATGAGGGTATAAACAAACGAGGTAGGTACTGTGATGTGATGAATACTATGATGCAATGTCTATAAGTTATTGTGGTATACTAAAAAATAATAAAAAATGTTTTTAAAAAAATGATCTCTTACCAGTTACTCCTGAGTCATCTGTGCTGGGAGGCCCCATCTTATCATTGGCAACCAGTTGGCTTTGAACCCACAGGACCAGTGCTTATTGATAGAGTATTTCAGGAATTTTTGTGGGGCATGGGGAGGAAGAAGCCAAGAATTCCACGTTTCATTATGACGCGTAATGTGCGAGAGGGAGGTTTTGGTTATTCTATTATTGAAAACTCACATAGGGGGTTTTTGCTTAAAAAAGTCTGCCTATTATTTTAAGGAGGTAAAGGGATCAGAGCCATTGTGGCTGTTGTTAGAGAGGAACTGTTTTCAGCCTTACCATTTAGGTAGTTTGTATTCTTTTGGGAAAATGCCGAAGTTGAGGGCAAAATTGCAGATTTTAGTTAATACAAAGTCTTTGTGGATATCACAAATATCAACTCTGTTATGTCCAAATCACTTTCCAATTACGTCTCCTCCCCCTCCTCCTCACCTGAAGAAAGAGCCTTAGTCAACTTCTTTCTTTCCTTGATGGAAGATTTCTTTTTTAGGAGATATGGTCTACCGCGGAAAGACGCCACAATGGTTGTCGGAGGTTTCCGGAAACCAGTGGCCCCGGATCCGCAATAGCCAACGGGGAAAAAACCAGGTAGGCAAAAAACCCTGATATGTCTTTAAAGCCGGAGTGTGGAAATCCTGATGCCGGCTGAGAGATGGTGAGTATCTTCGAGTAACCGAATAACAAGTAGTAAGTGACAGTGTCAGCAGGATGCTGGTCGAGAGATGGGGAGATCCGCAGAGTATCCGGGTAAACCGAGAGGAATGGTAGTAGATGCAGGAAGCTGGTAAGGGAGTATCCAGAATCCAGGTAGGGCCCAAAGGTAGGATAAGAATATTCCAAGGGAGCCAGGGAAGAAGGACCGAGAAGAGAGGCGGGAGAGGGCCCCACAAGACTGCCGAGAGACAGAGAATAGAAAGAAGGTAGGCACTGAGAAAGGCAGCACGGAGGGACGAGGAGAAAAGTTAGAGGAAACAGAGAAATGTTACCAGGAGAGAGGCCAGAGGACCCAGGTCAGGAAAGTGGGGGCTCAGCAGAGCCAAGAAAAATAAAGCGGAGCGCCACAACAATCAGAGGAAACAAACACAGTTGCAACACGACTGCCGGCTGAAACGAAATGCTAATATCCCGGGTGGCAGCATTCTTGGGAAAGACTAGACTGCAGCCTAACGTTGCGTACGCAACGTAATGGAACTCTCCTATGGCTGTCAATTTTCCATCAGTCCCAATGCCTAGTATAGAAGGGATGCATGACAGTATGCCCCCCACCAGTGCGGGAGAAACCTGGCTTGCCAGGGTGAGCCCGATAAAAAATTTCCTCACCAGCCGCGGGGCCCGGACATTAGAACTGGGTTCCCAAGAATCTTCTGAAGAAGGGTATCCCTTCCAAGAAAGCAAAAATTCCAATCTCCCCTTGCGATAACGGGAGTCCTTCATTCCCGCCACCTCATACTCATCATCTTCCGGCCTCCGTGCCCCCGTGGGTCGAACTAGAGGTGAGGCGGGAATGCCGCTTAGGGCTGGACGCAACAGAGATGAATGGAACACAGGATGGACCTTGCTCATGCTTTTAGGCAACCAGAGGCGAAATGCTACCGATTAATCTGGGAGACCACGGTGTAGGGTCCCACAAATCTGGGAGACAGCTTAGAAGGGTGGATCCATCTGGGTAGATATTTGGTAGATAGTCAGACACGGGATCCCACTCCGATGGTAGGTATATCATTGCATTTTAAGTCAGCAAGACTCTTGTAGAGATGGCGAGTCTCGGTCAGGGCTTCTTTGGTGGTTCTGTGTGCATCCATGATTTGCTGCAATCGGTCGTCTATGGTGGGACAAACGGTGGCGGAAGTAGAGACTGGAAAGATGCTCCTCGGGTGTTTACCAAAGGTACTGAAGAAGGGGCTGAGGCCAGTGGCAGAATGTTTAGAGTTATTGTACGCAAACTTTGTGGGCGGCAACAGATCGTACCAGTTGTCTTGTGTGTAGTTAATGTAGTACCGAAGGTATTGTTCCAAGGTACCGTTTAACCACTCCGTCTGTCCATTGATTTGTGGGTGGAAACCAGATGACAGTGCCCTTTCAATACCTAGTTTCTGGCAAAGGCCTGTCCAAAGTTTCGAGGTGAATTGACTTACACGGTCAGATATTATTTTAGTGGGTAAACCGTCTAAGCGAAATATGTCTCGGACAAATACATCTGCCATTTGGGAGGCAGAAGGTAATCCCGGTAATGGGGAGAAATGTGCCAACTTGGTAAGCGAGTCCACAGTAACCATGATGCATGTGTGGCCAAGAGAGACCGGAGTGCCTGGAAGGTAGCCTGGCAACGCTGGTGTCCTCTGCACTCCAGGATGTCTCGCCTTGCTCTGACGGTATCAAGCAAACGTAGTCACCTGATACATCCTTCATAAGCTCCTCCCTTTGAAACTGCCGGTGCTTCTGAACAAACTTCGGTGGCGTTACAGATTTTGCAATCCTGTTTCCTGAATTCTTTGATTCCTGTTTCCTGACCCTCATTACTTCTATCATTGCCCTCCTTGTTATGACCACAGACCACTACTGTTTTGCCTTCTGAACTTCGGATTTGCTCTCGCTGCCTGTTGCCTTTCTGACCACGGACCGCTACTTTTTTGCCTTGGATTCTGATTCTGCCTGCACTGCCCGCACCCTGCCTGATCACGGACCGAATTTGGAATTGCGTTTGATTACGTTAAGTACTTTGCTGCCTGCACATTGCCAGACTTTGGGCCACTCCTGCACCTCTTTGGATTCTGTTTCATCTATTGCTCGACACAGAACTTTGTACTGGACTTGGGAAGTGCCTTGTTTTCTGGGACTCATGAGTACACGGACTAGAGACTTTCGGGTGTACTTCCTGGGTTTGTTTTGTTCTTCTGAAATTCAACGAGGGATCTAGCCACAAATTCTGCAGCTTCTGAACTCTATGTTACCATCGGACAGGAGTCCAATACGGTAAGACTGCTAAAACTGATATTAGGGATCTCCTAGTATTAGCTGATATTAGTTTTTGCCATAGTCCGTTGTTCATTACTCTGCTTTCTTTGTTTAGACATCAGGTGCCTGCATCATATCAACCGTATCTAACACTGCCATATCTGATTTAGCAGGTTAGTGGTACATTGTGTGTGGTATTACTGTATTGGCTTACTTGTCTACGCATTACAGATAACCTGCCTTGTTTTCAGCTGGTGGTGTGTCTTCCTGCCTATCGTATCTCCACTTCTACGGCACCTGGGTCATCGGTCTCCTGTCTTTCCATTAATGGACCATTCTGGTTGTATATCCTAAACAATCAAACAGGTACATTATTTGGAAGGCTTCCTCATCTACACGACGAGGCAACTCGCTCCATTTCAAGTATTTCATTGCTCTGACAATTCCTCACAGGCAAGTTTTATGGCCAAAAGTTCTCGTTCAATCACAGAATAGTTCTTGTGGCTGACTGTGAGGGTCTTAGAAAGGTAAGCAATAGGATGTTCCACTCCTTCGTTTTCTTGAAGAAGAACAGCTCCCACTGCATTGGCAGATGTGTCTGCTTCCAAAATGAATCTTTTGGATTGTTCCGGCTGGACAAGAACAGGGGCAGAGCTGAATTTCTTCTTCAAGTCTTGAAAGGCAGCCTCCGCCTTGGGCGCCCAAGAAAAGGGTTGATTTTCTTTCTTTAAGGGAGTAGTGATGGGAGCTACCGTAGACAAAACGTTCTTGATTAACTTTCGGTAGAAATTAATGAATCCTAAAAACTTCTGGACCTCCTTTATAGATCAAGGGGATGGCCATTCCAGAATGGCAGAGACCTTCTTCGGATCCATTCTTATGCCCTCTTGGGAGAGGATGAATCCCAGATATGGGACTGAGGAAACCTGACACTCACACTTACTGGATTTCACTAATAGATAGTTTTCTTGTAGACGGTAAAGGACTTCATGGAGATGAGTAGAGTGTTCTTCCGGGGTCTTTGAGAAAACCAAGATGTGATCCAAGTAAATGATCACAGAACTGAACAGCAAATCGGAAAAGGTGTGGTCCATAAATCTCTGAAACACTGCTGGGGCATTCACCAGTCCAAAGGGCATAACCCTATATTCGTACAGGCCATAGGGTGTCCTAAAAGCTGTTTTCCATTCATCTCCTGCCCTGATGTGCAGGAGGTGATAAGCGTTCCGTAAATCTAACTTTGTAAACACTGTAGCACCTCTTACTGCTTCAAGGATATCAGAGATGAGTGGCATTGGGCATCTGTCCCGAATGGTAACCTTGTTAAGACCCCGGTAATCAATACACGGTCGGAGTTCTGTGGAATCCCTCTTTGAGATAAAGAACAGTGGGGCACCTGCGGGAGATTTAGATGGTTGTATCAAGCCATTCTTTAGATTGGCGTCCAGGTACTCTCGAAGTACTTCTTTCTCTCTTAGGGATAAGGAGAACATCCTGCCAAAAGGCACCAAGGCTTCTGGGATTAAATCTATGGCGAAGTCCTCGGGACGGTGGGGGGGGCAGATCATGTTCTGCCTTCTCCAAGAAGACCTTGTTGTACACCTGACATTGGGGTGGTATCAAATGGATTGTTCGAGGTTGTACTTCTTCCGACTGTAAGATAGCTGGTCGATAACGAGGAGACTCTAAGCAAGACTGTTGACAATAAGGTGAGAGGAAGATGAGTGAGTTCTTAGACCAGTCTATGGTGGGATTGTGTTGGCGCAGCCAAGCTATACCCAAAATGATGTGAAAATGGTGATGAATTCTTTAAGTATCTTTGGCGTGCCCGTATGATATCAAAGGATATATCCTCCTTATGATGTTGGATGGTAATCCGGATCTGTTCAGTGGAATGGGTAATGGGTCCCGAGCACAGAGGGGTTCAGTCAACTCCTTCTACCTTCAAAATGTCTTTGTTTTGGACACGGGTGTCCACGAAGTTGCCCGCAGTGCCGCAATCGATTAGGGCCAATGTGTCCACTGAGTGATCTCTCCATGACAAGTGCAGGGTTACTACCATCAGGCGTGTGTCAGGCGTGCGTCTTCTATCTGCCTTGAAGGAGCTATTGACAGTGTTACATAGGGACTTCCTGTAATTCCTCGAACCATGGTCCCACCTAGGTTTGAGGCGGTCCATTTCCCGACCACCTTGGCGGGACATCAGGACAGTAACGAAGCAGATGGGAAGAGGACCCACAGTACATGCAAAGACCTGCATCTCTGCGCCTTTTTCGTTCTTCAGGGGCGAGTGGAGATCTCATGGATCCAATCTGCATAGGCTCTTCCTTGTTGATGGCTCCAGAAGAAGGTGAGGGAGTTGGCTAGGGGGCAGGAAACACAAATGTTCCTCTTCCTTTCTTCTTCTCTTGTCTTCGTTCATTGACGAATGAACCGTGGATCTTGCATACCGGTTGGGCTTCCTTCACTCCTTGAGTCACGCAGAGCTTGGCTCGTTCGGCTGGACGAGGAACTCTGGCCAGTTCATCTTTTAGTTCCTCCTTAAGTCCTCGGCAAAAGATGGTGAATTGAGCTTGTTCAGACCAGGTAGATTTGGTCGCTAATCGTTTAAACTTAGTAATATAGTATAAGAGTTCAATCTGTCCTTGGTGAACCTCCAACAATTCTTCACGGGCCATGTATTTAATTTCTGGCCTTTCGAAGGTCTGTTTGAGTTAAGTAAGGAAGGCCTCCCAGTCCCGTAAGACTGGATCATCCGTGGTAACCAAAGGGTTGGCCCAGGCCACAGCGTTCCCGGTCATATTAGATATGACAAAGCCCATCTTACTAAGATCTGTTGAGAAAGTGGCGGGACAGAAGGCAAAGTGCACATTACAAGCTTTGATGAATTCTTTAAGTATCTTTGGCGTACCGTCGAATTTGCCTTAAGACGGGGGCATTGGAGGGAGATCCGAACCATGTGGTTCCCTGTTGGCCACCAATTGACGGAGTACATTGTTCTCTACCTTGAGATTCTGCACCTCTTGGTTTAAGTTCCGGACTTCTTGATTGAGGGACAGTACTGCCGCAACCAGTTCCTGGACTTGTTCGGCAGTGGCCATTTCGGGATGAGTTTGGCGTTGCAAACTATCACAAATATCAACACTGTCCGTTATGTCCAAATCACTTTCCAATTCCCTCTCCTCCCCCTCCTCCTCACCTGAATAAAGAGCCTTAGTCAACTTCTTCTTTCTTTCCTTGATGGAAGATTTCTTTTTTAGGGGATATGGTGTACCGCGGAAAGATGCCACAATGGTTGTCGGAGGGTTCCAGAAACCAGTGGCCCCGGATCCGCAATAGCCAACGGGGAAAAAACCAGGTAGGCAAAAAACCCTGATAAGTCTTTAAAGCAGGAGTGTGGAAATCCTGATGCCGGCTGAGAGATGGTGAGTATCTTCGAGTAACCGAATAACAAAGGTAAGTGACAGTGTCAGCAGGATGCCGGTCGAGAGATGGGGAGATCCGCAGAGTATCCGGGTAAACCGAGAGGAATGGTAGTAGATGCAGGAAACTGGTAAGGGAGTATCCAGTATCCAGGTAGGGCCCAAAGGTAGGAAAAGAATATTCCAAGGGAGCCAGGGAAGAAGGAGCGAGAAGAGAGGCGGGAGAGGGCCCCACAAGACTGCCAAGAGACAGAGAATAGAAAGGCAGCCCGGAGGGACAAGGAGAAAAGTCATAGGAAACAGAGAAATGTTACCAGGAGAGAGGCCAGAGGGCCCAGGTCAGGAAATAGGGGCTCAGCAGAGCCAAGAGAAATAACACTGAGCGCCACAACAATCAGAGGAAACAAACACAGTTGCAACGCGACCGCCGGCTGAAACAAAACGCTAATATCCCGGGCGGTGACCATCTTGGGAAAGACTAGACTGCAGCCTAACGTTGCATACGTAACGCAACCGAACTCTCCTATGGCTGTCAAGTTTCCATCAGTCCCAATGCCTCACATAGAAGGGACGCATGACAGTTGACTTTGTGGATTTTGGGATGTGGACAAAATCTGTTTTTGTATAGCGAGTCATCTATCTGGGATAATCCAGGGTTACAAATAGACAATAACATGTTGAACTGGTGCAGTTGGGTCAACAAAGGCATATTAAAAATTGGGAAAGTTTGGCGGGTTGGGGAAATGATACCCTTTTTGGGGTTAGAAGAGGAATATGGTTTAGGAAGTAAGGAGCTCGGAAGGTGTAGGACTCTGAAAGAATTGTTGACTGAAAGACTACAGATGCTAAATATGTCTATGACGGAAAAGCCTAAGATCTGTGAAATATTTGATAACTCACCAGCCATTGCATCAACTTTTCTAAAAACAATGCCTGTAGAGGGCCCATTTCTGGATTCATGGGAGAAGTTGAGGCAAAATTGGATTGATGAGATTGGTAGGAATATATCAGTTAAAGAGTGGGAGGGGCTATGGAAGGTGCCGGTTGGAGCTAAAATGGATTTAAATTTGCGTTATACACTTCAAAGGATCTTAGGCCCCCTTTATTGAACTCTCGAACGGATGAATACATTGGGAATTATAGGAACTGATATATGTTGGGGCTGTCAACAAGAGAGAGGCTTGTTACAACATATGTTGTGGAATTGCAATAGAGTGGCAGATTTTGGGGAAAATGTGCTTGATAGAATAGATACAATCTGGGGTGTTTCGTTCCCACGTACTTCGACTGCAGTAATTTTTTTGTCGCCAAAGGGTAGGTGTGATATTATATGTGAGGCATCAAGCTGGGTTGATAAAGATCTTCTTGTGGCAACTAAACAAATATTGAGGGTATGGAAAACAAGAAAGAAGCCATTGGTGGAGGGTTGGTTAACAGACATGCAAACTCTTTCAGCATTTGAAAATTGTATGTATCAAAGGCTGAATCGGGAAGGAAGTTATTTGGAATTGTGGAGTCCTTTTAATGATTAAGTGTGGATTGAAGCATATTTAGCGGGAATATGTATGTGTTTGTTGGTTGAGGGGAAAGGGTGGGAAGATGAATGTAGGTCTTGTGGTTTGTCTTTTGTGTGTGTGGTTTTTGTACCAAATTGTAATTGTGTAAATCTGTTTGGGTTTTGAGGAGATTCATTGGATTTACTTTTCTGATCTGTTGTGTTCAATTTGATTTAGATATAGATGTGTTCTAAATTACTAGACATTTTTAAAACACTGTTCCCTTATGTATCTGCCTTACTTGTGTACCCATTGAACCTGAACCTGTTTCATGTACCTGAAACCAAGTAAAGAGTTAATCTCTTACCAGTGGCTCCTGACTTATCTGCGTTGGGAGGCCCCATTTTATCACATAACATAGCATGGGACATGTTGAAAATATGTATCTCCTTATGACTGTGATTTGGGTGATGGTTCCTGTGTTCACATTAAGCTTTGTGAAAAATGGTAAACCCTATTTATTGGAGTTCCCTCTTGGACACCCTTTGATTATGTGCTGGTAAAGCCCTGGTCAAACCCTCACACAACTTATGTTTTTGGTTACTAGAGGATCTGGGAAAAGCCTGGAACAAGCAGGGTCTTGGAGGGTGGCCCTCGGCTGGATGGTGAAAATTGCACCGTCTTTTAAAAATCCTAAGCAAGGGGAGGGAGAAATAAATGCTGGTAGGAGAATGTTGAAAGGAAGGGGCCGAGGGGGTTGGGGGGGACCTGCAGCTAGAAGGCGAGAATATCAATGCCGACAATTACCCCAAAGCAAGGAGAAAGAATTACTTGTTGGCAGGAAATTGCTGAGACGTGAGCAAGGTGCTGTCCATGAAGAAAGCAGAGGACTGTCTTTATCCCTAGGGCTAAGACTGCCAAGAAGTGAGCGGTACGCTGTATCCCTAGAACTGACATTGCAAGAAGCAGTGTTCTCTATTCCTGTATTCCTCAGACTGTAAATTGGAGCAAAGAAGCGGGCTGGACGCTAAATGCCGGAGAATTTATATCAGACACGGTAACCCCGGGACGATTAGAATTGCTGTGGTTTGGACACTTGGGCACTAAGGGGCCTCATTATGAGTTTGATAGTGCAGTAAAAAAGTGGCTTCAATTCCAGTACTGACACTTGTTGGCAGGGACAGAATTGCTGACACATTATCGCAATGCTGAATTCTGAGGTTGGAGGTAAAGTGGACTATTAATCTCTAGCAATTTGTCAGAATTGCCACAGAAGAATAACCACTCACAGTCATTCCACAAAAATTCAGATGGAGTGCAATGGACTCCAGAACTGTGGCCTGTCACCACCGCCCCACCACTAGTAATCCTGTGGGAAATCCACAGGACCGAGTGTCAGTAGCTGTAAATGATTTGGTGGTAAATCAGCAGATTTTACACCAATTTAATACCAAACTTGTAATGATTGCCATGGTCCCGTACTGATACCTTTAGCATAGTGATCCTTATTGGTTCTAGTTGGGCGCCCTTACACCCCACCATCATTATTTGAACGCATTCTGACACAGTTCATAAAGGTTTGTTGAACACTACATTTATGACTTGTGTTTCTTCTGTTGAGTCTGTGTAACAGTGGGTGGACCAGCCCTCAAGCAAAAGGCAGATCTGATGACTCACCCCTGTCAGCTGCAGCCAGGAGTGGGCTGGCATACAGGGAACTCTGGAGATTTCCCAGAAGGCCTCTGCACCATGGCCCTCGTTTGTGTGGTTGCCTATTTTATTTCTACGTTTTCTCATAGAAAATGGGTTGGGTTTGCTCAAAATGTGTAATATGGCGCCACTTTGAAAATTATTTGGGTTTCCAGTCCACCCCTGGCTTCAGCTGCACAGCAGGACAGCCCCAGACTCAACCCTCAACACAGAAGGCCAGGCTGGGAGATGATTTTCAAAACAGAGTTACAACAGAGGACGTATTTGCGCCTTAGCCCAGTGCCTGTAAGTGCCCTACTTACGTTTGGTGAACAGCAATGGTTGAGAGTGCAGAAATGGCGGGAGCAGATCAGTTGAGGGTCAGGGAAGTCCGGAGTGGGACCTCACAAGGTTGCATGCACTCTGTGGTGGTCACATTGGCATACTTGCCAACATTCTTTGACCAAAAGGATGTAGTATTTTTCAAGTTTTAAAAATAATAATTTGTGAGGTCCTTCCTGTGCTCCTGCACCGTTACCACTCAGTGAAGGCCCCAAAACGGGTGCTTACTGTTTAATTACAAAACATGGCATTTGACCTAATGGCATCACAGGAAATTACATCACCTGGCATATGCTGGTGAACAGGTCACAGGAAAGGAGTAACGGGCATGGTGTACTCCAACTACGCTGACCCATAGTGAGATATCATATTACCAAATTATAATTGTTTTTTTATAACGCACTTAATACCAAAGAGGTTTCTAAGCGCGAACCCAGGATTCAAACCTCTATTGTTCTGCATAGTCGTGCTTCCAAGACGAGCGTGTGGCCACTGAGCTATACCTCCTGTGCATACGGGTAAGGAGTGACCTGTGAGCACTCTGGCTAGTTTTTAATATGTATTAGTAATATTTATTGGTACACTCTCAGCATAATGCGCCAGCAAGAAGGAGAATCAAGTGGGAACTGTAGAGGCATGTACGCTCCACATGGGCCACTCCAGTCCTTGCAACTACTACTCTGACTAAACTTACACAGAAAAAGCTTTCACCGAATCAGAAGGCACTATACTAGTTGTCCACTGCCCTAAGAGCAGCTGAACAGTATTTATGTATGCAGTGCACACGTGGAAAGATGGACACTAGTGTTCATGGGTGGCAACTTCATAAATACATTGGTGGGGCTCAGGCAGTGAAATTAAATCACAGGAGGAGCGTGCCAAGAAACTTTGCTGCTCCAGCCAGTCACCTTCACATGAACACAAGCTTTATGCAAAAATGCAATCACATGTTTGAAGCTTCTGGCTTACGGCCCATTCCCTGGTGCCCAAGTTTCGGTCTTCGCCCAGACCCCACAACCCCTTTCCTGCTTCCTATACTCAAGGCGATCCATGCATTTGGAAACAAATATTTACTTATGTGATGAATACATAACAATACAGAAAACATTGTCAGTGTTCACAAGCCATAATTTGTACCTGTACCAGTCAGTGTGCTGCAGGGGCTGCCTTTGGCCGAGACATTGCTGGCTTGATGGGGTGTCAGGATGTAGGCGAGCATTTTTGGAGTGTTTTTATGGCACAGAGCGTCTGACTGTGAGGGCTGACCTTTTTTTTCAGACGGGTGAATGTGGCCAATTGCAGTGGCATTACGGGACGGACTTCGTGTCAAGTGACAACAACCCCTCAAGTTTAAAAGTAATTATGTTACCTTTGATTATGACAACCGGCGCTTGCAGAGCAGCTAGCAAGCTGTATGTACTACAGCAGAGCTCAGCTGAATTCGATAGAATAGCTGCTCACCCTGTGCGAGTGCAGTCGTACAAGACACCTGGCTGGCAGCTGAGATGCCCTGGATCTCACGGCAGCATCACGCTGATGCTCTGACACTAGACTGCCTGGAACAGGGGTGCGCAGGGCAGTGTCTGTTTCCCGCAGGCCCGGCCAGGCGCATGCTCACTGTTGGGGGTCGCCTGCCATGGTCATCCGGCAGGCGCCCCTGGGCGCTATCTCTGCTAGCGCCGTGCAGTCCCACTATGTGTGGGGGTGGGGGCCTGCCATGGACATCCGGCAGGGCCCCGGGTGCCAGGGCCTCTGGCACCCTGGCGTGGGGTCACAGCCTGCCAGGCCTCTGACCGAGGGGACCTCGGCTGCCATCCTGGCATGCGGGTCCCTCAGTGTCTGGGCGTGCAGGCCTGCGCCTCCACGTGTAGGCCTGGGGCCTACATTGATAATGAGACACGGACTCAGTCGTCCCTCTTTGGGAGTCTGCAGCCGCTCTATCTCACGTGCCTGCAGGGGCTCCTTTTATTAGCTTGGGCCATGACGCAGTCATGGCCCATCTTAAAGGGGCCATACACATCAAGAACACACATCCCCTTAAAGGGGCAACGCACACAGGAGGGTCCCACCTAACACTCCTCCTTTTTCATAATGAACAAACAAGACAGTGCTGAAACACACAGGCATCCCACCTGATAAAACAATGACGTACCTTTTGGTCTAAAACTTGTGGGGCAGGCAAATAACGAGACAGGCCACCGCCACATACTCAGCCTGCTCAAACCATTAAAGACCTAACACATACTATCTACAACCCTAACATATATTAACACATTTCTAACACACTGAAACAGGTGACAGTCGTGGCAAGTGCGCTGCCAGATGAATGGGGGCAGTTCCACCACAGTTCGCAAAAACCCTTTATTAACCTGGGGCTCGGAACGGGAAATACACAAACAGATGCCATGGTTGGCGGCTGGTGTTACATGTACACACGCCACTGCGGGATCACAGCCTCACCCTATCATTCTTTGCTGAAAATACTTAAAACATCTAGCTACTATGCAGGTTCACAGCATCAAAGCACAATACTTCTGAGCCCTCTTTAAACAATCGCAGGGCAGCATTAGACCAGTCCATCTCCCATCCGCATCCATTCAGGAGTCACTTCCCGAGTTCCGGTCCATGGATGGTATAGTTCACGGCCGGCAAAGCCGCACCTGGCGGGCACCAGGGGCCACATCGGCCCAGTCCCTTGATGTTCCGAGCAGAGCAGCGAGACGCCGGTTGCAGGGCATCCAGGCAGCTCCATGTGCTGTTGATCAAGTACTGGGCGATATGGCATCACTCACCCCTTTTTTGTTGGCGATGCTCCCCCGCTATGGCACATCTCTTTCCTCCAGGGGCACAGAAGGGCACACAAGCACTCATGATGAGCTGCAACCCATTTCTCGACTGATGCACTGATTCTTGGCTTTAGGGCCCACAGCTGCCTGGTTACTTGGTCAGGCACAAGTTGGCGATTGAACTCAGGGGTTCCAGCAGGTATCTTCCCCAAACCCCGTTGAGCTTGTCCCTTCGACGGCATCGCGCCCAAGGTGTCTTCAGCAACAGGCCGCCAGGGTGTCTTCAGTGGCGGGCAGTCAGGGCCACCGATATGGTGGGCAGGGTGGTTTATGCTTGATGGTGCTGTTCCGGGAGACGATAACCCCTGCGCTGGTTGGCCTTCCCCTCAGACTACTGTAACGGTGTGCCAGGTATTACCCAGCTGCCACCTCTATGCTGGATTGGCGTCACCGATTTGTGGTGGGGACCACCCTCTCGAGCCACCTGACAGCACCTTGCGCCACTTCCCCGGTGCTGGGGGCCTTTTTCTCCTCCTGCCCCGTGAGCACAACATTTTTTTTGATGGATAGCACCGGCACCGCAGTCGCGCAATGACGCCTGATTTTCTCTGAGTGTCCGGCAGCACAGCATGTTTCATACCCCATGCAGCGCCTCATTGATGGCGCTGCTAGGGCAGTGTCCAGTGCACAGATAGTTCCAACGTCCTGGCTTGAGAGCCTCAATGAGCATGAGGGTGGAGATCCCACTGTCGATGTGTGGAATTCTGATGAGCCGGAGGGTGGCAGAACCATCCTGGCGCTGCTGGAGATGCTCCGCTTTAGTGACATATTGCTGCCATTGGGCCTCGGGGTCAAATTTCTGCCTCAGTCGACCTGGGGTGTTTTCCCCCCCGCTTGTTGGAAAGGATGACTGCACCAGCACCCGAGGAAGGATAGCCTCAAATTCAGATCTTGCCGTCCTGCCCTTCCCCTCTGGTATGCCTGAGGTTAGCCTTTCTTGTCCTCTCCAGATTGTATGGATGTCTGAACAGTTCTTAGGGGAAAACAGCTATCTTTCTTGACTGATAGGCTGTGGTGTTGCTGTTTCCCGTCATATGGGAGTTATGGTCTTCTGCAGGGACTTGGACTCTGCACCCAACTTCACACCGCCTGTCAGCCCAGAATCATCCTTGGGCTCCAACCGCACTGCAACGCGCATAACCATGCTGTTGCTGCATGTGAAACCCACCTCCAGGCGTCCGCTCCCACTGGAGCTCTTCTTCTATTTCCCCACCGGGCCCATGCTTGTCAGAGGGCCATCAGCTATCCTTGAATACGCTCCAGCAGGGAGCATGTATGTGTATTTTATTTCCATTCTGCTCCCGCTGGAGCACAGTAGCATTGACCCGCAGCGGCCCGGGATCTTCCACGGGTATTTTCTTATCCACCTGCTCCCGACTGGAGCATCCGACAGCTCTGCCGGGCCTGTGATCACTGTGGGGACTCTGGCGGTAGCACCACACCAGTCAGCACTGCCACCTGCAGGGGAAATCCACCTCCCGTTGTTCGTGCTAGACTGGAGCGCGACATTCTCCGCTGCCTGGCATCCCCGCACCCCGAGGAGGGGTGCCGGAACAGCACACACACGCGTCAGCTTCCTTTTTTTTTTCATTTGTTTTTTCTTTTTTTTTTTTTTTTTTTTTTAAATTCAGGCTGGCATCCCCACCTCACCCCCACAGCACAGCGAACGCCGCAGGGAGCAGCAGACTGGATTCTCCCCCGGCCGCACGAGCACCCTCCACGCAGAGGGACGCGGCTGGGGAGGACCCACCGTACAGGGGCGGGCCAGCACGGCCTCTTGCTTCGCGGCAGACGCCGCTCCTTCTCCTCTTCGCGGGGCGGGCCAGCGCGTCCTCCACCTTCTCGCGGCTGGGGGAAGACAGAGGACCCACCGTACAGGGGCAGGCCAGCACGGCCTCTTGCTTCGCGGCAGACGCCGCTCCTTCTCCTCTTCGCGGGGCGGGCCAGCGCGTCCTCCACCTTCTCGCGGCTGGGGGAAGACAGTCCGACTCCCATGGGGGCGCACCACTGCCGCTGCGACCGTACCTCTTCTTGCTTGCTCCGGACTGGAGCAGCATCCGCAGTCTCTGGGGCGGGATGGCCACTGGGCCGCTGCAACGGCAGGCGCACCAGGGCCACAGGCACGATACGACGGCTCCGCACAGCGGATGCCGCAGGGGTCTGCCATTCGCCCCTCCTTTCGCGGCGTACACCGCTCATTGCAATTCCGGGGGCACACCCCTTCATCCTCCGTATGGCAGGATGCCGGGGAGTAATTCGCAACATGTCCCACCGCACCGGGTGGTGTTCGCCCCCTCCCCCTGCACAAACGAACGTCGCAGGAGTCAGGGTGCCACCGTGCCTCGATCCCGGCCGCACGAGCACCCCCACCACTGAGGGCCGCGGCCGGGGCTTAACACGCCATGGATCACCTCACCTCCATCTTATTTGCGGCGGAACGTTGCCGGGTGTATGCCTCACTGCGGGGCAGCCCGGGCCTACACCGCCCAGTGCCACGGCGGTAAGGCGCAGGCCACGCGAAACCGCGGTGGGGCTGGAAACTCTTCTCCCCCCCCCCACCACTTCCTACCAGCAGGGGGGGGCAACGCGGGCTCATGGTCCTCGTCGCCATTGTTGGGGGTCGCCTGCCATGGTCATCCGGCAGGCGCCCCTGGGCGCTATCTCTGCTAGCGCCGTGCAGTCCCACTATGTGTGGGGGTGGGGGCCTGCCATGGACATCCGGCAGGGCCCCGGGTGCCAGGGCCTCTGGCACCCTGGCGTGGGGTCACAGCCTGCCAGGCCTCTGACCGAGGGGACCTCGGCTGCCATCCTGGCATGCGGGTCCCTCAGTGTCTGGGCGTGCAGGCCTGCGCCTCCACGTGTAGGCCTGGGGCCTACATTGATAATGAGACACGGACTCAGTCGTTCCTCTTTGGGAGTCTGCAGCCGCTCTATCTCACGTGCCTGCAGGGGCTCCTTTTATTAGCTTGGGCCATGACGCAGTCATGGCCCATCTTAAAGGGGCCATACACATCAAGAACACACATCCCCTTAAAGGGGCAACGCACACAGGAGGGTCCCACCTAACACTCACTGTCATCAATCAAAATGATGAGATGGGCCATTAACACGCCCCTTGGAGATGCTGCAGTGGAAATCGTTAGGGTTGGCAAGTATGCATTGCCTGTCCTGCTTCCCAAGAGAACTCCAAATACTGGCTGCATTTACAGAAAAGGGGCCTCTCGTTTGAATTGGCTCCTAGCTGAAGGCCTTGCATCCCTATTCTGGGATTTGGGACAATTGCACAGAATGCAGCCTCACGTCTGAACTCTCACCCACTTCCTTGTTTACAGTCTAAACGATGTGCTTCCATTCAAAACGGAGCCTGCCTCTCTCCAGTAAGACATGCACATGGGGCGTTCTTTGGCTATTTTTCCAGTGGGTATTTGGTGTAAACAAGTATTATTCAAGATTCCGCATCGAACCCCAGGGGTTTCAACAACAACTATTATGGGATGGCTTGGCCCCGAAGCGAGAACACAATTCTTGCTGCAGTTGTCTCCTTGGATGTAGTTTCAGAGGGGTGCCCTGAGCCCAATCGCAGAGGGATAACTTTTTCAAAGAACTGGGGAGCTGCTTATTCAGGGAACAGGGAGGTATTGTGAGCTGTGGCAGCTGATCATTAGAATTCACAAAAATGATAAAGTCTGAAAATCACAGCTCGCTTTGAGATTCGTCCCCATATTAATCAGTAACAAGCAGCAGAGGAAAACAGCAACTTTGTGCAGTTGGATCATCTGTCTTATAATTTAATGTGCCCTTTTTGGGTGCATAATGCACAATTTGTACAAACGCAAATCAGAGATGTACTTTCTGAGCCCAAGGCTGGAAAAAGGAAGGTGAGGGATGAGAGAGGATCAGAATAGTGGGACAAGCAGGCCATTGCTGCAGTTTAACTTAAAGGGCCATTCACCTCCAGAGGAGTCTCTTGGCGCTATTGACAGATAACAGATGCTTATCGTAACCCAAGTAGATGGTGGTCATTGGAACATTCTCGTTGCAATGTAGTGTAGCATTCGGTTTCCTGTGGAGCTGGTAAATTACACTGATAGTTTCTCCTTCCGGAGATCTGGGGGATTCCTACCTACAGCCTCACCATGTTCCTGGTGGTGAACGATGACTCTAGAACCACCTCGAACTCGTCCTCGCGTTGGGAATGCGTGGCAGCATAGAGGGCCCAGAGTTCTTTTCTGATTTAGAAGTGGGACTCTAACAATCTCAGGGTTTGCTCCAGGACCTGGATTGCCCTGCACGCAAATCGTTGCTGCCGCAACACTTTAGAATTAAGTAAAGAGGGGGGCTCCCGAGGCAGTGATGAAGTTCTGGGGAATTGCACAATTCCAGGTCAGCTTCCTCGGGGTACAAGAGGCGTTGTCTGCCACACAGAGTTTTGATGGCTATCCTGTGGGGCTAGTGGGAGTCAGTGAAGGGATTTCAAAGTGGGTATCATATGCTGAGATCTCTTTAGGCCCAAAACTAGTCTGGCTGCATAATATAGGTTTCTGTCTACTTCTGGGGCAAACATAGATACTGTTGCAGTAGATGAACTGTAACAACTCTAAGGGTGGAACTGTAACAACTCTAAGGGTGAAGCTTGTTCAAGCAACCTTGGCTGGGAAGGGCAGGTTCACGATTGCTCCAGTTGGTTGAGGACCTCAAGGGTTCTTTGATTGTGGGGTTCTCCAGAGACTGCTTATATTGCATCACATCTGATCTTGAGTGGCACGACCATTGCACATTCCCCTGAATGAAAGGTGCAGCTAAACGTGGATCTGTTTTAGGGGACACGCTTCGCCCACATCTTGGTGAACCTAAGCAGCACCAGCCTTGCAGCAGTAGGTTAGTATCCACGCTTGACCTTTATCTGTTCTTTTCGGTGCGTTTGAGGGCAAGAAAATGCCATGCAAGGGTTGGTTAGTGGCATATATTAATGTTGCCGTTACCACCCTCATGCTGCAGGTGCTGAATGTTAGGCTGCCGGGGTACCGGCAACAGGGATGAGGGTGATGGGCATGGCCCATCGCAGGACATGCTCCTGGCCCACCTTGCTGCATAGCGGGTCACAAGGATCTGGTGATCCTGAAGGCAGGGGGCTGGGGTTGCCAGCACCCTGTAGTGCAGAGCTGTATGAGGCAGGTCCTCTGTCCCCAAAGAGCCGCGTAGCCCGCTGCAGCAGATGGCTGCAATGACATGCCCGAGACAGGAGTCAGTGGTCTGAATGCCTAGCAGGAAGATGCTCAGCCCTTTTATTTGTGCTGTGACATGGGTGAACACATGTCAGCAAACATGTAACTGGGCACAAGCCCTGTCGTTGTGCCTACTTCACAACACTAAATAGGGAACAGTGGTGCTCTCTGCACGTTTAAGGGCACAGCACCCATTATTTCTTCATAGTGCATGTCAGCAAGAGACACTGACATTGGCTACAGTATTGTGAGTAATTCGACCATCCGCACAGGGAGAGTGTGCTTGCCTGGGCTTTTTTGATTTTTTAATAATGAAAATGAATGATGGGAGACTAACCTCTGAGAAATGGGCAAGGCCATTCCGTGCACATTTCATCTGCTTCCCGCACAAAACGCATAGTCACATGTACTCCGGGAAGACACAGACTACAGGAGCCGTCTTGCCCTGTCATATTCAGCTGGAATGTGACAGCCTCGGGTACATCAAAGCATCTCAAGTTAGGGGGAAGGCACACCTTCCTCCAGCCATGGACAACATAATTTAAATGTCAAAGGCTCCATGGATCTGCATTCCTTTTGTCTACTTGGCTGGTGCCAGTGCATAGTAATGAGATAATTGAGGCAAGCCTGCTGAGTGGGCTTGGTTGCCGAAAAGACAACAGGAAGGCGGGACTTACACCCCTTGGTATGCAATGTGTCAACTTGAAGTTAGTTCCCACCTCTCTGTATGAAAGTCAGTGAATGGCCTGTCTGGTCCGGCAGTTAGTGCAGGTGTCCCAGCAGAGCAGACACCTTTCAGAGGGGAGAAGTATTTGGTTTGGGGGTGAAAGGAAGTCTACCCCCAGCACAAACTTCAAGGGAACCCTGCGCTTTAATCAAGAGTCACAGAGGGCTCAGTTAACCAGACCAGAGAGACACTTTCATCTACAACAGACAGGGAGATGGGTGGCACTTAGGTATATGTTGTCACCCCCTTGTCTGTACAGTTGCAGAACACTCTGGTTCTGACCTCATGCATAACAGAAGATGGTTGGTGGGGACCCAGGATTGGTTCATTAAGGTGGGCTTAGCCTGCACCAATCACTGGAGCCCATTTGGCTTTAAAAGAGGGCTGAACCCCTCACTTAGCAGATCATCTGAAGACTTTGAAAGCAGTAAGAAGGACTCATTTGGACCTGAGCTGAAGGTACAGTCTACCTTACATCTTCTGCCAGTGAACGAAGGCCAGGAGTTCCAAGATGGAAGCAAGATCCCTCCCCTAAACATCTCCTAGGGAACAGAGGGATATACCGGACTCAGAGGATCTGCCCAGCAGCTCCAGAACCAGTACCCATCCAGCACACATTGTGCCTGGTTAGTTTCTGCCAGCAAGAACTGCCGGAGAGTCTCTGGACAAAGGACAAGGCTGTTACCTGCCATCACTCTCCTGAGCTTTGGGCCGTCCTCCTTGAAAGGACACGAGCCCGACGAAGAAGATAGGAGCAGTGCCACACAAGCATCATCCAACGTCCACCTTTTAAGGACATTTTCGAAACAGTCGGGCCTGTGAAACTGCCTCTGGCTGCACCGCTGACTGTTGTCACACCGCAATCACCAGAGCCATCCAAAACACCTCGACCAGCATTCCAGATCCGCCAACCAGCACAGAGACAAAGATTCTTCGTCCAGAGCCACCGTGCCGAACAGCCTGCATACGTCCATCCAGCTTCGCTTGCCGAACTGCCTGCAACCGGGTACCCGTAGCTGTCTCCCGCCATTAACTCAGTCTCAAGGGCTGCGAAGTTCCCTGGAATCGCCTCGACGTTGTTGAGCACCAAGAACTTCTTCAGCACAATGTACATTGTGTTTCTGCACACCTGATCCTTCTGGGAAGGCCATTACAGACAGTTACGGCCCTTTGCCCCCTTGGTACTGAAACCAATAATCTTGAACTATAAGACTCATTATTTTCCCAACTGCCTTCCTGTCATTATCCAGAGTGCATCCATTTCCTTTGTGAAACTGCCCTCTGTGTTCCTTTACAGGGTAGGTTGTCTATTGTAGTGCGCTAGAACTGTCTGTTGTAGTAATACTAAAGTAGATATTTGTATACAACCTTGATTGGGCAGTCCCTTTTATCATTGGGCAATAATGGTATTTTTGCCGTGTTGCAACTAACCAAAAATCCACGACCTTGCAGAGATAAGCCTGCTGTTCCGTCCACGTTACCAAAAGTGGACAAGGGGGTCTTATAATGCACTTGCATTCCAATCTGTTCGGATCCCTTATAGTGTACTACAGGTGTGGGATTGATTGATGGTTTAGAAACCAATATTCATCCAAGGACCACCGGTGCCCCGGAAGTTGATTTGTCACAAGTATAACATCACATAGAGATTCCATGTGTGTGAGGTTCAGTGAGTTAGGTATTTCTGCCCAGTCTCCTCCCTCGAATGCAGAGATATGAAAAATACTATGGCCTTTGCAGTTATTATGTTTGTGAAATGTTCACCATCTTTTTTTTACAAGTGTTTAGTTTATTGCACATTTTGTCAAGGCATGCGCTCCTGCTAGTAACTTCTCTTATCCACTCCCAAAAGGATTATATGAGGGCTGAACGCTGGCAAAACTCAACCTAACTAATCTTCGAGGAGGAGGACCGAAGACCAGTACTGAAAACTGTTCATGGAATACCATAAACGTAGACTATATTAAAACATTGAAATAACTGAGAGCATCAGGAGTAGAGAAACAGATTTGATTTATTTTATATAATATCATTTGAAAAAGCATCAAACAAGCAAAAACACTTTTCAGGCCAAAAGATTAGAATACAAATTAAAATGTCACGTATATAAATAATTTTGCGACGGTCAGACTAGTTTTCCTGTCTGTAGCAAAGCGTTGATGTATAATAAGACCCACATGAGAAAATGTTTAGGTTCACATCCGTTTTTATTCTAGCACTGGTGTGCCTCACATGATAAAGGAGGAAATGAAGCTACAGTACAATCAATTCCATGTTGCATGAAATGTTTATAGAAGGTTTATTTAAAACGTATTGTCAGGTTGGATTATCACGTGATTTGTGTAATTTCCAAGCGAGGAATACAAAAAAGGTGTCATTTTAGTTAATGAAAGTCAATCCTACACAAGTAATTGCATGTTGCTGTACGACAAAAACTGAGAAACAATGTGAAGTGCTGGATTTGCACACTGATATCAAATCCCAGCTTCACTATTTAAGTAGGTGTGTATTGTGGAGCAACTTGTTTAATTGCATAGTACCAGAAGGAAGTAGAGCTCAGGGGCCACGGGTTTGTCTTGGAAGCAAGACAGTGTGGTGGCACACATCTTCAAATCCCGATCCCGCGCTTAGAAACCGCTTGCTGTTACTTTGATTTCAATCTGCTTCAGTGTGTTATACACGAGCAATAACATAAAATAAATACCACACCTGTCAAAATTGCAAGTGCCTAAAAATGTAATAAAATATGAGCCCTTAAGAGGGATTTCGTTCCTCAAAGGAGTCTCACGATGGTTTCACTGGTTATAGTGTTGCTTCACATATAATTGTGACTTAAAAGTAACTTATTTCATTGCTCACTCATGGCAACAGCACTTGAAAACCATGACCTTCTTCTAAGCTCAGTTTATGTTTGATAACTTCTAATCCATACATGTACCTTCCTCGGTGTTTCCAATCTATCTTCTGTATCCATGCTTGAGAACCTATACATTGTGTGAGGCCGTTAAGCCGAGTTCCGTATCTATGCACGGGTGCTTCATTATCCAGCACTGGTGCTACATTATCCAGCACTGGTGCTACATTACCCAGCATTAGTGCTAGATTGCCAGGCACGGGTTCTTCATTATCCAGCACTGGTGCTTCATTGCCCGGTACCAGTGCTTCTTTGCCTGGCACTGGTGCTACATTGCCTGGCACTAGTGCTTCACTGCCCGGAAGCAGGTGCTATACATTACCCAGCACTGGTGCTACATTGCCTGGCACTGGTGCTTCATTGCCAGGCACGGGTGCTTCGTTGCCAGGCACGGGTGCTTCATTATCCAGCACTCGTGCTTCATTGCCCGGTACCAGTGCTTCATTGCCTGGCACTGGTGCTTCATTGCACGGACAGGTGTGACATTCCCTGGCACTGGTGCTTCATTGTCTGGCACTGGTGCTTCATTACCCAGCATTAGTGCTAGATTGCCTGGCACTTGTGCTTCATTGCCAGGCACGGGTGCTTCATTGCCAGGCATGGGTGCTTCATTTTCCAGCACTGGTGCTTCATTGCCCGGTACCAGTGCTTCATTGCCTGGCACTGGTGCTACATTTCCCGGACAGGTGTGACATTCCCTGGCACTGGTGCTTCATTGCCTGGCACTGGCGCTACATTGCCTTCATTACCCAGCATTAGTGCTAGATTGCCTGGCACTGGTGTTTCACTGCGTGGAAGCTACTACTATACATTACCCAGCACTGGTGCTGCATTGCCTGGCGCTGGTGCTACATTGCCTGGCACTGGTGCTTCATTACCCAGCATTAGTGCTGGATTGCCTGACAATGGTGCTTCATTGCCGGGCACGGGTGCTTCATTATCCAGCATTGGTGCTTCATTGCCCGGTACCAGGGCTTCATTGCCTGGCACTGGTGCTACATTGCGCGGAACTGGTGCAGTTCAAAAGATCGGCCGCAGGTTTTTGGGAAGAGATGTATACCGCACAGTAGACTCCTGAGATTTGGCTGTGCGTGTTTGGGATTTTGGTCCATTCTTAGAGTCTCTGGAGCATTTTTTTGCTTGGAGTTTCTAAAATGTTTTTCACAAAGCATGAATCCTGTTGTATTTCTGTCATACACGTCTTTGCTGCTTTGAAAACCAAACCCATTTCAGAATACTAATGTATAAATGGCATAAACTTTAAATCAAAATTGTGTTGTGCACTGCCTCTCCATCACCACCTAAAGAGGGCCAAAGGTCAATGTTCCCCAGGAGGGGCATGCAGAGAAGAGACCTCCGACTGCCCCTGTGGGTGAGCGCTTCAGATATGCGCCATCTTGTGAAGAATGCTTCTAGCCTTCAGAGGTAGAGTGGGGTCGTTAAGGGTAGCAGGGTCTTCCAGCAATACCTCTGTACAAAGCCAAACTCCGGAAATTTGTAGACAGAGTTGTAGCAGAGATGGTATTTGCGCAAACATGGGTGCCAGCTATTGATTGTCCCTACGGGGGGTTCGGTCACTCCACCCCACCGTACCTGAATGTGCGCACTAGATGGGGTCGAAGCAAGGGACCTTGGGTTTTTCCCCGGTTTCCTCCCAAGATTATTTTTTTTATGACAAATTGCCTCTCACAGCACATTTTTCCAAAGAAACTGGAAAAAAATCTGTAGTACTTACAGGCATTTCGGAATACTTGAGCCCTCAGCAACAGTCACCAAACCTGCTGACCTATCTTTCCAGCTTGGCGCACTAAGACATCATTAGTTCTCGATCTCCTGAGACTGGACAATTGTCGCTGCATTACCATTTATACAGTGGAGTAACTTTGCTGAAAATGTTGGGGGGAGAGGGGTGAGGTGGAGGGAGGGCGGCTGGTGGCTCTTAGGGATCGTTTCTGCAAAATCGTTTGAAAAAAAAATGTGGCTGAATGGTAGACTTGACTGAATTCGGTCACCACCATTAGTTTGAAGCCGAAGATACCGAACATGATAAGCTGGGGCTGCAGGGGTGTCCCCCGCTCGCAATGGTAGGTTTTTGGCTTCGGCTGTTGCAGTGGTGTCCCCCCCGCTTCCTCAGCATTGGTGGCAGAGGACCCAACAAAAATAAAAGAAGAAAAAGGGACCCTGCAGCGTCAGATCCATCCATCTTATGTGCAGGGTCCCTTTTTCTTCTTACAGGAGAGGCGGCGGATGGAGAAAAGGTATAGGGGGGGTTGTGGGTGTACTGGCAGTTTGTGGGGACATGGGTTTGGTTTTTTATACCTAGGTAAAAATGTATTGGCAGCCAAAATGACTACGGTCAATTTCGCCGTGATTTTGTACCTCGGTCAAACAACCTAAATCCCTGGAGGGATAACACTAGACTACTACACCACAAGACGCTGACGCTCTGTTATAACTGTTATAACTTTCATAAGACTGGTGGCCTACCTTTAAAATTCAATTGGGCCTCCACACATCTTCAGCCGGCCTGCCATGCACCCAGTGACAAAACATAACATTCACAAATTCCAATAGAACATGCAAACAATGCATTATTTATCATTCATTCAGACACAAAAGACAACACACATATGCCTGCATACACTCTCGCACACACAAATGCACCCAGTACCTCCATTGACATAGACTGTGTGCACACATTTATTTGTACATATACAATAACACATGGAAACAGTGGCACAACGTACATTGAGCCTTCCAGACTTTATCACCCCTTGATCCCTGAAATTTTGGGCTAAGTTGACTTGACCTAGCGTAACTATAGGGCCATGACTGAAAGGAACAGATTCACTGGAACATCAGCAATTCCCTTGATTTTTCCCTTCATTCAAAGACAGAAGCCATCGGTTAATGCAGTGGGTGACCAAGTATAATTGGTGTCAATTTTTAAATGCCATATGTCTCTCCAAACTTGGGTTCTGCACAGCACCTTATATGTGGGCGTGCTGATAGATTTTTTCTACAAGATTATGACTTATTAAAACTAAGGTATGTTTTCATGTGTTCAAATGGCTCCGAGCGGTGGAGTAACAAGCCGGGAGAGACGAGGGTTGGTGCGGGGGATTTTAAACAGACTGGGACATTTGTGATTGGGACACCTTTCCCATTAGGCACATCAAAGAGGGCGCCCAACGGCAAAGGTGTCCCGCTGGCAGGACCATGTGTGCTGAGCAATTCCTGCTCAGCACGCTCATTGTCCTGGCAGCAAGACACCTTACCCGTTCCGAATGGTAGAGGTGTCCAGCTGCCAGGACAATGTCTCAGGAGCTCTAGGAAGCAGAGGGTCCTCACGCTGGTCTGTATTGACACAGCATTACAATGTGACCCATTAGGCACTGATTGGGTTAAGGGGAATACTATTAGCAGGGACTTTTGTCCCTTTAGAAATGTGAATGGGAGGGAGTGATCAGAAGTGAGAAGGGTGCATACTGTTACATGCTTTATGAAATAATGTCTATGGCTTTAAAACCCAAGGGGGATTTGTTAGGCTCACATTAATCTGCATGATGCTATTGTGACTTTGCATGCAGAATGGGGAGAATGAAACTAAAGCCATACTCCCATTGCTCAACATATTTCTATGACAATGTGTATAGTGTATGGTTAGTTTACTATTAAAGGGTAGTTTATTATGTAAGGTGGTTTGCTTGCAAGGCATTGCTATAAATAATTATTTAAGCACATGAAATGTAAAGCAAAACTTTGATTAATATCTATCTCAACTAAACCTGGAAAGATGTGTGCGGTCGCTTAAATTGTCTACATCCCAGTTCAACCATTTAACCAAGTGTGTGCTCCTGAGCAAATTATTTAATCACATTGGGCCTTATCTGCAGCCCTGCAAGTGACCCTGATTCACTTCAAAGTGTATGCTAATGTATCATGGTATTATAATGAAAAGGCCTAATGACTATAGAGTTGCCCCACATATAACAATAGTGCAATTTAGGTATTTTGCACCACAAAGTTATTTGTCACTTGGCTTATTTATGAAAACTTATTCTAAAGTCACTTCCACGGTTCCTCCAAGTATCAAAGACTGATGCTACGCCTTACAATGTCCTTTTCTATGAAGTCACTTCTGTTGGTGCAATCCATATAATAATTAGCAAGTTTGTATGTATTTTGCCTCAGAGGGCTTCCTTAGACAGAGCTCTAATAGGTGAGTTTCCTGCATCTGGAAATGAACCTGCAGTTTTTTTAAATTGTGTGTTAAAAGGCCATCTTCCACTAATGTTACCAAAAAAGTAGATTGGGGGGCCGTTTGGGGGCGCCAATGAGACCATGTGGAATTCCACACATTGCACTTCGTTGCTCTCCCCCCCCACACTCTTACAATGCTTATACTCCCCTGCTTAGTTTGGCAAGTGAAGCAGTTTTTGATGGCCTGTAACCTGAACCATGATACCCATTTACTAATTTGCACCAAACCCTCCTGAAAAAGTGTCTGCAAAACTCGAAATATTTTTCACCAGTTTCGTGAAGATTATTTTTGGCGGCATGGGAAAATGTTATACAGGGCTCCTAAAAGTGTGCTTTTAACAAAATCCCATACGGTTCCTTCTGCGCATTTAGAGCAAAAACTGTTTAAAAAAAGCTAACCATGTTTGGAAGGCATATAGCACTCATTCACAGAATTTGCAGAGTATGACAGTTTTGGGTCACAGGTTTTCTCAGCTTGACTCTTTCCAATCTACTTGGGGAGGACGTACCTTCCGCCAACTTCATTTTCAAAATTAGGATGGTGGTGCTTTAGTAGCATGTGAAAAGTGGCAAGATGAATTTTAGAGGCGTTGCAGAGCTGTCGCTTGCCACATAGAATGCACCATTTGTTATTGTTAGTGTGTTCATACCTGGGGCCTTGATGCGTACTGTGAGCTCTGCTCACATTGTCCAAATGTGACACGTGCCCTCACTAGGACCAGCCCGGAGCCCAGCCCCCCCAAAAAACATACACAATAAAAAATAATAATAATAATTAAAGTACCTCTGCTCTGCTTTGAAATGCCGCCCGGGCCACGGCTCATGTTACACCGACCTAAGCTCTGCGCACTTACGCACCTTCAGACAGAAACCAGCAAGCTGAATGAGCTTCCTAGTTCCTGTCTGTGTGTCACACAAACAGAAAGCGATTCTCTGCGCCGGGGCCCCTGGAAGTGTTACTGCTAGCGTGGCAGCACAGGTGCCGGGCCCAGCAACACCCAATTCAGGGCACTGGCTGCTGACTTTGAGTCAGGCCAGCCAGGGTGAGGGACTGAGCCATACAGGGTATCCCGGCCCTGAATGTGTTGCAGTGCGGCTGCAAGGCCTCTCAGCATTATGTAATGAGACAGTGCAAGCCTTGCTGGGCACCCCAGCTGGGCTTGCGCTGCCCAATTACATAATTGATGTTTGCATCCCCCCTGTCTTCCCTCCAAAAGATGTGGGGGACAAAAAGGCATGCTACAGAAGTTGGGGGGGACAAAACCCTCTGCCCCCCTATAATTATGCCCATGCATTTATACTACAATCTGCGTCCCAACTGATGCCCATCGCCCAGACACGACCGCATGTATTCCCGTTGTGTGCATACAATCGCTGGCAGCCGGATTGGGGCACACCCAATTGAAAGTGTCGTACATATCGTCTCGAAGCGGAGGCCAAAGCGTGAATAAAAATAGTGAGAATATGATATGATATTTATAATAATGCGCTTAATACCCAGAGGTTTCTAACCGCAGACCCGGGGAATCGAACCTGTGTTGCTGTGTGTCCTTTTGCTTCCAAGGTGAGCATGTGGCCCCTGAGCTATCCTCCCAAAACAAAGATGTTCCCCTCTGCTCCTGTCTCTATCTGCTGTCTCCCCAGGCCGACTTACACTTACCCCTCTCGACCACCCACCTGTTCACTCACTGTCCCCCCAATACAAACCCAATACCCAGCGTACTGGCTCTCCGCCACTCTACCACCCAACACTGTGTTTTGCAACTGTATTATTAAGACTGGAAGAAACATAGGGAAAGACAATGCCGAAGAGTAACTCTGGTCGGTGCAGGCCTGGGAATGACCTTGCCGTCCCAACCAGGCAGCTGTAACAGAAGCAAACCCACGCTGGCAGAGTAGCTCAGCGAGCTATTGCATGAATGCATTCCAGGATACAGATGCTTTTTAAAACATTGTTCTCTTTAGTTCCTGTCCAATTAGAACTTTGGCCACTGTTCACAGGACACTTTTTTGCCCAATATCTTCACACTCATACCAGGAATGTCCCTTTCGTACATAGAGGTCATTCATTGCGAACTATGAAGTGATCTCTGAAACCTAGTATGAATTAAGGGGGAAGATTGGGGCACGGCCCATTTCAATGTTTTGTGGCTCAGTCTGTGGGTCTTCTTGCCAGTATTTCATATGAGCTGTAAGTACTGGGAACCTCATCAACTTCTGTCAAAATCTGAAAACATATCTTATCCCTAAATCTTAGGGACGGCTTCAGGGCCTTTCAACCTTTTCAGTTGAATTGGGCCCGAGCCAGAAAGGGGGGTCAAGCAGCTAACAGCAACATATATGTTAAATGTAAAATGTCAAAGGTATTTGTACCGTGCACCGTCACCAACAGAGTTGGTCCCCAGGCGCTGTGGCGGATCTGCAAACTAGAAGGTGGGATGGGTTAGTAAGGCGAAGAGGGAGTAGGATAGTGAGAGGGGTAGTGTACTGTTGGCAGCTTCAACTCGGTAAACACTGCGTGCTGAGCTTTGGTGTGAGCATCTGATCGATGTCAGTCCTTGTGTGCTGTTGGTTCGGCTTATGTGTTGTGGTGTAATGCATGCGGCTTGCGGTGTGAGAGTTGGTTGTGTGTTTTTTGAGTGAGTTAAGTATGCAGAGAGTTTGAGCTTTTTGGTATCTTTAATTCATGACATTAAAGGCATGCTTGTCACGCGCACATGTTACAGGCTGCCCTTTGCTGGCTCTTGTCACCTTAATTCAAGGCTTTAAATGTGTGCTTTGGTGCGCTCACTTTACAGGCTGTCTTTTCTGGCACCCAGCAACTAGGAGCGTTGTCATCATCTGGTTGCCTTTTGCTCAGGTTTTGTCTACATTAGTGCCTTGATGACAAAGAGCAATTAGTGGCTTTTCAGGGGACTTTTAGTGTTTCAGCGCCCCGCTGGGTGCCTGCCCGTGATAATCTGCAGCAGGGCTTTAAGTGGGGTAAGATATTGAGGAGGGCCCTCATTTGGGGGCATTGCTTGTGGGATTGGTGTGGCCTAAAAAAAGGACACAAACCATAGTAAGGTACGCAAACAAATATCTAAATGAATGTAAGCATTTATATATTTATATACGTACCTTACTATGGTTTGTGTACTTCAAGATGGCTTGAAAAGTACACAAACCATAGTAAGGTGGGCACACAAATATATAAAATTTATATATTTGTGTGCATACCTTGTGGTTTGCATACTACTGAAGCCATCTTTTAAAAACATTTCTATGTTTATAAAAGGTGGCTTGAAAAGTATACAATTCAATTCATCTATTATAAAGCTTTGAAGACGGACGTCTTTGTCTGCCAGCAAAGCTTTATATAAAATGGCTTGAATTATGTACTTTTCAAGCCATTTTTTCTAAGCATAGAAATATGTTGAGGAGTCCCCAGGTTTGCCAGGGGTTAAAGACGCCTCAGCGACCTGGGGAGGGGGTGGGGAAACAAAGGGGCAGTAACTTCCTCTGGTGACCCCTCACTAGAGGGGTCACCAAAGGAATTTACAGTGACTAACAGAAGTGCCAGCCAGCAGTAGCTATGCTGTGGCTGGCTGGCACTTCTGTCAGATTGCCTGACTTAATGGCAGGCGCATCTCCCGTCGCAACTGCAGCGGATAATGTGTCCAGCCAACGTTGTGGTGGTACTGGGGGCTCTAGCAGGGCCCTGGCTCAACCCCACCTTTAGGAGTCTGCCGGGGCCGGTCCCGGGTGGCATCAGCCCATTTAAAGCACTGATCTGCAGTGATTAACACCTTCTCTGCCATTTCTCTGTATCTATTATTATTTAAAGACCACAAGGATGGATGCTGCAGACTGTTTTCACAAACTGTAGTCAAAGCCAAGGGGCCCCCAAACATCATATTGAAATGCACCCCCCAACCTCCAGACAAATCTTCAGCCAGGACTGGTAAGTCTTAACCTGCCACACACCTCCACTTCCCCCTCCCAGTGAACTGGAATAGCACATATTAGTGAATCTCTTAGTTACCTTATCCCCCATACCCCCCTCCGATAAACTACCACCCCTCTTACCATAGACAACCCATAGTCAACCTCAACCGTGACACCATCCTGCTCCCGGCTTAATGTTGCCCCTTTACTAATAATAACCGCGTGCTCCTCTCTGACAGCGTCTCCACACTTTCAGTAAATATCCCAGGACTGCCTCCTAGCCTCATTGCATGCATACCTGACTAACCTCCGGGTTTTTACGCTCTTCTCCGGGCCTCCGGGTTTTCCGTCCGTCCCTGCATATCCACTAGATTTGTGTGCTTTGATCCCTTTCCTGCCATGCATGCAACACCTGCAAGTAACGAGTGAATCTTTCTTTGCTGCTCCCCACCACCCCACCATCCAAATGACCTCATGTTTGACTTCAAAGCGAGTTAACCGTGTGACATTACGTCCTCCGCTATGGCTATGGTGAAAATGTGCTATACCACATGTGGATTAAAAAAATAAGCTATTGTGGGGTGTTCGAGAGATTTCATTATCACGTTGATAATGCACGCAGTTTACGTACACATTTGAATAAATATGTATATGTACTTATTACAATCCTGTTAGTGGGCGCGACCTTGCGAACCTGTGGGCGGGGCATTCTGGTGATGTAGATCTCTGGGTTTTCTTTTTGGGATGTAGGCCGGTATGAGCTGCCCCCTTTGCAATCAGGAAAGCTCCGGTTCCAGAGTGGCAGCATCCCGCCCCTTACTAGAAGTAACCCCCGCTGCGAGCAATATAGCAGTCTTTCTACCAATAACCCCTGCTCCCTGCAGTCTAGGCCATCCTTCTGGCCTTTAATAACATAGCACCGATGACCTATTGCTCCTCTACACCTCCGTGGGTCCGTTTAACGGTCTCCTGCTACATTACTCTTAGTAACTCTGGAGGATAACTCAGCGGCAACGTGTTCGACCCCCGGGTCCACGCCTAGAAACCTCTGGGTATTTAAGTGCGTTATAAATACGTAACTGAGACACAAACCAATTAAGCAACTAAAAAAAAAAACGATTCTTGTAACAGCGCCTCAATGCCCGTGGGCTGTGTGAACGCTTTAAAAAAATGCAAAAATAAAACCCTCCCATCATTAAGATATATCGCACACCGTGTCTCACGTGCACTAGCACCATATCCTCAGTTCTCCCCTTCGCATAATATATTTATTCCCAATGGTTTTCTGTAGCTAAACCCATAGAAGCAAAGGGCACCCAGGTTTCGAGTACTTTGACCTACAGCCAACAGCCCACAGGTTCGCCCACCATTACACTGCCCCCGTCTTTTCTTAGAGAGCCCAGCAGAGCAAAGATAACAAACATGGGGCAAGGGCGCTATATAAAAACCATTTTACTTTGCATCGCCAACAATGTGCACCACCTGGCGCCAACGAGGCCGAGCCTAGGACCTCCCCCCCTAGCACCCGCCCTCCTCCTTCCCCTCGCCTCACACAAAGTCTGCTTTTCTTACCGTCCCCTGCTCTGTTGCGTTGGAATGCGTTCAAGGAGCTGAGGTTACTGCTGGGCAAACTTCGCTCCAGGCCCCGACTTCTGAGGAGAGCACGGCTGCTCGCAGACTTTATACAAAGCTTCAGGGCCTGCCCCTCCTCGCCCGCCGCAGTGAGGTCTTGCGGGGGGAGGGAGGAGAGGCGAGGGGCTGCGTCGAGCCGTGTCCCGACACGCTCTAGCATGACTGTACCCGCCCGTGAGGCCTCCGTCCGTGTGCCCTCAGTTTCGCCCTGGATCTTTCTGCATTTTTTAAGAGCGAGCCCCAGTCGTCTTAGACAGCCGTTAGCGTTGTGTGTCTTAGGGTTGTTACCTTGTTATGGAGTTGGTGGGTCAGAATCTATTCCCTTTAGTTTCACAGTAATGCAATGTCCGGAAGGATCCCAAACTCGCAAGGCGTACACGTGCGCCGTGTGTCGTCGCCTTTGTGGCAGGAGGTCTAGCTGTCACTCCTCAACTCTTCTCTGTTTCCCAGGCAGGTCAATGTGAGTGAGGGTGACCGTGATTGGCAGGAGATGTTGTTGGGCTGTGATCTCTCTAGAATGTCTGTACACAGTTTGGGAGCACCCTTCCGAGGTATGGCTGCTCTTCTATATTCCTACAGGTCTGGCCCATAGGGACAGTAACCCTGATAAGTCGAATAAGCCTGGAAGTGTTTTGTGCAGGGGAGTGGCATGCGGGTGACAGGTGTCATGGATGACAAGTATGACATGACAGAAAGAATGGTAATGACAGTTACAAGAAGGAGGAGACAAACCAGGATGTGAGGTGGAAAAACTTTGTCCACAAGCTTTATTTTAGTACCAGCCATGGTGCAAAGGAAAAACCAACCATAACATCACATAAGAAGATAACAATGATATATTTTGGAGACAGAGGGATCAGGTGAGCAGGGGGGTGCACTACTCCCAATTAGGGGCCCACTCGAGGCTGATCCCCGCCGCCATTGATATGAAGCTTGTGACATTTGTTGGACACAGTGTGTGAGCTGTGACTTGTTGATAACATGCTTGTGTTTTGGAGCAGGTTCTCCTTGCTTTTTCTTGTCTTTTCCATGTGAGGTGGGGAGGTGTGCACTTATGCGCTTTTCGTTTAGTGCCAAACCTGTCCAGGTTTAGCACTAGCACCCTTGCTTGCTCACAGGATGAGTTTTGCTGATTTAATGGCTCTTGATCCGTTTTTCTCTGAAAAAACAACCCCCCTCTGTGAAACCTTTCCCTTGATACTCCTCGGGGTGGGTTCTTTGAGCCATTGAGTTTTTGGTCATGTGTTTTGTAGTTTTCCATTGATAGAGGCGTTTTAGCCTTTTTGTTTAGTCCTTGGAGACGAATTTGGCATTTTTTACTCACATGATCTACTTTTCTGTGGCAGAGTTATTTCCTCAGGGGTGGGTTCTAGGAGCCTTACTAGGGTCTTCCCTGCTCCTGATCCACTTGTGCTATGAGACCCCCTCTGCGCTTTAGGTTGCTTATTTTTCAGCCAGGGTGGGTTCAAGAGCATTACTAGGATTTTTTCCAGTCCCCGATCCACTTGTGTTGTGAGACCCCTTCAGCGATTGTGTTGTACTATTTCACTGCTGGGGTGGGTTTTAAGGGCTTTTACTTCCCCTGCCCAAGATCCACTTGTGTTTGTGTTCCCCAGTGTGCTTATCTTGGGCATTAAGTGCAAGGGGGGTGGGTTCCGGAGCCTTACTAGGAACGTACCCAGCTCCTGATCCACTTGTGGTAAGACCCCCTATGCATGCATGCATGGAGGTGGATACTTGAGGCTTACTTGTACATGTTTCTGCTCAAGGTCCTCCCTCCTTTTCTGTTTTGTAAGACCCCTAGAGCTCTAACCTGTATTGATTTTATCTGAAAAGGCTGGGGGGGGGTTCCTGGAGACTTACTAAGGATCGTTCCGGCTCGTGATCCACTTTTGTTTTGAATGAAAAAGGAAACCCCCGTAGGCGCTTGACTTGTTCAGCTTCCCTCTAGGGAGGGTTCTAGAGCCTAACTGATTACCCTCTGCTCTTGACCCACTTGTTTTTAGAACCCCTTTGAGGCTTAATTGCTATGTCATCCTCGGTGGTGGATTCTGACCGCCTGGGTCTTCCATAACTGTGTATTTTTATAGAAAGATTAAATAAGCGACAAACCCCCTGCTGTTTTTTAAAGCCCTTCTTGGCGTTGAATTTTATTTTTATTTTTTAAAGCGAGGCGTTTTAGCCTCCCCTTGTGTTTGTGTACGTTCTATAGTCTACCTGGCCCCCGCTATTGGGGTTCTTTACAGCTATTTGCAGGGTTGGAGGGAGGTATTTTTTATTCTTGGAGCCGTCCTGCTGCAGTCACCGAGATGGCGGGGGAAAAGAATGAGAGGGGCTACCTTGCCCCTGCCAGATAAAGGCAAAATTCTTCCTGGGGGCAAGGCGGCCCCTCTTTGAACTTCAAGGGTCCCCGCTCCGCATCTGCCAGGATGGGAGGGGGACCTTTGAAGCGAGGTGACAGAGGACAGGGACTACCTGTTGTCACCTGCCCCCTCACCTCGCTTTCCTGCACTGGCGACCAGCAGTCTGGATCCCCTTTGTCTTGGGGTCCAAGCTGCCCGCCCCCACCATGTGCATGCTTAGTGGGTGCTGCCCCGCCGGACATAGCACAAACCTCCCACCTACCAGTTCATGGACCTGGGCCTCCCGTCCGAGGGGGGCCCGGTGTATAAGCCTGGAAGTGTTTTTGTGCGGCACAGTGGCATGCGGGTGACAGGTGTCATGGATGACAAGTATGACATGACAGAAATAATGGTAATGACAGTTACAAGAATGCGGAGACTGAAACCAGTATGTGAGGTGGAAAAGCTTTGTCCACAAGCTTTATTTTAGTACCAGCCATGGTGCAAAAGAAAAACCAACCATAACATCACATAAGAAGATAAGAATAATATATTTTGGGGACAGAGGGATCAGGGGAGCGGGGGCCCTACTCCCAATTAGGGGCCCACTCGAGGCTGATCCCCACCGCCATTCATATGAAAGCTTGTGACATTTGTTGGACACAGCGTGTGAGCTGTGACTTGTTGATAACATGCTTGTGTTTTGGAGCAGGTTCTCCTTGCTTTTTCTTGTCTTTTCCATGTGAAGTGGGGAGATGTGCGCTTATGCGCCCTTCGTTTAGTGTCCAACCTGTCCAGGTTTAGCACTAGAACCCTTGCTTGCTCACAGGATGAGTTTTGCTGCTTTAATGGCTCTTGATCCGTTTTTCTCTGAAAAAACAACCCCCCTCTGTGAAACCTTTCCCTTGATACTCCTCGGGGTGGGTTCTTTGAGCCATTGAGTTTTTGGTGATGTGTTTTGTAGTTTTCCATTGATGGAGGTGTTTTAGCCTTTTTGTGTAGTCCTTGGAGACGAATTTGGCATTTTCTACTCACATGATCTACTGGAGTTTTTGAAGCCCCCGCATTCTGTGGGATAGTTATTTCCTCAGGGGTGGGTTCTAGGAGCCTTACTAGGGTCTTCCCTGCTCCTGATCCACTTGTGGTATGAGACCCCCTCTGCGCTTTAGGTTGCTTATTTTTCAGCCAGGGTGGGTTCAAGAGCATTACTAGGATTTTTCCCAGTCCCCGATCCACTTGTGTTGTGAGACCCCTTCAGCGATTGTGTTGTACTATTTCGCCGCTGGGGTGGGTTTTAAGGGCTTTACTGGGAACTTCCCCTGCCCAAGATCCACTTGTGTTTGTGTTCCCCAGTGTGCTTATCTTGGCATTTTCTACTCACATGATCTGCTGGAGTTTTTGAAGCCCCCCGCACTCTGTGGGATAGTTATTTCCTCAGGGGTGGGTTCTAGGAGCCTTACTAGGGTCTTCCTTGCTCCTGATCCACTTGTGCTATGAGACCCCCTCTGCGCTTTAGGTTGCCGCCACCCTGAGGGGTTGCTGACCGGCATCCCCCAGGTCCCCTCAAAATAGGCACTGTCATTTAAGTACAGCCCCTGGCAGCCAAGGTCGAGAAAATGTTCCTGGTGAAAATGTCCATGCCTTCAATGGACAGGTGGACCCTGTCACTGCATAACATGGCCTGGTTATGCACCAAGATCCCATGTTTAATGAATTTGAGGCCTGAGAAAAGGCAGAAATTGGCCACTGCTTTATTCAGTTTGCGCCTAGATATCTCCATGGCTTTGTTGCACTCTGGCCCATGCAAATGCTGGCGCGGGATGATTTCTGACATCATCACTTCTGATCGAAGTCTTAGCATGTGAGCCAGGGATCTGAGGGAGGTGCAGATTTCAGCCAGGAGGAGCTTCCTGCCCAGTTAAGGCAAGTCATTGTCCCCGAGGTGGAAGATGAGATACTCCGGGGGAGGAGAGCAGGCCCCCAGGAGGCCAGCCAGTTTGTCGTGGAGGTCTCCCAAGCGCATGCCCGGCTTGCCCCACCAGTAAGTGATGGTGTCCTGAAAATGCATGCTGACCTGGGTTTCTTCCAGCCATCTGCTGGCCCTGGTGATGAAAGAGTGGCCCTAGATCCATGCCGTCCGAGACGGGAGGTTGCCTGTGATAACAAGAGGGAAAACGGGGGCGGGGGGGTAGGAAGACTTATTAGATCAAGTCTTTCCTGATGTATGTTTTGTAAGACCCCGATTTCCAGCCCCCTATCCCCTTTATGGCTTTTTCCTGCAAACCCCCATCCAGGCTGAAGTGGCTGCTCCTATCCTAAAGGAGTGGGATCCAAACTCAGTAGGATTCCACCCTATAGCTAGTGTAGTCTTCTTGAGTACAGACCTCATCTGGAATCTACTGAGGGCAGACCCATTTTTGTGTGTGAACAATTGCCCCCCCCCCACCCACGGCCGGGACGCTTGCTCAGGAAGGCCCTAGTGGTGCAGATAGGGCAGTATTCTGTTTCCTCAATGCAGTAAAAGTTGATGATCCTCCCTTTTCCTAGCTGGTCAGTTTTGGATCTACAGAATTTCACTTCCATGTAGTCCTTCCCCAGGTGGATGACGCCTATGTCCAGCCCTTCCTCTGATCCTGTGTTTTTTGAGGAAATCTCGCTAATCCTGAAAGCACCAAAGTAGTTGAGTGTGTAGGCTGCTCTAAATAGGGTGGTCTCGTAGGCATGGTTGCATACTGCAGGGAGGGTGTCTAGCAGAATTTTTAATTTTGCCTAAATTTAAGGGGGCACCTGGTGTCTGACTTGCCCCATTCTGGTTTGGACCAGCCCTTGAGTGCATATCTGGTTAGCGTGCTGTGGGCAGGGTCAGGTGCCCCTGCTAATCTAGTGTAATATGAAACTGCTGCCAGATGGGATAAAGCCCATGCCTTCTTTTTGCTTTGTTTGAAAGCCCACTCCATAAAGTCATTGACATGGCTCTGCTGGATATCCCTGATGTTGGTGACATTTCTGATGTTTCCAAAATCCGTCAAGCACTCGTACATTTTGGCTGTTTTTTGTGCCAGTGACTTTTTGGCCAATTCCCCTAAGACACCTTTTGGCTCACCTGTTGGAGTGGAGTGCCAGGAAAGGCAACCCCCCCTTGCCCGGGCCCGGGGGGTGGGGTCGAGCTGGAAGAGGGCATCTCATGGGAGAGCTGTGACTGGCTGGCTGGCGGGGGCTGACCTGGTTATTTCCATGATGGCCCAAACCTCTTCTGGAACTGCTGTTCTCATGGCTTCTGCCTGTGGGTTTACTGCCCTGAAAGTGGAGAACTGAAAACGGGACAGAGCGTCAGTGGCCTTGTTATCTTTGCCTGTAACGTGTTGTCCAATTATTACAATGTTGTTTTTCAGGGTGACTTTTGTCATTTCTCTCAACACTTTTAGCACATGAGGGCAGGATGCAGAGCCCTTGTTTAAAATGTGTACAACAGCCATGTTGTCTGACCATGTGACCAGTTCTGTGTTGGCCAACAAGTCCCCCCATAAATAGAGTGCCATCCATATGGGAAATATCTCTATCAGTGTGATGTTCCTGGTCCAGCCCCGTTTCTGCCAGCAGGGAGGCCAGTGGCCAGCGCACCACTTGTTACCAAAACATACCCCAAAGCCCTTGGGGAGGCATTTATCAAAGTAAAATTTGTTGTCAAAATGGAAGCACAGCCACTGGTAGGTGCTCTTGTGCACGGGCAGCAGCCTGAAAGCTGACTTAATGTCGGCTTTTGCCATGAGAGCGTGTTTACCTGACAGTTTTACTAGGTCAACAGCGTCCTGCACACAACTGTAAGAGACAGCAGCCTCAGTGGCAGGGATGACATCACTGAAAGAGCTAACGGGTGGGTATGATAAAGCCCCCCTGCTCTTTTTTGGGCACAATGCCCAGGGGGAGCATAAAAACTCTGTGAAGGGTGGGTGTTGGAAGGGACCCTCAATCTTCCCTAGTTTTATCTCTTTACCAATTTTATCTCTTATTATGCTGGCTAGGGATGAGATAGATTTTAAGTTTTTGGGTATGATGGGAGAGCCATGGCCCTTGAATGGGATCTGAAAGCCATCTTTGAAGCCCTGACCCAAGAATGTTCTAGCTGCTGGGTCAGGGTAGTTCTCTAACGATGTTTGTAGTTGGTCAATATTTATTGGTGAGGCCCCCATCTTATAACTAGTGGATGTTTTGCCCTCTGTGACTTTTGGGCTGTGCCTGGAGGGAGAGGCTTTTGTGCAGTTGTTGCTTCTGTGGCCACCATTGCATGTGCTGCATTGGTGCTTGTATCTGCACTCAGTGCCCTTGTTGCATGACCCTCTGTTGAAATACCAGCAGGTCCCCGGGGTGCTTCCTTTGGCCCCAATGGTGCTGCGGTTGCCGAACTGCCCTTGAGTTTGCCCCGCTTTTTGCCCGCCTGAGGGCGGTTTTCGAAAGGGGGGGGTTGTTTTTGTTGGCATTTGCACTGTCTTGGTGGTGCCTGCGCTGGTTATGCTGCCTGTTTCTACCCCTTCTGTTACTCTGATGGTCTGGGTCTTTATTACTCTGAGCACTCCGAGCTGAGTTTTCTTTTTAAGACATGGAAAATATACAGTTTGGGGTCTTCCTCTTCCCAGCTCAGGTCAGGGAATCTCTGCATCTTCTTCCTGAACTCGCTATCATAGTTCAGCCTTGATTGCCCCCCAAAAGTATTGTGAATCTCCAGGATTCTGTGGTGGTACGCAATCAGTGCGGTGCCCTCTTCTGGGAATTTTTCTAAGATGATTGTTGACAAGATTTGAAAAGAGGCCTCCAAATTCTGAATATTCTTTGCCAAGCTAGGCCTCTTCCCTCTCTCTTTTTCTTCTTTCTTATCCCTCTTGGAAATGCCAAAACCTAATTCTTCATATTCCAATAGGCAAAAAATATAAATTAATTGCTTCTTCCAAATCTTTTTCTTAATTTTGCGCTCTATGAGCCATGCAATAGTCTTTTTTAGGCTTCTATTCACACTTTTGCCGGGTGTGCGCCTCCCATATTTAGTCATTTGTGGGCTTGGAGACACAACATCATTGCTAGGCCCAACCCATGCTCGCCCACAGAATCAGACTCCGTGTCCGTGCTGTCACTCTCGCTGCTGGAGCTGCTTGAGTCATCCCTGTGCCTCTTCTTTTTCCCAGCACCCACATCCTTGTGCCATTTAAAAAATTGTTCTAACATTGGCCCCAAATCAATGGTGTTCACAGTCCCTGATTTTGCTTTTCTTTTGGTGCCGGGGTGGGTGTCTGAAGAGGCGGGCATGCAGCGGACCTCAAGGCGCTGCTTCTTCCTGGCAGGCTCCTCCTTTTCTGCTGGCTCATCATCGCCGTCGTCCTCATCCTCCAGTATGTCTGCGTTGTCCTCGTTGAAAATGGTGGATGCGAGCTCTGCCATTCTTTCCTGCATGGCGTCCATGCCATGGACTGCTTCTGCTGCTTTGGCCCATTCAAGGAGTAGTGTTTCTTTCAGGAATAAGGCGTCGGCCATCTCTTTCCTCTTTGGGTCTCTGCGTGCCGGCTTTCTGTGCACCGTCCTTGTGTTGCCCACTTGGTGTGCCATGCCCCTGCGTGCTCGCTCTGCCCAACGCTGCCGGAGGTATGGCACCACAATATGATGTATGGCGCCTTTTTTCTCCTTTCAGGCACCTGTGTCAAGTGAAAGTTATTGTTCCGTGTCTTCCTGCTTCCAAAAAATGTTGCGCCTCTCGCAGAGTTGCGCACTGTAGGCGTTCTCTTTAAACCCTTGCCGGTGCCGTGTTTTGGAAAAGGAACGGCCTGTTAAACAACAGTGGCCCTGCTCTGCAGTGGATTGGTCTGGATGCAGGGAGTAATGTAAAGCCGTTTTACTCCCCACAGTTCAGCTTGTTGTTTTCGCCACGTTCAACTCCTCCCGAAGTGAAAGCCTCACTTTCTGCTGAGCTGACTTTGGTAACATGATACTGTGCCAAGCAGAAATCCTCCATATCACATAAAGAATGCTTCCTCGAGCTGTTCAAGTTCTCTCCCTCTCGAGGGTGCTCTGTGTGGACCTGCTTCCAAAAATGGGAGTTTTATGCACTTTCCGCTCCAGCCGTGGGCTGCCTGATTCCTTTTGTTTGGGCAGCGTTACCGCGGTTGCACTAGCGCTGCTGTCACGCTTGCAGCGGTGTCGGAGGGGCCAGGAGGAAGTCCGTCCTTCCACGTGCCTCTGGGGCTGCGCTGGGTTTTTATGCCCTCGGCTGGCTGCCTTTATTTTGGTCTGCTTCTTCCGTCGGACCGCTTGTGCCCCCAGAAGCTCATTTTATCCTTCACACTGTGCAGAGGTAGTGTTAGCCGGGATTTGCACTTTCTGCACCTGCGATCACGCCTTGCTGCAAGTGAAATTCCTGCCGGCGTATTGAAGAAATCGCTGGTGTTATGTCTCCTCTTCTCCACCTCTTCTCTTGGATGCGCTGTCGGAGCAAGTTCGAGCCCCCAACTGCCAATCTTAGATCTGGAAGTAGCCGCCCGTTGGCCTCTGACTGCTGGCTGCTGTTTCTAGCTTCGTTGAGGCCTGCGGGGCTGGAGTGGACTAACGCGCAGTAAAGACCCTTTGATGCCGGAGTTAAGTGACCGAAAGAAATCGAAGATTTCTCTGCTGCCTGGAAACGTCTGCTTTTCCACTGCGGTCGGTGCTCTGTGTAGTCCTGCGTCTGCTCTTCTTGCAGCTGTCCTGCTGCAGTTACTGAGATGGCGGGAGAAAAGAATGAGATGGGCTACCTTGTCCCCGCCAGATAAAGGCAAAATTCTGCCTGGGGGCAAGGTGGCCACTCTTTGAACTTCAAAGGTCCCCGCTCTGCATCCACCAGAATGGGAAGGGAGACCTTTGAAGCGAGGTGACAGAGGGCAGGGCTACCTGTTGCCACCTGCCCCCTCACCTCGCTTTCCTGCACTGGATACCGGCAGTCTGGTTCCCCTTTGTATTGGGGACCCAGTTGCCTACCCCCACCATGTGCATGCTAAGTGGGGCAGCCCCGCCGGACCTAGCACAAACCTCCCAGTTTACAGCCCCGGGCCTCCCATCCGGTGGGGCTCTGGTGTATTTGGGTCGGTTCAAAATGCCATGGTTTTGTTATATATGTTGGCCTGAGACTGATTTGTACTAGGCAGGCAATACATGCGTGACGAAATGACTACTGTAGGTGTACAGGGATGAGTAGTGGCTAAACTGCCTACTCAAATCCATGCTATTACTAAACCAGCAGTGAAACAAATCATAAATGTGAAGCAGGTGCAGTCCGACAGGTAAACCTTCTTTGCCTCTTTTGGTAGCACAGTGCAAGGAGGGGCGTGAGCTGATGACAGGCAAACGGCTTCAGTACAATGCTTCCAAAAAAAGAATATACAATCAATGTTCTATAAAAATATAGGAACTTTAATAAAACAATGAATGGAACAAACTAAAAACACTACAAAGCCACCCCTGTAAAAGAAACACTGATAATGCAGAACCTGGTGTGAGAGGGCACTCTGGGTTTATCATTAGAGTGTTCATGCAAGTGACTTGCCAACATTTTCAGTAGTTCCAGGATATGTAGAAAAATTGTAAAGAAGGAGGGGCATACAAGTCACTGGGCCTCATTACGAGCTTGGCGGTAGCTGTGCCCTTAACAAGGGCACGGCTACCACCAAACTCACAACCGGCACCCGCAAATGGGCAATTACCGGCCCATTACGAGTTGAATGGGCCGCTAATTGCCCATTCGCGGGTGCCCATATGGCAGGGCTCCCAATCCCCATTCTGCCATATAGGGCATATAGGGCAGAATGGGGGTGGGGAGCATGGTTGCACCGGCACCGTTAATAACGGTGTTGGTGCAATCATGAGTTCTGCTCGCGGGTGTCGGTCTGCATGCCTGGCCTAACAGTCCGGCACCCGCAAGCAGAACTCGTAATGAGGCATTAAGGCAACAACAGCGCCGGAAGAAACTACTAGCGCCATTATTGCCTTACCGCCACAGTCGTAATGAGGACCACTATGGTTCAAAAAAGTGGACCAGGGGAACAGCCTTTTCATAGTATCTGGTTTCTTGTCTTTGGGGGCTCAACAGCATTGAACCAGACTTCTAGGTGCTTCCAGAGGTGGTGAATCGGCGTCAGGCTCGACTGGCTCCAATATAGGGTGTATTCCAAGTAGCAATGACACATGTATGAGAGAAACTTAGGACAGGCAGGTGGTGATGCCCAGACTGGTGTAGATCAGAAGCGGTTCAACACAGGAATCAAGGCCCAGAGTTGTTCCTTAACTCCTGCTGCTCTGAGCAGCCCAATCCAGTGCCTTTTGGAACAAGGGGAGTCCTTAGTGCTGCACGTCCACTCCAGGAGGTTGTCTCACACCTACCAGGGTTCTTCATCCCCAGTGAGCAGGAACCTGGCCCCAGTGTCTTCACCTCCCTGTCAGAGGACTTGGAGTAGGATGTATCTTCAACAGAAATCCAGCAAATCCTTCTTCTTGTCTTGAGAGTCGAGAGATGAATCAAATAATATGGGGCTACTCACCTCCGTATTAAGGCAACATGTCACAGGGGATTGGTCCAAAGCAAGCCTTCTGTAAGGGATGCAAGCCCTGCTGTTGTAACAAGTGACCATTGCCTTATAGCGTCATACCCAGAGGGCTTTGCCCTGCAGGAAATGGGGAAGACAGGAAGTGGTAAAAAGCCCTAAGAGAAACCAAGATGGTGGAACCCCTCCCTTGGTTCACCTCTCCCTTCTGTCTACTCTAACTCTACCCACTTCCTGTTAAATTCAAAGGGACTCCAGTGGTCACTACCCCGGTTTAAGTGGGGCTTGGTGATGTCAATGCTACCTTAGAGTCACCAGTTGTCAGGAGATCTCCTGGGGAAGGTTCATGGGCCCTAGGAGGACATAGTTACACTTGATGTAGGAGGATCAAAAGGTAGCATCCTGGTTATTGTTCCACATGGCTGTAGTGAAGACACCCAGGCCAGATGCTGATATTCATAGCCCTGTCAAAGTTGCAATCCTGCTCACAGAGCTCACAATGTGATATCAAATAGCCATGGCATTCATAATTGTTTGCTCTTACAAGTTACCGTACCCCAACCAGCAATAGTTTATATTTAAAGATTTACATACCACCTTTGTGATTAAGGCATACTATTAGTTGAAGCTGGATTTAAATCACAGCTACATTGTTCATTTGTGTAAAACAATTTCTCCCATGCAGTGCACTTGACTTACAATCTCCCTGCGCGCATGTTAAAACTAACAATGTGAAAAAACATCAAACATTGAAAAAACAGCACATTTACCACACCTGCAACCCTTTCCTTCTTCACCCTGAAGCAATACAAAATCTCAATTCTATCAGGGTCACTTCCTCACTCTCAGTTAGCAAAGCACCTTTCTACCAAGCACCAAAAAAACATACATTGTTACATTCGGCACCCCTCTGCTTCAAGGCCAGGTCTGAGGAATGGTGAGAGTTAGAAATTTCATTTTTTGATAAGGACACCCCTTCCCTTAAGGGAATTCTGGGGTTAACAAGGAAAATAGATGTACCCAATTGCATTAACAGACTATTTAAAAAAAAACATTATTGTAAAACTTCAGTTCAATACTAAAATATCAAACCTTTGTTACATTGAATTTGGCGCAAAGTTTCCCATTTGTATCCCAGTCAGAGTAAAAAAAGGAAAGTATCTTTGTGCTTATTTGCGTGGATACTCCTCTGATTTCTCATGCGTAAAGTCATTCATGTGTCGCTTTAAGTTGGGTCTCTACCCAATATGATATCAAGGAAGTTAATTAAGCTACATGAGAGCATGACATTTCTACCAGCTGAAACGAGTTCCCACCATTCTTCAGCATCGTAGTTCGTAGTTTTAAATGTTCTAAGATGCAGTTCTCGCTGAGTGATGAGATCTGAGCATACGGTTATAAGATGTTTTAGAGACTCGACTTCACCTGTTTCACAAAATCTACATTTTCTGGTAGCAGTATCTTTGTTTCGGCGCATCCATTGCATTCTCTGGTGTTCAATGCATAAATCTTAGAAACTGGTTCCTGTGATGGCGTGAAGGACAGGTTGTTAGGTACTTTGGTTGCGTATGTAGTTTCAACATGCTCAGTGAAACAGGCAGAGTTGATTTAAGAGATGCTCGGTGATCGTAGATGGAGAGCCAATCCCAGATCTCTGATTTATTTTTGGCATACTGGGGTCGGTCAAGCAACTCATCAAGGCTTATTTTGGCAGCTTCCATTATCATTTTTATTTTTAACTTCCATGATTGAAGTAGACTCGATTCTGCTCGTTCATTTCCGTTGTTGAAGATTTGATATGCTGGAATTTGAGAACCAAGCAACATTTTCCTCAATGACGATAAAGACTTCCATATTATCGTCATATAGAGCAAGTTTAATGCCAATTCATATCTTAATGCCACTATTGAGATGTATTTGGGGAGCCCCAAGGTGCGTCTCCAGAACCTGCCTTTTTAGTTTCTGCCAAAGGCGATGGTCGAGATTCCAGCCTGTTTCTCCACCGTAGGTTATTGTGGGGATGAACCTCTGCAGGTAAAATGTTATTATCGGAGCAAATGAGAATTTTCCATAATCTTTGTTGATTTTTTGCTCATTGTAGACCTAGTTTGTTGGTTCTTTCAAGTAGGTCATTTGTCCATGCGGATTCACAGATGGAATCATTGACCATTATGCTCAAGTATCGAATGGATTTTACGATGCTTATAGGCACTTTTTAATTGCCCCCCTGAAGTTTTTGTCTTTTCTTGATAGACTTAAATAATTTAAAAAGCTTGGCTGCTAATGGGCAGCCTTGCTTTACTCCTTTATGCGTTGGTATTGGTTGGGTCAGGACACCTTGAGAGTTCACTCTTACTTGGACTGTAGTGTTGGTATGCAGGGCTATGAGCGGGTCTAATATTTGAGCAGGGCAATTCCACCCTCGAAGTTTGGACCAAAGCTTTTCATGATTTATTGCATCGAATGCTTGTCTAAGGTCGACAAAGGCGATAAATACTTTGTTCTTTGACTCCAGGGCATCTAATTTTAGTATGGTTAGTAGTGTGAGTTTTTTTTACATCAACCCCTACTTGTTCTGTAAAGCCAGTTTGTCGACAGTCTATTTGCTTAGCCCTGGACACCCATGCCGTCAACTTCAATCGAAGGAAGGAACCAAATATTTTCCCCATGTTGTCTAGAAGGGCAATAGGACGATAGTTAGCCGGATCGTCTCTACTACCCTTCTTGTAGACCGGGACAACTATTGCCTTTGCCCACGAGAGAGGCGTTTTCATTGATTTTTAAATTTGACTGAATAAAACTTCCATAAATTTGGCCCAATGATGTTTGTGTTTCTTTAGCATGATGGTAGATATTTGGTCTGGACCTGCTGCTCGTGAGTACTTTAGTCTTTGAATTGCTATTTCAAGGTCTTCGTGGGGAGGTGTTATCTCACAGGCTTTTACGATATTTTGTGGAATATTTTGTACTTCTTGATTAGGCATTTCGTATGTATCGTTGTGAAGTACTCGACCCATTTCGAGCTTGGAATTTCATTTGAGATGTTTGGAATTGTTTTTGTATTGCCCTTGTTTAAGAGTGACCAAATCTCACGTGTGTTTTTGGTGATTAATAGGTTTAACATAGTTTCAGCTCTGTTTTTTGTATTATCACGGAATGAGATTTGAGCCAGTTTCTGTAAGCCTGGCGCCGTTCTTTAACTTTTCTTTGTTTGGCATCTTGATGACTCGAGGACTTCTTTATCGTTCGGAGATCTTTCCTCAGTGCCTTTTTTGCATGGGCGATTTCATTGCTGAAGAGATGTTTTGAAGTATATCCAATTGTTCTTGAATTGACGGATTTCAGCGTGAAGTCAATCAGCATCGGAGCATATTCGACGTTGTTTGAATCAGATAGGCTCTGGGATAGTTTTTGAATTAAAAGGCCATTTGTTATTAGCCGATTTCCAGCCACGTTTACTGATAGTTGTACTTCGTGTTTATCACCTTGCTGCTTCCAAGTTGTATTACAGGGTTGGTCACCTTTGGTGTTACCATTGACCATCTGACAGTTACGTGATGCGAGTGCTTGTGACCAAGTTTGGCCTCTTTCAGCTACTTCACTGTCAAGTAGCTGAACGTTTTTCATCGTTTGATGGTCATATCGAAACCAGCTACAATTTAGATCACCACATATGATTACTGATAAATCAATGTAATTGAGAACCACATCATCAATTAAAGTTGATACAGTAGTTATAAAGTTTGTGGTAGAGATCATTGCCGTATTCCAGTATCCGTTGATTACAAGTAGATGACTTTGGTTGTTAGAGTTCATCGAAACAATTTGAATTAGAGTACCTTGTACAAATGGATTTGGATTTACTGATTCTAGTGGGGTCATCCAGTTATGTATTTTCACTAGTGTTATTAAGCCTGAGTATGGGCGACCTTTGACTTTTTTTGTGCTGGATTTAAGAAAGTGATATAACCATCTCGAGTCAGGTTTCTTGGAGGCACATTACAAAAACTTCATCCAATTATTCTGTGAAGTTCTTGAACAAATGAGTGAACCCACGAGTATTCCAAGAGAGCAGCCTCAACTTGGACCGTGTAAATCATTGTTATTGTTGATGTCCGTTACTCGAACGAAACTCAATTCTACTTCCTTCGACTTTGGATTGGTTTCCAGGGTCGTGTCACATTCCCTGGGTGTATGATAGTGATTTCCGCAGGGAAATCTGACGATCTTCGCTTTGAGGTACATTTACGTTTGCCTTGCTTTCCAATTTTTCATTTCGGCTCGTGGATTCAGGTTCCAGGGTAATGTTGAATCCAAATACAAGCAGTTCTTCTATTGCTTGTAATAGAATGTTTTTCACTGCACAAGATGTTATATGCAGCAGCACCTGATGTGTGGTTTTCTCCGTTGCGTACTCAACAATTTTAATATCATCAGTCGCTACTGTCCGTAGTTGTGGGACACAAGCAAATAGTTTCAAGACGTTGGCTCTGTTCAGGTTGACCTCATTTTCATCGGTTTGGATGTTTTGTAGGCAAAGTTTCCATGGGCTCGTGTTAGATTTTGAGCCCTTGTTGCCGTGTACTCTGGAGTGGTGTTGCACTCCGTTTTTCCTCTGGTTCATTGTTTGCTTAGGATTTAACTTGAAGTTTACAAATGAGTACTGAGCCTTCGAAGCATTAATATTTCCCTTTTTTGATGCTTCTCGAGTTTGTGATTTAATCAATTGGGCTTTTGAGGGAAGTTTCTTCTCTTCAGATTTGTCAATAAGTATGGTAGCTGGAACCTCAGAGGAGGAGTCATGATCAGCATCGCTTTCGATTAAGTATGTTGATAAATTGCATAGATCCACAGAGCTTTCCGCTGCCGAGGTAGATGAGCTTTTGATTTCAGAATCCATATGTCTGCGTTTAGCCGTTTGCTTGTTTGATGGTTGAGTCGGTCCTTTTCCCTGAACTGGAGTTTGTTCTTGTTGAAGATCAGGCTGTATGGACCATTTTTTCGGTCGAACAGGCTTGTTATTTTTGGTGTTGTCATATTTCTTATACATTTTTTTACATTGTGACACACATTTTTTTGTTGTGTACCTTTTTGTTCACGTGCAATTACTTTCTTTTTGTCGACCTTTGGTCCCTTCCGAGTGATTTCGTTAGTGGCTATAGTTTTTGCTGGGCCACTGCATATATTAAACGAATTTGGTTGAAATCTAGCCGGACCCGGTGTTTCCTCTTGTACCGATGGAGCGGCCAGCAGAAGGGCGTTCTCATTATCTGAAGAAACAACATTATTCTTTGCACTTGATGCCACCTGGGAGGGTTCAGGTTCTGGTACAACAGAGAGTGGCGGGAAGGGGTCAGAATTTGCGGCATTTAAAGGTGGAGCAGTGCCCGTTTAAAAAAGCTACTTCGCTCTGAGTGATGGAAGTCACTGTGTGGATCTTTGAGTTGTGATTAGCATTTTTCTCATCCACGTCACAGCATCTAACAACCCTTCGATTAAGGTATCATTTTGACAGTGATGCCTGGCAGCCAGGACACTGAGTCGTTCTTGCCATCTAATCGATAGGTCCGCTTCCTTTGCCCTCTGTGTTTGTAGGAATCCTGTAAAGAGGTCAATTTTTTCTATTTTCTGTACCAGATTTTGAAGCACGGCCCCTTGGTCATTCAATAGACCATTTAATGATTCATACAATTTGGTAAAGGGAGCGAGAGCAACAACAGATCCGCAAGGACATTATTGTGTATTTGGGTTAGGGCTTCAGCAGAAATGCTTGAGTGCGGGACAAAGTCTGTTATCTGCTCTTATCGAGTTGAAGAGGTATTCGAGCAATCTACATTGAACCGTGAATCAAGAGGAGAGTAGTTTCTTGTTATGTTGGACGGTCGAATTTCTTCATGAGAGGGCTTGATCTGAGCTTGAGGAGTGCTTGAGTGTACCACTTGCGGGTCCTGATCTCTTAGGAGAAATTAAGATTTGGACTTAAGCTCAGCTATGCATTGTAATCGTCGTGCCTTTGCGATGGAACTCGTTTCCATGTCGGATAGTTTTTGTGTTGACAATGACAAGAGCTGGTCAGAAGGGCATCTTGGCGCAACTTTAAGGCATGCGCCTGCTTGCTCTGGGGCTTGACAAGCGTAGCTACTGCGATTCCCTTGATCTGAAAAGTCAGGCATTTGTCTCGGCATAGGACTAACCCCCATATTCTTTGCTGTCAGCACTAGGGATTGCAGTGGTGTCTCGTGAATTTTAGCTAATATATGTTCTTTTTGGGGAAGAGGCTGAGCGTAGCCTATTGCAGGATCTGCCACCGTTAATAGAGGTGGGCACGTTGGGATGCAGATTGGAAAGTTAGACAGTATCTTTAACAATGGCTCGCCTTTACTCGTGATTTTGGGTAAATCAAATTCTCTTGGGTTCGAAGGAGCAATCGGCTGCACCACATCACTTGAGCTTATACAATTGACAGCAGGATGTAGACCCTCAACATTTGGAAGGCTTACTAATTCGTCATCACTCACCACATAAAGGGAAGATCTCTTATAGTTAGAATGCTTGAGTTTTGAGGGTTCTACAACCGTCATGTCTGAATGAGCTCCACTAAGGGAATCAATATTCCCATCCAGGCTGGGTCGAATGACTGCGTTACTCAGAGAATGGAGTGCAATCACAGAAGGCAAAGAGCTTACAGGCTGGTCGGATAGCTCTTTGTGAGGCCGTTTTGCTGGGACGACAGTGAGTTCGGAGAAAAGACAAGGAGCTGAGATGCTGTCAATGCTGCTTCTTCTACAGCTTCCCCTTCGTTAGCAACTAAATTATCTTGTACAAGAGTAGGTTTCCTGAATTGGCCTTGATGTATTTGTTTAACAAGATGATTTACCGCCGAATCGAGATTTGAGCCTGGCTGATGGTCGAAGGAACGGGGATGCAGTTTGCATTCGCAATTCAGCACATCGTGACATGGGTGCACTGTTTGCAGAGCAGAAGGCAGATCGAGTGAGACTAGCACAGCAGGTAAGGTGGAAGGTGCAAGTAGAGTTTGGCTTGCTAATTTGCTTACCTTTGTTCCTGCTGGGGCTTTCATCGCCGTCCACGGGTTCAACATTCGCCGATGTTGAAGTCTTTTTTGCGCATCTAAGGGCCTTCGCCGGTCAGAGTCATTTACTTGGAACGAGTTGGGACAACCAGAAGGGCGGACACACAGGCGGCGGACTGGGGCAGACTCGACTCTGCGCCGCGCTCCGCGCATTGGGAAGGTTTTTAAGGAATGAGTTAGTAGAGGTGAAAATAGGACTGATCACATCGTGCTGCTCCTCTCACGCCAAATAACCAACAGAGACTGAGGGCAGACTGGACTCTGCACCAGACTCCACGCTACACGCGTTGGGAAGGTTTTTAAGGAATGAGTTAGTAGAGGTGAAAATAGAACTGATCACGTCGTGCAGCTCCTCTCACACCAAATAACCAACAGAGACTCTTCAATCTGCGAATACACGTCAAGTGTCTACATCAAGTCTTAAAGCTTGCGTTGGGGTGTTAACTCTGAGCCTCCTCCCTGGCCTTCTCTAAAGACAGCTATCATTTTTATTCAAGCTGTGAGTTTGTTAATTTTGAATGTTAACAAATTCACCCTGTGTTCATTGAATTATTATTTATCAAAATATACTAAAGGTCTACTTCCATACCCCACCCATAAACTTAGGGGAAGGTATTCAATCAAAAAATCTCCACAGTCGGTTTCGTTGGACAACTACTTACATTGGATTTTTGAGTTTGGTGCTCAGAAAAGACATCAATGTTTCAGGACCTTCTATTGAGGAAGCACAAGGATCTGTTTAGGCACTTCAGTCATGATAGCCACCAGCATTAATTCCCTATTTTGCTCTCCTTGCAAAGATTCCAGCATCTTCAGACTTTCCCAATAGCTGTCTTCCAGATTTGTTTCAATACTTGCACCCAGATGATTTGTAGGCAGCTCTCCCCTCTCCGGGTTGTGCATTCACTTTGAAACCCCAACCCCAAAGCAACACCTCAGAAAAATTTAAATTAGGAGGTGCTAACCTATTAGCTCTGAATTTTAATTGTCCCCCTACGATCCTCTCCTCCCCCAAGGCGCAGTCCCTCTCTGTATAGCCTCCTGAAGTTATTCCGCCCATCTGTGTGGATAGGCTCCTGAAGTTATGTAGTTGAAATGATGGGTGGGATGAATCCACCCACTAGAGTTTTCATTTTACATATTTTAATATTTCACCTAGAAAGTCACTACATGGCAACTTTCTTTATTTTACACATAAACCTAGCAACATATATATTTTTGGGTTCCTCTAGTCATGCAGCACATAATGAACTAACTCCCATCTTGGCAGGAGGTTGCGGGTGCGAACAGCAATTCTTTTGCAGTTTATGCAAAAATTATAATATTTATGAGTGTCACATTTTCTACCCAGCTATCTAATTTATTAAGTAATCACATTAACACATTAAAGAGTTCCATTTATGTGTAATTTTCTCTCCATTTGTGTACCCCCCAGCTTTTTTGATGCTGCTTAACACCCTAGTCTGACTTTATGAGGGAAGCCCAGCCTTCTGCTGCACTCCTCAGGGCTTTTGCTCACTTTTTATGGGGAAACTGACATGCCCTTAAAACAGTTAGTACTCGGAGACTTTGTTTCCCTTAATCCTTTTGCAATGTTGCAGCTGTTCTGCAACATGTAACAAGTGTACAATGTACCTTCCAGTACAGTACACGTGGGTCTCTTAGACATTTCCAAAGACCCTAGATACTCACTAAGGATTTTTTAGGAGATGTGTAGATGTGTCACAGGGAGGGCTGGTGGCAGCTTATATTTTCATGTAATTTTAAACCTTTCCTGCCAAGTAATCCGCGATTACAGTGTTTGGCACGAATAGGTGGCCTGGGTCCAAAATGGCCATGTCACGAGGTTCTTTGTCATGTCCTTTGGCCATCTTGCTCCTTCGCCTTCCCCAGCTCGAGCCGACCTGGGTCAGTCCTAATTTGGGCATGCATTTTCCCGCAAAACGCCAAGCTTTCGTGGGCTTCTGCATGCCTTGTGTGTGTGCCTCCAGTATGTCGGCTGGGGTGTCTGTCCCCAACATACATCCTGGGTGCCAGAGAGCCTGGAGTGCTGTGAATGCCTCGGACCACTGTGAACTGTGATTGGTTCACATATGGTATGCCTGTATGTGAGCAGATCTCCCATTGGGTCCTCTTCTTTTTGGCGCGAAGTAGATTCTGGTTAAGAGAAGCCCCCAAACACCCATACCATGTCGACCTCTGAAGTTCTCACTGAGTGAAGGATACGATCCAAGTATCTGAAGCTAAGAAACTGAGTTAAGGAACTGCTGATGACCCGCTGGAAGGTCTGGCACCCCCAGCCCGCTCTTGTCCCGTCGGACCCCTCTGCATCTGGTCGTCCTAGAAGGTCTACGAAGATGCTTCGACCTATTGGAATAGTGGGACCAACTATTCTCGGCACCTTCATCAAACCCTGCAAGTAAACCTTCTCGGAAGTGTCCCTGGGCCAACCAGTGGGTTGACCAGCTTACGCAGGACCTTTGCTCTGTCTCTGTTGCTGTTTTGAGGAAGCCCTCGAAACTTGGTATATCGCTAGCTCGGTGTTCACGGCACCTTCACACCAAATTTCATACACTTGGCATTTCCAGGTCTCAATTGAGATGAGTGCGCCAGAACCGGAGCATACACGGTTACCATGTCACCCAGCAGTGGTGATAACATTTGCAGGTGCACTGCATTTGTGCCCCTCTTGCCCTTGGAGCCTGTTGCAGTGAAACTGGCCTGATCCATCCACCTGGAGCAGAGAAATTGCCACTGTCCGGTTTGGGAATCATCGCTGTATCTTCGTCGCTGAAAGCCGCAGAGCCGCCAAATTGCCGCACTTGAACCTGCAACCGAAGTGGACTTGACTGCCGAAGTTTGGTCCGGAGTGCAGTGGGGGTTGGTGAGTAATTGCAACCCTAGCCGGTGGCCCCAAGCGCCTCTATCCATTTTTACACATGAGTGGCCCCTGGGGGGCCCTCTCCTTTCCACTGCTAGTGCTAGTGCAAATTGGCAGACTATTTCCAACTCTTAGAATCGACTCTGCCCTCAAGTGGAGACCCTCTTTGAATAGTGGGACCCTATTCTTCATCACCTCACCCACCTTCCTGAGCTGCTACAGACCATTGAAGAGACCCCGTTTGCCCTTTTGAACTACCGCGTGCGCTTGCATTGCATGTACATTTGAGCATTAGGCTCTCCTCTTCTTAGGGATTGGACTTCCTCTCAGTTAGGAGTGAGTTGGTTGCAGAAGGGACTAAAGACTATGTGCACTGTCTGTTTCCTTCCCCTTTTAGGTTGTGGACCCATTTCATGCATTAACCCTTTAGACCCCATTGGTCTTGTGTATATATGTATTCAGATAGGATTGTGTTGGCCTAATAAGTATTACTGTGATTTGTTTTGTGTGTTTGAAACTTAAAGGCTTTGAAATAAAGGTATATGTATTTTTCATATATCTACACCTGACTGGGAGTGATTTGTAAGTGTCCTTTACTCTGTTTGCTCGTTGAGGTCTTTCAGTCACCCTCACCCATCCTGAGATCTTGTTTTGACCGCTGCTAAGCTACCTTGATTGGTCTGGCATGTCCAGAAGGTTACCCTGTTCCAAGAAACTAGCCTGGCCTCCTGAACCTCAGCCCACCCGATCACAGTTCAGAAATCCATCTCAACATCACATCCCTGAATCTCTGCTTTGGGACATTTTCTGGGGAGTTAAAAACACATTCTAGGTTGTAACTCTTGTCCCCATTGTCGAGTTTTGAGATGGGTTACTTCAATCAATAGGCCTGTTCAGCAGGTCTTTGGTGATACTTGAACCAGTATGGTGTGATTTTTGATTCTTGAGAAAATTCACAAACGGTGATCATCCATTTAGACTAATGGGAATCTTCAAACAAATATGGTGTAAAGTCATAAGCCTTTCTTCTGCCAAGGCTAATGGTGATCTTGTTGCTTATCTCAGAGAACAGGCCCCAGCACAATTCATTCCCGGTCACTACTTGAGTGTTCTGAATAGAAACTGAACCCTTCTGAGGAAATAGAAACTTAAATTCGTGCCTCTATAAACAGACACCGATGTATGAAGGTTACATTTCATTGGGCACATAGGCATTTTGTTTATTTTCAATATAATCGTGTCTTGCCGCCACTTGTTCATTTTCTCATCATGATATTTTCATTTTGGGAAGGGAAATTTTAACTTCATGTGTTTATTATTTCAGTTGCAAAATGCACCACTTCCATGATCACAGTTTCTGTGTTTGCAAATGCCATGCTTTCCATATAGAATAAGCCTTTTGTTTTTCTTGGCTTTATCAATCATATGCAAGGTCCAAGCAATAAGTGGATTTCTCTTTATTTGAAATAGCCTTCTGATATGTGGCAGATGCAATGGAATCCTGCCTTTTCAGTTTGGCATTCATTTTTTCATGTTTTCAATGCCCTGTAATGTTTAGGCCCAACGTGGCTGAATGCGTTTCCTTCTTTTTGGACAAAATATGTGCCTTAACATGCTCACATTTCAGCTGAAAGGCTTTTTTCAAGCCTTTTTAAACCCATTATAACTGTGTTGTGTTTGATGTGTATTATAGGGTGGTAGTCACTGCCCTATAGTTAAGACGAGTCAGACTTACATTGGAAACCCAAACAAATTCATTCCTAATAACCTTTGATTTGTATGATGAATTTGGATGAAATTTTGCAGACAGTTTTGTACATGCAGCTGCTCCCCCCCCCCCCCCCTCCGACTGCACATTTTGGGAAGATTAGTGAAAAAATAAAAAGGTTATTAAGAAAATTAAAAAATTAAAATGAAACACAGTTTCAGCCTAATCCCCATTCATTTTTGCATAGACATATTTGGACCAGGTTTGAAACAACTTGGACATAAATCGTTGCCTCGCAATCCTTTTGTGGTTTGGGGTTATTCCATCCAGTACTTTTTTTCAATATTTGACGTAGAAGGAGGTGCCCCATTCTCTAAAATAAATAGGTATATCTTGGTATCCTGGGTAAATTGAGAATTCAGGTGTTTATAAATCAAACAGCTGCCATCATTTTTTTTTTCAATGCGAGAGATAGCCTGTTTATACCCCAGGTTATAACCGAGAGTTTCAGAAAATAAAACACAGAAAAAAGCTCTTTGAGGTAAAAAAACAACATGAAATGGCATCAGGGTAGAGGTGGGGGGTGGCAAGAGGACACCAAGTGAATTTTGGAAGTTGGAGGGGGGTCAGGGACCTAGTTTGCAACATGTGGCTCAAACAGCTTTCCCATAACTTGGGGATAACCTCGGGTATAACCGCTAATAGCCAACATCTCAAAGCAAACTGACTGTATCATAAAAACACAGAGTGTTCTGGGGTTTGAGGGCTGGGGAGGTGAGGAGGTCATAGCGGAGAGGGGGGAGCTGGCACAGATGAGAGGGGGACTTATGGAGGGCCTGGGGCAAAGAAAATAATTGTTTTTTGTTACGGCCGTTTTTCCGATATTCATAGTTATAAAACTACACATGCCCATGGCTATCTATACATGGTTTATTATCACCCTGTAAACAGGCATCTGAGACTCTCATCCATACAGTAACCTTTTACACTGTAAATAGGGATCCAGGACTCCCATCCATGCAGAAATCATGGCTGACCCTGCCTAGCATCAAAGCGAAGAAGGGGCTGGCCCCCTCAGGACATTTTTCCAAATAAATGAGCATAAGTTACAATACCAAGTAGAACAACATGGCCTGAGGGGCCGGCCCCTTCTTCGCTTTCAAGCTAAGCAGGGTCGGTCCGTTTACTGCAGGGATGGGAGACAATCCACAGTCCCGGATGCCCTGTGTTGTCATCATTTTAAATAACTCCTAACACACTAAGAAAACACACAGCATCCACATTCTGTTAAAAAAACGTGCTGCTGTCAGTCCTTGAAAGTATTGCACTCTAAATGTCAAGCTTCCATGAGGCTCACATGAAAGAGCAGCCATCTCTGGATAAGGATCTGCTAATACACAAAGAATTGCAAATCCAGCTTGCACGTGCAAGGCAAACTAGCATATTATTTGGCTATATAAAGACAATTTGTTTGCCTTTTGCTGAATTGCATTGTGGTATTTGTAGTCTCCCAGTCATGATGGAATTGTAAACTGTTTTGCCTAACATAGTTCTATAAAGATTTATATGTTTGAATGACACTATGGTATGTGTACCTTTCAAGTTATCTTTATAAATTGTTGAAAGTCAGACATGGGGCTGAGGAGGGGAAATGATGAGACGGCAAGTAAATCATGAGTATTTGCCCAGGATGTGGCAATGGAGTTTGCAATCCTGGATACTGGTGCAGTTATTTTTCCCTGATTGTGGCTGCTATTCAGGGCACAAGTAAAGCACACATGGGGGTGGACAGCGTAACATTTATTCAGAGGGTGGACGCAACCCCTTGGATTTATTTGAGGTTGGCAAGCTTGATCAAGTATTTGGCTACCAGGACTTTACTCAGGTTGTCATGTTTCTGGTGCAGATGCTTACCCACAAGACCACAAGCACTGGTCTCGTATTGGATTTTGTTTTTCGGGAAATATTTCTTTACATATTGCTGGCTTTAAAAGGTGAGCACCTTTTATACTTTGCCATCATATTTATTGGAACATTTCATCTCTCAGGTTATTTTTCTGGTGTTCATTACCTTTTTTAATTGTGCAATGCTATATTGTCTTGTGTACTTTTTTCTAAGACTTGCCCCTCCCGCCCCCATCATCATTTCCCCTGCTCACACGCATGTCTGGCTTTCAACAATACTCTGCTGTATAAAGATGACTTGAAAAGTACACATACCATATTGTCATTCAAATACAACAAATCCTTATAGAACTATGTTAGGCACAAAATGTATAATTATGGTATTATTCCCCCCATCTTGACTGGGAGACTGCAAGGCAAAAGGCAAGAAAATGGTCCCTCAGAGCTATAAGAGAGCACTGGGAAAATAGAAGATCTTGAAAACATATTGGGCATTATATATAAACCACTCGGTTGTTCCGAAACGCGTCAGTCTGCCGTCTGATTAATTGATTTTTTAAACTGCTTACCAGGAAAATAAAGGTTGTTTAATAATATGCAGCCCGTGTAGCAGAGCTTGTTGTTTGATGCCTGTGATTTTTATTTTGGAAAATCTTGTGTGGAGTGCTTCTCGCTGGGACAGTGTCTTGTATGCTGTTGAACATTGAAATATATGTTGTGATCAAGCAGTGAGGTAACCGCAAAACGCGTAATTTTTGACCCATTTAATATGGAGCACCACGATTTATGTGGATTTTACTGACAGTCATGTGGTGTGCATGGTTTGTTGAATAAAGAAGATACTTTTCTACAGAAACTGGTTTTTCCTGGTAATTCTCTGAAGAATGAAGGAGTGCCTCTCACCTTGACTGTAAGAAAAACACTCTCATCAATTGTTGAAAATATGAAAATATCTTGTAGGTCGCTGTTCCGCCTCACCCTTGCGTGGTTCAGTTTGTTGCGGTGCATTGTGGTACAAATATCTCAGAAACCTGCATTTTAGGGCCTTCAAAAGCATTTTTCGAGGTCGTTGTTCCTTGTGTTGGGACTGGTTGAGAAACAACATTTTTTGTTTGCCTTCCCGGTGAACATGGTTTATGGCTTCGTCGGCAGGCCCCATCTCGCAAAAATCCACTGGAAAAGTAATTTCATCTGATGCTAAAAAATGTAAAAACTACTGGAATGCTATCAGCCTTTACCTTTGCCTCTCAGGTCCATTGGCCTCTCATACATTTCCTGTTTCCCTTCCCATGAGCATGGTTTACAGCTTCATCGGCAGGCCACAAACCCACAAATTGTTACTTTTTGCTGGAATTCGGGGAAAGGTTTGGGGTGTCCAAATGCCATGTAGCCAGTATTGTCTGGAGGGTCCTAACAGGTAACTTTGCAACATTTGGCGCAGATTGGTGAAAGGTTGTTGAATTATAACGCTTTGCCAAGCCACAAACCCATATATATATATGGGTTTGTGGCTTTATATATATATATAAAACGAAATGTTATTTTCACAATTCTCCATGTATTTGCAGCTCTTTAAGCTCTTTACCCAGCAAAAGAAGCTCTTTTCATGTGGGCCTATTGACAGCTTGACCTTTGGAATGAAATACTTTCAAGGACTGACAGCAGCATGGTTTGAAAAAAAAAGAATGCAGATTCCCGGTGTTTTCTTAGCGAGTTATGACATATTTAAAACTAAAAAAACGTAGGGCATCCAGGACTCTGAACTGTCTCCCATCCATGCAGTTACCAGGACTGACCCTCCTTAGCTTAGCTTCAAAGCAAGGAAGGGAAGGGGCCGGCCCCTCACGCCATGTAGCCTTGTAAATTGTGGTAATGTATTAGGCATCATGGCCTTTAAAGCAAGGAAGAGGGCAGCCCCCTCAGTCCATGTTACACTTAAGTGATCTTGTAATTTGTGCTAATTTATTAGGCACCATGGCTTGAGGGGGCTGGCCCTTTCCTCACTTTGAAGCTAAGCAGGGTTGGTCCCCGATGCCTATTTCCAGTGTATGGACTACAGATAGCCGTGGCTATGTGTAGTTTTACAGCCGGGGAAAACAGCTGAATAAAATGTTTTTTTGACCCCCAGACCTTCAGCCACCCCCTTCTCCAACAAATATTTAAAAAACTACTGATGGAATAACCCAAAACCACAAAAAGGCCTCAAGTCAACGCTTCGTGCGCACATTGTTTTGCATCTGGTCCCAATCCATCCAGCGGTTTGGAATGTGCGGTCCGGCAACAACTGACCTTTTTTGTCTATGGGAAAATTAATGGGCACTAGTGCGATGCTGGAAATGCATTGGAGGGACAGGACCTCCCTGTCCTTGTCCTGTAGTCCTTTTTCATTTGTGTTCTGTATTGTTTTTTGCCCATCATTGTGTTCTGTATTGTTTTTTGCCCATCATGTGGGACTCCTGGCAATGCAGCTCTTCCTGTTTTTGGTTTGGTGTACAGACCCATGGGATACCTTTATGGCACCCATGGGTGGGGGTACAACCTTGTGCCCCTAGAATATGTTTTTGGGCACCTTTGTGTGGCCCACAGAGCAGGGTATGGCGGGTGGCAGCTCCATGCTGAATTTGACAGGTACTCTGAGTATCCTCCATTTTGGGGATACCCAGGCCCTGCCATTGGAATCAATTGATTCTGATTGGGAAACAAGATGGGCCCCTGTGGCCTCCTGATTTCTATTACCTGTTACCTTGTTTTCCTGACTCTGTCCCTTCCCCCTGACTGGCTGTTGGGTGGAAGTTCCATATATGGTGTTGTTGTGAAGTCCACACCAGACTGGCTGGAGCCTTCCCAGTGACTGTATGCTGTGGGTACACCCTGCGGGTGGGACGTAGGTAAATGGAGTGTGTGACCAATATGCACTTCTTGTTGTGGATGTCTGGGATCTGGTGTTTGACACAATGACTGAGACAGCCCTGCCCGAAAATGGTATGAATGCAGTGTGTAGTGTTGAATGGATGGGTACTTGTCCCAATACACATTCCTTGTTGTGAGTGTCTGAGAGGGAGGAGAATGGCCTGAATGCACTGCATGCCTGATTGGCTGACTGACTGCTGAATACCCTTCTGAGTGATTGGTTGCCTGAGTGTGTCCCAGCAGAATGAATGACAGATCAACTAGTATATCTGGGGGCCTCTTACTGCTAGAATTCGTTCAGAAGCTGAAGTTGAAACTGACGCTTAATCTCAAAGCCGAGCCTGAAGAAGAAGGTTGACTGCTGTCTCCCTTCGACGAAAGCCGTCGAGACTGATCCAAGAGAGGACCTGGTTAGGCGCCCTATTCCCGTTCTCCGAGGCACCATTGAGCACTGCTAACCTTCACCAAAGCATCCTGGAAGTCAGACCCTCGACAGGCTGCTGACCGGAGACTGGGACTGCCAGTAGAACGAAGATAAGCAACGGACATTCTGTCCACCGTCATTGACCAGGGTTTGCAAGTTTGCTGTAACCGCTGGAGGCCCATCGAAGCCGTCTTGCCCAGAAGAGGGGACAGGTTGCTGCTGCGCCGCCGCCGACCGGAGCGTACGCTCCTTTGCCTAAGACTTTTGATTCAAAGACGCGCTTGTCTGCAGCGCGGCCGACCTTATCCCACCAGAGAAGGCCAGGCCGTGAACACGCAGAGGATCATCTGCGGGTGGGTTTCCCACCATCCAAAGACCGTAGAGACGCCGGACAACTCAACGCCCTTGATGGGTACCAGTTCTCCACAATCTCTTTGCGGTCCTGACCTATCGACATTGAAGTGCCCCACACGCCTCTTCCTTGCAGGACGTCTTCGCTCCTTAGTCGACGAGCACCGCTGGTACCGAAGCTGCCGCCTCGATGCCGAGTTCACTTTCTTCGAGGGATCTCGACGATCCTTGGCTCCTGCTTTAAAGGGAGTCGCTCAAAAAGGATCAGTTGAAGTCTCGCCGTCAATCTCTGATATTCCAGGTACATTGGGGTGGTAGAAACATTATAGAAGGAAATAAGACTTATATAACAATATATGGACTGGGCTTGTGATATATCTTTATTTTACAAGTTGCCCAGGTGGGGGGATCTCCACACAGTACTGTGTCTAGTGGTAGGGCCAGTATTCTGCCTCTCCTCTACCACATAGAGAGCAGGATTACAGAACCCCCCTCCAGTCTCAGGTCCATGGCCTGAGAGGCGTTGAAGATAAGCAGGGTCGGTCATGGTTTCTGCATGCATGGGAGTCCCGGCCCCCAATGCCACTGTAAAAATATATATATATATGTATAAAACTTATTCCCCATAACCACAGCTATTAACTATAAATATCCATGGTTATTATTGTACTAGCGTCTATCTGTAGTCCAAACTAAACTAGGCACCCAGGTCTCCCTTCCATGCAGTAATCAGGACTGAACCTGCTTAGCTTTATAGCAAGGAAGAGGGGAGCCCCCTCAGGCCATGTTACTCATAAGTGATCTTGTAATGTGTGCTCATTTATTAGGCAACATGGCTTGAGGGGGCTGGCCCCTTCCTTGCTTTGAAGCTAAGCAGGGTTGGTCCCGGATGCCTATGTCCAGTGTATGGACTACAGATAGCCGTGGCTATGTGTAGTTTTATAGCTGGGTAAAAACAGCTGAATAAAATGTTTTTTTTACCCCCCAACCTCCAGGCACCCCCTTCTCCATCAAATATTTAAAATACTACTGGACGGAATAACCCAAAACCACAAAAAGGCCTCAAGTCAACGCTTCATGCGCAAGTTGTTTTGCATCTGGTCCAAATCCATTCATCGGTATTGGGCTGTGCAGTCCGACAACAGTTGACCTTTTTTGTCTATGGGAAAATTAATGGGGACTAGGCCGCAACTTTGTTAATTTGTTTTTTTGTTTTCTTAAGAAACTTTTTACTTTTTTAACAAACCTTCCCAAAATCTACAGTCTGGGGGAGCGCAAGGCATTCTTAGATTTTTTTACTAAATCCATCACACAAGACTAAAGTTGTTAGCAATTCATTTTGTCCGGTTTCCTATGGCAGTCCGACTCACCTTAACTATAGGGCGGCAACCGCCGTCCTATTAAATATATATATATTTATATATTTGTGTGTGTGTGTGTGTTTTGAGTTGGGGAGTTTTTCTTTTTATAAAGCACACATTATCACCAATCATCATCATAGCCACCAAAGTAGAAAAGAACAACCAGGGAGCAACATGTCATCATACACTTCCCAAAATAGTCATGTTTTGAGCTTTTTTCCTCTTTCAACATGTCTTTCTCTTGTCTAGGTGCCATAGGAGAAGTGCTCCAGCCATTTGCTGCTTGGTAAGAGAAGAATCTTCCTCCTGCTCACGGTTTGTTAATTCTTTGTACTATCAGTAGACTGTCCATGTTTGACCTAAGCTGTCTTTTGGAACACTGCAATGCAATACACTCAGATAGACCATAAGGCTTCGTTCCATGTAAAGTGTTGTGCACCATGCACATGGCTTTAAAACAGATTATTGCTTTATCTGGAGCCAATTTAATGATGTTAGGCCAGGTGCTACGTGATCTTTTTCCTGATTTTTAGCAGCCTCCTTGCAGCCGCATTTTTCAAACATTGTATTCATCACAGCAATTTGTGGGGCAACCCAAGTTAAACGCTGTCACTAAACTCTAGTTGCTAGGACACAAACGCGTTTTCCATCAGTATCTTATGATTGGAAGACAAAAGCTGAAGCACATGTTTAAGGTTTCTTAAAAAAGCTCAAGAACTGTGTGTGATACCTGAGATTCCATGTCTAGTTTTTCATCCACCAGGATGTCTGGGGTTTCCTCTACCGTACTGGAGTTGGACGAGTACCAAATGATGAAGGCCAAAATAAGGAACTCCAAGGGTAGAAGGTAGCTTTGATTACCAGTACTTAAGTGTTTTAAGGGTAGATTTTTAAAACATTCTGGTGCATCTAGGTTTTAACTGATCTCAGGGCATTTTTTAGTCACTCCGAATTGTTTACTCTATTCCCAGAAAGACTAACCATAATCTGGGTATTGTCAGCATAATGTTCTGAATAAAAGATCTTCCTATCTGATAAACTGTGAGAGAGAGAGAGAGAGAGAGAGGGAGAGGGAGAGAGAGAGAGAGAGAGAGAGAGAGAGAGAGAGAGAGAGAGAGAGAGCGCACATACACATTGAAGAGTATATGGGATTGTCACAGTTGGCCCCCACAACTCCACAATTCGCTTAGATAAATTCAAGAATGTATTGTCCATATTTTCGCACTTATGAAAATTTGGATTGACAGAGGGCCAAAAAAAGGGTTTCCCTAATCTAATCCTCAAACGCCATTGTGCTCCTTCCACCCTAGACCATATTCTCCTATTCCCCATATGGTGATAAGTCAGGACTATTGACAGGTAACCCGTGCTGTCTTCAGCTATCCTGGTCTCTTAATGAGGGACTAAAGGTCAAAGACTTCTTTGTCTCACCCCTTTGGGAATTTCTAATGGCAACCTGCTCTGGTGTATCCCAAAGGTGGAGATGGTCAAGGTGTGGCGTCTTCCTCTTCTCCAGTTCACACTCTCTCTCTCCCTCTCTCTCTCTTTCCTTTCCTTTATCTCTCCCTTACTCTTTCACCTACTCTCTCCTTCTCCTGTCTCCCCTCTTCACCTGTTGCCTATTCACCCTCTCCTGTCGCACCTACACCCTGTCTCCCTACTAAACCTAACCTCACCCCTCTTCTCTCCACCTGTCTCTTCCTCCTCTTCTCTCTCTCCCCTACACCATCCTGTTCTTCATTTCTCTCTCCTATCTCTCCCTCTGGTCTTCCGCACCCTTGTCTTCACCCTCTCTCTCCCTCCCTCTTTCCCTGTCCCTTCGATGTTTCTCAGGCTCCTCCTTGCTCCCTCATTATCCTACTACTCCCTCCTATTCTCCAACCTCTCCCCCCCACACCTGTCTTCCCTCTATTTTACTCTAGGTTCCACTCTCTCTTTCACAAACACTCTCTCTCCTCCGACCCAATCTCCCCCTCTAGTCTCCCTCTACTCTCACTCACTTCTATATTCCCCCCTACCTCTATCACTCTTTCCAGTTCTCACTCCACTCTCTCACACTTGGCAACACGCTCACACCCACACTGTACCTCACCTTCACTCTATTCCACAGTCCCCAACACGTTCCTAGCACTCTACTCCAGCTTCTGTTCGCTGCCTGGTCTTCTAGTCCACCACTTCGCCTCCTGACATCACCTGAACACCCTTAATGGACCCCTGGCTGCTCAGGCACTTTATTTCTAGGCCTTCCTTTCTGATCCCACTTACCATTGGTCCCCTGCTGCACCTGACTATTTGGGCCAACCTCATGTTTCCTTTTCCCCGGGTGCGGGTCTTCGGGTCCCATGCTCTTAAAAGCCTTCTTTAGCCATGCCGCTTTTCCTCTGTGTAGGTGTTCGTGGGCCTGCCGTGGATGTTCTCTTGCTTCTGGCTATTTGTATCACCTTTCTGCTGTCCCTGGGAGTTAGAGGGCTGGCTGGTAACCCGAAGATCACCAAAGGAGGAAGACTTGTGGATAGTGTTGGCCGCTCTGTTTACAGAGTTTTCTGCTGGGGATGAACTGTGTTCTGTGTAAAGAAACAAGAGAGAACGGCTGCCATATATCAGGCTACAAGGCATGATGCGACAGACAGTTGTACCAAGGTTGCATGTCTCAAATTGGGCGTTCAGGGGCTGGGGGCCTCCCAACTCCACACCCTGCCTCTGGGGTAGGATCGGCACTGGCATAGGCTGTGGTATGCCATTTACCACACATTGGGAGGGGTTCATGTATCCTCATCGTAGGGTCAAGTCCCTGACTCTATTACAAGGTACAAAGAATCCTAGTAGCACCCCTCGTTGTAACCTTCCTGGATGTGGGGCAAATTAGTCCATCTGAATACTCTGTACTTATTTGTTGGAAAAGTTTGAAATCAGCCCAAACCTTGATGTCAGATGAACCGAGACGATTTAATAGAATGTTACGGTCCCCGATATGGAACGCCATGGACAGATCCTACAGGCTCAGTGTAGCAGCACTCCTGCCATCGATCTGCTCCCTGAGATGGTTGTGCATAGCAGCTACAACCATCTCAGTGGCATCCAGGTCTAAAGCCCAAACAGGCATCATCCAGCAGTTTGTTTTGTTCAGCATATGAACAGCCTTCACAAAAATATGGGAATGAGGACGCACAACCAAGGAATACACAGGGGCACCGGAAATCTGGCAAGGCAGATTAAAAGCAGACTGCCACTCTACAAATAAAGAATGGAAGGCTAGTGCACAGACACCAGGTAATCCCAGCAGTGGGTGATGCAGGTGACTGGGGTGAGTCTTTAATGCACACTCTAACACTGAGGCTGTGCAACAACTGCAGAACTCCGGGCTTTTAAATAGGATACAAAGATGCAAATATAAAACAATCCTTCATTTAGGGAATGGATTGTGTGTACAGCCTCTCAGGAATGGTAGTTATAAACTCATTGCAGATACATTCAGAGGAATGCAGATGTGTTTCACTAACTGACGGAAGAATACAAAACAGCTGTGCAGCATTTTCTAGCAGAATGTAAAGCCATCTAGCAGAAAATCCAGACTGCTGGCAATATGTTGATGATGCGTAGGGCACTGATCATAATTTAGCAGAACCCATGCACAAAATAAGCCTAGTTCTTTGCAGATTGGCTTCTAAGGGTTGCCAATTCAATTGTAACAAATCAAAAATTGCACACCGTGCAGTGACCTTTTGGGGTTTATGCTCACAGGTGGGCAAAAAGGACAATCCTCTGAATTTCTTGAAAGATGCACATCCATAGAGCCCCCACATGCTCAGACAGCTGGAAAAGACCAACAAAAACATGCACTGACCTTCGTACTGACTGGTGGTCCATGTGATTTGGCTAGTGGGTAAAATAGGAATTATTTCTGCATTATTGCCAATTTGCAGCCAGCAAGGGGTCAATGAGCTTGTTACAAGCAAGATCATTGGCCCTCGTCCAGTTCTTACCTCGCTGACAAGGCTCTGAAGCCTCTGCGTCTCTGCCGCGGGATCCCAGCTTGGCCACCATGGAAAGGGAGAAGGGACTACATGTCAGAGAGAGGTGTGTAACGCTCCTCTCGATGCCTCTGGTTGGAACATGGAATGACTCCCCAGCTTTCTCTTGGATCTTCCTTTAGGGTGTTGAGCGACAACACCAGATTTCCTTGGGTTTCTTCCTTCCAGGTCCCCGAGGAGGTCCTCCTTGGTAGTGACGGTTCAACCAGTACGAATCTATGAAAGAGAACACAACCCGGTTGCTATAATTTCCCACTAACTGCCCTCCAATCAGGTTGACAGCAGTGGGATATGCAGGCATTCCATGATATCAATTGATAATGAAAATAATACTCCCGGTTACATAATTATGCTGAACCCTATCTGTTCCCTTCCGGTTCTTATTTTTCTTATTCTCATGTTTCAGATGTCTCCTCTATTTGATTCTCTCTGGGCTCCTCAATTCGTTGCAAAGTGTGCCTAGGGTGACAACTCTTTAGCTTATTAATATGGACCCCTTTCTCTTCTGTCAATTCGTCTTTGGGGATGCAGATTCTGTAGGCTAAGCCTGGGATGGTGACCTCTTCTCCATTTTTTAACTTCAATTTCCTACGGTAGCACTTGGGCTGACCGGAAAGCTTTCTTTAGGACTGCCAGGGCCCTGAGATTTACTCTCCAGTTGGGACCGGGCTTGGCATTAACTGGGATCCAAATGAATCGGTTGAGGATGTGACTGCCCATGTAAAAGGCGGAAGGAACACCTCGCACGACCCAACAATTGTGTTCTATGATTTTGTCACCTTTAGACATTTTTATCATACAACTGCTAAGGAGAAGATGTTTGGAACTGGGAATTTCCAGGCCCCATACCCATTGATAAACTGACTCCACAGCGGGCAGGGTCTGGTCTTTTGGGAGTTTCCTAAATGATACTTCGCTGATGAAGCTTTCTTCACTATTCAAGCCAGCTTGAGCGAGGACAGACTCCTTCCCATCATATAACTGAATCGGGAAGAAGAGCTGTTCACCCTTCTTCTGAATGCCAGCAACACTTTGTGCTGGCTTGTTATAAATTTTGGCTATAGAATTAGGATTTTCAGACTGTGACTCAGCATATAATTTCAAAGGACGGTTGATTTTCAGGAATGGAGAGGAGTTCCCATCACCAGTGTGCTCGACCGCTCCGAGACGAGAGCAACATGTGTGAGCTCTACTGCAAGGATACAACTGAATTGCGAGACTTTGCAGCAAGAAAATATCGTTGTCTGCAGTGGGTTATCCCCTATCTCTTCCCGATAATGAGGTTATCGGTGAATAATAATGAGATTGGTGAAGGCATCTAGATAGATGAGCCCGCTGCCGTCCCAGCTGTAAAAGCACAGCAGGTATCCTTCGAAGCTAGGATCATAGAGGGATATAATTACAGAGTTCCCAATAGAATTGTTGAGATTTTGGCAAACTGAAGTTTGATTGGAGAATACCAGAACATGTATAAAAACTGAGTGCCCTGAGGACAGCACCAACAGAATATACAGAGTGGATGAATTTCTATGTATATCTCACATGTTTAATTCTATGTTGGTTCTAGAAACACATTGTTGAAGTGTTGGCACAGCCTTGGTGCCCGTAGAAACCGAGGAGGGCATAAATAATAGTGGTGGCTAAAATAAAAAACATAAAAATACCCCACATGGAGGCATAGAAAAGGTTTCTCTGGAAGTATCAGTCTCTATGCCAGTCGTTAAATATGTATACACGGATGTACGTGGTTCATGATATGTCTAGACCACAATGATGTGTTATTTTTAAGAAAATTCAGTTGTGAATGTGATGTGTTTTTTGATAAATATTAAAATATGTGTATATTTTTGATAAGTACATGGTTTCTCGCTTGTCTTTTTGGATAAGGAGCGAGCATAAGCAAGTTGACATGCATCTATGGTGACTCATTTTGATCAGCAAGGGAAGGAAGCTGTATTGTGGGACTCTTTGTATTTTGGTTTTCTCTTCTAGAGAGTCAACCTTTTCCTGACACTCTAGTCTTACTGCGTCTAATTGGGCCTTTTGATCTGCATTATTTTGCTGTTGGCGAGGCAAATCTTCTTTTAATTCTTGTCTCTTCTGTCATTTTTGTTCTGCTAAATCTAGATCAGTCTGGATTGTATTTAACAGTTCAACTTGATTTTGCACAAGAGTCGTGGTTTCCTCATGCCTTTCCCTGGAGATACATGTAAGCCGTGATTCTGGCAATTTTGATTTGCTCCTCTTTAATTTTTGGGGTCATATATATCTCACTCAAAGCTTGGTGTAACAGTCCCCTGTCTTGCCACATATCCAGGTTCATGGTGGTGACCTGTTTTGTTATTTTTTGTAGCCAGACTTTTTCATCCTGTTCTGGCCACTCATCTCTGACAAATAGCTTGTGCAGAAGGTGCTCCCTAGCCATATTGATTTCTACTACGGTCATTTTGGACATGTTCTTTCTTTCTTAATTTATTTATTTGTTTAAGGGTAACCTGTATTCTGTTGCTTTTCTGTCTATTTTGGGGTTGATTTTAGTTTTAGTTTTCTAGACACAGGCCTGGTACTTAGAGTATTTGTTTTGGGGAGGCGCTTGTACAGTGTAACCCAGTATTCCCACCACACAAAGTATCACTACCTTTCAGGTTAGTCTGCTGTGTTAGACTGTCACAGGTGGTAACCAAACTCAATCCCGGACTCGAGCCCCCAAATTTGTTAAGGATTTCAATAAGGCGACACAAGCCTTGGTCTCGGCCTAGTATGCAGCGTATAGTCCCTACTCCCCGATCCCCGGCCGCCATTTTGTTTTGATTTTTTTTCTCAAGTCGAGAAACGGTTGCAGCGCCTTCTCTTAACTCGAGAAAAATGCTTTTAGTACCCTGGCACGATGTGCCGGGGTACTAATGGCAATATGACCCATGGAGGGGGCATTACCAGTGTGGTAATGCCCCCGGGAGCTCCGTTAAAGCCCTCGCTCCACTCGGGCTTCTAGCTACAGTCCCGGCAGCATTACCCAACCGTTAATGTCCCCCCTTGGGTCAAATTGCCTAAAGAAAGAACCAAGCCAGGTATCAGTAGATTATCTTGAACCTGTTCCTGATGGTCACAGTGTTGCACCAATGTGATCATTGTTAAGGATTTCATCAGGGGACACAAGCCTTGGTCTCTGCCTAGTATGCAGGGCATGGCTTAAATGATTATACCTTAATATTAGATTCAATATTGAGATGGTACACCACTCATATCACACGCCCTTTTCAAAATCACCAGGTCACCACGGACCATGAACCAGGCTGGCTTGTAAAATACAATATTTATTTATTTATTTTAAAATTCAAAATAAATCATACAAGTTAAATATGGGGCAGCAATCACCAATGGCCTGATCGTTACAATGAGAATGTGAGCAATGCACTGGGTTTAACTTACTATTTGAACATATATACAGCACAGCAAAATAGGAGCACTTTTGGTTTAGGTAAGATAGCACTTAAGTTAGAATTTCCCCATGCAATGTTCCCTCAATCCACAAATAATCAATTCTGAGTGTATAAACAGAAGCAGCAGGTAATCAGGAATGAGAGGCAAGAAAATTAATCTAAATCTGTCCTTCCCTCCCTAACTAAGAGAGAAAAACGGATTTCAAACCCCTTGCAATGTGATGAAATGACACTCGGAAATGGACATATAATTAATGAATGTGTGTTAAAAACCTTGAAGCAAATATAATTCCACACTAAAGCAATGAAGCAAAGACACTAACAATCAAAAAGAATGGATTACCAAAAGCATACAGTTCAAAAATGAGTGGGAAGTTTAAAACATATTGCAGCAAATGACACGTTAAAAACTGCAATTTTGCAATTCCCACCTGAAATTACCCAAACGGTTTTTAATAAAAACGGGTGAAATACACTGGTTTGGAGTGCGGGTTTGGTTGGGGGATAGTTATAGATCACAGGTACAATATGGAAGTGAAATTAAGTCTGTAGTTGGTAAATTGAGTGAGTTATGTAAGATCTAGAAAGGTGCACTTTGAGTCAAATGAAGGCGCGAAAATAGGAAAGGAAATCAGTTGTGGCAAGAACAGTTTTACTTTACACTAGAGTATTCAGGCAAGGCCACCAAAGAGGAACACAGTAAGAGTCAGGGTTGATTCGCGACTTCAACCCCGCCACCCCAACACCCAACCCTGGTGGAACCAGTCCGATCACTCGAAATAGGACTAATGGCTTAGAACTACACAAGGCAAAATTACTTAAGAGATGACGCTAGAACTAGGAAATCAAAGGCAGGGTTGCAAGAATGATTCTGACAGTTTGAACAAGTTAGTAGTGTAAGGATAGGATGAATTAGAGAGTGGGATAAGGACACATGCAAGACAAGCAGACTATGGATTGCTATGGGGTAGGGATGATACTTATAGTCCACTTTAGGTTGGGATTTTGGACCGTCAAGGGTTCTGGTCACTACACGGCAGGGTGCCTGGCAAACAGCTGGGCAGTTCTGGTCACCGGATGGCACTGGACTGGTAGGGCAATTCTGGTCACTGGATACTAAAGGTCAGCTGGCTGGCATGATGGCATGCAGTTAGTGGTATCAGGATGCTTCCCAAAAACACCCCATCTGTCCCCTTTGGTTATTTGGGATTTTTAGTGGGTTTTTTGAGGCCTTGCTGGAGCAGGATCAGCAATGCTTAGGTTTTGCAGTGAGCCCTGGAGTAGGGTCAGCAATGTTTTGGCCTTGTAGTTGTGATCTGGAATCTGGATGGATGGAAAAGGATGCCGGCGGAGAAAAATCAGGAAGAGTGTGTGTCTAGAGTCTTGTAAGGGACTCATATTTATAATGCATAGTGACATCATCAAAGTATATGACTGGGGCAGTGCTACTCACCGGACGGAGAGTACCCAGAGACAAGGTGCCTGGATTATTCGGACCGTTGCTTGAAGAGCTTGGTTGGGGCCTCCAACCAAACCTTCTCTCTGTAAGGGAAAGAAGATCTTTTCTGCGATATGACCCTCTGTTGTTATAGTTGTAACAGACAGAGAGACCGAACGCACAAAAGAGCGTGGAGAGATGCACCACCATGGACCCAGCTGAAAAGGAAAGAAAAGAGATAAGTAATGAAATGTAGATAGCTACTTCCCTATTTTAACAACTGGGCATTGTTACCTTGATGCTGTTCCCCCCTTATCTTGTTGAAACAGGAGTTGGACAACCGCTCCCCCTTCTAGGAAGAGAGAAACTATCAAACTTTATACTCACTGAGGATGATTAAGGATATGAAAGATTATAGGTTTCTCTTACCACTGCTGAAAACACACGGGTGATTAATGTTGACACACACAGGTGATTAATATCCAGGAAGGAAACAATGAAAGTATAAAATAAAAAAAAGGGCAGGTTAGTAGGGTTGCTTTTACCCGGACGGCATGAGGAGCGCACTAGGGACGGGATGGTGCACTTTTCAGCATAGCGTCCCGGTGTGCATTGTAAATGTAGGCCGTCCAAATAAAAAAAGATAATCCACACAGTGTTAGCACAGGGGGATTAGAGAACAACTCCTCAGAGGCACATAAAATACAATACTGATCCAACATAAAGAGAGAGAAGTGTTAATTGACAGTCTGACCCACCACTGAATAAGGCTGTACCTGTTCTCAGGACTCGGGCTGCCACTAAGAGTCAGGTCTTCCTCCTCTGCTGTGTTTCCCAACAGAGATAGAGCGGGAGCCACTGTAAGGCAGAAGCTGAGGATTCCTTGAATGTAAACAAGGTTTCAGTGCGCCGTCGGGTGCAGGTTTGCAATTTAAAGGCAGTTCGTTTATAAATGCAAGGTTCGGTACACAAAGCGAAACAAGAACAAAGAGCGTAATCCACAGACAGTCCGTTGATGAGTGCCAAGTTTGGTACACAAGGTAAACAAGGTTATGGAGCGTAATCCAAAGACAGTCCTTTGATGAGTGCCAAGTTCGGTACACAAGGCAAACAAGGTTATGGAGCATAATCCAAAGACAGTCCTTTAATGAATGCCAGGTTCGGTACACAAGAAAACAAGGTAATGGAAATGACACAGAGGTTGGAAAAGCGCTGGTTAGCCAACGGGAAACAGAAGCAGCATTCTGCAAGCTGCCAGTGACTAAAGTAATTTGGGGGCGTGACCAGCTGAACAAACGAGGCAGTAGCGCTGTGAAACTCAGGACTACAACTAATGGCTAAGCATCATGGGAGATGTAGTCAATAAGGGAAATGTTATAGCCTTCTCCAGGACAGCTGCCAGCGGTACAGGAATGGTGCTGCAACATTCTTCAAGCCGCAGCGAAGCGCTAAGCTTCTCTTAAAGGACCTAACATTGTATCTGTCCATATTGCGTGAGGACACGGACATGGGAGACCCCCTGAGCGAGTGCCGCCATGTAACAGCATCCACCCCCAAAGGAGGCGCCAACCCCCTGCGGGCATGAATGCGACATAAAAGGGCAGGGGCGTGAATGTTACCCAGCGGTTCCCAGGTCCTATCCTCCGGACCGTAACCCTTCCAATCGATCAAATAGAAAGGACGACCCCTACAGAGCCTGTAGACCAGAATAGCAGCCACCTCATTCTCATTACCACCCACTACTTGCACCGGAGGGAGACGGCGAGGGAGAAGAGTAGACAAATGACAAGGTTTGAGAAGGCATACATGAAAAACCAGATGCAGCTTCTACGATGATGGCAAGGAAAGGTGCACCGCCACAGGATTGATGACACTAGTTATAGTGAAGGGACCCACATACTTGGGGAGAGGCATGCATTTCCCAGGAATTCGCAAATGACGTGTTGACAACCAGACCTTCAAACTGCATTTGTATGCAGGAGCAGGGGCTCTGTGACGGGCCGCGTACTTCTTGGCTCTAGTCTGGGCTCGTAATAGGTGGGACCGCACTGACCTACGAACCGCATAGAGATCCCGAACACAAGCCTGGGCCACTGGATTATCCATAGGCAGTGAAGGATCTAAGGGCAACGTGGGTGGATGTTGTCCATAGAAGGCAAAGAAAGGATAAACTCCAGAAGCAGAATGCAACAAGTTATTGTAAGCGAATTCCGCAGACGGAAGCATAGACAGCCTGGTTGACTGGAACCGGAGGCAGAGACAACCCAGGTACTTCAAGCGTCACATTGAACCTTTCGGTCTGCCTGTCCGTTTGAGGGGTGACAAGCCGAGCTAAACCTGTCTTCGATGCGGAGAGACGCTGTTAAAGCCCTCCAAAAATGAGAGGTGAATTGAGAGTCACGGTCAGACAGCAAAACAGAAGGAAGAGTAAAGAAACTGAAAAGTTTCTTAGAAAAAGGAAAGCCAAAACAGGTGCAGAAGGTAATCCTTTGCAAGGAATAAACAGCCATTTTGGTAAAATAATCGATAACAACCCAGATTGTGTCAAAGCCGTCAAGCAGAGGTAGGTCAACAACAAAGTCCATAGATAACATGTACCAAGGTTTGTGCGGGACTGGAAGTGGCTGTAAGAGACCCACTGGTTTGGAACGGCTAACCTTACATTGGCAACATATCGAACAGGTAGCCAGATAGTGTATCACGTCCCAAGACATCAAAGGCTACCAGGCCCAGTGATGCAGAGCCTCCAGAGTCTTTTGTTGTCTTGAATGGCCCACAATCAAAGAATCGTGACACCATTCCAGCGCCCAGACACGAGCCTGTCCTGGAGGGATGAATAAACGTCCTTGGATATAGGGCAAATCCTGTACCATGTCCAATTGCAATTCCCTACACTCCTCAGAATGTGAGGAGACCCAATCGGAAATCAGGGACCGTAATGAGGGCTGAACTGTACATCCACAAACAACCCGACAAGGGAGCAATAGGGGGCAATCCGGTGAGGCATTGCATGGTCCCGAGGACAGACGAGACAGAGCATCAGCACAAATATTGAGACGGGCTGGTTGGTAAGTAATAGTGAAATTGAATTGAGAGAAAAAAAGGTGCCAGCGCGCCTGTTGGGCGGTAAGACATTTCATGGACTTACAGGCCAGGAGGTTTCTATGGTCCGAAAAGACAGTCACTGGATGACGTGCCCCCAGTAAATGGTGACGCCATTCAGAAAAAGCATCTTTGATGGCCAGGAGTTCCCCTTCCATGATCGGGTAGTTGCGTTCATACTGGGTAAGTTTCCTCGAGAAAAACGCAACTGGATGCGTCTCCCCCGAGTCTGGACATCGTTGTGACAAGATTGCCACGATAGCCGATCCAGAGGCATCAGCTTCCACTAGAAACGGTAGGAACGGATTAGGGTGTTGTAAGACCGGAACAGTGGAGAATGCAGCCTTCAAAGATGGATGGCAGGGATTAGAGAACAACTCCTCAGAGGCACATAAAACAGAATACTGATCCAACATGAAAAGTGAGAAGTGTTAATTGACAGTCTGACCCACCACTGAATAAGGCTGTACCTGTTCTCAGGACTCGGGCTGCCACTAAGAGTCAGGTCTTCCTCCTCTGCTGTGTTTCCCAACGGAGAGAGAGTGGGAGCCACTGCAAGACAGAAGCCAAGGATTCCTTGAATGTAAAGAAGGTTTCAGTGCACCGTCGGGTGCAGGTTTGCAATTCAAAGGCAGTCCGTTTATAAATGCAAGATTCGGTACACGAAGCGAAACAAGAAAAAAAGAGCGTAATCCACAGACAGTCCATTGATGAGTGCCAAGTTTGGTACACAATGTAAACAAGGTTATGGAGCGTAATCCAAAAACAGTCCATTGATGAGTGCCAAGTTCGGTACACAAGGTAAACAAGGTTATGGAGCATAATCCAGAGACGGTCCTTTAATGAATGCCAGGTTCGGTACACAAGAAAACAAGGTAATGGAAATGACACGAAGGTTGGAAAAGCGCTGGTTAGCCAACGGCAAACAGAAGCAGCGTTCTGCAAGCTGCCAGTGACTAAAGTAAGGGGGGCGTGACCAGCTGAACAAACGAGGCAGTAGCGCTGTGAAACTCAGGACTACAACTAATGGCTAAGCATCATGGGAGATGTAGTCAATAAGGGAAGTGTTATAGCCTTCTCTAGGGCAGCCGCCAGTGGTACAGGAATGGTGCTGCAACATTCATCAAGCCGCGGCGATGCGCTAAGCTTCTCTTAAAGGACCTAACATTGTATCTGTCCATATTGTGTGATAACACGGGAGACCCCCTGAGCGGGTGCCGCTGTGTAACAGGCAGGCGTAACTAAACACGCCTCTAACAATGGGATTGGACAAGGATGATAGTCTCTGCCTCGCTCTCAGCTGGTTGGATTTCTGGAAAATGATGTCAGATTTATGAAGTGAGTTTTACAATGTCCAAAAACCTCCCATACTTACTTTAACTAAAATCCGATTTTGCCACAAATATACATTTACACTATTGCAATCTCTTAGCAAATTATATGCACAGGTCACATATTTTGGGTAGCACATTGCAGTCCAATCCTACAGTCTGTGAGACCTTGCTTTGCCCTTCTACCAGTTTTTTGCGCTTTTCAATGGGCTTTATTTTTCTCACAATTCTATAACTTTGTACTCGGGTGTGGATTATCATAAGGGATGTATGTACACAAATTTCTTGTAATATGCCATATTTTGCCATTCCTGTCCCCAAGGTGTCAATGAATTCTACCAAGTCTTAAAAGAAAGCCCAAGAAATTATATTTAAAACTGCTAACTTTTTACATTTTTACTAATTCTTGCTGCATAGATAAAAAGTCTTTAAAGTTTATTTATAAAATAGTCTTTGGAAGCAAATAGCAGTCCATGTCACTGGATCATTCCTTTTCTTCCTTCAACTGCTACCAACTGTTATTTCCTTCAAAGCAAGGTTGGGGTTTCTCAGCTTAATTGAAGGTTTTATTGCCCCTTCACACTTCACAGGTTAGTGTCCCAGGACGTCTATTGTCCCAGCCTGGAGCAAAGACGAATGTCTGACGAACGTGTGTACTTTCTTTGTCCTGGCCCATTCAAATTTTTTCAAGCTGGCAATTATCACTTTGATGTCCTGGAAGTGTATGGTGTGTCTCCCTTCCTAGGGGGAGGTTTCAGGGCTGTGCCATCTGGAATAACTGTTTTTTTGAGAGCTTGCAAATTCAGCCCATGTGTTTTAAAATCTTTATTTTCTTATTTTGGTCCTGAATTAAAACACACCTGTGGAATAAAAATAGCCCCTGTATTTATTTTCACCAGCCACAAACCCCTTCACATTGCTAGGTAATGGCAGGCTTTCCGTCAACAGTTTACTTTTTAAATAGGCATTTTTATCCTTTAGTTTTGAAAAAGTCAATTTTTTCCACATATGTTGAAAACTGCTCGCATTTCCTTTCAAATTCAATTTTGCCATCTGACTTCCCACTATTGCCTTGCAGCCAAAGTCATTTTTTTGCAAGCAGGAGTTTTGTCGAAAGCACACATATATTGTAACTGACCTGGCTCAGAGAGTTAGAGTCTCTTTGAACTGCTGAACTTTTGGATACTTTTGGAAAGATATGAACGTGGAGTTCTTTGTTGATTTCTCTCAGAGTTGGTTTGACTGGGCCTGTCATTCAGGAGTCATGCCTGGTTTTGCTGAGGCACAATACAATATGTTGGGCATGGCAGGACCTTTTCATGCACAGTGATTTCCGAATGAACAGATGGAATTAGCGTCAAAGCAGCATTTTTGAACGGTGAAAAAACGTTTGATTTTGAAGGAGAATTTTGGGGTTTTGCAGCCAAGCAGTGCTGCGTTTTCACCTCATTACATTTATATGTTTCAGAACACACTAGCACACTCCTTCAGTGTGTCCCCTTGTTCCATCCTGCCTGAAGTGTGCTTGGCAGAACGGTGCAGCATTCTTTTTGTTGCTGCAAAAACACAGTTTTGAGGTCCTGGTGCGCACAGGAACCAGCACAGCCATTTGCTGTTTTCTGCAGACAGGCAGCTGGGTGATGTGGTGAAATGCTGTTGAGTGGGTCAATATTTCCCACAGCATCCATTGACACATCAAGAGTCCGAAAGCTGGAAATGGTAATCTGAAGAATTATGCTAATTGATGATGGTGATTTAGAATATGTTGTATTTGAAAATATTTAGGTCAATGAAAAAGTTACAGGGACTCTGTCTACTTGGAAGCAAAGTTGTAGAGCATGTATTAATTGCATGAAGGGTTTACTTTTGACAATAAGATAGTAGCTAATATACACTATTGTGGCAGGATGTTATTTTTAATATGGCTAAGTTTCATTATTTGTTCTGCTTCTCTGACATCTGGGCTTTGTGTATTTCGAATTCCAGAGCACACTGCACTCTACCCGTTTTATCTGAAGCCACTGAGTTCATAGTATTCGTCTAATATAGACATCTATCCACTAAACCTGGACGTTTCTGGGTACCACGGTACAAGACATAAAAGGGGCTTGCTGCACAAATTCAGTGACATATACTTTGTATGTACACAATTATATACCATTTACACCAGTATCACAATATTTAAAACATACAGGAATGTTAAGAGAGAAACTCCTGAAATTCACTCCAAATACGCTCTTAGATCCTTTTGACAATATTGAAAAATTCCACGATAAAAGGCACATGTTTGGGTAGTCAGATACTTTGATGGAGTAATTTTTTTAAACATATCTCCATAGAGTGGCTTTGTCACGTGCACCAGGAACATTGTGGTGTGGTTTCTGCTCAATCCACCTCTGAATTTAAGGCACAGTGCCTCATTACAAGCAGGGTGGTAAATCTGTTGGAAATTCCACCAAACAAAATCACAATTACCGCCATAGGGTCTGGTGGAATTACCGCTATATAACAGGTTGATGGGAGCTCAAACAAACGATTGGCAGTAACATTAATTTCCCCCAGTAGAATTACAGCTGAAAATCAATTTACAATGGTAAATCTGACAAATTTCATCAGAATTACTGTTACCGCCAGAAAGATAGAGGAATTACTGCTGGGTGAAAATAGCATCAATCTGCAAACGGGAGGCTCAGCGGCAGACATCTTTAAAAACACAATCCATCTTCAATCCACCATTTCCCTTTAGCATCCAGCTACCAAACCCAAAGGAAACATGGCAGGATACAAGGGCAAGACAATGGTGCCAGCATTGAGGGCCCACAAACCCAAATTCAGTGAGGCAGAGCTGCCGGTATTGGCAGATGAGGTGGTGGCCAATGCTGATGATCTGTTTGGTGCAAATCAGCACAAAACATCTCTCCTCCGCAAGAGCACAATATGGCCCAACATAAGGGACAAGGTAGTGGCAGTGGCCACTGTCCATTGGGATGTGGAAGACTGCAGAAAGAGGTGGAATGACCTCAAGGCGCGTGTCCATAGTCTCTTCGCCACTCATCACCGTGAGATGACTACCACTGGAGGAGGCACAGTGGAGCCAATGCACCTTACCCCCTGGGAGGAAAGAGTGGCAACCATCCTTCACATGGAAGGGATAGAGGGATCGTAGCAGCAGAGGTGGGAGCACCAAGCCAATCAGAACCCGTAGAGTCAGAAAACATACCATACAGGCAGGGAAATGTGAAGGCAGTGCATGTGTCCCATGCAGCATTCGGCTAACACACAGGTGACAAGGTTGATGATGAGTGCCTTGCTGACACAGGAATACATATGACGACACATTCCATTTGTAAACATGGAAGCTGCACCATGTAGCAAAAAATGAAATGGAAACAAATGTGATTACTGTAGACATCAACAGAGTAGTCACATCATGCACCCATGACAGCTAGAAATGTACAATGTCATCAGCAGCAACCCAGAAATACCCCGGGTCATGCCACATGCACCATGTCAGATGATTGTAATTACCAGGCACCCACACATGAGCCAACACGCGTGCCATACAGCATCAATAAAGTAATCCACCCCATGTGTCGGAGTACTATCACAAGCATGGCAGGACACATAGAGCTGGAGAGACACCCTCCACAAAGGTAGTCCTAGTACTGTAACCACCTGCGGCAACCCTGGGGATACAATCTAGCAGTCACACCAGGACAATGGCACACATGCGCCCTGTATGAGTTATAGACCAGCTAAGTAATGTTGAAGGTGTATAGGCAACGCACACCCCTGCGCACAGTGCCCATGACAGGCATGAGACCCAGCTACATAGGTGGGTCCAGGCCCCTGACCATTCCCTGTGTTCTGTGCATGTACATGCCACAGTATACATTACCACTGATTCTATATCTTTACTCTCATTACAGGCACAAGGGTGAAGGCACCAGTGGCAGTGATGTAGCGACTCCACATGCCATGCCCATCAACACAACAATAGACCCTGCAGCCCCAAACACCTCTTCTGCCACCCAGGCACTCCAGACATCAGGCAGTCAGTGCAAGACTACAGCCACAAAAAGCTGGATCAAAGGTCTACCTGTAAGCTGCTGCCACCACTATCGGCATTGTAACCCACTTAGTGACCTCTGCACCAGCCACTGCCACCAAGCTATCTGCCCCCACCTTCGCTGCTGCATGCACAGCTGCCTCAGCTGCCCCTTGCTGGTTGTACTATCCGTCACCTCAAATGCCAGCAGTGTGGCTGAGTCAAGTCAAGCAGCATTACCACCGGTGACCACTACTACCAGGCACCCTTTATAGTTCTCCAGCATCAGTTCTTTGTCACTGGTCATGGGTGGGGCTGGAGTTGACCTGCCCTCATACAGGCCAACCATTCCAGGCTTTGGTTCTCCTGTGATCAGTCCTCCCCAAGCCCCTGTTGTTGTAGCCCTGATGTCACTCACAAAGCCTGATTACGGTGCTGATACTTCGGACAGTGGTGATGCAGCAATCTTTGAGAGTGATCTCACACCCACCACCTCACCTGTTCGCCCACCTGCTGTCCTGTCCAGTGATGCCTTATCTGCCATCTGGGAGAGGCTCGCAAGAATGGAACAGTTGCAGGAGAGAATGGAAGAACTCACAGAGCTATACCTGCAGCAGGCACAGGCAATGTGGGGTACTGTGCACAGAGCTACAACGAGAATAGCCAGTAAAATGGCATGTCAGTGCCGACACCTCTCAGATTCTACAGCGGTTAATACTGTGGTGAGCCAGAAGGTGCAAGACCTTACCAAGGCACTGTCATCTGGCCTGGAAAATATGCAGTGGGCAATTCTCACGATGCAACACATGCGTGGCTTGGAGTCTGTCAGCTCTGCCTTTGTTACCCCCACCGAAGGGTCACAAGCAGGGAGTCCCTGTAGGAGGTTGTTGTGCACCACCACTCAGACACCAAAGGCAACTTCTGGCCAAGAGAAGCACTGTAAAAAATTATTGCCTAACAACAAGATGATATTGGGGATACAGGGAGGTGGGATGGCATGGGTTTTGGGGATTGAGGGAGGTGAAAGGGCATGGGTGTTGGTGATTGAGGGAGGTGGAAGGGTTTGGGTGTTGGGGATTGAGTGAGGTGGGAGGGCTTGGGTGTAGGGGTTTGAGGGAGGTGGGAGGGCATGGGTTTCACAGACTTAATAAATGGAGTTTGTATCACATATGGTAACCACCTGCATTAGCACGTACCCTAGCGAAAGCTGAACAGCCTATTCTTGTCTTGCACCCTGCTTGTGTTGCCATAGTTTAAAATAGCCTGCATTTAGCACGTACGCTAATGAAAATTGAACAGCCTATTCATGTCTTGCACCCTGCTTGTGTTGCCATAGTTTGAAATAGCCTGCATTTAGCAGGTACACTAATGAAAGCTGAACAACCTATTCATGTCTTGCACTCTGCTTATGTTGCCATAGTTTGAAATAGCCTGCATTTAGCAAGTACCCTAGCGAAAGCTGAACAGCCTATTCTTTTCTTGCACCCTGTTGGTGTTGCCATAGTTTGAAATAGCCTGCATTTAGCACATACCCTAATGAAAGTTGAACAGTCTATTCATGTCTTGCACCCTGCTTGTGTTGCCATAGTTTGAAATAGCCTGCATTTAGCGAGTACCCTAGCGAAAACTGAACATCCTATCCTTGTCTTGCACCCTGTTTGTGTTGCCATAGTTTGAATTACCTGCTTTTAACACGCAAGCTACTGTTAGCAAAATTGCCTACATGGGGCAAAGTACTTCAGAACTGCCTTTAAGGTCTCAGCCCACAAAAGCAAGCCCGCCCTCTTACTAAATTAAGTCTTACACTATACTCGCTGACCTACGTACATTCTATGTTGCACAGAGGGCAAACAAACTACATACCCAACCGCAGCATACCACCACCACGGCATAGCACCTCCATGGCACCTGACATCATTTGCACTCTAGTTGTCCTCCTCCACATCATCACCTTCACAATCCTTATAGACTTAAATGCAAACATGCTTCCCCCTACCACTGCACCACACTACCCAACAGCCCTCCACATCACACACAATTTGCCCAACACCACTCACAGAAACCACCTACTAGGATATCGCACCTCATCACACACCACTAACCCTAAATCTCCCAGCTCCTCACTCGTCACACACAACAAGCAACTCGACAAACACCACACGCATCCACTCTGGCCATACCCTTCCCAAAACCTGCCACTACCCACCATATCTAATCTGAAATGTGCCCTCATTAATGCCAGATCGTTCATAGCACATGCCTTGGAAATAGCAGACCTCATACTAGCCAACAACCTAGATATCCTTGCTATCACAGAAACTTGGCTCCATCCAGCAGCTGGTCCTCACCTTATGCTTGTTATACCAGAAAACTACAACATCATGAGAACAGACAGGACTACTAGCAAAGGGGGAGGTATTGCCATCATTTCCGAAACACAACTAGGTCTACGAGAATTCACTCCGCTGCCCTTCCCATCAAGGGAGCTCATGTCCGCCAAACTGCCCATCTCCTCTCAAAGCACAATACTAATACACTTGTTCTACAGGCCCTCCGGATTATCATCAACATTCGAAGAAGACATCTCTAACTTATTAGCACACCAAACTAAACAATCCTCCAAAATTCTACTACTAGGAGATCTCAATCTAGGATTCAAAGACCCACTAGACTCCCACGCCTCTATGATAGAACAATCCCTTCTCAACCTAGGATTCAACCAACTCGTTTCAGAGCCCACCCACTGCAAAGGTAGAACCGTCGATTGGGTCGCTCACCTAAACTGCAAACTCAACATACTATCCAATACCCAGTGTGCCTGGTCAGACCACCACATCATTCACTTTAAACTAGAAGCCTCCCATCTTGCCCAGTCGATGCAGGCCCAAGCACCCCCAGCCATTACTAGAAACAATAAGTCCATCACCTTGGAGACCCTCCGCCCCTCATCCAACCCATCATCAATCCCATCTCTGACAGTGAGTCAGACCCAGAAACACTAGTCGACTTGTTCAACAAAAACCTTCTGCTAGCACTTGACCATATAGCCCCACTTAAAACCAGGAAAGCCAAACAACCCAGCCACATAAACAAATGGTTCACCCCAGAATTAAAAGCACTTAGAAAAACCAAAAGATCGCTAGAATCTAAATGGATTAAAGACCCTACTCCTCAAAATAGGTCCCTTTTCAAAACAGCCGCAACCAATTACAAAACAGCCATCATTAAAACTAAAAGCGACACATTTAACAACAGAACACAAAATGCCATCTCAAATGTGAAAGAAATCTTCACAATCCTCAGGGAACTGGAATCCCCCAGATCCCCACAGGCCACGTGTCACAAAGACGCCTCATGGTGTGCTAACATCCAGAAGGCACTTCTGGACAAAATAACACTAGTCCAAAACAAAATTGAAACTAAGAGAACTCTCCTAGCAACCAAAGGCTCCACCACTGCCCACCACAATCCAGGACCTAAAAACCCCAAACTCTTTGAATTCTCACTGGTCACCACCACACAGTTTGAATCCATATTTGCCAGTCTCAAACCTACCAAATATGAAGGAGATATCTGCCCAGCTTCCATCATCAAAGAAGGAGCCAAAGACTTTGCCCCCTTCATCACATCACTGATCAATTCTTCTTTTGCCTCGTACTGCTCCTAAGAATCGCAAAGATGCCTGGGTCAAACCTCTGGTTAAGAAACCCACCCTAGACCCCGACATTCCCACAAACTACCGCCCCATCACTACCGTCCCATTCCTGCTAAAAATCCTTGACAAAGCTGCATATATTCAAATTCAGAACCACCTTGAATCCCACAACCTTCTAGGGCTCCGTCAGTCGGGCTTCAGACCAAGACATGGCACTGAGACTGCCCTGCTTGATCTGAAGATCCAAATGTATGAGGCAAAAGACAAAGGCCACCCGTCCCTACTCCTACTACTGGACCTCTCTGCGGCATTTCACTTAGTTGACCATAGCATCTTAACCTCGCACCTAATGGATCCAATCTTTCCTTTCCGAAAGATCCATGAGGGTATTTTCAGACACCGCATCAGCAGACTCCTCTCCCATAACATGCGGAGTTCCCCAAGGCTCCTGCATCTCCCCTACTCTCTATAACATCTTTACCAAGATATTATTCGACCTTCTATATGACATGAATGTACCTTACAACAACTACGCTGACGATACTCATCCTCATCACTCTCTCTGGCACATATGAGACCGATTCTTCCTGCCTCAACGAAATCTACAGCAAAATACAAGACTGGATGGCCAAGCATGGCTTGTGTCTTAACGACGACAAAACAGAGCTTCTACTCATTGGATCCAGACAACGCCTCAGCACACTTAACCCCCAATACAACTCCTTCAATATAGATGGAAATGTCATCAAGGTTTCCAACAATGCCAAAACCTTAGGGGTCTATCACGACTCCACTTTGTCACTTTCTAGACAAGTAAACTCTACAGCCTCCTCATTGGCCTACACCACTAAGCTTATAACTGCCTGCAGACCATTCCTGTCTACAAAAAGCTGCATCACACTGGCCAGGGCCCTTATACTTTCCAAAATCGATTACTGCAATTCCCTCTACCTAGGCACCAGTAAACAAAACATCCAAAAGCTCCAAATATTGCAAAATAATGCTCTTAGAGCAGCTCTCAACATACCACATCTCGACCACATCTCCCAAGCCAGACAGTCGGCCAAATGGCTACCCATAAAGGACAGAATCACCTTCAGAACACTCATGATCACACACACATTTCTCACAATACTGCCCTCAAATATCTGGCTGACAAATTTGCATGGAATAACACTTCAAGGCCCACCAGAACCAAATATGCCCACTGCTTGAGCATCCCCAAATTCAGACTCCAAAATTCAGGAGGAACTAGCTTGCCTGTTCTACCAGCAAAAACATGGAACTTGGAGACGAACCTTCCTTCCTAGCATTCCGATTCAAAGTGAAATCCCGGCTCCTCTCTCTGACAACCAATCCCTAGCTTACAACCACTATACTTACTTATCTCTGTAAATATGTACATTTTATACCACTGCACCTATTGTTTAGTGTGACATGTAAACCTTAGCACTCGTCTGATTCTCACTATTTATTGTATACCACCTTTTTCACTAGTGTACCTTTTTATGTACCTACTCATGTATAACATGTCTGTAACTTTTCTGTAACACTCCTTCTAAGCCAAGCGTCTAGCTACCTCAGGGTTCAGCACGCTATACAAACAAATAAATCAAATCAAATCAGTAGTCTTTTGGGTAATGTCATTAATTTTAATGCAGTAATTGACTATTTACAATGTGTATTGTGGATATTGGTTTCAGAAACAATTGTCTGTCAATTCTTGATGCTGTATGCGCCCCTCCCTTGCTTCTTTATGGCCATCCTGTGTTGGTCTGCCAGCCCATGTCTCGTCACCCTCCTCCTTTGAGTTTGCCGGTGCCACGTCCTCCTCAGCAGGCAATGGTATATTCCTCCTGATGCACATATTATGCAGCATCACACACAAGGACCATCTTCCCAACCTTCTCTGGACTGTACATCCACTGGATTCCCCATTAATCCCTGCACATTCCAATGGTTGCTTTGCATGTTGCAGCCTGTGCTGTCTTTTACTTGCCATTGTGGTGCATTTGATGTGTGCGTGTGACAGTGTGTTTGCTTCGTGTTTTGTTTTTCTCTGGACAGTTGTGTGCCACAGGGTATGGCTGGGTGCTTTCCTTTCAGCTACCATGGGTGGTAATCTGGGCAATGCATTGTCAGTTATGGTGTCCTATGCATTCTGGGACTTGTGGTCCCTTCAGTCTAAGTGCATGGCATGTGGGGTTTGTGAGGCCATATGTATCGTGCCCCAGGATACTTCGTGCTACATGTGCATCTTTGCACCTCCCCCCTTCACATCCACATTCACCAAGTGTGCTCTTCTCTGTGGGTCTCCGTGTATGCAGGTAGGGCGTTACTTCGTAGAACCATGGCATTGTGACTTGAACCTGGGAAACGTGTGCAGCAGTGGGTCATAGTGAGGTCTGCTTTGCATGGACATTGCAGATTCGGGGAAAAGCACTGCGCTCCATCACCTCCGCCTGGGCCCTGTGAGTCCCGTTGTTGCTGCCGGTGTGCTATCCTCTATAAGTCAATATAGAGTAGGAGTCCTTGGACATCATAGTTGCCAACTGCCATGGTGCTTGGAAATGAGTTTGCGGAAGGTGTGTCCCTTACATACCCTATTTGAGTCAGTTGGCTGAACCTCGGCTTCATTTTCTTGACTTGGATGCATTTACCTCCACCTGATAGGTGGAGGTAACTGTGCCCATCTTTGGTTGGAATTACCACCCTTTTTTAGTGGTATTTTGCCAGAATTTCCACTTGTAATACAGTGGCATTACTATTTTATTCCTGGCTGTAATTTGGCTGGCGGAATTAGCGCTCTGGCTAATTTTGCCGGATTTCAGCAGTTATACCACTGGTACTAATTCCACCAGTGGAATTAGCGCCCATTTCCTTGAATGCTTAATTCGGCACAGTGGTAAAAGTGGTGGTAACAGAAGTACCACCACTTTTACCACTTACCGCCCTACTTGTAATGAGGTCCAGTGTCTCTTTAGTTCATGAAGCCCATACAGGCATTAAAACCAATATGAATTTCACTCACAGCCAAAGAGTAAGCAAATCTTCTATTCCTCCGATTCAGTCATATATGACAAAGAGCTTTTTTATACATTAATGAGAATACATGTCAAGAATCTGTCTCATGGACAGCCACTTGGAATGAGCAAATAAAGAGATATCAAACCTTATTCAAGGCATGCATGCATCCTTTCTCGAAGTGGCCATCGCTGAGCTCCATCTGCATTCTGTCATGTGGGTCCTGTGAGGTTGTCGACAAGACCGTGATCCTTTCTTCATCAAGTCAGGGTCGTGCAACTGTCCAGACTCTGCCGACTTGCCGGACCCAAAAAAAGGTGTGTGACGAATCTCCGGATTTCATCCCCATTCTCCTAAGGGAAACCCCTTGTCATATGGCCTGGGTGATGCAGCCATAAAACCCCCTGGGGCTGGCAATCTAAGTGAGAATCACATGGGGAGGGAGTTCCCCTATGGACTTGGGGGCGATATTCCAGAGAGAACATGGTATCCACCTTACCCATCCGAGGTAAACACCCAGGACCCAACTCACCAATCCTCCATATCCTATTGTCGTGATGAAAAAGACCATCCTTGTATGACAAATGTTCCGAAATACCCCCTTTTGACTCTGATTCAAAGTACAGGGACGAGGAAGAGGGCCAGAGCGATGAAGAATACCTGGAGAAACCAAGCTATGTGCTCTAGTTGTTGTACTGATCCTATTGGTGCCAGGACATTCAAAACCAATCAGTGTAGAGAAAGATATAGTCTTCCTCCCCTCAACACGAGTCGAGAAACTGGAGAGCTGCAGGCAGAACCCATGGCGCAGAAAGGCTCAGAGAGACGGTGTCCCAATGAGAGGCACTTACAAAAGGGTGCCACTGTGCGATGGTCGAGGCAGAAGGAAGGACAGAGCCTTCCCACAGGCCGAGCGGACTGGGAAGCAGGAAAAATGCAACCAGAGTACAGAGTTTAGCCAAAGAGCCCAATTGAGATCGTGAGAGACCGGAAAGTCACCACGAGAAGCCAGTGAGTGCATAGAAGGGAGTTGGGGCACTGGGCATTGCATGGGGAGCAAGGGGGGTTGAGAAGCTGGGTCGGAAACCCATCCCTCACTCAGAAAAGGAGATATCTTCTTCGTAGCAGTACTTAAATGAGAAAGCAAACTTACGAAAAGCAAAGTATCGAAAGCCGCACCGGCAAGATAATGAAATTGTATGAGACTGTGAATGTTGGTTAGGTCCTGGCAGGAGAATATACCAGGCAGGAAGATCTCGAGTCTAGGACCTGTACCCAAATGTATGAAAGAGAGTAACCAAAGTCCTGGCAGCAGAGTATACCAGGCAAGAAGATTGTGAGTCTGGGACTCACACCCATTTTTGTTTGAACTGTCATGTGCATGGTGACATCAAGAGGGGTGAGTCATCCTCTTGATCGTATGAAACCAGGGGGAAGGAGTTATTCCCACTGGTCCTGTGGAGAATGTGGAAATACCAGGAGAAGATGAACTACCTCTTGTAATTGTGAACATTTGTGCATCTGCTATGTAGGGGAAAGGACACCATACCCTGATATTGACTGTGAGTTTTGAAACATTAAGAGTGACAACACAACTTCTTGGCTTTGTGAATATTAGTGCCTATGGTGACCAGGGGAAGCGAGACAGTACCTTGGTGTTGACTGGGTGTTGGAAAAACCAAGAGAAGGAGAACTACCTCTTGTTTTTTTGTGAACATTGTGACAAAAGGCAAGAAGTATTTTCTTCTGCTTCTTGAAAAACCTTTTTGTTTTGAAGCTGTGAACTTTACTTTTCCCCTTTTTTGCTGCATCTGGAGCAGTGGAACGAACACTGGAGATTACTCAGAGGAAGGGAGTAATTCCTCTGCAGTTAGGAGTCCCAGTTTCCCCTTTGTATATTTTAAGTGTAAGGGTCGGAAATAAGCATTTTGGACACAGGATGGTGGACTATGTTAGGGAGAATTCTCATTTTATGGCTAATTTCCCTCACCTAGTGAGTCCCCTAGCAGCTTTGCTGGATTTCTGGAGTTTATTTTTTTTCACTTGGTAAGTGTGTGAGCTTTTCCCCCACTCTTACCCATGTTTGCCATGTGTCTTCTACCTGTTTTTGTGATTGTGGCTCTGGAGTACACCACTTCAGTAGTCCCCTTCTTTTGTGTGTCACACAGCACCTTCAGTGCAGTGACACAGGGTTGTCTTTTATACTTCCCACCGACTACATTTCTGAGGCTGACTACAGTCCCCCAGAAAAGAGTAAAGTTGCCATTAACTTTATCTAGTCATTTAACCATAGATCCAGTACACCCCATTTTACATGGAGTACTGGAAAGGGTTACTCTGTATCCCTTTTTATCTGTACCTCCTAGAGCATTGTTTCGCTCTTTTAACATTTACACTTGGCTGGTGGCAGTGGTATCTACCCTAACTTTTCTACCACGATTATATTAAATAAACGTGGGATTGTTTTAGGCTATTATATTAGCCTCGAACATAAACCCGCTTGACCAAATACTTTTTCTTTTGGCTCCGGTCGGGTTTATTCGCCATTTCTTTTTGTTAAAGTCCTTCTTGTGTTTTACTTTGCATAGCAAACCAGGTTTGCCTACTTTGTTCACTGTCTTTTGGCGGGCTTCTGCCAAGAAGCCCTCCTTCAGGCGCCTGGGTCTCTAGGTGGGCTGAATGTGAGGGAGGGGTGTAGTCACCCCCTGCACAGGGTATCCTAGGAAAGCCAAGTCACACTTTGCCATGATTGGCTGAAGTGGTTGTCCGGGCTGGACAACCCCCCTGCTGCATGATTGACAGCCAGGCTGTGTGAATGGGGGATTTTCGCATAAAAGGCAGGTCTCTTTGGGCTAGAAGTCAGAGTCGCCAGTGGAACTACAAGGAACCAAAGAGAAGCGGAGAAGAAGACGGCTGCTGCAACTACCCCGTCCCGGTGAAGCCCTGCTGCAGTCCTGAGCTATCTACCCATTCGACGACCAGAGAAGATCCAGTCCGGAGTCTTCTTCCCTTGAGCATGGTGGGGATAACCAGCTCATCTTTCACAGCCAGAGGATCCTATTCTTGGTAGAAATCTCTGCACACTGCTGTAGTGGTCCGATTAGCCATCTGAAGAGCCTCTCCTGTTTTTAAGGAGCGCACCTTTTATTCACCGTCGCTGCTGCCGGCTTCATCCCTGTGTGGTGCAGACTCCTCCAGACGCCCTCCTTCACACTGAAGCTCCAGGAACCGTGGGTCTGCAGGAAACCAACAGGAACAACCGCTGTGGCACAAGCTTCTTCATTGAATAAGGTACTGTGTTCTGCTTGAGGAATTAGGGTGAACCCCCTTTTCATCATCTTCAAGGCTTGCCCTTGTTTTCCATCCTTCTTATAACTTTTGCTTCCTCTGTTGACAATATCTAAGTACTCCTGGCAACGTTGAATCTTGAACTGTCCTACTGTGTGATCCTCGACAACAGGAACCCGGTTCCACTTGACAATGGCTCCGGCCTATTGACTCTTGAATTCCGTTAAATAGTGTTCTCTGATTCTGTCTGCCTTGACAAAAGTATTGCCTATGATTTTTGCCCCCAACTCTCTCTGGTTAACTCAGGTGCTAAGTGTGTTTTTGCCCCAGTAACATTTCTTGCCGCGGATACTCGTTTCTTTAGTAAGACCGAACTGTCATTACTGTCAAAACGTAATCGCAAGTGTATTCCCGGTAACGTCTCTTGTTTCATAACACCGGTCCGTTAAAACATAGGGTACTTACCTTGAGTTAGAATGTACCAAAGTTAATTGGTTGGTTGTAGTGTATTTTACGTGGGGTTTTGAATTAATAGAAGTGTTGTGTTTATAACAGATTGTTTAAAAATAAATGTACTTATATTTTTTACCTGAAACTTTGAGTCAGTGTTTGCTTGAGTCACAGTAATTGTGGTCCCTTTGTGTAATCTCTGCTACTTCTCATATACTCTTGAGATAAGCCTGGCTGCTCCGCTACTGCTACCACTTTAACATAATAGTACAGGCTTGTACCAAAGGTAAAACTTGTATTGCCACCTGTAGTCTTAATTGTGTGTAGTGGTCCCTAACAGCACTGCACAGGATTCTGCCTAACACTGGTGTACAGCGGTGAGGATTTGGAAGTAGAGTGATTACACTTAGAGTGCTACTGTTGCTTGGGTTCAGCTGACCACAAGGCTAACACCACTAATTCTATCTTACTGAGAAATCATGTCAAATATGGAAAGCTACACTGAAGAGGGTCTCTTAAACTACACTGCTGAGGTTTTTAGAACCATGTGTAGAGAGAGGAGTCTCTCTGGTAAAGGCAAGAAATCCAAATTGGTTGCAAAGATAATAGGAAAACAAAGTCTGGAGGGAGGGTCAGAAGGGCCTACCCCTTCAGCAAATGTGGATACTGATGTTTCTGATTCCGAAAGTATTACTTTAGAAGAAGTAGATGAGTCCTTGTTAGGAAACCCTACAACTCCTTTGCCTGCTCAGAAAGCACAACCTCTGTCCACAGGGACCACCACAGGTCCTGCACTTACTCCTGAGTTTATTGCACTTGAGAAAATGAGACTTGAATTGGAAGTGAAACGTATTGATGCACAAACTGTCATGCAACATCAAGAGTTAAGGCTCAGAGAAATGGAGCTGAATCATGAACTAGAGATGAAGAAATTGTCTGTAGAAAATGCTTCTCTCCCAGAGTCTTCTAGGTCTTCCAGCCCTAAGAGACCCTGTATGCCAAAGGAAATGATTGGTATGTATGAGACTAAGCTTGATGTTTTGGATAGGTTAGCAATGTTTGAGTACAATCATGGAATTCAAGGTATCTCAGGGAATCAGCTGATTCCCTGGCCTTTCTCTAGGCTTCCCCCTGTTGCAAGTGATGCTGTAATGGAGTTGGGGGAGGAGGATAAACAGGATTATGAGTGTGTGAAACTAGCATTAATAGCTGGGTTTGGGATGACCCCTTTCCAGTATCTTAAGAGGTTTAGAACCCTCAAAAAGCATGATGGTACCCCTTGGGCTACCTGAGTGTGTGAATGTTTGAAAAACGTAGATGGTTGGGTTAAGGGTTACAAAGTGAACACTTATGAAGGTTTGAGGAATCTTGTGATGTTGGAGTCTATTTTTGATGTCTGCTCTCCTGAGCTTAGACAGCGATTGGCTGATTCAAAGGAGATGGATCCTAAGAAACTAGCTAAGGCTGCTGACTTGTGGGTTGCCAACAGGGCTACTCACAAGGGTTCTGGGGCTACTCAGAAAAAGGATGAGGGGAAGCAGCCCAAGAAAGACAACAAAGAGAATTCCAATAACTCCAATACAAAAGAGGGCCACAAACATAACCAGTGCGAGCCACCAGGGAAACCCAACCAGGGTGAGCCACCGGGGAAACCGAATCAGGCTAGTGTACCATCTGGTCCCAAACCAGATGGAGGTCAGAACAAGCCCCCATTCCAGAGAGCATTTGGGAAATAGATTTGTTTGAAGGTTAACTGACCATGTGAAAGGAGATCCCAGATGTAAGGGTAAACCTTCAGGGGTCCACACTGTCTCCTTAGCCTTCTCCCAGGTGGATGAAGTACCTATAGCCAGTGGAAACTTTCAGTTACTAGCTGATGAGCCCATGGGAGTCTCAGCTAGTGTTTCTTTAGTGTCCTTGGGTCTTTGGGAACAACAGAAGTTAGATGTCTATAACTCAATCCCAGATAATACTAAATAGTATTACAAAGATAGTGTACTTGTGAATGGTCAGTAAACCCCTGCCATCAGAGACACTGGAGCCAGCATAACTGTGGTTGATGAATGTTTTTTCAAGGTTGAGGATGTTGCTAAGGCACCCAAACACCTAACCAAGTTAGCTGGAGGCCCTGTGCAAATGGTTCCCCAGTTACCAGCTGTCATGACCCACAGGATGTGCCCCTTTTGGTCTTCCTGGTCCTTATCGCAACGGGCCTTGCATTCCCTGACACTCCCAATATGGCCGTCCAGCGTGACATGCCTTCCGCGGTCTATACATTGGACGTAACGTATTCTACTAATAGACCGCACCCCTGCGGCTCCGCGCGTCTCAATGCTATTGCCAAGTAGCGATCAGACGTGTGCTCCGTAGTTCGCAGTATTGCTTTCCTGGTTAGTAGCTTTTCTACTTCCATTCCTTGCCCCTTTCCCTTTTCCTCTTGCTTCCTGGACTCTTGCGCCATCAGCACGTCTTCTTCATTTCCCGGATCCCCAGATTGCTGCATCCTGGAATCTTAAACGCACGAGTCGGAAGAGACTCACTCAGCCTTATTCAAGTCCAGGTCTGTCCGCAAGAAGACACCGCCCACAGAGTCCAGCAAGGATTGGTCTCAGGTGAGAAGGGGGGAACTCCGTGACACCAGCTCTCATCCAGTGTAATGACATGACTGTCAGAATACCTGTAAGTGTGCAAAATAACGTACCTGGGAGGGTTCTGCTGGGTAATGACCTTAAAAATCTTGAAGTTGTGTCTAGTACCCCCAGACCCCCCAGTAGAAGGAAGCAGGAGCTCACTAGGTCTGCAAGGGAGAGAACCTTGAGAGTCTCTCCTGGGACATGATAGAAGAAACTATCACCCCAAGTCCACAGGACGTACTTACTGCTATTGCAGGACAGAAAGAGACAAAGGGGAAACCCAAGTCTGCCAGCAAGAAACCAGCAAGCACTCCTGTGCCCAGAAGGACATCTCCAAGACTGTCCAAAGTCACATCTGTGACTCCTCCACCAGCTGAGGCTGAGTGTGAGGTTGAACCCTGTATGGTTCAGCTAGATACTGAGGAATCAGATCTAGAAGAAGATCCTACTCCGGTAGGAGATCTTGACCCTGTTGACCATCCTGTGCTTCAGTCTTTACTGGTAGAAGGTGGACGACCCAACAGGACAGATTTCAGCAAAGGACAAAGAGAGTGTCCTACCCTTGAAGGTCTTCGCCTACAGGCAGCTTCTCAGCTCAATGGGACTGAGCCTGAGAAGTATAGGTTGCACTGGGAAGATGGCCTCTTCTACAGTGAACCGACTGAGTCAACCCCTGGAGACTGCAAGAAACTTGTAGTACCTCTAGTGAACAGACTCCAGTTTCTGCAGTTAGCCCACGAGATACCTTTGGCTGGTCACTAAGTTTTAAGAAGACCAAGGAAAGGCTCTCTCTTTGCTTCTACTGGCCTAAAATGGGTTCAGAAGTAGACAAATTCTGCAGAAGCTTCCACACTTGCCAAACCTCTGGCAAGAGTGGAGCCAAGAATGTGGCACCCTTGGCGCCTCTCCCAGTGGTGGGAGTTCCTTTTGAGAGGGTGGGATTGACATTGTTGGTCCTCTTGACCCTCCCACATCTTCAGGCAACAGGTTTATCCTGGTTGTAGTGGATCATGCCACTAGATTTCCTGAAGCCATACCCATGAGGACTGTTACAGCTCCAGCTGTGGCTAAGGTCCTACTTGGTATTTTTACCAGAGTAGGTTTTCCTAAAGAGGTGATATCTGACAGGGGATCAAATTTTATGCCCCACTACATGCAGGCCATGTGGAAAACCTGTGGAGTCACCTACAAGTTCTCAACTACCTCCCATCCCCAAACCAATGGGTTGGTGGAGAGGTTTAACAGAACTAAGAAGAGCATGATAGGTGCTTTAGAAGAACCCCTTAGAAGAAAGCGGGACCTTCTACTGCTATGCCTTCTCTTTGCATATAGAGAAGTCCCTCAGGAGGGAGTAGGATTCAGTCCCTTCGAACTTCTCTATGGCCATCCAGTCAGAGGTCCATTGGCCCTGATTAAGGAGGGGTTGGAGAGTGCTCCTTCCCCCAAGCCAGTCAGAGTGACTGGTCTCTGAAGGAGAATGTCACACATGATGGCAGGGGCAAGTGATAACTTGAAGGCTGGTCAAGCTCTGTTCAAACATTGGCATGACCAGAAGGCTAACATGGTTGAGTTCTCTCAAGACCAGCTTGTTCTTGTTATGGTCCCCACAAGGCAGAGGGCCTTGCAGGACAAATGGATAGGACCCTTCAAAGTTGTGGGTAAACTTGGAGAGGTGAACTATCTGGTGAACTTAGGCAATCCTAAGGAGGCTCCCAGAGTCTTTCACACCAACCATTTAAAGGCTTATGTCTCTAGACCTGACATAAGAGCTCTGCTTCTAGCTTCAGCTAGTAGGAGGAAGAGAGTGAACCTCTGCCTGACCTCCTCAGAGGCTTACCTTTAGATGAGCAAGTGGAAGGAGTTAATCTCTCTTCCAGTCTCACATCTGACCAGCAGGATGAGTGCAAGTTACTGTTGAATCAGTTTGCCACCCTGTTCTCACTTTCACCAGGCTTCACCCCTTGGGGACAGCATGACTGTTGACTGTTTGCCTGTCAAAGGCAGGGGGCACGGGATGTCAGACAATGTAAGATCCCATATAAGGAATGAGGTCAACAAGATGCTTGATCTTGTGGTTATAGAGCCCTCTACTAGCCCATGGTCTAGCCCAGTTGTGCTTGTACCAAAGGCAGGATCCAAGGAGTTGAGGTTCTGAGTGGACTATAGAGTTCTAAATGCAGTCACAAAGACTGATGCCCATCCTTTACCTAGGACAGATGAGTTGGTGGACAAACTTGGTGCAGCCAAGTACCTCAGAACATTTGACCTAACGTCAGGCTATTGGAAAATAGCCCTGACAGACCATGCCAAGAAGAAAACTGCATTCTCCACCCCAGCTGGTCTTTACCAATTTAAGGTAATGCCTTTTGGACTAATGAATGCACCTGCTACATTTCAGGGGATGGTCAATCAAGTTCTGAATGGAATGGGGGACTTCTGCATGGCATACTTGGATGACATTGCAGTATTCAGCCGTACATGGAAAGAACATATTGAACACCTAGGATATGTATTGCAGGCTCTGGAACAGGCCCATCTGACCATAAAGGCAAGTAAATGTCAAATTGGTCAGAGTACAGTGGTCTACCTTGGACATGTGGTAGGAGGAGGTGCAATAAGGCCATTGCCTAGCAAAGTACAAGCTGTACAAAACTGGGCCACCCCTATTACTCAAACCCAAGTGAGGGCCTCCTTAGGTCTCACTGGGTATTACAGGAACTTCGTAGAGAACTATGGGACCATAGCTTCTCCCTTGAATGTCATCTCCTCTCCCAAATTCCCCAAAAAGGTCAGATGGAATGAGGAGTGGAATCAAGCTTTTGAAGGTCTGAACAAAGCCCTTTGTCAAGCTCCAGTCCTAAGAGCCCCTGACTATCACCAACCCTTCATTGTACAAACTGATGCTTCTAATGTAGGTATAGGTGCAGTACTTAGTCAACTGGATGATAAAGGTAGGGGACACCCCATTTGTTTCATCAGCAGGAAGTTAAAGGATCCTGAGACAAGGTGGGCAACAATAGAACGTGAATGTTTTGCTATTGTGTGGTCACTGAAGAGGTTCAGACCATACTTGTATGGATCTACCTTCATCATTCAGACTGACCACCAACCCTTGTGATGGCTGATGCAAATGATAGGGGAAAACCCAAAGTTACTCAGATGGTCAATCTGCCTGTAAGGATTTGATTTTTCCAGCACAGAGCAGGAAGTCACCACCAAAATGCTGATGGTCTCTCTAGGAAGTTTTTAACCGACTGGAGGTATGAGATCCATCAAGGAGTGGATTAAATCCTCCTGTCCCTTAGTCTGGGGGATGAGTGTTAGGGAGAATTCTCATTTTATGGCTAATTTCCCTCACCTAGTGAGTACCCCGGCAGCTTTGCTGGATTTCTGAAGTTTATTTATTTTCACTTGGTAAGAGTGTGAGCTTTTCCCCCACTCTTACCCATGTTTGCCATGTGTCTTCTACCTGTTTTTTGTGATTGTGGACTCTGGAGTACACCACTTCAGTAGTCCCATTGTTTTGTGAACATTTGTGCATCTGCTATGTAGGAGACACCATACCCTGATATTGACTGTGAGTTTTGAAACATTAAGAGTGACAACACAACTTCTTGGCTTTGTGAATATTAGTGCCTATGGTAACCAGGGGAAGCGAGACAGTACATTGGTGTTGACTGGGTGTTGGAAAAACCAAGAGAAGGAGAACTACCTCTTGTTTTTTTGTGAACATTGTGACAAAAGGCAAGAAGTATTTTCTTCTGCTTCTTGAAAAACCTTTTTGTTTTGAAGCTGTGAACTTTACTTTTCCCCTTTTTTGCTGCATCTGGAGCAGTGGAACGAACACTGGAGATTACTCAGAGGAAGGGAGTAATTCCTCTGCAGTTAGGAGTCCCAGTTTCCCCTTTGTATATTTTAAGTGTAAGGGTCGGAAATAAGCATTTTGGACACAGGATGGTGGACTATGTTAGGGAGAATTCTCATTTTATGGCTAATTTCCCTCACCTAGTGAGTCCCCTAGCAGCTTTGCTGGATTTCTGGAGTTTATTTTTTTTCACTTGGTAAGAGTGTGAGCTTTTCCCCCACTCTTACCCATGTTTGCCATGTGTCTTCTACCTGTTTTTGTGATTGTGGCTCTGGAGTACACCACTTCAGTAGTCCCCTTCTTTTGTGTGTTACACAGCACCTTCAGTGCAGTGACACAGGGTTGTCTTTTATACTTCCCACCGACTACATTTCTGAGGCTGACTACAGTCCCCCAGAAAAGAGTAAAGTTGCCATTAACTTTATCTAGTCATTTAACCATAGATCCAGTACACCCCATTTTACATGGAGTACTGGAAAGGGTTACTCTGTATCCCTTTTTATCTGTACCTCCTAGAGCATTGTTTCACTCTTTTAACATTTAGACTTGGCTGGTGGCAGTGGTATCTACCCTAACTTTTCTACCGCGATTATATTATGTAAACGTGGTATTGTTTTAGGCTATTATATTAGCCTCGAACATAAACCCGCTTGACCAAATACTTTTTCTTTTGTCTTCGGTCGGGTTTATTCGCCATTTCTTTTTGTTAAAGTCCTTCTTGTGTTTTACTTTGCGCTGCAAACCAGGTTTGCTTCCTTTGTTCACTGTCTTTTGGCGGGCTTCTGCCAAGAAGCCCTCCCCCAGGCGCCTGGGTGTCTAGGTGGGCTGAATGTGAGGGAGGGGTGTAGTCAAACCCTGCACAGGGTATCCTAGGAAACCCAAGTCGCACTTTGCCATGATTGGCTGAGGTGGTTGTCTGGGCTGGACAACCCCCCTGCTGCGTGATTGACAGCCAGGCTGTGTGAAGGGGGGATTTTCGCATAAAAGGCAGGTCTTTGGGCTAAAAGTCAGAGTCGCCACTGGAACTACAAGGAACCGAAGAGAAGCAGAGAAGAAGACTGCTGCTGCAACTCCCCTATCCCGGTGAAGCCCTGCTGCAGTCCTGAGCTATCTACCCATTCGACGACCAGAGAAGATCCAGCCCGGAGTCTTCTTCCCTTGAGCCTGGTGGGGATAGCCAGCTCATCTTCCACAGCCAGAGGATCCTCTTCTTGGTCGAAATCCCTGCACACTGCTGTAGTGGTCCGCATAGCCATCTGAAGAGCCTCTCCTGTTTTTAAGGAGCGCACCTTTTATTCACCGTTGCTGCTGCCGGCTTCATCCCTGTGTGGTGCAGACCCCTCCAGACATCCTCCTTCACACCGAAGCTCCAGGAACCGTGGGTCTGCAGGAAACCAACAGGAACAACCGCCGTGGCACCAGCTTCTTCATTGAATAAGGTACTGTGTTCTGCTTCAGGAATTAGGGTGAACCACCTTTTCTTCGCCTCCAAGGCTTGCTCTTGTTTTCCCTCCTTCTTATAACTTTTGCTTCCTCTGTTGACAATATCTAAGTAAACCTGGCTACGTTGAATCTTGAACTGTCCTACTGTGTGATCTTCGACAACAGGAACCTGGTTCCACTTGACACTGGCTCCGGCCTATTGCCTCTTGAATTCCGTCAAATAGTGTTCTCTGATTCTGTTTGCCTTGACAAAAGTATTGCCTATGATTTTTGCCCCCAACTCTCTCTGGTTAACTCAGGTGCTAAGTGTGTTTTTGCCCCGGTAACATTTCTTGCCGGGGATACGCGTTTCTTTAGTAAGACCGAACTGTCATTACTGTCAAAAGGTGGTCGCAAGTGTATTCCCGGTAACGTCTTTTGTTTCAAAACACTGGTCCGTTAAAACATAGGGTACTTACCTTGAGTTAGAGTGTACCAAACTGAATTGGTTGGTTGTAGTGTATTTTAAGTGTGGTTTTGAATTAATAGAAGTGTTGTGTTTATAACAGATGGTTTAAAAATAAATGTACTGGTACCTTGAGTCAGTGTTTGCTTGAGGCACAGTAATCGTGGTCCCTTTGTGTGATCTCTGCTACTGCTCATATACTCTTGAGATAAGCCTGGCTGCTCCGCTACTGCTACCACTTTAACATAGTAGTACAGGCTTGTACCAAAGGTAAAACGTGTATTGCCACCTGTAGTCTTAATTGTGTGTAGTGGTCCCTAAGGGCACTGCACAGGATTCTGCCTAACAGACTATTGTTTTGATGGACATTCTGACAGTTTCCTTAGTTTTGTTTGAGGAAGGGAATCCCCTCTCAGATTCAGGGAAAGGTGAAATTTTCATTTTCTCTTTAACAAAAAGTCTATCAGCCATTAAAATGCCACCACTGTGCGCAAGTCCTGCTTCTGACTCATTACAGGTGGGAAAAGTGACTTCTGCACCTGCAATCTCTGGACCTCCTTCATCAAAACCAAGACACATAGCACGTGGCGTGGGGGGGAGCAGCGATTTCAGGAAACGCCAAAGTGGTTCTCTAAGTGAATCAGAGTGCAGTGGGGTGAAAACATAATTGTTCCTTCCTCCAACCTCCATATGGTATAACAGGCCTAAAGTCCAGACCCTACTTCTTCCTTGCCTGACCGTGATCAATGGAGTTCTGGGAAAGTATCCTCCCCTGGGATATATGATATGATATAATATGATTGGATATTTATAGCATGCTTAATACCCATAGGTTTCTAAGCTCAGACCCGGGGATCGAACCTGTGTTGCTCTGTGTCGTCTTGCTTCCATGGCGAGCACATTGCCCCTGAGCTAGCCTTCTGAGATTCCCCTTATGTGGTTGGATTGGGAGAAGGGCGGCTTTCTTAAGTTGTTCTTCAATTTTGAAACACTGTCTAGCTGCCTGTTGTCAGACTATTCAAAAGACTCTTACCCTTCTGAAGATAACTGCGTTGTGACTTCTGTGCCCCCTCTTTTCTAGCGTGAGAAGGACTTTTTAAAGTGTATAGCCTTATTTTATAAGGCTATGTATGGGGTTTCTAACTCTTTTGCCCTAAACATATCAGTTCTCTAATCTGGTCCTTTACGTTCTTTGTTCACTGGCCTTACTGCACTACTACACTACAGTTGTTCCTGTTGTTCTAACCACGTTTTAAAGTAAATTGTTAGTGCTCTTAGCCAGAGCACACCAAAAGTGAATGTGTATATAATAGTGGTGAATGTTTAGTGCAGTACCTAACTGCGGTTTTTAAGATAAGTGCATTTTTACACATTTTGCCTAACCTGTGTTATTAAGACTGCTCTGAACCCTTCACCACCCTCAAACTCTCCTTTTCTAAGCCTGGCTGCCCAGTTACCCTATCCAGACAGAATTCGGCTAGACATTAATGTCTTTCCCTGTTCACCAGAACAGGGGACCTCTCGGAATCTGCCCCCGGGATGATTAAAAAAATTCACCTTAACACTAGATATGGGTAAAATAATAATGTTCATTTAGAAATGTGAACCTTCACACCACATCCGAGGATTCCATCTGTGCTACTCTGACAGGAAGAAGGATGCAAGTAAGAGGAAGCTTGCAATAACAGTGGATGACCAGTCCGTATCTATTCTGAAGAAGCTTGCTGTCCATAGTCCATATGAATGTATGTATGGGACTTGAAAGCTCAACATTAGCTGGGAAGCAACAGGACTCTGTACATAGGGGACGCAGCCGGGGGATTATGAGTGCGGTGTGCAGGGGGGCAGAAGGAACTGGAGTTGTAGGGGCTCCAGAGGGTGAAAATATAGGGCTGAGTGGGAGCGATCAACAATTGGGATTTCCTTTGCAGAGTAGGCTCTTCATGTCCTTCTTGAGCTGTAGGATGGAGGGGGCAGTGTTTGTATTTTTATTTGTATTTTATTTATTTGTATAGCCCACCAGGCCCAAGGGCACCCGGGCGCATATCTTAGAACAACAGGTACATATATGACAAGGGATACAGTTACAATCAATCAATGACAATCACAAGCGCAGTAAAGTACATAGCAATACAGATAGACAAGGAGTTAGTAGTAGTGATGAAAAAGGTGGAGGAAATCAGATGGCCTGTGAAGGCGATTAGTCAGGTGTAGCGGATAGCCAGAGCTTGGCTTTGTGTTTGAATAGGGTGGGAGATGGCATGGATCTGATGGTGAGTGGCAGTGTGTTCCAGAGTTTGGCAGCTAGGACTGGAAAGCTTGCACCTCCGGCTGTCTGTAGCTTGTATCTGGGGATCGTGAGGCAATGTGCTTGGGTAGATCTGAGTGCCCGCAAGGTTGTGTATTGAGAGAACCGAGAGGCTAAGTAAATAGGGGCCTGGTTGTTTACACATTTGTGTGTGAGGGCCAAGGATTTCATTGATATCCTTTGAGCGACTGAGAGATAGTGAAGACTCTTCCTGGTTTCAGAAATGTGTGCACATCTGGGAATGTTGAGGGCTGCTCCAATAGCATTATTTTGAGTGATCTGGAGTTTGTTGAGGTTGCGTTGGTTGGTGCCTTGGTAGAGTGCATTACAATTATCGAGTTTGGACATAGCCAATAGCTAGAATAATGCAATTCTGTTTGGAGAGGAATGGATGGCAGGCTGTGATAAGCGTACATGTGTAAGAAGAGGCAGCGACGACAGCATTAGTTTGTCTATTAAGGGAAAGTGTAGAATCGAGATAGATTCCTAGAGTTTTAGTATCTTTAGATGCTTTGATGGAATTGCCATCGATGTTGAACGTGTTAAACGAGGGGTCAAGCTTGTTGAGTCTTTGTTGGGTGCCCAATATGAGGAGCTCTGCCTTGTCATCATTAAGACAGAGCTCATGTTGGGCCATCCATGCTTGGATAACTTGGTAGATGTCATTCATAGCTTTAGAATCAGCAATGTAGTCACCAGTGATAGGAATGAGTATCTGGGTGTCATCAGCGTAGTTGGTGTAAGTAACACCCAGATAGTCAAGCACATCAAACAAAGGTTTGGTAAATGCATTGTAAAGTGTAGGGGATACACAAGACCCTTGTGGCACTCCACAGGGGACCGGAGTAGGATCTGCAGATGAGGTAGGTGCGAATACTCTCATATGTCTATTGTCTAGGAAGGATCTAATCCAATTAGTGGCTTTTTCAGAGAAGTGGGCAGCTGATTTCAAATGATGGCAAAGGATTTTGTGATTGACCAAATCAAAAGCTGTTGAGAGGTCAAGGAGTAGAAGGAGGGCCCATTTTCCATTGTCTTCTAGATCCTCATTTTGAGATCTAATATGGCTGTTTCTGTCCCGTGCTTAGGTCTGAAGCCAGATTATCTAATGCCAAGTAAATTGTTAGTTTCCAGGTACTTCTGGATCTGTAAGTAGGCTGCTCTGTCTAGTATTTTTAGAAGGAACGGGACCGTGGTGATGGGTCTGTAGTTGGACGGTATCGCGGGGACCAGAGTGGGCTTTTTCAGCAAGGGGATGACCCATGCGACCTTCAGATTGTTAGGGACAATACCAGAATGAAATGAGGAGTTGATGAGGGAGGTGATGAAGGGGGCAAGGTCGTGTGCCGATTCCTTGATGATGGGAGCAGGGCAGGAATCACCTTGGAAGTTGGAAGGTTTAAGATTGCTAATGATTCTTTTGACCTCTGGGATGGAGAGAGGTAGAAAGCTGAATGGGGAGTGGGTGAAGGAGGGGGTGGCTGTCTTAGGCACGGGGAGTTTAGTTTGGCCAAAGGTAAGGAGGCAGTTTTGTTTGGCTTTGATTTTTGCTTGTAAAGTAGTTATTTTAGAGAGGAGAGCATTTTGGATATTATTGCACCAAGTAAAGTCTTCGCTACATGTGTCTAGGATGGGCGAAGGGGATTCTAGTTCTTTAAGAATTTTGAATAACTCCTTTGTGTTGGATTCTGCATGCGAGATACGTTGGTTGTTATTTGCGTTTGTAACTTGCTCCAGAGATAGGGTGCCCAGTAGTACCATTTAAACATATTGAATTGTGGTTTTATGCAGCACTATAACAATCTGGCACAAGACAGTAGCTCCATGCACTGGGGATATTTCGTACAAGTGAGATATACGCCTCTTCTTAAGAAAGCATTAGGGGGTGCAGAAGATAACTGGGATGCCAAGAGAGAAGGAGAATGCCTTGGAAATTGGCATTTATTTGGCAAAGGAAGGTCTGTACCTTATACAGTAGTAGTGTACATTGCAGACTTCACAAGGGTGCATGGCACTGCTTGTAGACGGAGAGGGTACTGGTGAAATGTTTGCCACCCACCTGATAGTGACTACCCACAGCTCTCAAGTGAACTTCTATTAAAGATACTAATTCTAATTTTAACAGCCAACCAGCTACACATGTTTTTTACTGGGCCCGCTTGGTGGCATGTGGGTTTTTGGTCATCTGCACTCCCATGGAGACACAAGTAGGATCATCATGAGTTGGCCGGTAACCCTTAAATGCGGCAGTAATGCTGTTACCGCCGCATTTAAGGGTCCGCCAAATCACAGGTTTGGTAGTATTTACCCCCAGCTCTGAGCTGGGGGGAAATCCGCCAGGAATTTGCCGATTTTCGGCGCTATTATCGGTAATCCCGCCGAAAATTCCCCATTGGGTCCAGTGGGGAATGGGGAATTCCCGAAAGGGCCCAATGGGGATTGGGGAAGGACCGTTCCCCCAAACCCGTGATCCGGCGCTAATAGCCCAAAGAATTGATGTCAATTCCATCTAGGAATTGGCTATTGATGTTTAATGGTGTCTGATGGTGTTACCGCTCCAACCTTTGTTACTGAGACTCCTTCGGGTTGGATCTTCAAATGCATGCTGACGCCACCTGGAAACCACGTCCGATCCCAACTAAAGACTAACTAATTGGTGTTCATTGATTGACTTTTCTATGCACCTAATAACCAGTCCATTGATTGTTGACTTGTAGGTGACTTTGTTTTCTTTTATTTGCAGTCACACCAACAACCCAATTCAGGTTCCTCCAGTAATAAACACAAAAGAGTGTCACTGCGAAAAATATTAAGTAACATCACCAAACCCCAGGATAACCCTCAGGGGCAGAGCAGCGTTCCCAGTTTCCCAGACATTGCTTACAGCGAAGCATCCAGAGAAGTACCCAGGGATTCCCACTGCTTGTTGCTGTTTCTTTAGCTCCCTCACAGGTGATGCAATTCAATGTAAAGTGTCTGATGCAGTGCTCTTTGCCATTTATGTGTGCCTGGTTGTGCGTAAGAGGCTCCATATAGACCGGGTGCAGGTGAAAGTCAGGACATTTGATGACATTTCTGAGTGAATCCTGATCGTGAATAGTGACTGCTTTCAAAGTTCGAGGTCACGCCTCCACACTGACACAAAGGGGCAGTTACGCCGGCGCATCAGGGATGCATAAGCGCAATTGCCCCATATTTGCACTTCTGTTTGCACATGTGTACATGCGCACGCAAAACACATAATATGCATCATCTTTCACTAAACAATTAACTGCCGCCTGTGCTGCAGGGCTATCTTCATGAATTATGCAGCCGTGAGAAAGGCATACCAGCTGTAGACTAAAAGCAGGACACAGATCTAAATGTGTGCATATTGAGATGTAGATTGAGAAATAGAAGAGGGACACGTTTTTCAAGTGGTGTTACTTTTACTAAGCAAAGAAACAAATGACTTACTGTGTGCCATAAATCAAGGGCCACTGTCATCATGTATGAAGCAACACTAAAGCCAATTAAACCATGGGTATGGTTTTTTAAACTTAGAACTAAAACACTCTTAAGGGCTGACAATTTTGAAATATTTAGAGTCTGGAAAATGTGACAGGTTAATTGAGTTGCCCAGGATTACACACTTTAATGAATAGGTGAAGCTAGGATTTGAGCAAAATGTGCCATTTCTGCACTTGACCAAACCGTCTTCCAGTTTGTGTCACATATCAATGTTTGACTTTCATGAACTAAAATAATACTTTGTTTTGCAGTCCTGACTTCGAATGTACACAAATCCCAAAATAACCCAACATTTAAAACAAATACAACTTTACAGATTCATATCATGCTAAAAGAGAATGATTGTACCTTCATTCTCTCCATCGTCTAGGGAAGTGCAAGGAAAGTATACAGTTAGCAAAATACTAACCTATGTGAGCCTAAAAAAGCTCATCTGGGTTTTACCATTACATTGGGCCTCATTACGCGGTGGGCGGTAAGGGATTACCGGCACCGGTATGGGCATCGGTGCTGGTAATCCCTTACCGACCTACTATGAGTTCCCTTTGCGGGTCCTCCCTTAATGCCTGGTTTTTCCAGGCGTTAAGGACGGGACCGGCAAAGGGACTCTGGAGCTAATAACGGTACCGCAATTTGCGGTACCGTTATTAGCGCCTTCCCCATTCCCATTGAGCCCTATGGGGGCTCAAATGGGAATGGGGAAGGGCCCTGGTGAATGGGGAATTACTGGTCCCGCCAACCTTGGAATGGACCGATAATTGCTCCATTCACCAGGGCAGAGTCGGTAGGGTTTTGGAGGCAGCCACGGAGCTACTATGGTAGCTTCGTGGCTACCTCCAACCTCGTAATGAGGCCCATTATATTTTTAAGATTTAAACGCACCCAACACACAGATGTGCGAATTGGTATTCATGATGTGCAGACGAATATTTAAAATTATACAAAAAAAGCAAAACGTGTTTTGGGACAATGAAGCAGATTCAACATAAGCTTGCCAAATGCCTGTAATATTGGGGTTTCTGTAAAGCTTGCCAAATGCCTGTAATATTGGGGTTTCTGTCTAGAACCCCTTTGTAACAAATGGCCTACATAAAAGAAAATAGCCGGCAATAGCCTAAACAATTTTACCAGAAGATGAGAGTGCAAAGATTCTCACAGAGGACAGCACAGTACAGGTTTCGAAATGGAAGTTTGATGAGCAGGAGCAAAAACCAGCTCCTGGGTGTCAGGCATCACCCAACAGGCAGGAGCGAGTACCCAGCGCAACGCAAACCTAACTTCCACATCAGATGCACACTTTAACTTGGTGTCTAATATGTATGGTTCATTATGTTTAAATGTGTACTGGAGTATCTTAATGCTACTTTATTGGCTTTTACAAATACTCAAAGTTAATGTCATATATACCTGCTTGTAAGGCATCAATTGGTCTGGGGAGCCAAAGGCAGTTCCTGCTAATTCTTGTTCTCAAGCAAACCAGGCTCTCCTAGACTAAAAGCAGGAGCTAAATAGCTCCCAGCTCCCCTCAATTTCGAGCCCTGCAGTACTATACAGTGAGAGAAGAGGATTCGTCCAGGATAACTGTTTCATTAGGTGGTAAAGCCAGAATACGAGCAGCAACACTTTTGGTTCCAGTCTTGAATTTGGCAACCTAACCCTCTCTCCAGGCTAACACTTAATGCTCTTCCTTGGTGGTTGCCACCCAATGTTTACAACCCTTTTGAGCAGAACCAGAGCTCTAGAAATTCACCATACTTATGCTGGTTACATTTTATATAGCTAGTGTGTTCTACTGCAGGTGTGTTGTTTTCCAACACAGTAGGTGCCACTATCCCTAATGTACATATAATGGAGAGGCAGAGTCCGCCTTGACAGAATTTGGTACTGTGATCTGGCATATGAACAAATATCTCTGTGACAAGTGCTTAACACAATGAGCTATCTTCTGAACCGTAGAAGCACTCACATTTTTCAATATGCATTTCAACTTTTTGTTTTGCAACTGATCAATATTTTAACTACAAACACGGGAAACCATTGTACTACAGTAAATGCACAAACCCGCATGCGCTACAGTGACACAGGAAGCATTACACGATTAATGAATCTGAACAGAATGTACTTGTCAACAAGTAGACAGCAGTATCCTCACCAGCGCACTATAAAATATCCTGACCTTTGTTATTTAGGATTTTTTTTAAAAATGGGCTAAAACGTCTTTTTATCAGCCAGTCATGTGTCCCCACCCCCTCAAGATGGGGCATATTTCAGTCACTTGAATATTGCTCGTGTAAATATCACGCGCAGCGCACACGATTGTTTATTTGTTTAATGTTGTACTGCTGAGAAAGGTGAGGCTTGTCATGTAAGTGCTCGAAGACTGCAGAGTCAGAGTTTCCATAGATGAGCTGACGCTGGGCAATTCTAGTGCCACTGAGTCACGCCCGCGTGCGCCTTTGTTCTCAATCGCTGAGCTTACTGGTTAAGGATGCTGTGTGTTTTGAAACCAACACTGCCAAATGTGCTAAGGGCTCACTGTGCCAGAGCAGGGGCGGAGCCAGCCTCAAATGTTTAGGGGGCTGGATGACAGTTTTGAAAACTGTTAAGTGATGCGGGACATTAAACCTATTGTGCTACTGATTTGCACCCTAACCCCCGTTTTACCGCCCCCTCCCCAAGCCTAGGAGGCTGAGTAGATATTACGCTTCCTTTGGCCCATTAGATCCATCTTTCACTCCAACTCACCAGAGGTGTAGCCATGATTCTATAACAAGTGGGGCCTGGAGCTAATGTCAGGGCCCAGATTAAGAAGAGCCTGTGGAAGGAAGGGCACTTTTCTGCCCCCAGCCAAATGCACAGGAGTGACAGAGAGTAGTGAGGGAGGGAGAACCAATCAAGGGGGGTTTGTCCCCTTGAGAAAAGCTTTTAAATAATGGGTTAAAATAGTGCATTTTTCAGTACACTCTGATAAATTAGGTAAAAAGCCACACCCTTTTCAAAATCGGATTTGCAGTGGAAGACATAAAAAGTCAATTAAATGCCAAGCCACCAACAATGCACAGGAGCATTTTCAAACACATTTTCATAATGCCTTTGCCCACTGTATGCCAGTACATGCAAGTGTAAAAAATAATGTTCATATTGATTGTGCTCACACATGTCCATTCTGGTGCACCTATATATGCCACTATTCCCACATAGGAAAATACTCATGTTTGCTTTGTCCATAATGCAAGTAATGATACTATAACAAAACATGTTTATGCTGGCTCTGCCAATGCATGCCAGTATCCCCATGTAAGAACATACTCCTGTTGGCTTTGCCTTAATGCCAGTGAAAAAAAAGCCATGCCACAGTAAGAAAACATATTGTGGCTAGCTACAAAAATCCCTCATTCCCCATATGAGAATGCTCATCATGTTGTATTTTCTCCCTAACGGCAGTACAAAAATGTCATGCCACAGTAAAATAAAACTTGCCTTGCAGGCTGTATACGAATGCCCCCACCCAAATGTAAGAATACTCATGTTGCCTTTGGCCATAACACCAGTAATAAACTGCAATGCCAAAGTAAGAAAACATGCTCTTGGTGGCTAGCTGGTACAATAGCTCAGCAGGCTGAGTGCATGCAGTTGTAATCTGAGTGTGATTCGCAGGTTCAAATCCTGCCTGGGCCAAATCAGCCTTTCATACTTGAAAGTGACCTCCTTGATCTCTACCCTCCTCTATGGACCTCGTACTATTATGTTGCTTTTGCACCTTGTTACCTCTCTCTTACTCTGTACTGTACTGTGTTTTCCATGCTCACCAAGTTGTACCAGCGCTCTGATACTTACCGGTTTGTCGCAGACAATAAATGCAATAAATAAATAAATAACTAAAGCTCATTAAATGAGTGCGAACTTTGGTTGGGTGATACATTTTATGTAAATATGTTCTCTGTACAGCGCTTTGGTGAAAGCGCTACATAAATGACATATTATAATTACACAAATCACCCTATATAAGAACACTTATGTTGCACTCATCATATTATATTCCCCCATGTAAGAATATGTATGTTGCATTTGACCTTAACCCCAGTAAAATAAGGAAACATGCCCTCCCCATGTAAGAACACTCATTTTGGCTTTGCCCTTAATGCAAGTACAACATTCCATGCCACAGTAAGACCCAGCCAGGCCAGCCCCATTGTAGTATTTCCCCCAACTCACCCTCCAACCCCACCATCACATAAAAACACTCAAGTTGGCTTTCCTTTGCCCAAAAACGGCAGTAAAACATGCCATGCTCTTGTATAAAAAATGTCATGCTCCAATGCCCCTCCCCAGGTCCCAGCGTGCATACACACAGAGATAAACACACATTCAGACACATTCACCCACCAGTCACGCACCCACACAGCTCATCTGTCATTCACAGGAGCACCCATAATATTAAGACATATGCGCTCATTAAAACATGCAGTGTACACCATTCACACTGCATTCATTCATAGGTTTGCACTTGCAGACACCTCCTAGCATACAAACATACACCCACCCTGCATGCACACACATACCATTTTTTTGTTAATGGTAATTACTGAATGCATGAGCAAGCAGTTAAGCCTTTAGCTGCAACCTGGGGGCCACAGGCGGGTGGGGGTGGGAGGGCAACGGGATCTTCTAATATCCCCATGGCAGGCTTTTGTCCTCTGCCTCTACCTTCACTGCAATGCCTGTTTTCTCACCTCGGAGAGCAGTGTATTTGCAAGTAAATACACTGTTCTTAGAGGTGAGAAATGTGACAGGTTCTAGCAGTCTGAGCCCTGGGCTGGGCGTAACAGAAGAGTGATGCCCATGCCTGGCGTCGATCCTGTTCCCATCACTTCTCTGTAATCTTCCTCTTCTCCTAATTTTTTTTATTTGAACTCTCTGATATTCCGACTACAGTAAAACATGCTGTCTCCCCCCACCCCACACACAGTCTTTCCCTGCCCATCTACCCTGAACCACACACAGCTTTAACCAGAGCAGTGACCTTTAGAGGATCTTGATCCTAACCACTTTCTCAAAACAAGCATTGTGTAGGCATTTGCCAGGAACTTCCATTATGGTAATTTCAGTGTTCGGGTAAGTACCAGGTAATGTTGGGTGTCATGACCCACGTTTGGACTATTATGCTGCAACACTTGGTGCTGTGGGTTTAGGAAACCCAAGAGGGCGGAAAAGCCCACATTTGCGCCAGAATCCTGGAGAACCGCACCGTTTTGGCACCACCAAAATGTTCCCCTGACCTGCCACCCACCAGTGCGAGCGTGATGGGCCAGGAACGCCATGAGTGAAATGTGGTGCCACAGGAAAAACACCAATGCCATGTTAAGCAAGGATTATATACTATCAAGCAAAATCCCCTTGTTGAAATGCATTAATTCAAGACAGATCCCAAAAATGGTTGCAGTGCCGGCATTTTCCACAAGCCGGCGCTAGCGGTCTAAACTCTGACAGGAGAACTGCTACTTCAGAAGCTAATCAGCCTCCTGAGACAGCTGGAAACTTCAAAGCCTTTTTGGTTAATTAAAAATTTTAAACACCTGCTATTCCCTGAAGACAGGCTGATTCAATTAACATTGCAAGAGGCTGGGAAACCTTCTCACCTCAGAACTACACACAAGAAGGCAGGATATCACATGGCCCTGGTGATTGAGAGAGAGGGGACTTCCTGCAGCCTGCTGAACCCAACACAATAGGCTCTTGCAATTGAATGGGGTATGTTAATTTGGGTGTGGACTGTAAACAGAGCTCTGCCAGCAAGAAGAGACATGTGATCCTTGACTCCCAAGTTTCTGGGGGCGGACCCAAACACTGAAGTGAATTGAATTGAAGGCAAATATATGTTTTATAAGAACACTGATAACTGATTGTAACCAGATGACAGAAATGTACAATTTGGAGATCCTTAATCTAAGAAATGTACCCACAATTTAAGACTAGACTCAACTCTGTACCATGTTCTGAGCCAAAACCCTGCTAATTATTAATACTACTGACACTGTATGTATGCTAGAGACACGATAACTTAGATTGTTATGCTCAGGAAGAGGGTACAGGTCTGTGTAAAGATTTGATGAAAAACCAATGTTGCAAAAGCTACCAAAAACGAAAATAAGTTGTCATTTTTGAATGCAAGCTCTTAAAGATCAGAGTTGAACAAGCATTGACCATAAGTAATCTGAATTATGTACATGTAATGTCAAACAACTGTGTATCTGGGAAATATGTGTAGTTATGAAAAATGATTTTCCAAGGTAAAAGCAAAGGGGAGTGTTCTTTCTGTATGCAATACAGATGACACCTCATGACTTACTCTGACACACAACTCTGTTCTCCAGTGAGAGCACAGAACATTCTTCAACCTATCAGAACCCTGAGTGGGTTGGGCATAGAAGATGAGCCGACCCACCCACTTTCAAAACACATAAAAGGAGACAGTGCAGGACAGGCAGGACATTCATTTTTCACTTTCTGCGGAGCATTTTGACAGACAACTTCACATCCAGACTTCAGACTTCACATCCAGAGACTCCAGACTCCAGATAGACTACAGAACTTTGAACCAAGAAGGCCTACTGCAAGCTAAAGTATTCTCAGCTGGCCTTACAAGTTTGCAAACTGATTACCGCAGATCTCCAAGGGGCACATCAGAATAAAACCGCCGGGCTGTGCGGTTTGCTGCTTGCTAAGAATCCTGTGTATCCAGAACCGGACCAGAGACCCAGAAAGCAGTGCCGTATCCAGAGAGACCAGACCCAGACCAGACCGCTGTGAGCAGAACCAGAGACCAGACCAGACCAGAACCAGAGATCCGGAACCAGAGAACCAGTACCCAGTGGCAAGAGTACCGCAGCCAATCCTGACCCGATCCGTGACGGAGTCGCATTCCTGTCCAACATATAGTGTGAGTACTCAGCCAGAACTGTGCAAAACCAATCTCTTAGTTTAAAATAATGTAATTCAAACTATTTTAACCTATTAAGAACTGCATCATAGAAATCGTGTCCCTTCTTTTGATTCAAAGCTGCAAAACTGTCATCTTTCATTCTGAACTTTAAAATTTCATTTCAAGAATCTACCTTCACACAATCGTCTGTATCTCTGGAACCGTTTGTCCTAGGAACTTTCATCTTAAAGCTAAGATTCTAAGCTTTCCAACAAGCCCTAAACGGACTTGCTACTCCTTATAGTGCCTCCGTAATTGCGCTCGACGCACGTGACTAAATTGCCGCGATTTGACATTTTGCTTCATTCCAGCCACATGTGAAAACATTTATCTTTTGCTTCCATCACAGAATTCTGTTTTCAACTTGATAACCATCCCTAATCATTGATAGGGCTGGCCTGAACTGATTTAAAGTATCTCTCACTCACCCTGAACCTCCTATAGGGAATTAAAAGCAATTTGAGTATATTTTTCACTTCATTGCCACCACATTTAAAAGGATTTTGCCTGTGTTTAAAATCATACCTGTTTTCCTCTAAGCTCGCTGGGAGGAAATGGAACTTTGTATTGCATTTGTGTGTATTCCTGAGAATTGTGTGTGTTACTTCCATCTCCTTACATTGCATAGGGGGGAATGAATTGTCAAAGAAAAAGTGATCACATTATCTTTTGCTGAAATCATATCAAGTTTATTCCTGTGTTGCTTCTTTTCCACCTTGCATTTCCTTGTACCATATAAAGCATTCTCAGCTACCTTATCCTCTATACTACTCCTAAGTAATTACCCAGTGTGCTAGTATCACATCATCCATTGTTGATCACTCACTGTCATATGTCTAAGTGTGATATCAATTATTAATTTATTATAAAAGTGCGATATATATATATATATTGTTTAATTCTCAAATAAACCTTTTAAATTTGCAAAACAAACTTACTGCTTGGCTCAGTGGGGTCAGGGGGATTCTAAGAGAGGGGTGTTATATAAGGGTTGTCATCCAGAGTACACGAACTGGACATAAAAATATATAAATAAGGGCTTTCCTTGAGCAATCCCAGACAAGGTACTGACTTAGTGGGACTGCTTGATTGGAGTCTTTAACAGTAAGTAAAGCCAAAGAGCATTGAAAAGCAAGGGAAATAAGTACAAAGTTTAGGGGTCCCATAAAATGAGACCGTAGAACTCCCAAAAAGGGAATGTTGCCCTAATCCCATCACACATGGGTACTGATTACTGGTCACCTTCTGATGTAGGCCGACAACCATCATGGCTTTTGCTAGCGCTCCCAAACTTACTGTCCCCCCTGCAGACTGGGCCCTCTGGGTATGACACCAGCAGCCAAAGGGCCCTTGTTGCAGCAGCCAGGATTGGTCCCTTAACAGCAGGCTTTCTCTGGTCCAATCTGCTGTAACATTGTTGCAAAATAAGAGGAGGAGACTCTCCCCTTAGTTGATTCCTTTTTGGACACTGCTTGAAGAAGGATTCCCTGGAACTTTGTTGGCAGTAAAGTCTACTCTAATGTCCCCTACTAGAGAAATGAAGATAGAGAGCTTCAAGGAGGAGGACATCTCTTCTCCCTAACTATCCCAAGGGTCTATTTGCAAACCAGACAATGTCTATTGCTACTGTGGCACTGGTACCCAGGACCCTGCTCACTGGAAGTGACAGAACCCTGAAAGTACTCTCTGTCGGAATTGAAATGATATTATGCCTCCTATCGCAGTATTTGAATGTGTATTGGCCTACGCCAAGTTGTCTAAAATATCATGTAAATAGACTCCACAGCAAGGTCTTGACCTTAACGAAAAGTTATGTAAGTTGCCATCTTGGATTTAGCCGCCATTTTAGGTTCTCTTGTAAAGTGTAAGTCACCCTGAACATCAAAATGGAGGCCGAATGACATTCTGAGTGAGATTCTGGCCATTGTGACCTCCACACACACGGAATAATTAATATGCCTGCAGGCCACTTGTCGGGGTTGCGAACTGAGACCTTGTCCTATCCCTGACCTATGTGTAAATGAACAACTGTATCAGCAGAACTGATCAAAATGCATACATTATGGGATTGACCTGGCAAGGAACCCTAGGCCTGGTCCCGAGAATGGTTAACCCGCGAGGGGGGTTGGCCAAGGGCTGAATGAAGGATATAAAAGCTCAAGTATTCCAATGTAAGGTCTCTCTACTAATGCATCAAACCCTCGTTGAAGTTTGTTACGTTACTCTGAGAGCCGAATAGCTATCCGTTTGTCAATTGACTTTGGTAACTGTTGTAGCTTTTAAATAAAGCACTTTGTATGTCCTTTGTAACCTGTGTTGGTGTGTTTCCTTTGGGCTTCCCAGCCTCATATCAATTTTTATGTTTTCACAGTTGGCGCCCGAATAGGGACCCTCAAGATTGATGCCGGATCATTGAAGGTTGACGCAGACTATCGAACCGGGATCGGACGGTGTGATTCTGCGGGCCCGACCGAACGAGACGCGATACCTCGGCAGCGCTGCACGATCCGATCCTTGGACGATAGTCGTGTGGTCTGACACGGCATCTTGACGAGGGTCCATTTTTGAGGCGGGCAGATTTGTCCAAACCACCAAACACAAGGTAAAATTCGTTAGGTAAGTTCTTTGATAAACCGTACGGTCCTGCTTAGGTTTGGTCGGGTGCAGTCGTGACCCGGCTCTTAATTTAACCCTGACAATTTGAATTTGGCGTATTGTATCTGCAGACACAATTATTGACCAGGTAACACCAATATTTTGTGAAATGCCTGGGAAATTGTCTAGCTGCTTTAGGGCTCTGTTCCGCAGCGATCGACAATCTTTGGAATTTAGCCGCCTGGCACCACAGGAGGGGTCGCCGGCATGTACTATGTACTGTAAGTATGGCATTGGTAGTATAGTATTTAATGATATTTGGCACAGACAGAGCAGACATGCCTCCGAATTTCAGTGGCCAATCAACGGCAGTTTTGAGAACCCCCGTATTGAATACCTAGAATCAGTCTTGCTAAAAAAGAAGGCTAGACCTGCAGCCTTTGATGTTTTACAGAATTGGAAAAAAGAAGCGTTACAGCAGCTTAAAAGTAGGGATAAACATGCACGCCGTCATAAAACAAATGCCGAAAAAGCGTTGTTATATGATAAAGAAAAACATTCAGAATCAGTTAAAAATATGGATAGGGCTTTTTCACTTGGAATCCAGAAAATTTACCCCTTCAAAGATTTCCATGTTTCCGAAGAATTTATTGAAAGGTTGTTAAATGAACGCAGGCCTGGTGCCTCTGCGCCACCTCCGTATGATCCTATTTTGGGCGCTCTGCCCATTCCTGCTGTTGTTCCTGCTGTTATCCCTGTTCCCCCTGTACAACCTATTGTTCCTATTCCTCTAGTTGTTGTTCCTCCACCTATCGCACCGCCCCTTGCTCCTGCGCCGACAGTTGTACCTTTATTAAATTTACCTGCACCTCCGCTCCCGAGTAGTCCCGTATTGACTAAAGTTGATCAAGGTGCAGGATCAAAGATTGTCACTCGTAATACTGTTTCTGCAGATAAGATACAAGAATTGTTTGCATGGGCTAAGCGCTGTATGGAGAAAGGTGATCAAGTTAATGTTTTTTCCACATTATCTAATTTGAACAGTTTTCCCGAGAAAAATGTTTTTATCGAAGGTTTGGGGACTCATTTATGTGTGATGTGGGGTAGATTACAAAATTCGGATCTTCCACAAGGGGTGAGAGATCTAAATGCTTTGGCACTTTCGAGGGACACAGAGCAGAAAGTATATGGTCATGTTGAAAAATTGTTTGAGTATAGGAAGGACTTTGAAAAATCACGAGATGAGGATGACGAAGACGATAGTATGTATGTACAGAAACGGTTCCTTCCGTGTCATAGATCGGCACCTGAGGAAGTACGAATTTGTACCAAAGATGCGATTTGATGGATCTCGGATTCATCGATTCCGCCAGATGAAGTGTATGACACGTATAGTCAGTATACAGTAGAAATGCAAAGAAAGGTAATTCAGGTAATGGTACAGTACCTGCAAGAAGAATGTGTAAGAAAGAAGGTTAGTTGCCCCATAGAATTGTTGGGGATTTGTAGAAGGGCTTTTTCGCCCGACACTCCTTCGGCTGCCTTAGCGCTCGACCTAGCTCTGTTGCTTAGTAAGCGGCCAGAGGTACCTATATCTCAGTTGCCTATGAGAGAGGTTCCTCCGACCTTTGTCCCAAAAGTTGAGATTCCCGCCAACGCTGGGACTGGTGCCCCCGCTGTGGATATCTCTGCACATTATGTATCACAATTCGTTCACGTCCCGTTTTCACGACAGGAAGTGAACACTATTAGACAATCAGTTCCCGATATCAGGAAAAACCCGACAGGGTTTTACAAAGAGATAGAGTCCGTCTTGCAGTCCTCTGTGTTCACCTTAAGTGATATTGACTTGCTATTTCCTGTACTCCTACCCGTAGATGTATGGAAGCAGGTTCGGACAATAGACGATGTGCCAGGGTTGGGAGATACGTGGGCTAATATGATTAGGATTGATGGGGAAAGACCAGCAGGTGAGAAACCACCACAGATAATACTTACTTTGCCTGATAGAATTGTCGCAAAATTAAAAACTGTAATTCCAGAGAAAGGAATTATTTGGGACAAGCTTACGGCCTGTGTTCAAGGGAAAACTGAAGGCACCACCGAATTCTTTAACAGATTCGAGCAGGTATTTTCTGACTTCAGTGGACAGGATTTGGGTACAGAGCCTGGAAAAAGGTTGTTTGTGGACATATTTGTACGTGGATTGTTGCCTGACATCCAGTCACAGATTATGTCCTCTGAGAGTGCTTGGCAGGCAAAATCTCAATCTGAGGTTTTGCACATGGCTCAGTATTATGAGAACCTTGTTAATAATGAGTAGGACAAAATTGAAAAGAGGAAAGGAGATTTGAAAACCAAAGTATTATTACAACAAATTGTTAGAAACCCCAGAGGAGGCACGACACAGACCAGAGGTCAGTATGTCCCAAAAGGAAATGCTCCTTTTTGGTCCTGTGAATATTAATTGCTTATTGCCGCCAGGAAGGTCATTGGCTAGCACAGTGCCCCGTCCTTCGACAAAGGTCAAACAGTGTGTTTGGGAGTATGGGTAGATGACCTAGGGGCCGCCCTGGAGCAGGGGGCCCTGATAGAGGTCAGTTTTTACAAGATCCTCAGCAACCTTTTTTACGGGAAAATCAGACCTCGAGTGTGGACTCGAGGAACATATTTGATCACCCTTCTGCTGCCTACCTTTCTGAAGAGCTTCCTTCTGACGATACTTTGTTTCATTAGGACTGCCTGAAGCAGGGTTTGGAACCTTCACCTATTCCCGTTAATCAGAAAGGCCCCTACGTTGAATTATTAGTAGGGAATAGGAAACACCAGTTTTTGATAGACACTGGAGCACAGAAGTGCTCCATTGATCATTCCCGGGTTCCAAACATTCCACTGTCAGGGCAAACAAATGTTTCCGTAGGGTTTTCTGGTATACCAATTGTCTGTCCGGTTTCTTCACCGGTGTCTGTTTCTTTGGGTCCCTTTACGGACCTTTGCCCTTTTCTTCTCACTTCGAACTGTGGAGAGAATTTGCTGGGGTTGAATTTGTTAAAGAAATTGAATGCAGTAATTCATTGTTCCTCTGATGGAGTACGGCTGACGGTTTCACCACAGCAACCTCCTAATTCTCAGTTCCTGATTCGACCTTTACCTCCTGAGTTTAGCATTGTCCCGGAATGTTTATGGGCGGTTGACGACAATGATGTCGGGGTACTACAGATTGAGCCCGTTAAAATAGTTTTGAAACATGGAGTGAAACTACCACGCATTCCGCAGTATAAAATATCAGTTGAGGGCGAGCGTGCTTTGAAATGCATTGTCTCCAATTTTGTGCATCGTGGGGTGATCGAGGAGATTACAGGTAGTTTGTGTAACAGTCCGATCTTGCCTGTATATAAGAAAGGCGACAATGCAATCCCATACCGGTTCATAATTGATCTTCGTGTTATTAACGGAGTTGTCGCCCCACAATTTCCAATCGTGCCTGATGTGACGACGATATTGACAATGATCCCTGCTATGGCTACGCACTTCAGCGTTGTGGATTTAAAAAACGCTTTCTTTAGCATCCCTATACATAAGGAAAGTAGATATTTGTTTGCGTTCACCTTGGGGGGACGCTCATTTACATTTACTAGGGCACCTCAAGGGTGTACTGAAAGTCCAAGCATTTATAGTAGAGCTTTGAAAGAGCAGCTCGACACCCTTGAATGCCACCCACTTGTACACTTCTTCAATATGTTGATGATTTGCTTTTGGCTGCAGATTCTGAAAGTGCTTGTAAAGAAGGCACTATACTGTTGCTTGTTCATCTAGCAAAAAATGGTCATAAAGCTTCGCTCAAAAAATTTCAATATTGTTGTCAGGAGGTCGCCTATTTAGGGTACCTCCTGTCAAAGGAGGGGAGGAGATTGACACCTGAAAGAATAAAACACATTTCTGGCATGTCTGTTCCAAATACACAGAAGGAAGTCAGAGCCTTAATAGGTATGGCTTCTTATTGTAGGTTGTGGATCCCGAACTTTTCGCTAGTGATAAAACCGATGTTGGCTTTGACGAAGAAGGGCATTTCTCTGCCACTGCCATGGGAATCGGAACATCAACGATCGTTTGAGCTTCTCAAAACCGCGTTATGCTCTGCACCGGTTCTGGGTACTCCAAATTATAACAAGGCCTTTGAATTGTTTGTGCATGAATGTGATGGATGTGCTTTGGCTGTGTTAACACAGGAATACGGAGGGAAGAATAGGCCGTGCGGCTACTACTCCTCCGCCCTTGATCCTGTCGCATGCGCTTTGCCAAGATGTTTGCAAGCTGTCGCTGCTGCTGCCACGTCTGTAAAACAGAGTGAGGGAATGGTCCTAGGCCATGATTTGATTTTGATGGTACCTCACTCTGTAGATATCCTATTGAACAAAACCCAAACGCAACACCTCACCTCTGCGCGGTTAACAAGGTATGAATTAATTCTGTTTGCCCCTCACATTCAAATTAAGAGGTGTTGTGTTCTTAATCCGGCTGAATTCTTACCTTTCCCGCAAAACACTGTTTGCGGTGACGAAGAATTACATGATTGCCTGTATACCACTGAACAAGAAACGAAGGGCAGGATAGATCTTATAGATACTCCTTTGGACAATGCAGAAGGGGAGCTGTTTTGTGATGGCTCCTGCTTCAAAATTTCAGATGGTACATCTACAGCTGCTTATGCAGTTACTACATTGAGTAAAGTTGTTGAAACTAAGAGAATTTTGCATAACTCCGCGCAGGCCGCAGAGATTATAGCATTGACCCGAGCTTGTGAACTCTCCGAAGGGCGTATAGTAAATATATATACTGATAGCCAGTATGCCTTTGGGGTGGCTCACAACTTTGGGAGGCTCTGGTCGGAAAGAGGGTTCCTGACCTCACATGGGACCAAGATCCAGCATTGCCCCTTGATAGTGCAATTACGCTCGGCACTCTCGCTCCCTAGGCAGTTAGCGATCATGAAATGTGCAGCACATCGTAAGGTCATAGATGATGTGGGAAAAGGGAACGCTTTTGCGGACCTGATAGCCAGGCAAACGGCCACAGACCTTAGCATGGACATGTATGCTTTGAGGGAAATGAAAGATGCTTATATAATGGATGAAGGTATTGGGTCTGTGCGAGATATTCAAACTGATGCCACAGTAGAAGAATCTAAAAGGTGGGCCAAAGGAATGGGGAAACTAGATGATGATGGGTGTTGGGTAGATACATCTGAAGGAAAATGGTTGCTCCCTGATTCATATGTACTGGCAATGGTTACGATGGCACACGGTCCTACACATGTGTGTGCTCAGCAGATCACGAAAATGTTAGAACAAGTTTGGGTGAATAACAAGATTCCGGAGACTGCCAAACATCATGTCCGAAATTGCATGATCTGCTTACAGCACAATGTGGGTAAGGGGATAGTAACTCCAAGGGGAAGCTTTGGGCCCCCTTCTGTTCCCTTCGAGGTCATTCACTTTGATTTTATTGAGATGGAACGGTGTAACAATCTGAAATATGTTCTTGTAATTATTTGTGCCTTCAGTAAATGGGTCGAGGCTTTCCCCGTTAAAGATGCTACCGCCATGACCACTGCAAAGATTATGGTAAAAGAATTCTTTCCTCGATTTGGGCTCCCAAGGGTAATTTGGTTGGACAATTGTCCTCATTTTGTTGCAGCAGTAATTTTGCAGATATGCACAGCCTTACATATTGAGAAACGATTTGACTCAGTTAGACATCCTCAAAGTGCTGGGTTGGTAGAAAGACACAATGGTATTTTAAAGAATAAGCTTGCAAAAACATGTGCCGATACCAAACTGAAATGGCCAGATGCCTTACCTATTGTATTATTGGCTATGCGTACCACACCTAAAACTAAGACTGGGCTTTTTCCATTTGAGGTAGTGATGGGGAGACCTCCTAACATTTGGGGTCTCCCAAAACCTAAAGCCCTGAGAGAGGTGGAAAATGTATTGCTTGTAGACTACTGTAACCAGTTAACTAAAAACCTGTATTTCATTTATCACGAGGTGCACTCAGCTTTACCTGTAAGGTTCACGGGCCCAGGACACGATATACAGCCTGGAAGTTGGGTCCTAGTGAAGGCCTACAAAAGGTCTTCCTGTCTCGCTCCTCGTTGGAAGGGACCCTACCAGGTGCTGTTGGTCACCCGGACAGCAGTGCGGGTGGCTGGGAAGAAACACTGGATCCACGCGACGCATGTCAAGAAACTTCCTCACCCGACGCCACACGTTACAGAAGAAGCAGAACCCCTCGCTGATGCTACAGTCTCTGATCTTGGAGTAGCAAACAGCGCTGTGAGTGCGTCGGAGAATTCCTCTGAGCCCGTGGAGCTTGGGGAACAGTCCATTTCGTCTCCGCACTCTCTTGAAAAATCACTTCCGGAAAACACTGTGTCAAGCTCTGCGACTTCCGTCGCCTTCGACACGTCGCTTCCCTCAAGAAGTGACGACACCTTATTTTCGGACCAAACAATCTTGGGTACCACCAGGTACAACCTTCGACGAAGAAAATAGAACTACGGCACGGGTTTTCCGTGCATTTGGAAAAGGGAAGTGATTGGAAGTTTTCTTTTGTATAAGAAAGTTTCTGTTGAACAAAAGGGATTCTGCTGGCTAGGGTTGGGAAGGACTAAGAAATCGCGCGACCATAGCGTCGCCAGCAAGGAACATTGGGGTCGTCGATTGAGGAACTACAATGCCTGCCACCTCCACTGCTGCTCCCCGCACTGGACTTGTGAATAAGGGGGTGACCAATTTGGACAATGAACAATGTGCCTGGGCCCCCGAAAACGTACTGCTGTGTTTTGATAACGATAATTGTTATTTTTGCAATTACTGCTGTAGGACTTTGGTACTTTGAAGAAATCTATCCTCTAAAACCTTTACTACCGACCGAGATTGTACCAACTGCTTTGACTCCCTCTGTACACCTTCACACTCTGTCCCCTAGAGACTCCCAACATAGACAAAAGTATCATAATAACACTTTAATGATAGTAATGAATGCAACGCATGCTATTTTTAATAAGAGTAATTGTTAGATTTGCACTCATTTACCGCAACATGGGAACAAGGGACTGGGATGGTATATTCACCCTCTACCTTTAACGACTGCTTGCTATGCCTCTCTTAGAGCACTATTCTTTGACCGTTGGAATGATAGCATCTCAGGGAACTTTGATGGAACTAATCTGAATGATTTTGAGAAACGTAAATTAACTCCCCTGGGATGCTCGCTTTTTGCAAATAGAAGTAAACCTAATGTTGCTTCTATTAGGCCGTCTGATAAACTGCCTCTTCCTTTTCAAGCTTTAATTTCCTTTAAAATGGCTCCGATAGGCAATAAGGACGCTGTGCCTCCTTCTTACTCCATAAATCATAGCCCTGACTCGGTCCCCTTTTGTGTACAAAGAAATGGCACTCGGCCCATGAGAGATTTTGAAGGTTGTATGAACATTGTAAATTTAACTGGAGAAAACAGGCCTCTGTATGTATGGGGGCCTGTTTATTTTGTTTGTGGTAGTTTAGCATTTCCCTGGTTGCCCAAGGATTGGCATGGAACCTGTTATTTAGGAATCCTGTTACCTGGCGTATTTGTAGCTAGTACATTGGAGGTTTCTAAGGCTCGCCCACGGCGGGACGAGAACGGAGATACCCCTGGGCAAGTATTGGGAGATATAGCAAAATCAGTTGTGCCCTTTTGGGGACAAATAACAAACTCTGAGAACATTAGGGGATTAGCAAGGGTACTGGAGAGAACGATCAACCGGACCACGGACATACTCTACAATATGACATTATAACAAAAAGCAATGAGATTGGTAGCACTCCAAAATCGGATGGCATTGGATGTCATTCTGGCAGAACGAGGTGGAGTATGCAAATTAGTGGGGTCCGCTTGCTATGTTTTCGTACCAGATTCCTCGCCGACAATTTTTAAAGCAATAGAGAACTTGCATATCCTTAGTTCTGAAGTGCATATCCCTGTAGGAGATTGGAATCTTATCACCTGGTTCTGGGATTCTTTACGATCTTGGGGTTGGAAGGTGCTTTCTGTCATTCTGGTTATTTTGGGGATCCTGCTATTCCTTTGTTGCTGTTTTCAATGTCTTCCGAGTATATGTGGAATGCTAGGGGGATGTTGTGCCCAAGCAGTGAGCACAATAGGGCATAGAATATATGCCCCAGATACAGCATCTAAAGAGTTTGTGTTACAAGAGGTTCTGATGAACGACCTAATGGCTATAGATATTACAGACAATGATTCGGGATGTATGGATGACAACACATGGAGTTATTTGCAAAAGTATTAGAAATGAAATTAGCACTTGGCATAGGCCAAAAGGAGGGTCTGTCGGAATTGAAATGATATTATGCCTCCTATCGCAGTATTTGAATGTGTATTGGCCTACGCCAAGTTGTCTAAAATATCATGTAAATAGACTCTGCGGCAAGGTCTTGACCTTAACGAAAAGTTATGTAAGTCGCCATCTTGGATTTAGCCACCATTTTAGGTTCTCTTGTAAAGTGGAAGTCACCCTGAACATCAAAATGGAGGCCGAATGACATGCTGAGTGAGATTCCGGCCGTTGTGACCTCCACACACACGGAATAATTAATATGCCTGCAGGCTACTTGTCGGGGTCGCGAACTGAGACCTTGTCTTATCCCTGACCTATGTGTAAATGAACAACTGTATCAGCGGAACTGATCAAAATGCATACATTATGGGATTGACCTGGCAAGGAACCCTGGGCCTGCTCCCGAGAATGGTTAACCCGCGAGGGGGGTTGGCCAAGGGCTGAATAAAGGATATAAAAGCTCAAGTATTCCAATGTACGGTCTCTCTACTAATGCATCGAACCCTCGTTGAAATTCGTTACGTTACTCTGAGAGCCGAATAGCTATCCGTTTGTCAATTGACTTTGGTAACTGTTGTAGCTTTTAAATAAAGCACTTTGTATGTCCTTTGTAACCTGTGTTGGTGTGTTTCCTTTGGGCTTCCCAGCCTCATATCAATTTTTATGTTTTCACACTCTCTACAAACCTTCCTGGCTGGGAAGGGCAAACAAAAGAACTCACCTTGCCCCTGATACCCTGGTCTTGGCTCTCAGCAGCCACAGAACCAAGGAAACGAAACCCTGGCTTTCCTTGCATCTCTGAAAAGCCTTGATGTTGGTCTGGACACCTTCAATGCCATCGAAACTGCTGCCTTGGAACCACTGTAGTCATCTCAGACCTGAATGCTTAACCGCCACCGGATCCCCAATTTTTGCTTGACACTGATACCAAAGCTCTGCCATCTGTGAAACCTACTGAGTCTTCTAGCGTCCCCAACTCGACACTGCATGCCTTGTTACCCGCCTTTTTGAGCTCCTACCCATTACCTCTGCAGTACCATGAGCCTGCTTGCTACTGTAGGCAATTTTATGCTTCCTGCTCCTGAGGCCGCCAAGTCTTCCAGCGCTATCAACCTAACATCGCCTGCCGTTTCCAAACGTCTTGGACCTACAAGCTGTCGCTGCTACTGAACTGCACCCTGCAACATAAAATGTCTGAGTGGACCTAGAATGAATTCTTATCTCTAATTACTAGTTATACATTACAATTTATTTAATTGATTGATTGTTTATTTATTATGCACAAGTGTTTCAAAGCGCAACCATTCAGGGGAGGGGAGGAAATAGGGAAAAATAATAAACAATCTTACTAGGCATGGTACATTCACATTAAGAAGGTGAACAGGAAAGGAAGTGTGTGAAGGGGGGAATAGGGACAAATGCGCTCAGTCCCGTCAGAACATGGGTTAAGTGGAGAGAGATACCACTCTCATAGGTCGTAATCGAAGTGCAGTAGTGCTGTGGCAAGTGCAATGCCCAGGGGTAAGTGCAGGAGACTGGTGAGGAAAGCTTGGGACGTGTGAGGCTCTGAGGTACACCTGGCAGCCAGTCAGGAAAAACTGAGCAGAGTCGAGGAGAGAGAGCGAGAGAGCAGAAAGAGGTGGTTAGCAGGGGAGAGGGAGAGAGAAGGAGGAGGTGAAGAAGAAAGTCTTCAGGAGTTTCCTGAATCTAAGGAGATCCGGCTCAAGACGGAGAGAGGCATGGAGACTGTTCCAGGGGGAGGCAGCTGCAGAGGATAAAGATCTACCCACAAGACTATGCTTGGAGAAGCAACCCATCCGCCGAGAATTGGAGGAAGACGAGGGGAGGGCTCGGGAAGGTGGGTATTTAGGAAGAGAGCGTTGCAGATAGAGTAGGCCCAGGCCCCAGAAAGTCTTGTGGACAATGCAAAGGGTCTTAAACTTAATCCTTGCAGCCGTGGGAGCCTGTGAAGGGATTTCAGTGCCGGAGAGATGCGGTCCGTGGGCTTGAGGCCAAGGATAAGTCTTGCGGTTCTGTTCTGGATGAGTTGAAGAGGACGGAGGGTAGATTAGGGCAGGTTGAGAAAGAGGCTGTTGTAGTAGTCCAGCCTAGAGAGGACCAGGGCTCTGAAGACAGTGAGCCTCTGGGGGAAGGTGAGAAAAGTTAGAATACCTCTGAGGAGGTGCAGTTGGTAGTGGGACTTTTTAGAGATGTCCGCGATATGAGACGAGAAGGAGAGAGTGGAGTCAAAGATGACCCTTAGGTTTTTTGCCTCATTGGTAGATGGAGCGGCAGGGCCAAGGGATGCCGGCCAGAGCGAAAGAGGGAAGGCAGGAGCAGGGGTCCCGATGAGCACAATCTCTGTCTTACTGGCATTGGGACAGAGGTTGTTTGCAGCACACCATGACTGAATTGCAAACAGACAGTCAGGTATGAGTGAGGAAGAGGAGGAGGCCGAGGGTAGCCTGAAGGAGAGCTGAGTGTCATCCACGTAACACTGAAAGTTGGAGGTGAAAGTGGCTATCATATGGGCCAGGGGAGCCATGGAGCCATTAGAAAACCAGGGGGATAGGTTAGGTCTCTGGGGGACACCGCAAGTAGAGAGAGTGATGGGGGAGAGGAAAGACCGCAATTCCACCTAGCATTGGCGGTCAGAGAGAAAGGAGGATAGCCATGCCAGGGCCTGATCAGTGATGTCTAGGGTATCCCGTTGACGTTAAATCAGGGTGTTGTGGTTCACTGTATCGAAGGTAGAGGAGAAGTCGAGTAGAATGAGGACAGAGGGAGAGTTAGAATCAAGATTTTAGAGCAAATCTTCACGGGTGTTCAGAAGAGCAGTTCCCATACATCTGGATGCTCTAAAGCCAGACTGGTGGTCATGGAAGCAGCCGTCAGATTCAGTGTGAAGGGTAAGCCGGGAAATAGCCAACTTCTCCAGGAGTTAGCCCAGGAAAGAAGTGATAGAGATAGGGCAATAGTTTTCCAGAATGGAAGGGTCACCAGAAGGTATATTGAGGAGAGGGTGCTCAAGGGAGTGCTTACGAGCAGTGGGGAAAACTCCAGTGGTGAAGGAGAGGATGCAGAGGTCGGCCAAGGCTGGCACGATAGAGCCAATGTTCTCCTTGATGGTTTTGGAGGGACGAGGGTCCACTTGTTTGGAGGAGGCTTTCATAGACTGAACTTGTCTAGTGACCTCCTCATGTGTGACAGGGGAGAGAGAAGAGAGAAGAAGGGAAGGGGTGGGGGTGGGCAAGGGTGGGACAAGAGATGTTGGTGCATGAGGTAGTGAAGAAGAGAGAGAGGATAGGATATCCTCTGTTTTTGAGGTGAAGTGTGCAGCCAGGGCTGAGCAAAGGGCCTGGGTGGGTGCAATGGTGGAGAAAGCTGCAGTGGGATTGGCTAGTTCCTTGCAGACTTTGAAAAGTTTGGCCATGTTATTTGATGCTGCAGAGATGATGGCTTGAATAAAGATTCTTTTCTTGGAGCGAATGCAGAGTCTATACTGCCTTTGGAGGAGGTGGCAGGCCAGTTTGTCAGAGGGTGCGTCCGAGAAATCCCATTTCCGTTCGTCTGCCCTACATTTGCGTTTAAGGGCGGCCAGTTCGGAGTTGTACCAAAAGTTGCACTTTTTGCACTTAATGCACACAAAAGCTCATATACAGTTAATCAAACAACATTTTGAAACATTTTTAACTAGTTTTGATGAAAGATAAACAGTGTACAAGTATTAAATTTTGCATTTTTAACATATCTCTATGCAAACGTTTTACAGTGTGACTGTAAATGCTTTACCAGAATGCAGTTATCTGAAAATACACCTAGTCACATTTAAAGTGATAGTGCTTTTTTATGCATGACATAGCCTTCAACAAATAACAACTTAATAACTCTGCATCAGTTCAAAAGAATTCAAGCCAAAACCTTTCCAAAATACAATTATCAAAACATACAGTCAGTTACATTCAAAGTGATGATGCTTCTTTGTACATGACATAACTTACAAACTGACATCTTACTAACACTTCTTTAATCAAAGACTACCCAAAACACATAAAGGACTATAAAAAAAAATCACTATTCAACCACTCATTTAATTTTGTACTGTATGATTGAAAATGCACGACCTCCATTATTTCAAGCCTTATTGATTCAAGCCTTCACGTCTTTTAAATTCTTACTAGTAATCAGTAGTTTCGACAAATAACCTGGACATTTATTATACTTCAATGCGTTGTCTTTCTCAGGGCATGTGTATTCTTTGGAAATATATGAAATTATTATCAATATCTCCTATTTACTAACATCACTAGAAGTTACTTCAATACTTTAAAATACCTCATCATGTTATTAGCTCCAGTCAACCCTGCTCCCCGATCTGATCCCAGCTCTGCGGTGAAAGCACCTAGACATCCTGTTCAACACCAAAAACCCTAAAGTCCACCTTAAAGGACCCTAGTGACCTGTAAGCATCCTTCTCTACCTTTTCAAAGACACATTCAACAACTTGGACATTTCTCTGCTGAAATAATTTCCTGGGCATCCATATCTAAAAACCATAGTGTCCCTTTACTCTAAACTCTGCTTTCTCTGTGTTTCCCTTACAGGGGTGGGCCTACAGGGGTGGGCCAGTAGTGTGTTTTATTACTTATGTGCACCTTTGTTAGTTTAAATAAAGAGCATACTTTTTGTAGAATGATGAATTCTATACCAGCTCACAATCCTCCTTAAACATATAGCCTGCTGTGCGGGGTCAGAAATGCGAGGGGGACAACTTGATAAATTAGACATTTTGTTAAATTAAATAGGTGTGTTAAACGCCTCGCTTTAGCTAGCTTAACTTGAGTTTCCCTGCCTATGAAACTACGACTAAAGTAAAACACTCTAGACATAAGGATATCTGTCCCTCACTATTGTACATAGAACAAAATTATTTATCCTTCAATTCCTGCCAATAACCAGCCCTTATCTGATTCTCGAGGCCTGTCAAATCTACATGGCAGCTGAGGGCATCGTATTTGTTGCTAAGTAAGCAGCTGTCCTGTCTAATTGGTAGCCTTCTCATTCTTTTATCTGATTTTCTATCAATCATGTCTGCTTTCTCTGCCAAGAAATTCTGAATATGCCAATCCAGACATACTTTATCTCACAGTGAAGACCTGCCAAAGAATATTCAATCATCAGTATGATTAATTTCTTTTAACACCTGACTCCGAAGCCATTTTGTTTTCTGGCATCCATTTTAGAATCTATTTAAGCCCGTTCAGCCTCGATGTTCGGCTACCAACGGTGAGTTGTTGTTTACCTTTGAACATAACTCTTTTTCTATCCAGTTTTCAGATTATATTTTTAGATATTCATGAGGTGCGTGTAATACCTGAGACGCCCTCCATCTCCTGAGTCATTCTGACCCCAAAAATATATCTCTCCCTATATGCACTCTTTATCTTCAAAAAGCACTATAATTCTGATTTTTGCAATACTGGAACCACTGATCAGCCCACCATGCCATCCTCACCCAGCTTGGGAGGAGGGGGGGGTCTAGCACCTCCTCTACATTCTATTTCCATCACAAAGCTTCTTCACTTCTGGAGGATTTCACTTGCCATCTTAATTGCCTTAGAAATAAACAAATTCCATCATTTTTCCAATGAATGGTTCAACAGGATTTTTTTTTTCTTGAGAAAGACAGCTAATACACTCCTTCGTTATGTACAACAATGTTTCAGTCAGGGTGGCTTTAGCATAGTTCATCAAACACATTGCCACTTTCTTTCCACCACAGCCTTACACCACACTGTAGTACTTCAATAACTATTTCCAGGTTCACTAAACTATGCAGGGTAACTCCCCAGTGATTAGAACAAGAAAATGCAACCCACTAGGGAAAAAGGCTAGGTGCACCCTTTTTCGAGAAAGACAAGAGTTTTTATTTTCTTTACACAAGAAAAATGCCAACAATGGTATTATAAATCAGCTGCCAGAGAGCTCTCTTGTCCTCCGTACAAGACTGAGATTATAAACACAAACAACGTCACATATGACGCTCTCCATATACAATGTTATTCCACACCCACATTGGCTACCACCCTGTTATGCTTGAGCTAAAACATGGTGCTGATGCGCAGTGCATTCTGGGGGCACTCAGAGCTATAATGGATATTTATTCCATGCCTCAGTGAAAACTGCACTTGCTTTGCTAAAAGACATGCTTTCAATGTTATTTTGATTCCATGCCTCAGTGGAAACTGTACTTGCTTTGCTAAAAGACATGCTTTCAATGTTATTCGTTGCTGAGCCTGGTATGCAGACCTCGGTCAAGGACATTGTGCTGGGAAAGCTGGTTTTGTTATGTCTTGCTATGAGTTATGGAATGGTTTTCCGTGGTGTTTTAGAAGAGGGAAGCTTTGCTCCTTGGAGGTTACTGTTGGTTGATCCGGCTGGCAACCAACGGTCACTCAGCAATGCGCAAGTGCTAATGCCAGAAGGTTCGAGAAACTGCCACCCCTTTTTGAGGAGGGCATGTATATATGGAAAGCTCTGGAAAGGTCAGGTGGAAAAAACACAAAGACCGCAGTCAGAGGGGGGACGCCTTGTTCTGACCTTCCTGTGGGCTGTTGTGCTCTCTGCCTGGCTGTTACTAGGGTCTTCCAGCCACTTCTGGCGAGATGAGGGATTCAGTTACGCCCATGGTGATGTATTTTCTTTTGAATTCTCTATCTTCTGTGTGATTTATTTCTGTTTTTCTCAGTTGTTGCTTCTTAGCTATGAATAAATAGCCGTATAAGTGCTCATTATTTTGCTAACTGCATATCTGGTTGTGAGTTATTGCTCTGTCTACCTGCGTTCAGAGTATTTTCTTTGCTTTATGTACTGGTGATAAATAATTGTCTGTGCACTCTTGGCGAGCAATACACACCCATATACATGCTAATAATTATATATAGCTAATTTTCCAATTGGTCTTGCTGTCTTCTCCCCATCCTCACCACACATGGGTAGCATCCTTGTCCACCTTGAGACCCTGCAAGGCAATTGGTTACATTTAACTGGCACCACCCTACCTTCAATCCTAATCATGTGATATACATCTGGTTGTCAGCATGAACTCAGTGAACTTCAAGGTCAGTCTTGTCCTGGCAAACAAAGAAATTGACCGCTGTAGTAAAATATTTGCCATGTGTTGTTGTGGCTTCAAACAATTCATAAAATAATTGGGCATGTGTGACCTTTGTGCATCCCTTTAAAGTACTACATCCTCAACCCCCTTTTATATGGCCTTCCCATATAACTGCACTAGACATATATACAAATAAACCAAACATAAACCCTCACATTAGCGGAAGCAATATTGTAATGCAACTTCATTGTGAACACATACTTTTAAAACCATTACAAAATACACTTCTTTGTGTGTGCATAATGTCCTAATGTTTCTCTCAAAACATGATACTTTAAAAACAAAAAACGGGAAAAAGAAAAAACAAAAGCACCACTTAATAATCACTAAAGTGCAGTTCTTACTGTGATCACCGAAACCCAGGTTCGGAGAGAAAACACCTGAATAAAAAACACTTAGATAAAATGCTTAAAGTTGGTGGCAACATTGGGGGTGCTTTCCAAACATCAGACGAATGCACCCAATACTGCAATTCTTTTACTTTGACAGCAAGGGGAATAGCATACGCCACTGTGTACAGACCATTGTAATGGGGTTCACTCCACCATCTAACAAAATGCCTTACATAGACCTTGTCATTAGGAAACAGTTGCAATGGTGGTGAGTTTGCAGATTCTGGTGCAGCGCTGCTATCAGATTCTTTCCGATCATCGTTGAGCAATCTGTTGAGAAAGTGTCATGATGCATACTCCCGGAGAGCCAGTCCAAGACCGGCAGCCCCGGAAGCACACATCAGGTACCCAAGGGAAGGTCCAGCAACCCCAAATAGGGGCCCTTTGGACACAGTCCTGGCGCCATAGGCGCCAGGCTCATTTTCGACATCAGTCCTGGCGCCGTAGGTGCCAGGCTCATAAAGGGAGTGCTTTTGGTGGACTTACCTGATGCAGACCATGCTGCCAGATCCAGACCTCTTTGAGGCCTGAAAGGAACTACTTTACCTGTGGGACTATTTTGCCACTCGGGCGTGGTCAGGGAAGGATACATACCTGGTTGGGGAAGGATACATACCTGGGACTTCTTTGGAGGCTATTTAAGCCACGCCCAGATAGCAGCTCACGATTCGCGTTGCTCTGCTCCTAGCAGCTGGACGCTCACTGTGTCTGCTCCTGCATCCTGACTCCAGCCACGCCCGCTTCAGTCCTGGAACACCTAAAAGGAAGAAGAGAAGGTGAATAAAGGACATTACCTGATATTGCATGGGATCCGGAGCCAACACGCCGACGATCCTAAAGGAAAAGACATTATTTTTGGATTCCTCGCGTTGCTCGTTGCAGCGCTGCGCTCAAATCACTTGTCCACAAGGAATTCCGAACTCCTACGACCATCCGCACATTCCGCTGCATTCCAGCACCTAGGAAGGAAAAGAGAAGAACAAAAGGTGAGCCAGAGAAAACATTGGGAAAAAACTGATTTGCCGGAAGTCTTACCTGGCGATTGGTGGGGGAGAATCCTTCCTCATCTCGGGTCGGCACGCCTTTTGGGCAGTACCGCGCCCCGGCCCCTATGGGGAAAAAGGAACACGTGCATTAGTGGGTGAACATACAGACATTAGAAAAACCACCCCAACATAAGCTCACCTGAATTATCCACAGCAAATTGTCTTCTCTACGTGGAATCTTCGCTCTGCACCTGCGCTAAAAGACTAAAAGCAGTCCATTGAAAATAAAGGCCAAACAGGAAGGGAGAACAACCCTTGAACTTGATAAGTCATATACTTACGAAAGCGCCTTATTCATCCAAAAAACCAGTGAAGCAACTGGACCTGAATGCCCGTCCGATAACCAGTGAAGTAACTGGATTCTACCGCACCCCTGCACCAGAAGCAGGATGGAGAGCTCCTCATTTCAAATCTTAAGGTGAGAATTAATGGGAAGGTTCAGAGGTGGTTTGAAGAGAGAGTAAAAGGGGAAAGGAGGGGTTCGACTCGTCACTCCGCAGAAGATTAAAATCCTTTTCCCCATCTACAGAAAGATCTTCCTACGCATCAGACAGGTTAGGTTTGGGGGTCTGGCCCAGTCGGTGTTCCGAGTCCTGCGCATCACCTTAGAAGAGGCCGCAGCAGCCCAGACCTGGTCAGCGTCTCCGTGGGAGTCAGGTGAGCATTACAGAAAGGTCTTTAATACACTTTGTTAACTGAGTTAAATATTAATGGAATTCATCCCCCAGAATGGAAGCAGCCCTGTGAGCATCAGAAGCACTACGCATATGAGATAATACCGTGAGCATATGTCTCTCTGTCACTATTCAATGAGGGGAGAGGTGATATTCCTCAAACTGAACAAGGCCAAAGGGAGATAATGCACCCAGTTCCTTTTCAGTGTGGCACAGAACTTTGATAACTTCATTTTGAGTAATCCATTCACCCTTTCTACAAGTCCCTTGGCCCGAGGGTGATAAATAGAACACAGTTTGTGCTTTATTCCCAAAAGAGCTGCAATCTCCTTGAACAGCTCATTGAAGAAGTGTGTGCCGTTGTCACTTTTAAGAATATCACACACTCCCCATCGGGGAAACACTTCTCTCACCAAACATCTGGTGGCCTTTTTATCATGAGGAAGTGTACATGGACCAGCCTCAAGCCAATGGGAAAAAGGACAAACTACCACTATCAGATAGCGATAAGAGTAAAAACTTTGTCCCATATCAGCCAAATCTATGTGCAAATCACGGAATGGACCAATTGGGCATGGCAGGGTACTCCTCGAGGTTTTCAATGTTTACCCAGTACTGTGAGTTTGGCACACTACACAATTAGAAGTAAACATGGATAGCAATTCTTGAATATTAGGTAAATAACAAAACCCTTTTTGGAGATATTCTGCAATATGCTGTTTGGATAAATGGGAGGAGTGTTGAAGTTGATCACATGCCATCATCGCCTTTGCTTGGGGCATCACTACCATCCCTGTAATTGTTTGTGGGAGATTGTGCACACCCCTTCCTTTTCCACACCAACCTCCCTTTGTGGAGCCTGACCTTGGACCTCAATAATTACAGCCACAGGGAGTGCGGTTTATGGAACATGCAACTGCATTCTCACAAAAACAGGTTGTTCAGGAATATATTAGAGCAGTAAACATGCAGCCTGTTTGGCTGCTGTGTCTGCTGATTGGTTGCTGAGAGAGACAGAATCTGCACCACTCGTATCAGAGGCGCATTTAACCACTGCGACGAGTGCAGGCTTGGAAAGAGCCACAATTAATCGATCTAACTGCACTGGAGACATATCTGCCCTATGAAATCCCCTCCACATCCATCTTGACAATCCAAAATGAACAGTAGTTGTGACGTATGCCGAATCAGAATACATTGTTACTACATAGTTACTCAGCATCCTTGTGCTGCTGCAAGTGCTTCAATAAGAGCAATTAATTCTGCTGCTCTCTGCTGTGTACAGTAATGACCCGGAAAATGTAATATTCTCCATCCACCAACCACACCACTGCTGTCCCAGTATGTCTCTGACCAGTCTCTTGATCAGTGATTATTGACCCATCAACAAAAACCACTTCTCCATCATCCAAGGCATAGTCACACACCTTGGGAATACCATCCTCTGGGCCCTCATAGATAGGACAATCATGCACCTCATCGTCATCTGTTATAGGTTCGGTCAGAAAGGTGGCTGTATTCACTGCTTTACAGCGAACAATATGAATGGATGGACTTGACAAAATCACTTCATATGCAGAAGCCCTTTGAGTGGTCAAAGTGAATGTAACCTCACCAATATTTCAAAAACTGCATGTTCCATGTACAGTGTTAACAAACACCCCATGACAATAGTTTCAGATTTCTCAATAGTGAAGGCAACTCATGTTTGCACAGAAGCTCTCCTTGCATAATAGAATCCAACACGCCACTGTAATAGGCCAGGGGTTTATAACCCATTGTACTATGCTGTGTCAACACGGCAGTCATCCTTTACCCATCCAAATGTGAGAAGAGGTCAAACTATTTAGTGTAATCAGGTGTTGCCAGGGCAGGAGTAGTAGAAATGACATATTTTAATTCATGAAATGTAGTGATCATCTCCTAAGTCCAAATGATGGTATGTTGTGTTCTATGTTCCTCCTTGAGGGCTTGAAGCAATGGTTTGGTATATGACGTGTAGTCAAAAATCCATGCCCTGCAATAATTTACGTTAACTGAGAAATGTTTGCATAACCTTAACTGTCATTGGTTGTGGGATACCATACACTGCTGCTGCACACTCTGGGGTTACTCTTTTTCCATTCACCAAAATCAACTATCCCAAGTACAACACCTCTTGCTGACAGTATTACAATTCTGCTCTGTCCACCTTGTACACCGTGTCAGCCAACAATTTCAACAGTACAATAGTATTTTCCCTGCACTGATGCTCTGTAGTGCTACATACCAGTTAGTCATCCACATGTGGGCCTTACTGTTTGTTTTAACTTTTTGCAAATGGCCGCCCTCATCATCGGCACGAGATTGCCTCTGAGGGTTGCCATTGAGCACTTACAACTAAGCTCCTGATTGGCCTGATGTGTGTTGTTCTCTGGCATATCAGGAGCCGACAGACGCGTGAGCTGGCGCCCACCATGAAGGCCCCAGTCTGGCTGTTCTGCCTCCTATTCCTTCCTCCTCCAGCAGCATGCTGGTTGCTGCCTCCTCCCCACCCCCCACCTCCCACAGCAGAGTCTTTAACACTGGAGTGCTGTAAAGCAATTTCTTGCAAAGGTGAGTCCCTATGGGTGAGTGCCACACAGATGTTGTGTTGTGCGACTGATTGGGTTGGGTAACAGAAGCGGAGTATTGCAGCAGAAAACACTGCAGTCTCGCAGTGTGCCTTTGAACTTTCTCGCAGCATTCACGTGTGGGCCTCGCTGTTCGTTTTAACTTTTTTGCAACTGGCCGTCCTCATCCTCGGCACTGGAGTGCCTCCAAGGGTTACCATGGAGCACCCACAACAAAGTTCCTGATTGGCCTGGCGTGTGTTTTTCTCTGGCTTATCAGGAGCTGGCAGGCGAGTGAGCTGACCCCCACCACAAAAGCCCTACACAAATCTTTGCACCCCATTTTGCATTGCATTCTGTATCCCCTTTTGGGAATTCAAATCTAGGTGTGTGTTTTTTAAGATCTTTGTGCCCCATTTTTCATTGTATTTTGTGTCCCTTTTTGAAATTTTAATCTAGGTGTGTGTTTTTTGACATCTTTAAACCCCATTTTGCATTACATTTTGTGTCCCTTTTTGGTAATTTGAATCTAGGTGTGTGTTTTTTAACATTTTTGCACCCCATTTTGCATTGCATTTTGTATACCTTTTTTGGAATTTGAATCTAGGTGTATGTTTTTTAACATCTTTGCTCACCATTTTGCATTGTTTTTTTGTGTACTTTGTGTCCTTTTTGCCAACTACTAGGTTGACGGGTGAGTTGCATTAGGACTGTGCTGTGCCACCACTCCTCTCTCCTTCAACTATCCTCGGCTACCCTAATGACATTCACCACCTCCCCTATCTTCTCTAACTGCTACACTATCACTGAACCTCCTTCTCTCACGCAGTCTGGAAACCAAATCCCAAATCAGACATTCTGAACACTAACCATGGCCTACCCATTGCAGACACCTATGTTAGTGCAACCTCCAGACAGGTCTTCACCAATATCCTCTTCTCTGTCCCCTCCCCTGATCTATGGACTCCTCATCTCTACTGCCTCCCCGTTCACAACCTCTGCCAGTAATGGTGGTACCATGTGGGAAGTCCTCTTGGTGGGTTTCACTTCATCTAGGTGTATCATTGATGTATATCACACTGGCACTATCTTGGTTCAGGGTCCTCAACCCAACCTCCTTCTCTTTGACCGGCACCTGCTGTCCCTCATTAACTTACTTCCCACATCTGCTACTCCCTCTTCCACTCTCTCTGCCCCCCACCCTCCGACTGATGTACCATGCCCCTATACCGTTCCTTGGCAAAGCCTTCAAAGGTAGAGACTTCCTTCATCTAGCCAAACTTAACGCTTGCTCATCCATCAAACACTGCCCCTTCTTAAAGACACTGACCTCGACATCCTCGCCCTCACCGAGACGTGGTTCAATGCCAGCTCAGTCACTGCTTTTGACTCCCTTCTCTCTGATGGTTACAAAATTATCTCCAAGCCTCGCCCTAACCGTGCTGGTGGTGGGGTTGCCTTGATTTTCCCTAAGTGGGGTTACTCTACCTTTGAGAGCCTGGTTTACAAGCTGGTCATCTCTCCCTCCTCCCCTCCGACCATTGCTACTATTTACAAGCTGCCTAGCTATACCACCCTGTTCCTCTCAGAATGGTCTGATTTCTGCTCCTCTCTCCTCACAACCACCTCTAAACTCCTTCTCTTGGCCAATTTCAATATCTATCTAGACTCCTCTATCACAGCATCGCCTCTCCTTCGTGACCTTTGCACCTCGCTCTCCCTTTTCATTCTCCCTTATGGTCCTACCCACTCCGCTGGACACACTCTCAATACCCTCATTCACTCTGATCTTTCACTCTCCCCCCACGGATCACCTCTCTCTCCGGGTCAGATCACTCTCTCCTCTCCACGCCAAGAAAGGGGCCCACATCCAGGCGTGTGTCTCTGGTGCATCCAACAACACAGCTGAACTCTTTAAAATCTGCAGGGAACTAGCCAACCCTTCCTCAGTCTCCTCCTCACCCAGTGCTTAATTTGTAAAAAAATAAGTGCCAGTGCCCGAAAAAACTTGGCCCCATAATGCCGGCCCCCGAGCCAGCAGGATAGACATTTGCCAGCTATTGCCATAATGGTGGTACCTGGCCATAAGATGGCAATAGCTGGGTAATGGTGTGAGTACCTGTGTTGGTACTCCTTTATCAATCTCGGAAGGATGAAAGGCTGAGATGGCCTTGCTGGGGATTCGAAGCTGCAACCTGCAGATCACACACACATCGCAGCAGCAAGCGCTCAACCGACTGAGCTATCATATCGGCTATAGTAAAATGAGTAATTATTCTGTAGTGGATACCATTAAACTACTAACTGAGATTTAACAGCAGACCACTTAAGTTCATCTGCAGGTCTGGTGCAAAGTTGGCGCATGCCAAGCCTGCATGCATCTACTTTCAGGCTTCAGAGGTTGGCAAAATAGAGAAAGCAGCAACACCTAGGAGGGACACTAAATTGCTCGTCATGCCCTCCACTAACCACTCCATGCTAACAGTGTCAAATTCTGTGCTCATTCACATTACACACAGACCCGGGAATCCACTCGCACACAGTAATGTAATATTCCTCCCAGCAGACATCAAACAAGAAAACTACACCTCTCTGCACACCACAGCCCCGACCAATGCATCCCAGAAACATGGGAATACAGGTCTTCCCTCTGGACACAGGAGGAAGCAGGAGAAAACCAGGGACTGGTCTGGGGATGACTAGGAGGCGAGAGGAAAAAAGAAGATGTGGGTATTGCTCGTAAAGTGGTGGCATGAGAAAAAGGAGCTCTGTTGGCCAAGGAAGGAGGTGTAGAGTGCGAAAAGCAGAGGACCCAGGACCGAGCCTTGAGAAACAGCCACTGGGAGAGCAGCAGGACCAGGGGTGCACCTATGCCAGGCAATAGAGCAGGTTCTGTCGTAGAAGCAAGAGTCTACCAGGTGACTCAAAAGCCCATATGCCAGTAACTGGATCCAGTAAAAACTATTTGTAAAGGGGCACCCGGAGTTAGCATCAGGGTTGATGGTGTTGCCAGTGTAATTCTGAGCTTAACAGCTTTGATCAGTTGCCAGATAGTGCGGAGAGAATGAAAGCAAAGCCCCCTATGTTGTAACTTTCTTTGTGATAAGAGCCGTGTGATGGGCAGTTCATTTAGCGGCGTTCAGCTCCTGGTCTAGGGGCAGTGGCGTAACACCATTGTGCTGACCGGGCTTCAGCACCCGCCCACCCCCACACACCACCCTGACATTTTGGGCTACGTTGACGCGACCTGGCTGACCAGCGAGCCGTGGCCGAACACAACAGGACACAGACATTAAACGGCGGCGCAATGGCTTTATGGTTAACAAAGGCCCTGCAGTTGCCTTCACCGACCGCACATTGATGGTCAGGCAATGCGCCTCTGATAGAGAGGGTTACACACTATAAAATAATCAAATCGCCAAAAGCAAAAAGTGTACCTTTTATTCTGAAACCGGAGCGTCATAAACAGCACCCCGAACTGGGGGTCCACTCCGAACGAACACTGCACCCGTGAGCCCCGCACATACTGTGCCCACATAGCGCACTCTGCCTTGGTGTCTGTTCTAAATACGAGGCCCCGTGAAAGCAGCGGCGGCAACGGCAGACATTCAGTTTGGGAGTATCTCTGGCACGCTTTTCACACTTTGGCCTCTCGGAACTGAAGGCGCTGGCCAAGCAGAGGGCGCAGAGCAGGACCAGCGTGCACACAGTCTGTAATACAAATCACTGGGAGGGAGCAGGCCAGGCTGAGGCAGCCCCGCCCAGCCCTGCCGCTCCCTCCCAGTGTTTTGTAACACTGGCTGGTGGGCTGGCGCCATTGTATCGCGGCCTGCTGCATTCATCAAAGAAAGGTAACACTTTAGTGTTACCTTTCTTTGATGAATGCAGTGGGCAGGCGCCGGCGGGCCGCTGAGGATCTGTAAATTACAGATCCTTTACAACTTAGGCGTCCCACGTCCGGTGAAGCCCTGGGGGCCGGTTCCTGAATCCCACGCCTGGGTGGGCTTCAGGAACCAGCCCCCAGGCAGTGTTCCGTGCCGAAAAAACAGTGCCGGTGTTGGGGACCGGCAAACACTGGCACAAATTAAGCACTGTCCTCACCCCTCCCAAGTCCTCTGCAACGTGTTGGCCACACACTTTACTACTAAAACTCAGCACATCCTGAGCACTCTTTCTCCCCTCTTCCTCCCTGCCTCCGTCACCCCTTTGCCTCCCATGGCCTCCTATCCTCCTTCATTTCTCACCTCCTTCGCCCCTATCACACCTGATGAGGTCACCAGAGTTGTCCGCTCCATGAAGGTCTCCTTCAAATAGGTTTCTCCCTACTATCCAGAACCATTAAGGACAATATTGGCTCTCTTGCCCCTGCACTTTCTGATTGCTGCATCCACTCTTTTGTCACTGGATCTTTCCCTTCCTCCCTCAAGCACTACCTTGTAAACCCACTTCTGAAAAAACCTTCGATAGACCCCACCTGTCCAGCCAACTACCGCCCTATATCTATCACCCTCTTCCTTGGGGAAACTCCTGGAGAAGCTTGCCTTCCCCCAACTTACCTGACACACTGAACTTGTTGGTTGGATCCACGACCATCAATCTGGATTCCGAGCATCGAGAGGCATGGAAACTGCACTTCTGAACACCAGTGAAGAACTGCTCGCAACTCTGGATTCTAACTCTTCAGCTGTCCTCTTTCTACTTGATCTCTCCTCTGCTTTTGACATGGTCAACCACTCCATCCTCATAAAACGGCTCTGTGATACCCTGGGTATCTTGGAGTGGGCACTGGGCCGGCTGACCTTCTTCCTTAGTAACCGCCTGTCCCAGGTTATTGTGGGCATTTTCTCCTCCCCTACCACCGATCCACCTGTGGTGTCCCTCAGGGCTCCAACCTCTCTCCCTGGATCTTCAACACTTACCTTGCTCCACTGGCATAACTCATTTCCACCTTCTCTACTAATTTACAGTGTTACGCAGATGACACAAAACTCTTCTTCAAACTCCCCTCTAACCCTCACCTTACTTCTTCCATCATTCGGGACTGTCTTTCAGCCATCCAGTTCTGGTGCACTTCCAATGATCTCTGCCTCAATGGCTAAACAAAGGGCTGATGACTGGTCTCTTTCCTCAGCTGGCTCTCTCTTATGGAACAGCCTCCCCCTTCCTCTTTGTCTTGAGCCAGATCTCCTCAAATTCCAGAAGGTCCTCAAGACTTTTCTTTTGGCCTCCTCCTTCCCCTCCTCCCTCCTTTGGTTATCCAACAGTTGCTGAGATTGATGGCCATGGCACTTATGTGTCCTTCTGGGCCCTGGCCTCCCAAACCCAATCACTTTTCAGCCTCCGCCCGCTCCCAGCACTCGCCTCAGCACCCACTGGCCTATGCCACTATAGACCTGCTCTTACCTGTTTATTGGCAACTGACCTCTCCCTGGCACTTACTCCACTGGGCACTTACATCTGCTTCTTACTCAGGAGCATGAGCACTTACCCCCACCCCACCCCCCCTCCTCTCCTCTACCTGCACTTGCACGTTCTGAATGCTCACAGGTCCTAGTAGGTCCGTCTTTATCCTCAGTATTTTAATTTGTTTCTCAATCCCATGTTCCCTCCCTGTTGCCCTGTGGGCACTTTGAAACACAATTTATTTGCTGTATAAGAACCTAACAAATGCACAATAAAATAAAATAAATACAAATACTGAATTATAGTACTGGGGACAACTATATTGCCAAAATGCTCATGATCTAACAGATCTCTCCTGGCTTCCTCGTTGATTAATTCACGTCTGGATCACTGTAACAGTCTGTTAATGGGAACTTCACAGGGGAATCTGAAGCAGCTGCAGACTGTGCAGAATGGTGCAGTCAGAGCACTTTTTGGCTTCACCAGATGAGACTATGTTACCGCATCCAGGAGGAAACTGCACTGGATTTCGGTGAAGCAGAGAATCAAACATAACACTCTATCTCTTGTCCACAAATCCCAAAATGGCAAGGCACCACAATACCTTACCAACAGATTAATGAGGAAAATATTGAGTAGAATCTTGCATTCATCTGATGCGTTTCTGCTCAATCAGCCGAGATCTCTGAAGAATGGTGGCGATTGTCGCTTTGAATTTAATGCACCACTTGAATGGAACGTCTTGCCTAACAAACATCAAAACCACCCATTCATTATTTGCCTTTAAGAAATGTGTGAAGACTTTCCTTTTTAATAAACCTGAATAAATGTTCTTTTGTGCCAGGTTCTTTCTCTCTTATATTTCATGCTGCGCTCTGAGGCCCATCGCCATGTAGCGCCCTACAAGAAATGAAATAAATAAATATAACACCCTATTAAAGATGCTTGGGGACCCACAGTACTCCTGAGGAAGGCTAGTATGTTGGAATCGGCTCCCGGTAAATGTAGACGCAGTAATATACTGTGAATCAGGCTTCAAGGGTACTGAGAAGAAAGCGCTCTTCAAGTCCACCACAGTAAAATGGGTGCCCTCAACTGGTATGTTACATAATATGGTAGCTGGATTTGCAAGCCCTGGAAATTCTGCCTGTACAATATCATTGAGGGGGGTAAATCTTGGATCATTCTCTGGGGGTAAATCTTGGATCATTCTCCAACTAGCCCCCTTTGCTTTCTTCACTGGGTAAATAGCTGTATTACAGGGCGAGTTAGATGGTACTATTATGCCCTGATGCAAAAGAGTCATGATGATGTCATATATTCTCTCCTCTGCTGCCTTGGATGGCAGGTATTGTTTCACTTGAGGTAACACAGTGCCAGGTTTCAAGGTATTATGTGTTGGCGCAACATTTCGTAACAGTCCCACACCATGCAGATTACTTGTCCACAATTTATCAGGTACTTGAGACAAATCTGTAGAAGCAAAAGAGGGTACATTCCCAACCAATAATATGGGGCAAGTGAAATGTCGATACTGTATCATGATCTCACAGCAGACATACACCTCCAACATTATTTCCCCTCCATTTTCTCTGTTCTCAAATAAATCCTCACCTGAGACATTTTTCATCGGGATGGTTGGATCAATGCACAAGACTGTGTGCCACTCCCCTTTCTTTGAATCAACTGCTATCAATACAATTCTGTCTTCCGCCACTACGACTCCCTCTGTGTCCAATTCAATGATGGTTCCTGCAACAATCTGCTAGGGCTGCGTGGGCCTGAACAGAAACTCAGATGGTACCTGCCAAATATCTGTTTGCTACTTGCGGTATTCCACTAAGCAATATAGTAATGCCATATAATAATAAATCTGGGGCCACTGGTATTCGTCTCGCAGCAGATTCAATGCCCAATGCATATAATGTCAACATTACCCTCACGGCACACATGCAGGGTGTTGAACAGACCACACCCCTTTCTGTAAATGAGATGGTCGTGTTGAGTTTACTCAAAATGTCTCTCCCCAACAGGTTAATCGGAGTTGCAGTGGAGTACAACAAGGGGGCCGACACTTCTCTACTCTCTATCTTGATAGATAGTTGCTTTGTGAAAGGAACCAATTGAATGGCCCCAGAGAGGAATTGCATTTCCATGACCTCGCCTGATACAATCATCCCTCACTAATACATGATTTGGTCGCACCTGTGTCTACCATAAAAATAAATGGTTTATTTCCAATACCCACAGCCAGCAAGGGTTCCTCTTCTGGGTCGGTGGTGACCGATAGGACTGGACGCGCTAAGGCTCTGTGTGGGGTGTCCTAGTCTGGAAACATATTTGTCCCTCGAAAGAAGAACGGTTTCCCGCCAACCGCTGTGGCTCCATGATAATATGTCACTGTAACAACCGAACGGTAATACTGTTTGGAATATGGGGGCCCTGCTGTTGCTCTTGATGTACTGTGTAAGATAGTACATTACTAGAACCAGGGGCTGGTATCTGTGGGTAAAATGACAGGGGAGCAGGTGGGGCCACGGGCACCAGCGCACCATAAGGGGCCGCTGGGGGTAACTGTCTGTATGGCTGGCGGTATGAGACTGGGCCTCCCTGAGGGCACAGGTACATCTGTTGTTGAGGATATGAATATGCTTGTCTACTCCTACATTCCCCTGAAAAATGGCCCATTTGCCCACATATCCAACATTGACCTGCTCCTTCTCCTCATCGGGGTCCCATCCTCCAAACCCACCCTTCCCTCCTCTGGCACCTGAAAACACCCCTCTAACCTGTTCAATTCCCCCTTGAAGCCCACTCGTTTTCTCCTTCCCATGTAGGTACAGGTGATGCACGCATATCAGCCTGAATCTCCCGGAAATCAGCCTACCCTTCCATCTGCACTGTCGATACAGCCTCTTCCAACGCAACCTTTGATAACTTCTTTTGAAGCAGTTTCGCTTCCTCTGCTTGCGCTCGCTGCACAGTTTCCTTCTCCTTTTATTTCAACCTTTTACAATGATGGATAATATTACACTGAATTTCCACCCAACCCTTCTCTTCAATCCTCACTATCTTGTCAAGCACCTCTGTACCTCTTTCGGGAGGCCTTTTTTCACCACAAAATAGAACAATGGAATTGTTCGATCCCATGAATCTCTCGTCTCTGCCCTTCACATCTCTTGCACATGCACTATATATTTGTCAGAGGCAGTCCTTACCTTGGGGTTTCTTGAGTCCTTCGGGTGAAGAGGTAAGGCCTGTCTCTCCAAGCAGCCACTGTGCGACGACCTGACTGCCAAAACCAGGAGGGCACAGGGGTCACCCAAAGAGTGCAGGTCTCAAGGAAAAAAAAAACAGGGGATAAACCTTCAAGTATTCTTCCACAATCCAGACAGGCAGCTAACACAGTGTCCCTTTTCCCAAGCAGGGGAATGCAGCAAGTCAGATGTCCGTGAAAAGCAGGATACTTATGTTTGAGTTGGAGAAGAGAAACAATGAACAAGGGTTGCGGGGGGAGTAGCGCATGTAGCATGAGGAGGCAGAACGGAGTGGGAGCTCTAAGAAAGGCAAGAGAGCAGATATGGCAAGGAAAGCAGGACATGAGGCAACAGTGTCACAGCAATCACAGAGAAGATTGTGACACACCACTTACCTGTCTCCACCCGGTAATATACTCGACTGACTTCCTGATGGAGGATACTCACGGGTTGACGTCAGTACGTTCTGTAGAGGCGGAGCCAAGTACCTCTACCGGAAGTCCTTCCACCATTCTGCCTATAAGTTGGCAGCCAGAAATTGCGACATGCGCAAAGCCAATAATCGTACATATACTACAAAGAGTCCTTGAAACAAGGTATCCATTGAGAAAACCCTATATGTATCTAGAAAGAAGTTACGGTCTTCTGAAGGAAATTCCAGAAGAAATGTGAAAATGAGTGAAAGAGAAGACTGGTGACGTCACATGAAGCAGAAATGACGCACCCAGAAGAGATGCCAATGAAGAAAGAAGATAGACCTTATGGAATTTGCTGACAAAGTAAGAATTAAGCAACATTTCCGGAGCAAAATGAAGATTGCATGTGCGGAGAAGCACTGAAGAAAATGCAAAATGATTTTACAAATGTACAGAAGCAGTAACGCAAGTATACGAAGTAATCATGAGGCTGGCTACGTAGTGAATAGATTGCAGGCAGTGCTGCCAACATATATATATAGGAATGTATGGAATCTGGATGTTCCACTATGCATTTTAGCAAACTTGGAGCCTGTGAATGAAAGGGCTAGAAGTGTGGCGCAGTTGAATAAAATAGCTGACGGTGAAGGAAAATTCAAGAAGGTTTGCCTGTCCCAGTGTCAAGAGTCGGGCCGCTAAGAGCCTGGTTATCTACTCGAGAAGATAAAGTGAACGTGAGAAGCGAGCTGAGCTCCTGTTTGATGTGTTACAGAAAATCACTAGAAGTGCCATGGTTTCTTCATTTAATAGTATTAAATACAACGAAAGAGCTCAAAAATTGGTCTCTAGTCACATGGTCAGATGAAAATAGACTTTGGGACGAGCTTCACCGAGACCAGAAAGTAAGGCCATGCCTTCATTCCCTTTTATCTCAGGCACAGTGAGCCGTCACAAGCCCTAGTTCAAATGAAGTAATTTAATGGCAGACCACAGGAGTGATGATGATGTTGGGCTAATTGGGTGGGGTGAATGACCAAAGCTAACCCCCCAGCACCCGGGGTACCAGCTTGCGTGCTGCTAGCGAGAAACTGCGACATGCGCAAATGCAATAATGGTACCTATACCACGAAGCATCCTTGAAACAAGGTATCCATTCAGAAAACCCTATATGTATGCACGAAGAAATTACAGTATTCTGAAGGAAATTCCGGAAGAAGTCTGAAAATGAGTGAAAGATAAGACTGGTGACATCACATGAAGCAGAAATGACACACCCAGAAGAGATGCAAATGAAGAATGAATATAGAGCGTATAGAATCTGATGACAAAGTAAAGCATTAAGCAACATTTCGGGAACGAAACGAAGATTGCACGTGCGGAGAAGCACTGATGAAAATGCAAAATTATTTTACAAATGTACAGATGCAGTAACGCAAGTAGACAAAGTAATCATGGGGCAAATTATGTAGTTAATAGATTGCAGGCGGTGCCGCCAATGTATATATAGGAATGTATAGAATCTGGATGTTCCACTATGCATTTTAGCAAACTTGGATCCCGTGAATGAAGGGGCTGGAAGTGTGGCACAGTTGAATAAAATAGCTGACGGCGAAGGAAGATTCAAGAAGGCTTGCCTGGCCCAGTATCAACAGTCAGGCCACCAAAAGGCTAGTTATCTGCTCGAGAAGATACATGAACGTGATAAGCAAGCGGGGCTCCTATTTGAGGTGCAAAGAAAAATCACTAGAAGTGCTAAGGTTTCTTCATTTAATAGTATTAAATACAACGAAGGAGCTCAAAACAAAGTCTCTAGTCACATGGTCAGATGAAAATAGACTTTGGGGCGAGCTACACCGAGACCAGAAGATAAGGCCATGCCATCACTCCCTTTAATTCTCAGGCACAGTGAGACTTCGCAAGGCGGAGTTCAAACGAAATAATTGAATGGCAGACTGCAGGAGTGATGAAGGATGTTGGGTTAAATGGGTGGGGAGGCATGACCAAAGTCAACCCCCCAGCACCTGGGGTACCAGCTTGTGTGCTGCTAGCGAGTGGAATATTCCAGAAGGGTAGAAGCGTGCCAACCAATTGTAGAGGGTCACATAGTAAGGAGCCCTATAGATTGAGAAGCCAATAGAACATTATGTATTAGTCTGACACGGAAGATGACTTGCACTTGGGGTGGGCTTAGTTGGCCACCTGACCTTAGAAACCCAATCATGATCCCCGCCCCTACAGAAAGTATACTTAGAGGTTCCCTTTAAGTCTACCACATCCCCTAGTAGGTTTTCTTATTTTGCCACGTAGTATGATGTCACTTATGACGAATTTGTAGTATAAAGTTGTATTTTTTTATGAAATGTTTGAGAGACTTGAGCGAACGTCCCTTGATGTCTGTTGTACTCCATTTTAGATAATTGCTAATAGGACAGCTGTGATTTTCGCCAAACTTCCTGAGTCGGTCTGATTATTGATGTACAAGGAGGATCTGCATCCCCATCCATCTCAGATACTGTTACCTCAGCTTAAAGGACCCTAATGGGTTCACTTCCGTACTGTAATGGAGGCCATCTTGGAGTGGGAAGATGTCTTCCAATGGCTCTATATGGAAGTATTAGTAGCCAGTTGCCAAGGCTGATAATGATGGTGGGAATGCATTACATCATGACCCCTCCTAAACCAGGTACCTCCCAGCTTCCAAGGGTACTGTTAATGGAATTCCCACAGTAAATGTGGGGCATGAACATTGACTACTGGTTTCCATGAACGTTCAGCCATTGAATAGCCTTTCCAATCGATCAGATACTGAAGGGACCCCCGATAAAATCAGGAGTCAGAAATCTGCTGTATTTTATATTCTTCCTCCTCGAGATTCAAAATGGGGGGGAATTATTTGGTCATCTTGTTGCCCTAAAAATTGTTTAAGTAATGAAGTATGGAAGGCAGGATGCATGTGATGCCACAATAAGGGCAGCTTGAGCTTATAGGCCACAGGATTTATCTCTTTCAAAATCGGATAAGGGCTGAAATTTCTCAGAGAGAATTTTCCAGGCTTTAGTCTACTAGACAGACACCAAGACGATAACCGGACCAGGTATCCAATCGAATATCTTGTGGAAGTACCCATTTTTTGATCTGCATATCTTTTGTAGGTAAGTTGGGCTTCTTGCTTGTATCTCGTGCAGGTTCCTCATTCGTTCTTCGACAGTAGGAACTTGGGTCTCAATAGAAGGCATATGAGGCAACCACCTTGGATGAAAGCCGTAAGAACAAAAAAGAGGACTCTTCTTAATGGCTGAATAAATAGCGTTGTTATACGAGAACTCGACCAATGGTCGAAGAAAAACCCAGGCATCTTGAGCAAAATTGGTGAAACACAGTAGATACTGTTCAAGAGCCTGATTGAAATGCTCTGTTTGGCCATTTGTCTCGGGGTGGTATCCAGACGACATGTTCCTGGCAATTCCGAGGTGTGTTCATACATCCCCCCAAATCCTCGAGGTATATTGTACCCCACGATAAGAAGTTATGGAATCAGGGAGCCCATGTAAGCGAAAGATATCTTTAACAAAAACCGTGCTCATTTCCTCTGCCGTTAGGACCTTCTCCATAGACATAAAATGGGCTAGTTTAGTGAAGTAGTCGACAGTCAACAGGATGACTGTACAACCCAGATAGACAGGCTAGTCCACTAAATAATTGGTAGAAATCTTCTGCCAAGGCTGAGAAGGTAAATTAGCAGGTAATAGTTGAGCAGCTGGAAACCGTTGTGGTGACTTCGCTTGAGCACAAACGGAGCATTTGGAAAGGAATGTGTTCACATTGGTTGTAATGCAGGCCACCAGAAGTACCTCTGTAGCCATTCAGCTGTGCCCTTCTGTCCACCATGACCGGCCACTAGTGAATTATGTCCCAGTTACAATACATTGGACTGAAATGTGGATGCAGGTATGCAAATAGCAGAGTCATGGTAATATAGACCATCCCTGTATGTGAGAGAGGTTTGTAACTGCGCATCAGGTGGGTTCTTCTTACTCTCCATCTGAAGCTGTTGAAACAAGGTAATGATTTCATGGACAAAGGTAGCCATGGGAAACATCTTGCTTTGAGGCGAGTTACAGGGTGGTTCAATGCCATTACGTGATAATACATCAGCCATCAAATTCTTAGACCCAGGTTGATCCTAAAAACATAATGAGAAAAGTAATGCACCTATCTGGCTTGTCGACTGTTCTGGCAATCATAGGGCTGCAAAAACAGCACCCTCCTAGTAGAAAATGTCTCGACTCATTACATGCTGTCTTGATCACAAGCAATGCCTTTTCCAGGACAGAATAATTGTGTTCAGTGTGTTCAGTGGGAGACAAGGTCTTGGAATAGTATGCCAAGGGTGCTTGATGGAGTCATCTTGTCTTTGCTTTAAGACCGCCCGTCAGGCTAAATCTGAGGTCTCCATTGCCAAAATGAATTCCTTGTCATACTGTGTTTGTCGTAACAGGGGAGCTGATGTAAAGTTCTGCTTTAGTATCAAAAATGACATTTCCGCAGCTTCGTACCAGATAAAAGTAACGTTGTTCCGCAATAGCCTAGTCAAGAGCAAAAAAACGGAAGAGAAATTACAGATGAACTTCTGGTAAAAATTGGTCATCCCTAAGAACCTCTGTAACTCCTTTATGGAACGAGGGGCTGTCATCTGGCGAATAGCTTTTACTTTCCTCAAATCCATTGTGACAAGAGTATATAACCCAAATAAGGCACTGACGAGACATCGAAAACGCCCTTTTTGAGTTTGACCTTCAACTGATGTGAATGTATTCTCTCCAGGACTTGGCAAACATGCAAGTCCTGTTCCTCCTCGGTGGTTAAAAAAACAAGTATGTCGTCCAGGGGGGTGGGGTGTGGCTTGGTGGCCATGCTGTGAGCAGCTGCATCTCAGAGCGCCTCAGGGATCCTGAAGACGAACGGGTCAAACTGGCTTGATTTTATGTGAAAATTGAATCAAGTACGACAGAAAGGTGTCGGAAGTGGTGGAGGACTACTGGGAGGAAGCCTGCCATACTTATGTCGAACCGCCACATGACGACAAGAAAGACCCATGCAGCTGGGGTCAAGATGGCAAACAGATGCCGGTGGGTACGGTAGGGAGGAGCCAGGAAGCGAGGGTCTGAGCCGACACCGTATGGACACAGGAGCGCAGGCAACGCAGCGGAGGAGAGTGCCTCAGAGGGAGACACACGACAACCCAGCCCTAGCCCAACGTAAAGTGGGGCTGCTGCATCATGGTGGCACAGGGGACGCAGAAGGGGTGCAGTGGATGCCGTAGCAGAGTGACTGAGCTGAGCGGACCGCGGGAGGCGCACAGGGTGAGCCTGAGAGACAGTGAGGAGGCTGCAGTGTGATCAGGAGAGGCGTGGGAGAGTGAACGACAGGGCGCAAGCACTTCCCCCAGATGAGACGCCGGGGCACACACACGGGGAGGCCCGGGACAAGCCTGCCTGGGGCCCATAGCTCCTTGTGTAACTGAAGGCTGGGGACCTGCCACGACACAAGCCACTAAGCGGAGAGAGGATCGGAGAATACGTGGGAGGCAACAACCCCATCTGAGGGCACGGCTTGGTGACAAAGATCGGCACATACAAGCAACCTGCGTGGGATCCCTGGAACGGAGGAACAAGGGGACAGAAGTGCACTCAACTCTATAACATCTCCAGCAGGCCCAGGATGGTGGCAAAACACTAGACACGAGTGGATTTGAAAAGAGCCCCACCGCGGCATAGATGGAGAGGAGGAGAAGGAGCACTGGGACACTGGGGCCAGAACGCCACCGGGGTACTCAGTAAACACACCTGCACATGAGAGGGAGTATGCTGGTGGGGAAAAGTACAACTAACGTCGCAGCCCGAGAACCTTGAAACTAGAGTGGGCCCACTCCCAGGCGCTTACGCCTGTGGCCACCCGTGACATACAGGAGGTTGGCACATGCAATGTGAGGCCTGGTAAGGGCACCCACAACACGTCGGAACCCCTGAGGAAGGGAACGGAGCCTGCCACCACCATGTACATGGACCACAGATACAAGGAGCATAACGATCAGATGAATGGGGCCAAACCGGCGGGGTGCTGAGGGAGGAGCAGCCTCTACAACAATTGGAGAAGAAGCGCAACCACCAATAGGTCTCTCCTGGTTCTCCATGGCCCCCCAGCCAGCCTGTGACAGCGGAAGAGACCTAGGTACAAAGTGAGCATGCAAGCATAGCGAGATACGGTGCAGCAGATCCCTTAAAGTGTAAAGCCGCTGAGTCAGTATCCAGCAACCACCCGTCGTCGTGGGAGAGCACAACCTGCCCGCAGAGCATAATAGTGGGAATCAGTGCATGGAGGAAGAAACCTAACCAGAGTCCCCCAACCTAACAGAGAAACCCAAACAACGTTGGGTCTCAGGCTGAACGCCGCTAAGGAGGGTGGACCGAATCCAAGTCGAAAGGGCAAAACAGTGAGCACACAGGGAACGTGACACGAATTCCCCAAGGCACCCTGGGTGAAAAGACACTGCCCAGCCAGGAGCAGCTGGGGGAGGAGTCACAGAAACTCAGCAGTTGCTCGTGAGTAGGTGCAAGAAGTGGGAAAGAAGGTAATTAGGAGGGGATACAATCGGCTCCCACCTGAACCCCTGCATAATGGATTCAAAAGGAAAGGAAGAAAGGGTATGGGTAGAGGGTCGGCAGAAATTACCCCTAAAGACACAATGCCTGAGAACATGGTCCAATAAGAGAGGCGAATAAGGCTACACAGAAGTAGGGAAGGATAAACTAGCAAATAAAGCACAGGGACTGAATAATGGCAGAGGAGGGGGGCTTCAATCCGAACTGGTAAGTGGGGCAACACAGTCAACCCTGGAGAAAAGACGACATAAAAGCATTTAAGGGGGAGCAATACTCTCCAACGCCTGAGTAAAAGAAACAACTAAAAGCAGACCCAGCAAGGGAGTCAGGCAAACACGCAGCAAGAAAGCCATAAGCAAGAGGTGAAGAGACGCCGGACAAACAGAAAGGAGGGAAGCGCAAGCAGATCAGCATGGACACGTATGTCCGCAAAAATGACACGAAACAGCCCACCCAGACAGAGGCTGGCACAAGTACAACAAGTCCAGAGCAACAAGAGGGAAGGCGGAAGGAAGGCCCCATACTCGAAGGCCATGGCTGCTTTGAAAGCATCATTGGAGCACAAATTGGATGCAGTCATAATTAATGTGGGCCTCCTAAGGCAAGACGTACGGTCCGTGGCGGACCGAGTGAGCACGGCGAAGCAACAGCTACAAAACAATACCACCAACCTCACGACTGCCCAATCTCAAATGTCGGAAGTGCTTCAACGAATACGAACCCTCAAACACAGGGCCGAAGATGCAGAAGGGAGAGCTCGACAAAACAACATGCGGATTGTCAGACTGCCAGAGTCCGACAATCCGCATGTTGTCCGATTGTCGGACTGCCAGAGGGAGAGGAAGGCAGAGACCCCACAAATTACGTGGAAAACCTACTGCTCCAGGAGGTGGGAACCGGAGTTTTCTTGCAGAGCTAAGCTGTGGAAAGGGCCCACAGAGCCCTGACCAGAAAACCCCTGCCGGTAGCTCCACTGGAGCCCATGATTGCCAAAATCATGAACTTTAAAGACTGCAAGAAGATACTAACGTTCTCAAGGGAAGGAGGTGTGGTCACCAGAAATGCCTCCAATATAGCAATTTACCCAGACTATACGGCACTGGTGCAAAGACAAAGAGTGCTATTTGGACCAACCAAAGAACGTCTCTGAACAGCAAACGTGAGGTACATGTTACTGTACCCTGCCAAATTAAAGGTGCTGCGCAATGGCAGATCATACCTCTTTGAAACTATGGAAGAGGCCCATGAATGGATGGACCAACAAGGAATCCCCCAACTGAGAGCTAGGTATGAGAATAATGACAGGAATGCACCTCAGTAAGATAACAAGAGAGTGATAAATGGACAATATAACGAAAGGCACCACTGATGTGAAATGGACCAGATGAAGTATAAACGAGGAGTTAAGGCAACCCGAGGGCTGCCCAGATGGACGCCACGACCAGGAACCCCACAGATACAAACGAGTTGAAGATGCCAGTTCTAAGGCATCACGCTGCGGCGAGCCTGCCCTAAGCACCGGGAGCAGAGCTAGAGAAGCGGCAGAGCCTGAGCACGGGGAGGGAGGCTGGGCGTTGGTTGATAGTTCATGTTTGTTGGTTGGAAGGTAGTACAAGAAGGGGAGAACACTTTACACGCAAAAGACATTATGAAGGTGCAAACAGCAAATAGATCAAAGCACATGAAAAGAAGGAACACCAGGACGTACCCTCACAACAAAAGATCTTGGCAGAACCCGCGCCGAGAACAGGCCGTATAGACAATTGGGTGCAGCACACTAAAAAGGACTATAAACTGTATAACAAGGTGCCAAGAGGGCAGATGACAGGTACAGGAGTACAAGCAGGCTCATGGGTATGGACGAGCCGTAGCAGAAGTTGGTCAAATGGGCCCAGAAGAAGTAACAGTAGCCACTTGGAATGTCTGAGGGCTGAATGACTATGTGAAGAGGTTGAGAGTATACACCTGGCTCAACAGAGAAAAGTGAAAATTGCAATGCTGCCGGAAACCCACTTGACGAAAGGAAGGCAGTGCAGGATAGCTAAAAAATGGGGTGGACAAACGTTTGGTTCGACCTATTCCAACTACGCCAGAGGAGTGCTGACGTGGGTTACCCCGAATATCCCATTTCAGTTGATAACGCAGGAGCCAGACACGTAGGGCAGAATGGTGATAGTGCATGGAATGTTGGAAAATAAAGAAGTGTATCTGATAAACACATACGCTGCAAATCACGATGCTACCACGTTCTTAAAGGATCTTGTACCTTGTCTGGCACCATATAGGGAAGCGACCTACAGCAGGGCAGGGGACTTTAACTGCACACTCAACCCGTTGCTTGACAGGTCAGACAATAAATATAAGAAGCCAGTGCCACCGGCTAAAGCCCTGAAGAGAATTCTCGGCCAGCTAAAACTAGACAATGTCTGGAGGAACCTACACACAGAAAACAGAGCATACTCACATTACAGTGCCCCACATGGAATGTTTACACGTATTGACTATATTTTCACAGGTAAAGAAACACTGGGAGAATTCACAAGCGCACACCTTAGAGCTAGAACACTCTCAGACCACGCCCCGCTAGTGGTGACATGGGCATATACACATAGGAAGGCCCTTATACCGTCAAGGCAACTAAGGGCGGAAGCACTGAGGGAGGGGAATTTCAAGAACACCTGCAGGACACAATAGAAGATTACTTTCAACTTAATACAGGTAGCGTGGACAGATCTGGGACAGTATGGGATGCTTTTAAGGTGGTGGTAAGGGGAGCAGCAATTGGGAAGACAGTGGGACGCAGAGGCAGTGTTGTTGCTGAACTGGCGGAAAATAGAATGTGAAATAGAAACAGAGGAAACACAGGAGGGCATGACAGGGGAGAATCAGCCGAACTCGTAGCACCAAGGTTGCAGTGCAATACCGTCTGGGATAAGTTGGGGAATCTAAATTATGGGAAATATATACAGAAATTACATGCAGAGGGCGACAAGCTGGGCAGGCTTCTAGCCTGGTTAACGAAGCAGGATAATAAGAAAGAACCGCTTAACGCGATTAAAGATGAGACCGGGCTGAAGGTGAGGACCCAGGAGGGAATTAACCATGTAATCTCGCAATTCTACAAGAAATTGTATTCGCAGAATCAAGAGGCTGATAGCGCTGACATAGCTGACGCCCTTGCCCAAATTGAACTGTCAAAATTAACCAAAGAACAAGTACAGATGCTCGAGGCCCACTTAATAGCAGAAGAACTGCAAGCGGTAATAAATAGTCTCCCGACTGCCAAGACCCCGGATCCTGACGGGTTACCCAGAGAATTCTATAGGTTACCAGTCAATTGGTCGAAAACATTTGGTCGACAGGACAACTGGTCGACACCATTTGGTCGAATATCAAATGGTCGAATTTTTTTTTTTTTTACCCTTTTTTTGTTTTTTTTGGGGGGGGTCCCCCCCCCCCAACCCCCTTTTTTTCTTTTTTTTTTTTTTTTTTTTACCCACACGAAAACCCACAAAACACATATATATATATAAAAAAAAAATCGACCATTTGGCATTCGAGAGGGGCCAATTACCAGATAGTATGGTAGAATCGCTCATAATACATATCCAGAAATCGGGGGAAATCATCTCTAGACTGTAGCTCATACAGGCCAATTTCTATGATTAACCAGGATTGCAAAATCCTGACAGCGGCCCTGCCGGGTAGGCTCAAACGAGTCATACCCACATTAGTGCATCAGGACAAAACGGGTTACGTCCCCGGGCGCAATAGAGCTTGAGAAGGCTGCACCATGTGGTGAATCACACTAATGATAGACCGGGGGAATGTGCGATGGTGTCCTTGGATTCCGTCAAAGCCTTCGACTCTGTTAATTGGAACTGGCTGTTCTGTTGAGTGCACTCGCCCACTTCGGGATAGGGGTGGGCTTCCTCAGATGGATCAAGTTACCATATAAGGACCCCAGGGCAAAGGTAAAGACCGGCAGACACATTTCGGAGGCTTGGAGGATATACAGGGGTACGAAGGTTGTTTATATCCATATGTTCCCATGGTATATACTGCGCTCTTCCTGGTCGGTCCCTTATCTAGTAATGGAAACTGTGCTCCTGCTGTCTTCCCAACGTTCTTCTGTCCCACCCCTGACCTCTTGTCTACTGCCATCTGTCCAAACCTTTTCCATAGCCTATGTCCCCACAAGCTCTCTACTTGCTGAGAAATCACAGGTGGGTGCTCTTTCCCTTCCAACTCATCTACTGTATCCCACTACTATTCTCCTCTGTGCGTATAGTCATACTCTTTCTCTGACCACGCCATGCCATAATCCTTACTTTCTCTTTTCTCCTCCTGACTTCCCTTTCTTTCTCTATATACCCATCCTTGTTAGCTGTGATTAATATCCAAAATACAATATCTCCTGCCCTCCATTTTTCCACCCCTACAGAAGTCTGATGTCCGCTCCTTCTCTCTATTATTAATCACACCAATTCACCCTTCACCTTTCTCAGTGCATCTAGCAATTCTTTTTGTTGTTTCATATCATTTCTCCCCGATCCTTTACTCTTACAGCGGTTGACGCAGTGGGGTTCGGAAGATTCTGATAGTGTGCCGGCCTGGGTAGCGGGGGAGCGGTGATGGGCAAAGAGACACAGATAGGATTTGTTTATCCCGATGCAGCACATGTGGGGTAACACCCTAAAGGGGGGCAACAGTCTGTCTCAACAGGGGCTGCAGGGGCACTCAGGATAACAGCCACAGTAGTAGTTGTATTACACAGAGTGATCCCTTCACATATCGCCTTCAAAGAATCCATAGGCCTATTGTCAAAATCTTTCACCATTTTCCACAATTCTAACAATTCATTTCTATTTTTAAGTTCTCTTCCTTCATATTTAGCTGTCAAAAATGTGTACATATGACTCAATATCTCCCCATTATTTGTTCCTTGTTCTGGCCATGACCTAAACATCCCCCCTTTATTTCTGCAACCCATTCCTTATGGTACTTGAGAATCTTATCTCGATACAAAGGAAGGGCTTTACACATGTAATCCAACAGGGTTATCAGTTCCATTATAGCCACCGCTCCTGAGAAGTGCTTTACAATATTTTTCAACACTCCTATCCTGCCCCAACAAACAGGTTCCCCCAATACCCACGTGTTATACCCCCTGCTAACCCTTATTCACAATCCCCCCTCACCCACAAATGCACAAACCCACTCCTCTCTCACACTCACACCTTCTATGTCGCACCACAATTGGCCTTCCTGCGCCCACCACTAACCACCACAAAAACAAAAAACTATGAACACAGTACATTCTAGTTTTATCGTTCCAACATCCCTTTTACATTGGGAGAAGAGATCCCAGAGCAACAAGGGACTTTACCAAAACTACTTATCGTTCCCACGCCCCCTTTATACTAGAAAGAGAGATCCCAGACTCACTAAATATACAGAGCCTCTCACCATATCCTTTTTTCCTTTCAATACAAAGCGCTGTCTTCTTCCCTATTACCTAAGGAAATGGTCCTGTTTACTCCACAATCCATAATACAAAGCACATTAAAAAAGAAAATATATACAATACCACATAATTTGCTACCATCAATCCAATCTTTCCTCAGCACACACATATATCCACTCTCCCCCACACTCCTCAACAATCATACTCTCCCCTCATACCTCACTTGTTTCTCTCCGAATAGGGTGCACTTACGTCTGCATGTTCACTCAAAGTCCTCCATCACAGGGTCCCGTTAACGGCCTGCATAATCCATGGACAGCACCCCACTCCAAAGAACAGACAGGAATTCTGATAACACGGCTCCTGTAAACCTATTAATGGTTGTGCACAAAGGGGACTGGGCGCTCCAGGTGGCCGTGGACCCTCCGGATGTGCGTCCAGGAATCCTCCGTCCTTGTGGGGGATACTGGTATCACAATGGGGTCAGCAATAATGTAGGGTAACTCCCCAGCGATCAGACCAAGAAAATACAACCCACTAGGGAAAAAGGCAAGGTGCACCCTTTTTTTAAAAGACATGCGTTTTTATTTTGTATAAAAAAGAAAAATGGCAGCAATGGTATTATAAATCCACTGCCACAGAGCTCTCTTGTCCTCCGTCTAAAACGCAGATTATAAACACAAAAATCAACACATATGATGCACTCGATATACAGTGTTAAGCTCCCATCCGCATTGGCTACCGCCTGTATACATGCTAATAATTACATATAGCCCATTTTTCAATTGGTTCTGCTGTCTTCTCGTCCATCTTAACAATACGTGGGTAGTGCCCTTTTCCATCTTGAGACCATGCAAGGCAATTGGTTACATTCAACTTGAACTTTCAATCCTAATCATGTGATATACACCTGGTTATCAGTATGAACTCATCAGTCACCTTTGAGGGCAGTCTCGTCCCAGCAAACAAAGCAGCCCTTTTCTCATCCCCATCATGCCCTCCCCTCAGTATGGGCATTCTTCTTGGCTCCCCCTGGCAAGAAACATAGATCATGTTGTTCTCCACTTTCCCCTTTATCAGTTATCCTCCCCAAGAGTAAACTTATTATCCCACTAATCAATCTAGTTCATGATGGATTTAAGACCCAGTTCCCTTCACAACTGGTAGTTAAAATAAAATGACCATCATTGTGGGGGGCGCTAGTGTCTAAAATCTTGGTTCACGTTTTGGCACTCCAAGACCTCTTCCTTGTTTCCCAAGAATATGACCTTCATGCTAGGCTGCAGCCCCTCGCCTGATCAGCTACACACATTCCTGCCTAATTGTTCAAAGGCCTAGGTGGTGTGGGTGTACATACATGTTTCTTTCCATGCCTGGGAGTCAAAATGGAATGGTCAGACAAGGAATTAAGCCTCGTTGTTCTGTGTTTTCAACATTGCCTGCGAGGATCTGGGCCTACACCGAAATGCAGCACTACGTTATGTTGTGATTACCATGGTTATCTGTACGCTATGTATCTTATATAATTCTATTATAAAAAAACCTAGTGGTTATTTCCCCCCGATGGGATTCCCTGCTTCTGCAAGTCAGTCCCACCCATAATGAGCCTCCCTCCCACTACACCGCCCTGCACCTATTCTTCGTGCTTTAGTATAGTCTTCACAATGTGAATCGTCTGGGAGGAGTGACAATCTGCACATGCATCCCAAGACCTTCCAGGACTACCACTAACCATTTCCTCTGCCAGGATGGATCTTCTAACAATACTACAAGTACTCTGTGGTATGGATTATTTCAAACATCAGTAAAGTCTTTGACTTTCAACATTAGTAAAATTCACAGCTTCTTCCATAAGGATGCAACACCCATTGATGCTGTTTGTTCCAACAGCTGATTGGCCACATGCAAAGCAGGTTATGTTCCTCTCTCCCTTGACATTCTCCACAAGGAGGGTACCCTTCCTGCCCACTATGGACTTCTACTTTCCCATCAGATAATTGTGCATTCAAGTTTCTCTCTCCAAGAAAGCTGTTTCCACTTTTTCCTCTAATGACATGGTCTTGGTTTAGGCAATGCTGGTTGTTATTTGATTTACTTATTGCCACTTTTTTGCTTTGGCAATGCTGTTTACAATTGTGTTCTAATACTGCATCCTCTTTACTTTGCCACTGGTGGTTGCTCAGTGGGTTTAATGTTGCTCTCTCTTGCCTTGGGCAATGATAGTTACAGCCTTCATTAAATATCACTCTTCCTTTTCTTGGATAGTAATAGTTGTAAACCTTCTGGTTTCTGTTTCTCTTCACATATTTATTAGGCCAAAGTTGCTTTCTATCATTAGTTCAATATACAAAAGGTATATTTGCAGTTAGCAGTTCACAACAGAGCACCCCGGAGTTACCTATGCAAACCCAACTCACTGGTCTCTTACTGCACGCCAGGCGTGTTGCTAGGTCTGAAAAAGATCTGGGGCTAAGCTAATTTTGGTTGTAGTCCCTGAGCTTCTATCCGGGGCTACAACCAAAAGACCCGGGGCTGTAGCGCCTTCACCCCCCCCAAGCAACTCCTCTGCTGCACGCCTGTGGGTCCCACTGCTGCCACTTCTTCTTTCTTTGCCAGACTTGGAGCGTCTGACAGCTATGGTTTTTGCTCTGTGCCTCGCGCCTTCCCTGACAGGATCTCACTGTGCTCCTGTCATTTCTTGGTGCTTGCCAGCCACCAGAGACAGACATGGTGTGAAGATACCTCCTCTCTAAAACAATTCAACCTGCAACCACAACCCTTCCCGCTGCCTGACCTCTGCAGTTCGGGCTTGTCCGGTTTACGACTCTCTCAGCAACATTAGCCGCCAAAGACACAGTTGTGGTCCCAGCGTCGTCGCTCTGCTCCTGCTGCATACACGGCCACAAATAACTCCTTCTACTGCTACTACTGCTACTTCCTTGCATCTGCACCTGAGGGGGATTTAAATATTCCCAATTCTTGCTTGGAATAGATTATTAGAGACACTACACTGTCCTTTGCAGATCTGTGCCTCCAAGCTCCTCTTCCTCGTCCCAGTACCTCTCGCATTCTTCCTTTCCTCACAGTTTTCCCTCTTGCAATGTGGCATTAAGACTATAGGGTCACTAGTGAAGTAGTTCAGAGGATTTTCCCAATTCTCCTGACCTGAATCCCCTGCCATGTGATCATCCCGCAGAGCACCAACTCAGGGTCAGAATAAGGAAGCGTCTGCCTTTCCCTGGCCACATAAGAAGAGTCCCAGGCCACGATTGCTCAGGTGATCACTTGTGATATATCACACTGCCATCTGTGACATTACCAAAAGACGGTTAGGAGGAATAACTGTTGGACTGTGCTTGTTTCACCTTTATGACTGGGACCCCTGGCGGTTTAGTAGTAGCGTGGGGCTGACTAGGCGCTTTAGCTACTACTCATCCCTGTATTCCTGAAGAGCAGTAGTCATATCGTTACACATCCTTTCTTCCTAGGCATAATTTTAGAGGGGTATGGGGGTGTTTGTCCCCCCCAAACTTTCATGGCACACCATTTTGTCTGCATTCATTTGGCAGGGGCACCTTTTCTTCAGATGTCATGTCCCCCCCCAACATTTTCAGCAAAGTTACTCCACTGCCTTTCTTACATTGAATCCCCCTCCTATCTGTACACCTATGGCAATAGTTTTGGCTTCATAGTAAGCGCTAAAATGCCACAAAATACCCCAAACTAACCTGGACATTTGGCTACTTTTCAAAATGTTTTTGGGACAGTGGGACATGCTGCGCAAAATGTGAAATATCCATTCCAACCAAGATGTCTAGCCATTCTGCAATTGATTCCCCGGCCCTGTGCCAACCCTCCAATCAGTCCCCGTTGCCCCGCTAGTCTCCTTGACGAAGAATAACAGCATTTCATCGTTTGTACAGCTTTTGGCTCCTAGTGTTGGTGCTAGCCGCACTTATGAGAAGAAAGATTGATATAGTAAGTATGTGTACTTACTATATATAGGAAGTTCTGTTTGTGAATCTATGTGTAACTGTTGTCTGTGAGCGGGATTGTTTTTGGCACGATACAAATAAAAAAGGCTTCATCATTTTTTTCTGGCATTTGTGGTGGAGAACATTTGCAGTACACCCCATTTCGGTGCGGCCAGTTCGGCGCAGGCTGATTCAGCGCCGCCGGTAAGGCGCGACCAGTTCGGTGCGGGTAGGTTTTGGCACCAGCATGTTTCAGCGCAGCGCTAAGGCATAGAGTGTCCTGGGATGCCGTGAGCTATGAAAGGTATGAAATTTAGAAGGTCGGTGTCATGCAAGACAAAGGCAGGCCGTATTTGGGTAAAAAGGTGAGTTGTAGTTCGGGTACCTGGTGCGGAGTGCGCTAGAGATCACTCATTTCATAAGTGCTGAGTATGAATTAAGGAATGTCTGTTGAGCTGCGGTGGAGGTAGAAAAGTGGCTTGCCCCTACCCACCCCCTGCAAATAAAACATACTGGTTTTTCTCCTTCGACGCGCTCAACACTCTACCAATAGAAGTGATGCAATATTTTGCCCGTGTAGTACCAGCGTTTACGCATTGATGCGCTATTCTGTTGCTTCTGAAAACGCTTATTTGTAAGCTATCGGAATTTTAACAGGGCATGCGCATTTGTGCACAGAAGTGTAGCTCTATTACCTGCTGCCGCGCAGGCAGTGAAATGATCACTTTGCAACAACACTTAGCGTTGTCAGCCCCCATTGGCTAGGACTGCCCCTAACTCCGCCTGTGACAAGAAAGGAACAATTAGTAAAAGATAAAGCCAACAAATTCCCCCAGATCCATTCACCCACTTACACCTCGAAATCCGCTGAAAATGAAAAGAAATTAATACAAATTGAAGCATGTTACACATTTAAAAACCTTTTTTCCGACACACCTCTAGTCAATGCACAAAATGAAACGCAAATACCACTCGAAACCTGCAGGTCTTCCTTACCTCCTGTCGCTACTCCCACGCTACAGTCCTTTGAAATCTTCTGCTTTGTCCCATGCACAGGAGCAAATTATACTACCTCCGTTTGAATTTACACCTTGCTGTAATCTGAAACTGTAATATTAGAAACCCACTGCCGCTCCCCAAACCGCTTCGTACCTACCGGTCCTTTGACCCCCCTGCCCCACTTCCTACCTCCCTGCCCCTAGCCTCCCTGGATCTTCTTGCCCCCGTTCCATCCCCTTGTGCTGTATAACCTATCATCGGGTGAGGGTGGGTGGGTAATTCGATGGATGAGAACTGCAACAGAGGCCGCCTGTGCAGTCCTCATCCCTATTTGTAGGCCTTTCCAGGGCCCTGCCGGAAATGCCCGCCCCTGGGGACGCACTCCCCCACCGTGACAAAGCGGAAGGGGTGGGAACCTCCCTGCGGGTGGGGGGGGCTGCCAGAGGGGCGCCCCGCTATGTGGGACGTCCCTCGAGCGCCCCCTGCAGGGGCTAGTACGTTCCCTTAGCGGTGTCAGCCCCCATTGGCTCCCCCCCTTGTCGTGTGAGGTGACATCCCTTGAAACCAACCTGATCACCAAGTGAATAATAGTCCAACAACCTTTTACATTTTGAAAACACAGATCACAGTTTATTGGAGCATACAACAACATTGGGGGGCAGTCCCAGCCCTAAAGCACCATGGTTCATGACCATCTATACACAAAAAGTCCTAGCCCCCAAAAAGTGTGGGGCATCCTCTGACTGTTCCGGTGTCCCCTTGCCGCTTCCCGGCATGTCGCAAGGCACCGGACATCCGCGCCAGATTGCACAAAGTGCTTCTCCCTCAGGCCACTGCACATGAAGGTGAGGAGTCTCCAGTGTCCATAGGGATCCAATGCCTGTCATCCGACTTTGGCTCGGGTACGGCCATCGGGAAACCGCCCACGGTTCATGCCGTGGCAAACTCCTCCCAGGCTAGGACTGCCCCTAACTCCGCCACGCTTTGGGGGTGGCACCCCGCTACCCCAAAGCCCCCATGCTCCAAAAACTTACCAATTTACCATCAATTATTTACATCCGACCTTCAAGAGGCTGCCCAAGATGGCCGTAAGGAACAAGTTGTATCCCTTCTCCGACAGATGCACGCCGTCAGCCACATAGTGGGAAGGTAGTGCGTTTAGCAATGTGTGTCTCACAAAGCCAAAGCCATTAGCTAGTGTAAACCTTTCGATACCTCTATTGAGCCTGCGCCTGGATTTTTCCAGGGCCCTCTGCGAATCCACCCCACGCCATTGCAGCCTCGGTATTGCTGCTGTTTATTCTTTCCTCTATTTCAATCACCAGCTACCACCTTACCAGTGCGTGGGCGCTGTCCACTGTACCTCCTGTACTTTTCAGCTGGCTTATAACCTGTTTTGGTACAAGATTGACAGTTGTTATTCAGATATGGTGAAAAATACCTTTGTCCATTATAGCACAACTGGCCTCCGGCCATCACGACCTCTGTCCACGGAACACACTTCCGCCTCAGGGAGCCCCCATGCAAGCACACCCATCAAAACAGCACGCAACCACCTGACTGATGCAAGTGAATCACTAAAACACCATTCCCCTCTCTCCTGACCGACCTGCGTGCACCAACCAACCCCCCCCCCCCCGAGTACATCCCGACTGTCCCATGTAAACCATCCCTCCAATATCATTGCGCCTTGAACCCTTGTGTATAGTCGCTTTATAAATTACCCCCGTTTGGCCTGATACCCCTGCATTGCCACCACCTACAGCAAATGCCTCTCCATGGACCACCTACAGTAATTGCCTCTCCATAGACCACCCGCTGGGTTACTGAAACCCTTGTGCCCCGGAGCCAATGGTCTGTGCGTCCTGAAACATAAAAAAACACCATTCCCACAATGCATCTGGCTATGGCTGCCGGCCCCTCCAACTCCGAAATATTGCGCATTACTCCCCTCGAATGCACTACCCCCACAAAGCATTTGCCGTAGCCTGCTGCCTTAAAACTGCGCACCTTGGCTGTAACTGCTTGGAATTCGAAATGCGCTGATATTACTACTTTTTGGGCGTAGTCAAAAAGAATCCTATGGGGCAGTGCAATAAAGAAAGTGACCTCTTCATTGAAATACACGTGGTATTGCACGTATCTGCTGTAAAGGGGAGCGAGCCTAAAACTTAAATTAAAAAGTGCACCGTGAAACTTGTGTATAGGCGCGTTATAATTACCTAATCGTATTAATGTGCAGCGCGCGATCTAGGCGCTACCAAATGCCCCTTCATATCATTGTAACAGTCATACTTTTTACTGCAGGCCCCGTGTGTTACTGCAGACCATCCATGGGTGAATGCACACAATAGCACACCCATGCGGCACGGCGGCCGTCCCTGGATGAAAAATAACAAACCACCCATGCGGCACGGGGGCCGCCCATGGGCGAAACATATTACCCCGCATATGCGCTGGGCCGCCCAAAAAGCATTTCCAATCTCTTTGGGCCACCAACATTACACAAAAAACACAATTCCCCAAATTCGACGTGCGGCAACCTTTGCATCTCATAGCCTATCTTTCCAAAGGCAGGCCCCTATCTTTCCAAAGGCAGGCCATGCCTACCAAACAAATCCAAACATTGTGCGCATGCCCCTGCATTGGCCATTGCCCCGCTTTGAAAATTAACAAGTGGCTTGGCGGCCATTCCCTCTTTTTACCGTAAGCAAAAGAGCAGCTTCGGCATCCCATCATATTGAGTTAAAACCTTTTTTAACATTGGCACCTTCCTCTTCATACAAAGCCGTCGCAGCCATCCCGCCCTGGGTCATGTGCCACGCTGCCTGCTCCACAGGCCAAATTGCCACAACCCAACAAACGTCCCGGCAACGTGCTGTTTGGAGGAGCGCCGACTCCTCCGCAACCCCACAACTCAGGGATGGGGGCAACAACAGCTGAAATCACAATTGGGACCGACAACCAAAGCATACTTCAACGTGCATTAAAATCCTTATGCAACCCGTGCAGCACGGCGGCCGCCACCCGGGACAATCCTGTTGAAAAATCATTTTGGTAAACCGTCAATTAACAAATTAGAGTTCACCTAACCAACCCAAGGCCATTGTCCCTTTCGTTACGCCATGCCAAACCACACAAAAATTAAATAAATGAACCCAGACCGCGTTCCCTGCAAAGGACAAAACTCGATATAGTTTTTTAAGGCCCGGCGGCCCCCTCGTCACTCTCCACCCCGAGAGTAGCAAGGCCCGCCATGGCCCTCCACAACTTACGTCTCGAAGTAACTCCACAATTTACGCCTTGAAGTATTTCGACGGAGGAGGACTGTCACAATCCACCCCTCCCCCCAAGCGCGGACGCAAAAAACCATTCCCTCTGGCCCGAAGGCCCCCCAAATCCTCATGCATTTCCGATCGACTGCAATCCACCTGGTGCATTGAACCTCGAACTCGAATCACTGCACCCCGGTTTCATCCACTTACCATCTCGAAGATGAACATTTATCGTGCGATACTACACAAAATCGCACATGCCTCTTCCCATAATCATTAGCTTTGGACCACAAAATAGCGCGCAATGGAAACAGCAACAGAATCATTATTATTCATAATGCCGCAATCCATGTACTACGTTAACAAGTGCCGCGACACGGGTGCCTAACTCCGCACGAGAGGTTGGTTATACAAGGATTTTGGATCATCCCAAAAACATGCCATGGCAACCGTAAACACAACCACCTTAGCCTATTCACTAAGCGGACCATGCCTGCTGCCGAAAAACGAAGGCATGCCGTGTTTCGAATCGCGACCTCAATACAGCACCCTAACGACCACCGGCCCCAGGAAGCACGCGCATGGCGACCGCATGGCAGCACATTCGCAATCACAACTCAGATCAATCTATTCACTGATATCGTCGAATTGCAAGTTACCCCTGAAAAGCACCAACCGTATCTTCTTATTCCAATTACTGTATGGCACCTTCTAATAGAAGTCGCATTGTGTCCCCCCAGTGCTCCCCCAAAACCGCTGCAAGCACAGATGCATCCTTGTACAATTGCACACGATGTTTCGGAGGCCCCACACGGTCGCCATTCATGCATATATGGTTAAATACATGAAAAAAGGCACAGGCATCGACCGTATGGAGCATCGTTAAACTCTACTACCATACCATGCCCGGTAAAAGTGATGTTAGCCTGGTAAAACACATTGACAATGTACACACAGCAACCGTATGGCGCCACATTAATCACGTTGAAACCTATACTCCCTCATGGCCGCAGGCCCAACCAACCATTGCTGCACATTAAACCATTGTACATGAGGCTCGGAGGCCCGAAAATTAATCCTTGCGTCATACGTTCCAAACAATGCTGCATATTAACCCTTGAACCGAAGCTCGGATGCCCGAAATCGCTCCTCACCAGCCATCTCCCTGCAGCCACCCCCCTGCGACCCGGCATGGCAACCTCCTTCGCACTAAAGCACGTAGCACTCTGGCCTTCCGCGGCCAGCAAAGCAGCCTAGCCCCAAATAGAAAGTATTTCTATGTTTATAAAAGATGACTTGCATAGTACACAAACCATAGTAAGGTACACACACAAATATATAACATTTATATATATATATGAGTGCATACCTTAAGGTTTGCATACTTTTTAGGCCACGCCCCTCCCACAAGCCATGCCCCCAAATGAGCCTCCCCCCTCGATTTCTTAGCCCACTTAAAGCCCTGCTGAAAGGCAATGGGCGAACAGCAACAAGTAAGCTGCACGTCATCCAAATCCTTGTTACATTAAGGTGTTTCAAAGCAGCCAGTTCTGCCTACAAAAAATTCAGCCTGAAACACAATGGCTTAAATCTGCTGCAGAGTATTTTTGTCTGCAAGAGAGGAGGTTCTCTTGTTTGTTGCTGCTGATCGACTTTTTTTTGGGCTAGTCCACTTTCTATCGCTACTACCTAACAGCCTAAAAACCCCAGAACACCGCGGAGCGGCCGCAGAGTCTGCTGCAGAGTCTTTTTGTCTTTGGGCTCTGCGAGCTCCGCGGCACCGCCCGCTGTGCATCGAAGCGGATACCATCGGACAGCACTTATACAATCTCAGGCTGCTGTGGACCCAAACTATACAGTGAGCTCGAACTGCAGGTAATCAGCACCCTGTCTACAACCTTTTATCCTGCCCCCCCTGCACCCCTCTGAATGAGACACCAACATCCACCACTTCAATCCTGCACTCCAGCATTCCTGGCAACCAGAGGAGACCGCAGTGTGTAAGCTGAGCTGCTGCGGCACGGTCCGTCTAACAGATACAGACAGATTTTATCCAGTTGCTCCTTATACCACAGAGGCAGCTCACTGACACTACCCCAGGCACCAGCACCAGCACTTTCTATCTTCACTAACCAGCCGCTGTCGGCCGTTTCTCGACAGAATTGCCCTTGGACCAGAACACGCCGCGTCTCTGCACACTACTATCCTTGAAACGATAGTGGCGGACAAGAGTGCAACTATTCATCAGCAACGTCCCCCCCACCCCTGACCTCTCAGTCCATGGCAACCAACTTAACTCCTGCGCTTCTATTTCTGACGAGAAGCTGAGGCATCTGGAGCCGCCCATACCCACAGCGACGTAGCGGGCCGTGGGTGCTCCGCGCCGAACTCCACTGCTCCCCCGCTTCCCTACGGTGTCTGGAAGTCCTTCGGAGGTGGAGCTTGCCCACAGCGACGTAGCGGGCCGCGGGTGCTCCACGCCGAGCTCCACTGTTCCCGCGCTTGCCCGCGGCATCTGGAAGTCCCTCGGAGTTGGAGCCTGCCCACACGACTGAAACAGCACGAGTGCTACCACGCTGTGCAGAGCACTAGCACGCCCCGTTTCGCCGTAGCACCATCCACCACTGCAAGCCCTGTTGCTTTCTGCAGGGAACCTAATGCGAAGGTACTGCGTCGAGCTCTGGTGCTCCCCTGCCTTCCCGCAACGTCCGGAAGTCACTCAGAGGTGGAGCCTCCCCACTGATTTGCAGCGACGCGAGCACCCCCTCGCTGTGCAGAGCCATAGTACTCACCGTGATTTTCTTCACCACTACAAGTTGCTTCTCCTGTTCACGGGACAAAGAGAACTTTACCTGGTACCATCACCGCTATTGAAAACTCTCCGCCTAGGCTCCCCTCCCTAGCATGAGCTGGTAACAGTGAGAGCACTCATGACCTGGCATGAGTTGGCAACAGTGGGAGCACTCACGACCGCGGACCGGCGCCATCACATCACCTCTGCGAATACCAACAACCCCACTCCTGGACCCCACCTTCAATACCTCAAAAGTCCTACCTTCAATACCCTAAAAGTCTGCAAAAGCCATAGAACCAATCTAAAGCTTCCAACTCCGTAGCCCACCGAGGAGCTCACTTAGACAACTGATCAAGAGTCCGAAATAGCAAGCACTTCTGAATCCAGTACCGACCATCTGCCCACCCAGACTTTCCACTATCAGCAAGGAACCAACGGGCCTGCTCCTTGCGACTAACTCAACTTAATAAGAATAACCACTTATACAAGAACCCTACCCCCCTGCCTCACCTCTTCAAACCCCAACTAGAACAGCTGCTACTTTCGCCATAGGAGACTCTAGATCTCGCAGCTCAAAGAAATAGCAACGTACCAACCACTTGTGCCAGCACACCGAAAGGGCCAGCCCCATAGAAGACCTTTGATTCCGCAGCTCAAACAACCAGCAACGTACCGATCACCTCTGTTAGGCGACCAAAAGGGCTTGTCCCTTGGATCTTAACAGAGCTACTAAAATACCCTCTCTTCAGGAAACTGAAAGGGCCCGTCCCTTGGATCCTGTATGCTAAAGATATAACAATGCACTTTCAACTCTGTTAGGATACCGAAAGGGTTCGGCTCTTGGATCCTAACACAGACGTAACAACTCTTTTACTAGAGTGAGCGCCACACTTCTATCAAGGAGACCGAAAGGGCACAACTCTTGGATCCTGTATCATAGAAACAACAACGTTCTTTTCATCTGGTCAGGAGACCAAAAGGACAACGCACAACAACCCCAATAGAGTTATTGTCACACTTCTACCCAGGAGACCGAGAGGGTACGACCCTTGGATCCTGCACCTACAGAAACCTGCCACCATTCCAAAGAGACTGACAGGGTCCGCACCTCGGATCCCAACACAGACGCTACATCAATCAAAGAAGAAATGTCTACAACTCGACCCAAACAACAATTCGCTGTGCGCCCTAAAACAAGACTAAGAACAAAACTCAACACCGCTGCCATGTCTGCTTTAGATTCTTCACACCTAACTTTGGAACAATCACTCTCAAGAGCCCATGCCGCAAGCAAAAAACGACTAGAATTACCCACAACAGCATGCGGAACTGGACAATGAGCATGTCACCACTATAGATGACCCCCTCATAACAAAGTTCAACCATTCGAATCCAGAAACCAACCGACAATTGAACGATCAAGTAGATTTACCGAATCAGTTCAACATACAAGCACAAATTCACAGCACCAGCATCACGACTGAACGCTATGAAACACAATCCACTACTATCCACAAGCATGCCGAACCAGAATCCCTTCAATTAACAACCCTTACTACTCAGTCCTCCAACAATGTCCAACAAACAGAAGCTAACCCACGAAGGTACATCGAACAGGAAGAAACAACAGCACCGACGCCTTGCAACCATCAAATTCCCCAGCAGCAAAACAACTCCGACTCCGGAAAAGAGAAAACCGGAATCCACCAACAACGACACCTCAAACAACATCACTGCACAAACGAACTCTAATAGCAAGACATCAACTTCACACGAACGAATCACAATACCACGAGGAGCCATAACAGCCCCAAATCGCGCTCCTGCATTAGAAGATGAAACAACTAAATCATCTGTCAAGTCTCCTGCTGCCACGCAACAAGAACCACCTGCCTTATCATTTGATCTGCATAAACATGAGACTGCAAATGACACTATCAAGAAACCAACAAAGGAGCAACGCATTCATACACCCATGCCCCAGTCTGCCACCCAAGAAGAACCATGTGTGATTATGAAAGATCCTAACAGCTATGAAGTCGGCAAATCCACTTCCAAACCTCAATCAGATGAACCAAAACTCAACACCACCCTGCAAAAACCATCACAACTCAACAAACAAAGAAAGAAAAAGCAAGATTAGCCAAACTCGCGTGGCTACATACTCATAACTCAATCAAACTCGCTCAACCCCCAGAAACTGCTGCCAACCAAACCATAACCAAGGCAAGAAGACTTTCAATCGACATCACAGAAATTGAATCAATCATGCTAAACCTAGACAAACGAAAAGAAATATTTGGGAACATAACAGGAAACCATCAACCGCATTTAGCTTCGACCCCATGCATGACACAGGGAACCGGCCAAAGACTCATCAAAAGAGAAACCGAAACAAACTCATCAGGAAACCAAAACACCACAACCCGCTTCAATTATGACACAGATGAATCCTACTACACGCCTGATCTCACCACCAAGAACCAACAGCCTACTCCTCAATTGAGCGCACCAGAAACCAAAACCACTAATACTACATTCAAAAACCATGACCACGAGGAATGCACCAATCCCAGGATCCCGACTACCATGCTGGACTTACAAAATATGCTTATTGCAGTGCTGTCTCAATCAATGATCCCCTTTCTGAAATTACATGAATCCATGAACGACAACATCAAAGACCAAGCAACTCTCCTAGCACTTATACACTCCAAACAGATCTACATAGAGAACTTCATAACCACAATCAAATCCCGTTTGAACTTGGAAGCAGAACAATCTAATCGATGGCAACAACGACTGTCAGAAATAGCAAGAAGTGATCGCCAAGAAAAAACCAAACTAAACACAGAAGTATTAGCTTTGCTAAAAGCGCATCATCAACATCAAACAGCGCCTCAATCGAATATAATGATTGATCAAGTGACATCAGCTCCTCCTGCCAACACTACACTCCAACAGCCAACTTCTGGATTCCCAACCATCGATGAATGTCTTCCACAACGAAGGACAGACTCTACTACAATCTCACAACTAGAGATCCAGGAACCTAATCATCCAACGAAGAATACCACAGAGCAATACCAGATTTTCTCTAAGGAAAAACAAGCACATGTCACGAAACCAGCATAGCCAAAAACCAATAAAAAACAACAAACAGGCTCAAGAGCGTTCTTGAGAACAGTGAAAATGACGGACCAAACTCATCAATTACCAACAGAGAAGACACGTGGCCCCCTCACACTGGACAACAACAATCCCAAACAGCAGCGGCATCCTGTAGCATTATGGACTTGTGGACTGATAGAGCCACTATCTGACCAATCCATTCATGACGAAGACCTCCTTAACCTTTCAACCCATGGAGATCAGATAACAGATGACACACCACCTCCCAGGCAACCTACAGTGCCCCCAAGCTTCATAATAATAGACGAGTATACTACCGCACACGAACCACAGCTACCGGACATGTACGAAGACATTTCTGAAGATTAGTCACAAGAAACCTCAGATACAGCCTTCAAAACCGATACAACAGACTCATCAACAGCAGAATCATATGAACACATTTCAGACGATTCTATCAGATCACGAGTATCAGGGCACACCGATTGCACACTACCATCATTCATCAATCCTTTACAACAAAACCAAATCTATGAAATTCATATTGAAAACAACATCAACAGACTCGAACCATTAATACTCAATAGAACCAACACCCTTCACCTCTTTGGAGCGATACAGCAACTACAAAAAATAACAACAAAAAAGATTGATCTAACAACATTTAAAGATGATATCCACTTAGACAAGATCATTGCTGAACTTTCCGACCCAAAAAACCAAGAACTGATTCTATCTAAGCGCGCCCAGCTCCTCAAACTTGGCTTTAGATGCTAGGCCTCTATATCAACAAGAAAATACCAACCAAGGACGCAGGTGAGTAATCACACCCATGATCGCACAGGAAATGTTGCAACTCGGACTTATGTTCAACAACCAGAACAATGGATCAGAACAGAACGACCTATCAAAAGAATCTATGATTTCGAAACTTCAATTACAGAAACCGTATCTTCAAGAATTTCACTCAACTCCCAATCATAACAATCACTGAAACCAGAAGTCACATGGTCACTCTGCTCATGGAATACTAGAGGAAACTTGCATCTGTTCACTCATCCCTCAACTGATCTAGAAAACTACCAAATCATATGCCTGCAAGAGACTTGGATCAGCGAAACGCCAGCGTGCAATAATTTTCTTACTTTTCTCAACCCTGCAATAGTCAAAAAACAAGGAAGACCAGCATCAGGCCTTCTCACCTTAATTAAAATAAACCCTCAATGGACAGTACTGACCAGTGAAAACATCAATCCTTGGACCCAACTAACAATAATAAGGACGTCGGACAACCACCAGACTCAAAAAAACTATGAAAAAAGAATTGCAATATTAAACCTTTACTGGAACCCCGCAGCAATAACAACTGAAGCATTAATTGACAGAGTATTCATAACAATCGACAAACTAGCTGGAACTCACTACCAACTAGAAATAATACTCTGTGGGGATCTCAATATTAACTTATTCACACAGGACGGCACTCTCAGAACCCAAGCTCAACTTTCACCAAAAGCAACCAAATGGATGAACGAAATTCTTACTCGTGATCTCATCCTCCTAAACCATGCAAGGAACAATTCCACTTCGTACACGCCAACATGGTCCAGAGGATCCTCAACTGCAATCATCGACTACATATTCCTCTCACAAACCTTGCACGAATCGGTCAAGACAGCCCAAACGATAGCTTCTGACAAAAGTGATCACAATAAATTAACAGTGTATTCACACTTCATTACCAAACAAGATAAAACCTTGACAACATGTGCAGTAGAACTCGACGGAACAACATCAAGACTCCGCATTCCACAAGCAGCGATAGCTCATCTACCAACCAAACCTCTTGCTTCTAATAGGACAGACATTGAAAAACTGAATTACGATTGGATTCTACTACCATTCTGACAAACAGTCAAAAACCGACCACAAAAAACCCACCTCCACACATACAACCAGGAAATAGCCGGCAAGAAAAAATGCTTGGGGAAATCGTTACGACAATTGAAGAAAACAAAAACGGCAGAAAACAATGCACAGATCACAAAATTGAAACAATCATACAACAATTGGAAAAAATCTCAACAAAAAATCCTCCTACAAACAGATGCAGAAACCATAATGAAGACATACAACTCAAACACCACAAGAGAACTGTGGGATCTCCTTAACGACAACTCCCCAAAACAGCACAAGCTAGCGGCCAATCTACCGCAACAAACATGGATCACAAATTTTTCAAATATCTATGCAGCTCGATCATCTCAATCCAAAGAAGAAACAAACAACAACAAACCGAAATGGTCAATAAACGTCGAATACGATGACCTGATTTGTATGATCAAAAACCTAAATACATCAAGAGCACCTGGTCCCGATGGACTCTGAAACGCTGTACTTAAGCAAGTTCCCCCGGCATGGGCTACCTTTATGTGCCAGATTATAACCATCATAAACACCCTCACCAAATCCCAAATTTTTGGAGATCAGCTACAATTGTCCCCATACACAAACAAGGACCTGGAGATCAACCACAGAATTTCCGCCCAATCACTCTATTGGACCCGCTTGGAAAACTCTTTGCAACAACACTACTGAGGCAACTAACTACTTGGGCCACGCACAATGGCCGGATCTCAACACGGCAAACGGGCTTTACTGCCAATGTTGGAACCAATATCAACTTGATACTACTTCATTTGATCAAGCACGAAGCCATCAAGAACAATACCACCATCTATGCTGCATTCATCGACTTGAAGATGGCCTTTGACGCCATATCACGGCATATGTTGTGGGCAAAACTCAAATCATGGAATTGCCCCCCAAACATTCTGGAACCAATTATTCTACTCTACTCAGAAACTTCAATAAAGGTGAGACTAACAAAACAAGGCACAACTACCAAACCGATTGCCACATTAAATGGCTTAAAGCAAGGGTGCCCCTTAGCAGCAACCCTTTACAATCTGTTCACATCAGACATCGAACAACACCGGATCAGCAATCAAACTAATCCGCCGAAAATAAATTCCACACCTGTCCCCGTTATGGCATAGGCCGATGATATCATCCTACTCGACAAAACCTCCTCTGGATTACAAGTCGCCTTGACATCACTGAGCAGCTACATGAACAATAATGAGCTAACAATCAACATTTCAAAAACAAAGACAATGGGCCTCATTACACGTTAGGCGGTAAGGGTTTACCGGTACCGGTAAGGGCACCGGTGCCGGTAAACCCTTACCGCCTTACTACGAGTTCCCTTTGCTGGACCCGACCTTAACGGCTGGTTTTACCAGCCATTAAAGTAGGGTACCGCAAAGGGACCTCGGTGCTAATTACGGTACCGCAATTTGCGGTACTGTAATTAGCTCCTTCCCCATTCCCATTATGCCCTATGGGGGCAAAAATGGGAATGGGGAAGTGCCTTGGTGAATGGGGAATTACCGCCCCCACCAAGGCGGACACGGTAAAATACTGGCGGCAATAGCGCCATGGTTACCGCCGTCCGTGTAATGAGGCCCAATGACTTTAACCAAACCACAACCAAAAATAACACATCAACCAGCGTTCAACATCAGTGGAACCCGACTAGAAAATGTGACAACATTCAAATATTTCGGCATACTAATTAACCAATCCAAGACTGAAGAAGAATGGCTGGACAAAGTAGAACAAAAATCGCAAACACTGGCACATCAAGGATGCATACTTCACAGGAAATATGGAAAATTCTCATTCAGACCGATCATCGCCTATTACAGACTAAAATAAATTCCTATAATAACTTATGGAACAGAAGCAATGATGAACACCGAAAAAGTAAACTGGATGAAATTTGAGGCAACCTTTTGGTGTAAGATTCTCCACCTCCCACAGTGATACCCAATGCCGAGAATAAGATATGAACTTGCAACCCGATCCATTGCATCTATTGGATGCTGGAAAATACTAGATATCTACCGAAAAATCCTCTCTGACTAGAAAACTCCTGCAATCCAAATTTTGAAAACCCAACCAAACACCTTTAACAACACGGTGCTACAAAAATTGAAAAAATCTATCAGCAAAGAAATGGAAAACATAGAGTTATCTGAGGAACACCTAATCATGCTCCCACAACATGCCAAAACTAAATTTCTACAGAACGATTGGATAAACACCATTGAAATGAAAAATACCTACAAACAGACCCTCCAATGTAATACAGACAACAGAAAAATACAAGAACCACCATCGTATCTTGTATTATTTCCAGACCAAACCATCAGGTCAACATTTCTAAGAATCCGTCTGAACATTTTACCAACAAATTCTCATCTTGAAATAACAAGGCAGATTGTCAGATCACAAAACTACTGCCGATTCTGCAAAACTGAAACAATACCGGAAACCATATTCCACTTGGTCATGGAATGTCAGTCACTTTTACCGCAACGCAAGCAATTTGGCACCTTTTTTGACCTCTCATCCCAACAAATGAACACAGAAGAAAGATGGGCTGCCATACTCAGTGGGAAAAACAACAAATACATATACACAAGCTCTCTGTTCCTCTCCAGCATCCTGGAACTCGATAGAAGAAGCGTCTGAATCACACCCCAAGATTCTTTATTATTATTATTATTTTTATTTTTTCTCTCTTCCCCAATATTTCTTTTCACACCGTACTCTAAAGACACTGATGGAAAAGTTTGTAATCAAACTAAAACATCAACAAAAAAAAAGAAAAAAATTGCTTAATTGTATTAAGCAGCTCCTGGGGTACTATAAATTGCGTAACCAAGTGTGTCTTCAACCACTTGATTTCTAAGCAATACAGCATCTCAGCAGACAACCCTGAATTCAAATACTTAGCTTGACTATACGTTCGTTGTATGGAAAGGTTAAAGGCTACTAAGGGGCGATAAAGGCCTTTCAGGGGCACTCACCTTCGGGGAAATGTACTCCAGCACTAAGTAACACCATGATGTCAAATTATGCAACCCTTTGTTATCTTTACTGAACACTAGGTGGGCACCTAGTGTAATGGAAGCCTAATGGGTTCCCAATGGTGTAACAGGGGTGGTATGCAACCTGTAAGAAAAAGGATGGTGAATCTGCTCCCCCTGCTTGTGTGTAGACTATATGAGAGCAACCTATGTAATTGAGATAATTAGGGGGTCGAGTGCAGGGGTGCGAAGTACCTGGGTGCTCCAGGGGCCCGGGCCTACCACTCCCCCACACCCACCCAGAAAAGGCCATCTGCGTAAGAGTCCCTATACCTTCAATGGGTCTTTTTGGGGGGGGCATTCCCCCTCCCCTCCCCCCAGGAACACCAGTAGTCGGTGCCCCTGGTCCATTGTGTGTTGTGCCAGTAGGAGCAATGGCCATGCCATGTGCATGAAATACCTGTATGATACTAGTACCTCCATATGGAGCAGATTATACACACAACTACAATAATCCTGGATCATTAGACAATAAATAAATATTACTTCAACAGCTTGAGTACAAACTGAGAAAAATAACAGAATACATGCTTTAGGCCTTAATTATGGCAATGCAATATGCATTACATTGGAGTGACCCATTAAAAAGAAAGTTCTTTCCAATCGTACATATTCCTGCTTCTGTCCTCAGCCAGGAAGTAGATGAGTGATGGACAGATTATCTTCCACAGGCAGGAGCTTGCCTTTGTGATCAATGTTCGCTGCGAATAAAAACAAAACCCTATACCTGAAAGTCTACTATATCTAATGATAGCTGTAGACAGTCAGAAAAAAAAAGAAAAAGCATAGGGGCCTTAAGAGATAAAGCCAGTGTATGGGTCTTGCGCAATTCCTCCCAATCTGCATACGGGTCTGTGAGGCATGCTGGCTCCTGCGGCTGGCTGATGGGGAATGCTGGTGGGCCCAGGGCTACTTCCGGGTGAGCGACTCTTGCTTCAGTGCTGTAGGGACACACAGCTTTCTAGCTGGGTCTCTTCCCCAAAGGGGGGAATACTTGTCGTGGCTGCTGTTAGAAGGCTGGATCAGTAGCTCTAGCCGCTCTTGCTGAAAGGCCACCAACTTGGTGTTCTGTTCTTAAGAGGATACAACAAGAAATGGGCACAGGGGTCTGGATAGCTGTTCCTTTATCTCTAAATATCTTAACAAAGGGCATGCCTGCTAGGGCACGCCGGTTCTATTCCCAGGCTTCACACTTCGTGCAAGGGCAGAGAGAAGTGCTGGTCGAATCCTGGTCTTTTAATTATTTTCTATGTCTATGAAACCGAAATGCCCATGGCAGGAGATGTGCCTGAGCTCCTTATTTATTTCAATTCCCTACCTCAGGAAGTACAAGCAGGGAGAACCTTGGTTTGTATTTGTATTTGTTTATTATTTGTATCACGCACCAAACCCTGAGGTAACTGAGCGCTTGAGAGACTTAAAGGTTACAGACATAGACAAAGTCAGGCAAACAGATTATCATTATCATCAACAAATGGAACCTGGTTACAGGTGGGTCAAGTAATAAGATACAAGGTAGACTGTACAGTGGTGAGCTGCGGGGGCCGGGCCCAGGCGTTTTAGGTGCTGGTCAGTATGGTAAGTGCTACTTATTGAGGAAATTTGGTTTGATTTCTTTATTCACATTACCAAAAACCTCAGGTGGGCTCTTGTAGACTGGGCTGTGAAAGGGTCTGCAGAGTGACAGTTGCCCACCGGGCAACAGTCTTTGTTCGCTTCATCTCTATTCTTGGAGATACCCAAAGGCATTCATCAATATCATGCCATCTACTCAGTTTTATAAACTCCATCCTATCCCTTATCTTGCAACTCCAAAAATAAGAATGTTCACATATGGTAGATCAAAACCAATGCCACACAAGGATCAGTCAAGACCGGTCATCCACACTCTCAAACTTCTATATGATGATGGAAGCAAAGGACATGCTGCTTAGCTGCATCACCACATGAGTTTTAGGCATCATTCATTTTTCATTTAATGTATAGTGGCATGACATTGAAAGCCTTGTGACAAGCTACCAAGACCAGTTTAAAGGAGTAGGGTGACTTAACAATCAAGAGATAAGGCTACACGTGGATCCCACGATTCAACCAGTCGCCCTGCGGCACAGAAAAATTCAGTTTCACCGATGCAAGAAAGTAGAATATGGGCCGGACATGCTAGAAGTGGCTGACATAAATGAAAATATTAGTGGACCCCCTCCATTGGTGTCTACAAATTAGTAACACCCAAACCCAAATAAAAGGAGGAAGTCCGTATATCCGTGGACATGAGAGCGATCCAACAGAGCAATCAAGAAAGACACTCAACAGCCAAACTTGATGACATTCTGGCAGATGTCAAGGTGGCATCTGTATTCTCGATGACTGACCTAACTTCTGGTACCATCAAGTACCCCTCTGTGAAGACTCCAAATCAATCACCCCTTTCTTGTCCCACGTGGGCTTCTTCTATTTCAAAAGACTCTTCTTTGGGATGTCTTCACCAGCACACCATTCGAGGTGTTTTGGAAAGACTGGCGGTTGTTTGAAATGTGAGTGATGATGTTCTAATATACTCCTCGAGTGAGAAGGACCACCTGCATCAAGTGGATTAAATATTTGTAGGGCTTCATCATTACGGCCTTACAATGAGCGAAAATAACTGTACCTTTCTACAGTCAAAAGTGAAGTTCTTTGGCTTTGTGTTCCAGGGTTCGGCATATTGGCAGATCCTGACAAGATAACAGATCTTAAGTCATTTGTGCCTCCCATCATGACCTCATAAATACAGTGTCCTAAGCATGGTGAACCTTTGTAACCTAGATAGTCTAATTGAACCTCTGCGCATCCTGACAAAGAAAGGCCAGGCCTGGACATGGGGACCAAGAGAGCACATTGCAATTGAAAATATAAAACAATCTCTCCCACAAGAAACTAGGACAGCCTTATTTGACCCAAATAGGGAATCAGAAGTGATAGTGGATGCAAGTCCTGTGGAGCTGAGAGGTGTATTGGTATTTATTTTTATTTTATTTATTTATTTATTTATTTATTTATTTATTTATTTATTTATATAGCACTAAAGCCCGCAGGCATCAGAGCACATTCCAAAAAGAGCTGAGAGAGGTCGCTAGTCCAGTTTATTTAAAGAGTAGGGTCTTTAACTTCTTCCTGAAGAGTATGTAGTTGGTTTCTAATTTCAAGGATACGGGCAGTTCATTCCATTTATGGATGCTTCTGTTTGGAAAGGCCTTGCCCAGGCCGTTTTGCTTTTTAGCTGGGGTTGTCTGGAGGAGACCTTTGTTGGAGGATCTTAAATTTCTAGATGGTTCATGCCACTTGAAGTGTTTTTTCAAGTATGCTGGGGCTTTGCCTACAAGCATTGGTGGACCATTGTGAGGGATTTAAAAGTAATTCTCTCCTCCATGGCCAGCCAGTGTGGATCTTTCCTATCTTTCCTATCGCCTGTGATGTGTTCCCTCCTTGGCCTACCCGTGATTGTCCTAACGGCATTATTCTGAATTACCTGGCATTGCTTCAGGCATTTCATATTAGCTCCCAGAAGCAAGGAGCTGCCGTAGTCCAGTCTTGACAGTATAGTTTAGTATATGGTTGAGCAAGGGTCTAATTATTCTCAGGAGTTTTTGGTGGTATTGACAGTTCCTTTTTAAATATGCTGTATGGGCCTCTGCTCCTAGTGAGGCTTGTAAGTAGACTCCCAGTGTCTTTACTTTCTCTGATATTGGAATTAGGGCATTTTTTAAACTGAATGCGGAGTATGAAGGAGTTAGTTTTTTTCCTGGCGTGTGTGGATCCAAAGATCATTAGTTCCGTTTTGGTCCCATTCAAACACATCCAGTTGTCTTTCATCCAGGCCTCGACGATGTTGTATATAGTTGTAAGTTTTTCACTGTCTTGATTATAGTCTCCACTAAGCTCGAATACCAATTGAGTATCGTCGGCGAAATTAGTGAAGAATATTCCCAGTTGAGTTAGCATGGTACATAGGCATTGCATATACAGGTTAAACAGTTAGGGGAGAGAAACCAGCTCCCTGCGGGACTCCACAGTCCACTGGTTTGGTTCCGGAGGCCTTATTTCCTCAGACAATCCTGGTATAGGTAGACTAACAAGGCATCTGACACCCTATATCATTTGCGAGTGAACCACTCACTCCTACAGAACAACAGTATTCATCAATTAGAGAGGGAAGCCCTTGCAGTGTTAAGGGGGTTCACACATTTCCATATCTATATTTTCGGCCATACCATTACCATGGTCGCAAACCCTGTTTACCCATTTTACAGAGATCTGCACTCAACCACCAATTAGGTTTGAAAGATGGCTCTTACAACTCCAAGATTATGGGGTTAACCTCCAATTCAGAGCAGTGGCCAACAACTCAGTGGATAACGTTTCCTGTCACCCCTAGTGCCCGACGGTTGCTAGTGCAGAGATTGCAGACGAGTGGGAGGCTGTCATCAATATGTTCACCAGGATCAACCACTGATGGACTAGACCATCAGGTGGCAAGAGCATGTGTCATCCCTTTTGAACTTCCTAGGGGTATTGAGCCAGGGGCATCCCAGTTAAGGACGGAATAGTGAAGGATAAAGTCCAGCGACTGATCAGCCTCTTAGCCTCTTGGCTTATGAGCATTTGCTTGTGCCTTTCTCCATGTTGCACCCGTGAGTACCGCAAGCTTCCTAATTACTGTACTGTCTCTCCACACTGTGCTACTCGCCTGCAATCCATTGACTCCTGCTCCTCTTGCTGCAACTCCTACTCACCTGTCACAAGTTTCTCTCCTTCTCACCTGTTTCTCTTTGCTTGCGACCTTCTTGGAAGGGACTTCTTTCTTTTTCACTGTCCGAGACTTGTATAGGCCTGGGCGCAAGTCTTCGGATTCCAGCGTGAGCTAACCAGCTCTCCTTCGCCGGGTAATGTTTAGTATCCAGGAAGGTGAATCTAGGAAGGATATTGAGTCCCAGGCTCGGAGAGTGTCAGGACACCGTAGGGCCGAGCACAGGATGAATCCAGGAGAGGCACAGGCAAGAGGGTAAGGAGGGATTTGGACGGGGCTCCAGGAACAAAAGAAAAAAGGGAAATAAGGGAATTGGGAAATAACACAGAAGCAGACTCGAAAACACACGTCTAACAACTCCAACCAGTTGCGTTGAGACACGCAGAGCTGCAAGGGCGTGACTGTTTTCTAGGAAGTCGAGCATTGCGCGCAAGGACTAGAGCGTGACGTTTCAGGCCTGTCGGCCATGTTGGAAGGATCACTGAGCTCATGCCGCGGTGCATCATGGACCATGAAGTCCAGAACGGACGAATTCAGTGGTTCATGACAGTATACCTCCTCCTAAACCCTGCAACCCTGGGTTTGCCTGGGTGGACTCGATGAAATCTTTGTATTAGACAGGGGTATTCATGTTTGAGACAGGTTCCCAGGTGCGCTTGATGGGAGGATATCCTTTCCATTCTACCAGATACTGGAGTTGATCCCGTATGTATCTGGAATCACATATCCTGGAGACTTCGAATTCAAGTTGGTCATTGATGATTTCAAGATTAGGTCTAGCAGCAGTTCTGGTTGATTGCACATATGGCTTTAACAAGGAACTGTGGAAGTCCGGGTGAATCCTTTTCCAAGATTCTGGAAGCTGTAGCCGGAAGGCCACTGGATTCATGATTTCCTTTATGGAGAAGGGTCCATAATACTTGGGAGCCAGTTTATTTGGTCGCAGATGTCGAGGAAGAAGTTTCGAAGATAGCCAAACCTTATCCCCCACTGCATATGAAGGGCTAGGTCTCTATTTAGTATCTGCATATCGTTTGACTTCTATTCTGGCTTTTTCCAGTTGTTCTTTAGCATCTCTGTGTACGTTAACCAGTGTTTCAATCCAGGAATCAACTGCAGGAACTGGGGTAGGATGTGGTAGAACAGATGGTAGAACTGAAGCATGAAATCCTTGACTGCAAAAAAATGGACTTGTCTTGATAGCGGAATGATCAGAATTGTTTTAAGCAAATTCAGCCACAGGAATCAAAAGCGACCAGTTATCCTGGACCTTGGTTGCGAAACAGTAGAGGTACTGTTCTAGGGTTTGGTTCACTCGCTCAGTTGTCCCATTAGTCTGTGGATGATATCCTGAAGACAGCGCGCGCTGGATGCCCAATATTTGGCATACTTGTTTCCAGAACTGAGATATGTATTGGGGTCCTCTGTCGTAGATGATCTTAGAAGGCAGTCCATGAAGTCTGAATATGTGTTTTAGGAAAATTCCGGCCAATTCAGATGAGGTTGGTAGTTTGAACAAGGGTGTGAAGTGGGCCATATGTGTAAACAAATCGATGGTAACCATTATGGTTGTGTATCCTCTGGACGGGGGTAACTACACGATAAAATCTTTGGCGATGATTTCCCAAGGTCGTTTTGGTATTGCGGGTTGATGTAGGAGACCTGCTGGTTTTCTGTTATCATGTTTATTCTGGTTGCACACTGCACAGGATTGGATGTAGGTTCTTATGTCGTCTACCATTTTTGGCCACCAGAATTGCCTCTGTATAAGATGGAGGGTGGTAGTGATGCTTCGATGTCCTGAATGGAGGGTATCATGGCAGAGATTCATAATTTTGTGCCTCAGTGTTTGCGTGGGTATTGCCAGCTGTGTTTCCTTGAAGAGATATCCGTCTTTCATTATACGGTTCCATTGATTGTTCTTTTTGTATTCCTTCCAGAGATTGGAAGAACGTGTTCTTGCACGGATGTCTTCCAGGAGAGAAATGGCTTGAGCCACAAACACGGTATCAGGAAACATCTTAGGAAAGGCCCGGGCTTCGACAGGCTCGTAATCAGGACGCCTAGATAAGGCATCTGTGATAATGTTCTTTGTTCCAGGAAAGTGGAGAATTTGGAACTGGTATTGGGCAAAAAAGAAGGCCCAACGGGCTTGACGGCTGTTTCTGCATTCCATGGACTGCAGGACTTGTACATTTCAATGATCTGTTCGTACCTGCACTGGGTGTTTGGCACCCAAGAGCAGGTGTCGCCAGTCGGTCAAGGCTTGTCGTATGGCTAACAGCCCCTTCTCCAGGACGGAATAATGGCTTCTCACTGGGAGTCAAAGTACGGGATAGATATGCAATAGGATGTTCCATCTTGTCCTCAAATTCTTGTTTTAAGACCGCACCAATTGCATAGTGTGATGCATCTGTTTCCACCAAAAAAGGCCGGTATATATCAGGTTGGGCTAAGATTGGAGCTGGAGTGAATTCTTGTTTTAGTTGTTGAAAAGCCATCTCTTGAGCAGTAGACCATTTAAACAGAGTGTTCTTCTTTAAGAGTGTTAGAATGGGATGTACTATGTCCGAAAACTCAGCCATGAATTTTCAGTAAAAATGTACAAGTCCCAGGAAGGATTGAATCTGATTTACAGTAGTGGGTGCTGGCCAAGAAAGGATGGAGTCAACCTTGGAAGGATCCATTCCGACTCCTTTGGAGCTAAGCACAAATCCAAGATAATGAACGGTAGAGACATGAAAGAGACATTTTTCTGGCTTGGCCAGGAGTTTGTGTTCATGTAAGCGTTGTAAGACTGCCTTTACATGTTCTTGATGGATCTGGGGGTCATTGGAGTAAATTAGTATATCATCCAGGTACACAATGACGAAAAGGAACAGCATATTAGAAAAAACTCAATCCATGAAGCGTTGAAAAACTGCGGGGGCGTTGGCGAGACCAAAGGGCATCACCAGATACTCAAAGTGGCCAAAGGGAGTTCTGAAGGCCGTCTTCCATTCATCGCCCTCTCTTATGCTTATGAGATGGTAAGCACCCCTAAAATCAAGTTTAGTGAAGATGACAGCACCCCGTACTGCCTCTAGGATGTCAGAAATAAGTGGTAGCGGATATCGGTCTTTGAGGCTGCATTGGTTGAGACCATGGTAATCCAGACAAGGCCGAAGTTCCTTAGTGTTTTTCTTAGGTACGAAGAATAGGGAAGCACCGGCTGGGGATTTTGAAGGCCGGATAGTACCATTTGCTAAATTGGTATCCAAGTATTCTCGTAGAGCCTTCTTTTCGGGGTCAGATAAAATAAACATCCTCCCGAATGGAATCACTGCTGAAGTATCTGTATCAATGGCACAATCCTCTGGCCTATGAGGTGGAAGAGCTTGAACAATGGCTGTTGAAAACACATCCGAGTATGTTTGGTAGTAATCAGGAACTTGGATAATATTGGATACACTTAAGGATGATTGCTTGTGGTCCTCGGAGTTCACTGGAGGATCTTGCAATAAGTCTTGAGACAAGCAATGGGACATGCAATATTCGGAACCGAGAAACAAGGATCCTACTGCCCAATTGATGTAAGGATTATGTTTCTGAAGCCAGGGCATGCCTAGAACCATGGGGTAGTGGGTGGATTTTATGATGTCAAATCGAAGTATTTCCTTATGATTGTTTATTGACAGTATTGGTTTGGTGAGTTATGGGTCCTGAAAACAATGGTCTACCGTCAATACCTTCAACAGGTTGCATTACCTCTTTGCTTTCTCGAGGAATGTGGTGGCTGACAGCTCAGTCGTGATCTATGAAAATACCCATGGCATCGCAGTCCACTAGGGCCAGGATGGGGTAGGATTTTTTTTTTTGGTAATTGACACAAATGTCTGTAGAATCACTATAGTGTTCTGTCCTGGAGTGTTCAAGGAAGGGATGGATGCGGAGCAGGCATCTTTCTCCCGAAGCTGTGCTCCGTTTAGGATCGGGAGCTGGTATTTCCCGAATGCCAGGGTGGCGCTATGCGACATTCTCTCACAAGGTGTCTATCAGAGGCACAATACATGCAAAGTCCGTATTAATCCGACAGATCCTTTCTTGGGGAGAAATTGGTCCACGGAAGGCTCCTAATTGCATGGGTCCTGGATCTGAGACAAGCAGAGCACTTGTTTCTTTTGAACAAGGGTAGCCTGCGGCTGCTTTTGGGGATGTTGTCTTATTCTTCCTTTTCTCTGCCTTTCTTTCCTGGATCCGGAAATCAATCTGTAGGGAAAGGTAAATGAGAGCCTGGAAGGAACTCGGACGAGCTACTCTAGCTAGTTTATCCTTTATCTCGTCATTTAAACCTTTTCGGAAGAGAGTGAAGCTGGCTTCTTGAGACCAATCGGCTTCTTTGACTAGCTGTTTGAAACGAGTCACATAAGTGAGCATGTCCTGAGTCCCTTGATGGAATTCGAGAAGTCTTTCTTGTGCACTATACACAAGTTCTGGTCGATCAAACATAGCCTTAAGGGCTTCCACAAATCCCTCGTAATCATCCAGGAGTGGATCTCCTGAATTGACTAAGGGAGTCGGCCAGGTTAAGGCATTGCCCCTGAGGTGAGATATCATGAATCCGACCTTTGCTCGTGGGGTGGAAAAATAGTATGGTTTGAAAGTGAAATGTACTAACAGGAATCAAGGAAGGCACGTAGGGATTTGGAAGATCCATCATATTTGTCCACTACTCCCCCCACCAGGGCGCTTTCTTTGACTGCGGAATCTCGGGAGAAGACTAGCTGCTTTAATGCTGCATTCTCAGCCTTGAGGTTTTGAACCTCAGTGGTTAATTCTTGCATACCTCTCATGAGGTCTTCAACTGCGGCTTCCATGTCTGTTTCTGTATCAGGTTTGTGGCGTCTCAATCTGTCACAAGTTTCTCTCCTTCTCACCTGTTTCTCTTTGCTTGGGACCTTCTCGGAAGTGAATTCCTTCTTTTTCACTGTCCGAGACTTGTATAGGCCTGGGCGCGAGTCTTCGGATTCCAGCGTGAGGTAACCAGCTCTCCTTCGCCGGGTAACGTTCAGTATCCAGGAAGGTGAATCTAGGAAGGAGATAGAGTCCCAGGCTTGGAGAGTGTCGGGACACCGTAGGGCCGAGCACAGGATGAATCCGGGAAGAGGCATGGGCAAGAGGGTAGGGAGGAATTCAGACGGGTCTCCAGGAACAAAAGAAAAAAGGGAAATAAGGGAATTGGGAAATAACACGCAAGCGGACTCGAAAACACACGTCTAACTCCAAGCAGTTGCGTTGAGACACGCAGAGCCGCGGGGCGTGACTGTTTTCTAGGAAGTCGAGCATTGCGCGAGGACTAGAGCACAATGTTTCAGGCCCGTCAGCCATGTTGTTAGGATCACTGAGTTCATGCCGCGGTGCATCATGGACCATGAAGTCCAGAACGGACGAATTCGGTGGTTCATGACACACCTCTCCCTACACTTTCTCCAATCACGCTACAGCATCCTCCTTTCCTATCCCTATTATTAAGCTCACAACTCGAAACTCCCACTACTCCATCTTTCTTCCACCTCCTTCCAACAAACAAAGCTGACGAGCTAACCATACCCCCTCTAACACCTATCCACCTCGCCTCTCTTCCTCCGAGACTCAACGTCTCTATTGGTGCTTATCTCATCAACTGAACATTGCACTCGGGAATGCTCAGTCTATATGCAACAACACTTGCTTTATCACTGACTACTGTTACTCCAGCTCTCCTCCCCTAGACCTTCTTGCTATCACTAAAACCTGTATTTCTCCATCTGACACTGCCTCTTTGGTGGCCCTACACAACTCCAAACTACCCTTCATTCACTCTCCTCGAGTGACTGGCTGATACAGAGGAATCGGACACCTACTCTCTTCCCACCTCAATGCCTCTCAAATCTCCAATGCCACTTCCTCTCCTACCTCTTTTGAATTCACCATATCCACTATTGCTCTACCTCACTTGGTTCACATCATCTCCATCTATTGCCCTCCTGGTCCCACTGGACAATTCCTTGATGATCTTGGGCAACTCCTTGATTCTTTTTCCACTCAACATCACCTCATCCTCTTAGGTGACTTTAACCTTCCCTCTCCAACCACTTCTCAGACATCTGAACTTCAGTCTTTTCTTAGTGACCATGGTCTCCACTCTATCCATAACCTACCTACCCACACAGGGGGTACATCTTTGGATCTCTTATTCATCTCCACCTTCTCTCTCAGCCACTAATACTACTGTCACACCAACCATATCTTATCACTCAATTGTTTCCACAACATCTCCTTTCCACCCTCTGAGCATTTCTTACCACTTGCTTTACCTATTACTAAAAGGAAATGTACCCCTTCTGCCATTCCCCCGTTCTCTGTGACTTACAGTCCTCACTCTCCTCCTTCACACCTGCCGCCTCTTCCCCAACACTGCCTTCTCTAGCTTCTAATCCCTACTATATGACTCATTTTCCTCCCACTTTCCACTGCTTACTTTCACCCCTAAGTCTCAGCATCCTCAGCCATGGGTCGCCCCATTTAAATGATCTCTTCGCACAGACATGCAGCGGCTGCTGTGCAAATGGAGGTGTTCCTACTCGCATGAGGACCTGCAACTCTACCTTTCTGTCCTGAACTCTCTCAAGCCCACTCTTGACAGAGTGAAAAGGGAATTCTACCCAGCCCGCTTTGACTCTCACTCCAACCATCCTCACTGGCTACATGGCACTCTAAACTCTCTCCTCACTCCTCCTAAGTCTATGACTATCAACTCCTCTCTTACAGATAATGGCCTAGCTGAATACTTCGCTGCAAACATTTCCAAAATTAGAGAGACTCTCCTGAACTTCCTCACAGTCCCTCCTCCTGCTGTTTTACGCTCCGCCTACCCTACCATCATCCTCTGCCTCTATCTCCCACTTTAGTAATACTAGTATTGTGCTATCTCAGCTGATGAAGGCAAACCCCTCTTGTACCCCATCAGACCCCCTTGCTCCTCAGCTAGTCAAGCATATTTCTCCTTTAGTGGCCTCTGACCTTGCTGAACTCTTCAACCTCTCCTCCAACCCGGCTTGCTTTCCCTCTGTTTTCAAAACAGCCACTGTCATCCCTCTCCTAAAAAAGCAAGGGGCTGACCCGAACCTACCGGATAACTTTTGCCCTGTGTATCTCCTTCCGTACTACTCCAAAAGGGCTCAAAAGGGTTGTGTTCAAACCGTCTTTCCAATTTCTTAGACATCCACAACCTTTGAGACAAGCAGGTTTCAGCTCCTGTCACTCCACAGAATCTGCTCTCATGAATGTGTCCAACTTCATCGCCTCTGCTAAGCACTCCACCCTATCCTCTATCCTAATTCTTTTTCACCTGGCTGCTGTTTTTGACACCATCGATCATTCTGATCTCCTTAATAATCTCTTTCTTTCTTGGCATTCACAATCAAGCCCTTTAAATCCTACCTTGCACCTAGCCAATTATCTGCCTCCTGGAGCAACAACATCTCTGAACTCACTCCTCTAGTTGTTGGTGCTCCAAAAGGCTCTGTCTTGAGTCAGCTCCTCTTTACACTCTACACCTCTGCTCTTGTGGCACTAATCTCCTCCTTTGGGTTCTTGCACCAACTCTTCATGGACGACACCCACATCTTCTCTTTTCCTGAACTCTCCTCTGATCTCTATATTAACATTTCCAAAAGTCTCTCTGCCATTAAATACTGGATGGCTTTGCACCCTCTGAAGTTAAACCCCAAAAGAGAAGTATGATTCTTTTCTGCCAAAACTCTGTCTCACCTCTTCCTCTGCCTATCCAGTTCCCACTTGACACTCTCCCCTACTCTTCTTCAGCTAGAAACCTCGCCGTCATCTATGACCCTTCTCACACTTTCTCTACTTTCATCTCCAAATCTGGAACAGCTGCTCTCCTCAACCACCTAAATATTAGGGAAATCAGGCACCTGCTTCCTTTCAACACAGCCAAGCATCTCATAACCACTCTTGTCTTCTTTAAACTGGACTACTGTGGCAGCATCCTCTTTGGTCTCCCCAACTTTGCTTTCTATCCTCATGACAAGATCATTAACTTTGCTACAAGGACTCTCTCTGTACTCCCTCAGTTCACACCTACTTCCTCATACCGCCACCAGGCTGGTTGTCTAACAATGCAAAACAGGGCCAGATTTAAATTTCTTCTCTTGGCTCACAAATCTATCCACGGTAAGGCACCACTGTATCCATCCTCCTCTACCCAACTCTATAAGCCCTCTCGTAATTTCCGCTCTGCCACCTTGACTACCCCTGTGGCTCCTCGACCTCCCTGTGCTTCCTCTTGCTTCTGCTCTTTCTCTCTTCTTGCTCCACTTGCAAGGAATTCTCTTCCGGGGACATCTGAGTAAACAGTACACACAGATTTGTTCAAAACCAAACTAAAGGTCTACCTTCTCGCCTCCGAGTTATCCTCTTAACTTGCCTCTCATCTGCCTGCTAGCTAACATTATTCCCTCGCCTCTAACCTGCCTCTCTCCCTCACTTCCTCTGTCTCCACTATAGCACTTCACTCATCATGGTCACATCCCGAGCACAGCGGGCCGTACCGCCTACCTGCACTTAAAAATGTCCATTGTTTGTTGTCCTTAATCTATATATGTCCACTTATTTACTGTCCCTGGTGACTGTTCCATTTACTCCGCTCCACAACCTGGTCAGAATGTCCCTCAAACTCACCCCATTGTAAGAAGCTCACCACTTCCCAGCAAATCTGATTTCTTATCCATTGTGCATTATTTTGTGATCAAAAGAGCATTGTTTCTCCTGTATATAAATAAATATATGGCCATCCGTAAAGCCCTCTGCCTGAAAGACATTATAAAGCCATCAATGCTGATAGTGGTATGAAGACAGCAGAACAATTGCAAGGTGGACAATGAAGGCCATTCCCTACCGATGAAGCACCTTATTCCATGGAAATGCAATCATTTCTACAGGGTTTGGGGAGAGTGAGATATGAATTATAGGTAGGAACAGATGTTGTGCTACTGAGAGGAACAAAGCTAGTCATCCCAACCATTACTCGTGCAGGGAGTAGTACAGATCGCACACACATGCCATTGAGGGACCAGCACAACCAAGGCCAGACTCAGGGAAAAGGCGTGGTTTGCTGAAATAAAAATAAGCTGCGGATTCTCTCTTGGCAAGCCATAGATGGTGTCAAGAATCAGAGATATCGGCCAGACCTCCCCCTGGGGAATTCCTAACTAGCGCCAAAGCACTATGTGAATCTTTTAGCATAGACTTCAGAACCATTCAGCAAAACATACATTTCATTATTATACTCAACGAATATTCTAGATACTGTGACAAATTGAGGGAATTCGTCCCTTCTCCCCAAGGGGGAGCCCCCTTGTGAGGCTAGAGAGGTGAGCCCACTTTGCAACACCCTTCCTAGGTGTCAAGGCAATTGGGACCTCACTGTGAGAGACTCCCCTTTTGGGGCAAGGACTCTCCATCCCATGAGAAACTCTGTGATGGCCTCCAAGTGAGGGCTTATATGGACTTATACAAGATACCAGACTGTTATCAAACTCATGAAGATAACGTGAAGTTGTATTATGAACAACAAGAAATGGAAGATATCCCATTAAATTCAAGTCTCCAATGAACTGCCATGAGGAGGATGAAAAATGGATGAGAGACCAATGAGAGGAGAGAGAGAGAAGACCGAGAGTAGAGAGGAGGCAGAGAGCTGAGAGAGAGCAAAGACCAGAGAGATGCTGGGAAAGCACCCTGTACCTAACGAAGCAGAAGAACAAGGGACTCGGAGCTGACGTGCGATATAGCCGCTGCAGCGTGGAACCAGACACACCAAAAAGTCTGCATTTGAAAGCAGAAGAAAGCCAAGCAAAGTAATGGAGGAAGAGCAGTGGTGGCGTGACCATGGAAGCAAAGTGGTAGATAGTCTGCCCAAACAACAGTGCAAAGATCACCCAGGGGAGTAAGCAGCTCCCAGTGCAAGTCACAATCACTGTAATATCCCAAAGACGTGAACGGAACATCCAGGAAGGAGATGCCGTGGAGAGCAAGCCATGGAGCAGCAGCAAGAAGGAAAGAAAATCCAAGGGCCTGCAGGCACCGCTGACATTGACCTCAGAAGGTAAAACAGGGAATGGGAATACAGCAAACCAAGCGGGCCTCATTATAAGTTAAGCAGAACTCGTCCTAGAACTAAAGGGAAAACGATTGGAAATAATCCAATGAAACAGAATTGTTTGAGTGAGATAAGAAGAAATACGAACAACCATAGAGTGGGAAAGAAATAGAAGTGGAGGCTTATCACTTTGGGAAAAAGGCAAGGCCCATCCATGTCTTGAACAGACGAATGACAGCACAAGAAAGAGAGACATTTGGGGAGAACAAACCTGTAAAGCTGGGGAGCCCAAACTCATATAATCCTGTACCATGGAAATGGGGGAATTATAATTGGAACTTGAACTACTATAAAAGAGAGAAGAGTGTAACAGAGATTCAGGAACTCTACAATAGGGAGAAATAAAACCTAAATAGACTGAAGTGGGGAGAACAAACCTGTAAAGCCAGGAAGCCCTAACTCATACATGAAACTATATCCTGGGAATGGTAAAATAGTAATGGGAACTTGAGATACTATAAAAGAGAGAAGAAGAGTATAACAGAGATTCAGGAACCAGATACAGTGGAGGTGCAGGAACTATTTGCATTTGGTGAGACCAGGAAGAATAAGGAGAAGGGAATTGCAAACCCCTTAGAAGAACTGCATACCTTGATACATTGGATGACAAGAGACTATGTGCATAAAGTCTATCGAAAGGAGAAGTGAGAAGAAACTTGTGACAAAATACGAGCACCAGATGAAGGGAGTCATTCTCCTGACCTTAGTTAGTTATAATAGTGATAGGGTCAGATAGCTTAGATTGGCACAGAGGAAAGATTTGTTTTTGGACATTAATGACTGACAAGCACCTTGGTTCGAAAGATAGGCAGAGAACAGCTACCTCATGGAGAGATAGGCCTTATTTTATTTTAAGTAAACCTCACAGTAAGAACATGCCTTTACGCCATCTGTGTCCTTATTCTGATCCTCGACAATACTGTGAGGGGGCTGAAATGAAAGATGGACACAAAGTTGTCATGTTTTTGTTTAAAGACTTTTATTAAAATTAACATTTTTTGTGAAAATGCCTCTCTAACCCTATTCTAAAGAGGCGTTTCCCTACCTATAAACCAAAAACTAAGAATCTGTCTGTGTCAGGATGGCAATAACTGAAAAGCCGTCTTTGTGCCCAAAACGTCCTATCCTGACCCTCACACTACAAACAAAACAATAATTTGTACAAGGAAATGTCTTCAACCTGATATTGATAAAAAGTGTTCACAACTGAAGATTAGACTAACTGCAACAGAAATGTTAACCAAGAAGAAAGACCTTTCAGCCAGAGGGTGGTTCCCTTCCCTGGGTTCAAAATGGATGAAATGTTCTCCAAGGTGAAATAACTTAGTCCCTGAGGGGGGTTCCCTTCCCCCGGATTCGAAATGGATGGCAATGTCACTTTTACTAACAGTTTATTTTGTGTCTCTCCTGGATTCACAAGATTCTTGTTAGGCAACAGGTTCTGCAACAGTCTTTCTTCAACACAAGTATATAATTTAACTAGCAAAACACTGTTCTTCTTTAGTATTCCTTGTAGCTCTGGAACTCACCTGGCATACTCCCCTGCCAGGACTTTGTATGAAAATCCATGTGCTCATTATTTTTAGAGAGGCACAGCTCCACCCTAATGATGAGGTCCAACCAGACCGAAACACGTGTCTGGGGTTGTTGTTGGTACTCTTGTTCAGTGGAGAATTGCAAAGCATTTCGGTGCTGGACTGCCCCAGGGCAGGACAAAGACTGATATGCTTTTGATATTTCTCCTCTGTGAAAGATAGTGAGCTAAAGAATCTGGGTAAGGCCCTTGTAACCAGGACTTATGTCTGGCAGAGGGACTTTGAGGACCCCCCTTGATTTTTTGGTTTTCTCTCCTGCGAGGACTTCTCTTGTGGTTTCACTTGCCTGGTATACTCTCCTTGCCAGGACTTCTTATGCATTTCAATTGCCTGGTATCTTTCTCTTACCAGGACTTCTTATGCTTTTCAATTATCTGGTATCTTTCTCTCGCCTGCACTTCATTTGCTTTTCATAGATTCTCTGTATCACCAAAACTGTATATATCGTGGTGTGCTCAGTATATCTGTCTGTGAAAAGATGTGTTCAAACATTGTCCCACACTTGCATCTCATGCATGTGTATCTCATTGGAGCTTGACCCTGTACTTTGCCTTTTCTGCATTCAAACAAACTTTAGTTGGCTTTGATTCTGCACTTTGCCTTTTCTGCATTCAAATAAACTTGTATTTCCTGTATCCATCATCTTAAAACATACAAACTGTCGTTGGCACGGTTGCCAGAATATCCTGGGGTCCCCAATTGCTTTGGGATGACTCCCTGGTTCCCCCCATCACCTCCAGTCGTGCTCACGCTTCAGCAGCATGGCTCTGAGGCTCCCTTCGCACTCTGGATGCTGCAGACATTCTTCTGGCTCCCTTCGTGGCTCTGCAGTTACAGGCCTGATTTCTTTCAGGTCCCAGTCTGGAGAACGCTGCTTCCTTGACCTGGCGAGTGCACACTAACTCTCTTGCGGCTCCTGGTGTCTTCACAACACTTTCTGCTCCCACTCTGCATTCCTCCTTTTGCTTCTGCGGACGCCTTTGCTCTACGATAGGGTACGTGCCTCCCACACTCAAAAGCCTTCTCCTTGGAGCGAACAGATTCTCCTACGCTGCTGGTATCAGTAGTGCGGTTGCCCACTTTAAATGTCCCACGCACAGGTATTTCTGTAGAACAACTAGTCAGCACATTAAGCGTCAGGCTTCTGTTACCTTGTACCACCTCCCACATCTTCCTCGTCTCAGTACTTTGGGATTATGGGAGTTGGAGTCCATAGATGTCATCGGATATATAGCATTTAGTTTAGGTTTTCTCTGTAGTTTTACATGAGCGGACATCTTCATACAATGGTATATCAGAAGCAAAAATGGTTCTGTTGGAGCTTTGTGTGTCTAAGTGAAAGATGGGGTTTTGTCCTAAGTAAAACATGAGAAGAGATTTCTTTACTTTCTCTACAAGGGGGAACAAGCAGCTGACAATAGGTCATTAAGGTCTTGGGTATAAGAGGGTTTTCTTCATGGAAAAAGGTCTTAGGTATTAGAGGGTCTTCCTCATGGGAAAGGGGGAGATAACCCATCTCGTCCATTAAAGTCATGACATCTACCCGGTAGCTGTCTCCTGCCATGTTATCCTCCCTCATAAAGCCGCACTCAGAGTCAGGATCAGGTAGCGGCTGCCGTCCCCTGGCCACATGGGAGGAGGTTACCACCGGGGAATCTGTGATGGCTCCATTGGATTCATCACAATGCCCAAGGGTACACTTTGTACAATCTACAGTAGCAGATATTGTCATTCCTATCTCAGAAGACCTGTTCGCTACTCATGGCATCCCTGAATCTATTTGCTCAGGCAATGGTCCTCCATACCAGGGACGAGAATTTTAAGAACAACATTTCCCCCTGTTGCATTACACCCTGCAGGCCCCGTGCAAACGCGGACACTGAACAAGGCTTTTCGTGGGGCCTATGACAAGGGCACCAGGACGGAAGAAGTGTTTACCACTTTCCTGATGGCTTATCACACATCAACACATACCCCAACAGGTGTTTACACTGTTGAAGCATTCATGGGCCAGAAAAACATTCCATGATTCCACAACATGTGTTCAGGGAAACACTCACTATCGATGTACAGTTCACAAGAGAAAATAAGCATTAGCAATGCCAACAGTTTGGGCTTTTGTGTAGACATGGGAAAGGCATTTGCCAGGCACAGTCATAGTGGCATTAACTACCCACTGTTGGTAGCAGGTGCAAAATGGTGTGAGTACCTGGACATTCAATAGCAGTGCCTGGCAAACGCTTAAAAGTTATGCACAAGCCAAACATGTTGGCTTTGTCAATGCTTGTTTTTAACAGGACTTCAGTGAAGGACACGCAGAGTGCTTATAAATCGAGTGGCTGAAGGCAGGCCTAGTAAAACATTGTTATTATGCCAGTAGCATTTTTACAACTCCAGTTAAGTCATTAACTCTCAGAAGACTGCTTTGAATAAACACGGACAGGCACTTTGAATGCAAAGCATGATGGTAAGGCTTGATTAAAGTGAGCTCAAAGAGTTCCCATGAGGAGGGGTTCTGGGAAGTCAGAGGCAGGAATGGGTGGGAATGGCCATAGGGATTTGCATGGCTAGGGGCAGGCAATGGGTGGGCACATGATCAAACAACATCTACAGACTCTGTGTTCCTCCTTATATGTCATTCCTCTCATTCTGTACTCCACTACAATAGTTTCGGCTTACAGGTGTCGCATAGCCCAAACTAAAAAGTGGGTACAAATGTTAAGGAGTCCACGAGGAGGTGGCTGACTCCATCACACCTCCAAATCAGCGATATACCTTCTATTTGAAACACGACCCTGGAATGTGCTGGACAGAGAATAGTTTAAACTGAATTTATGACTTGCTGTGCTCCATTACGTTTAACGTCTGTTACAACATTTGTATTAGGAAGCCTAATTTCATATTGTGCATTTCCTTTTATTTCATTGCTTTTGATTTTCTCAAACGCTGTGGGAACTACAAATACCAGAGCACTTTGGGCTGATTTTGTTTCATATGCAGGTGCGTGAGCATCGGCGTGCAGGAGCCGGTTTGTGCACGTTCGTGCCCGGGTGTGCCGGTGTGTTGGCAGGAAACACTGCATCGCATCATTGAGGTCTTGGTGAGCTTTCTTTGCAATGTTCACCACAACAGCTGCTAACCCAGTCGCTGCAATCAACGAGTCGACTGGACAATCTAAAGCATATGCTAGGGAGGAAACAAGGGAGGAAAAAAGTTACTGCTCTTTGGACGACAGAAAGCTGTTGATATTGTTGCTTGATATAAGGTTCTTGATGTTATGCAGCCTCTACCAGTAACTGCTTTAAGTACAGCAGGAGTTAATGTAGCCCCTGTGTTTTTTTCCTGACCCGGTTGAACACAATATTAAAGAAATCCTCCGAGCCAGGGACGGACCTCACTGGCACCACCCCACCATCACAGACCTGTTGCTCTGGTGGGGTGCTGGGCAACCTGAAAATGAAAACGTTAGTAATTCAGGAGAAGGGCCACAATGCTGAGTTTCAGGTGTTAATAAGGCACAGGACACTGGGGAGGAGTTTTAGTGGCCTTGTGGGCGTTTACATAAATATCTTGTAAATCTTTAAAACAAGCAACACACCCCCTTTCTTCATATCAGCCCCTTGCCCCAATTTAGTTCACCCCTTCATGGTTTAATAATGCATTTATCAGATGAATAGCTACTCTTTGCACAAACACATCAATGAACACAAGTTCCTATAGACGCTCCCTGTGGGCAGCATCCTTTCTGAGTCCCACTTCATCACAACCCATTGCCTGCTTTACACCCTGTTAAACCCCTTAGCAGATGCAGTCTGCTCTAACCCAAACCTTTTCCCTTTCCTAATCAATATAATCACATAACATGTCACCCAACAGCCAGTACCTTTTTCTCCTCTGTCATCAGGTCAGTCGTGGATCCTGTCTGTCCTGCTGTGCCACAGGTGCCTCCACGGGTATCTTCTCTGTGTCTTTGACAGCCATGTTCATTATTAGGGCTTTGGGAGTCCCTGTCCTCATGCGATGAGTGGTGTCCCCACAGGGCTTTGGGAGCCCTTTGAATCCATATAGCACGCCTTTCCTCCGTGATGGTGTTCACACAGGACTGTGGGAGCCCTTTAATTTATTTCCTCCGTGGTGGTGTTTCCCAGGTGGGGAAAGCCCTCATTGGAGTCAGCGCCCAGCCGGCGCACATCGTGCTGAGCCCCGGCTGCTTAGGACGTTGCGGCCAAGGGGCCAGGTGAGTTTCTGCTTTCTCCCGCTCTCCCTGTCTGGCCCCAGGGTGAGCAGCGTGCTGGAGAACTTGCTGGCGCTGTCAGGGATCGTCTTTTCTTTACCGCCCACCCCGCCTGGCCAGGGGGCGGGCGGGCTTACTCCTGCACGGCCATGCTCTTCATCTGGGCTGCACCACACACGCTGCCCAGGACTTTTCCTACCTCTGGGCCGTCCGGACTGGCCCCCGGATGGCCTGTCACCACCAGGCCACGCTGTGGTTCAGGTCGCAGTGAACACATGACCCGGGACTTTTTCTTGTTTTGGCCCACCGGGGTTGACAACTGCCTCCCAGGCCACACTCTTGCACGGGGAGCACCGTGACCCCGGCCGTGGGTGTTTTCATTCACCCAGGCCGCTCCACACACGCGGCCTGGAGCTAGTTTTTCATGCTGGGTTGAAGCTGACAGAAGCAGCCTGGCTCAGCACGTTCAGAGGGTGCTTGGGGGCCGATCGAGGCAGCGTTATGTTTTCTTTCCCTTTCTGTCACTTCTAATAGTTATGTTCTCAGTTCAGTGCATGCCCCTGTTGATTGGCAGGGGAGACCTGCCATTGTCCTTCAACCTCAAGGTTCCATGTGTCCTCCATGGTGGGAACATGGTGCAGCAAGTAATTCTATGTAAAGCACATACACACCAAATAAAACTCCAAATAAACTCCTAGACTGTTGTAGTGATTATGTATTTCAGAACGCTGTGTCGCGCGAGTCATGCTCTTTGTTTACCTTCATGAGAGCTTGGCTCGCGTGACACAGTGTCGGTTGGCGGTGTGGCTGTGGGAGGACTTGCCTGCGGGCCCGCACCAATAAACTTCAAGTTTATCTGAAACTCACCGTGTTTGCTCCTCTTTACATTGGCGACAAAGACACGTGTGGCGGGCCTGCTCGGCTAGAGGCTGCGCGGCAGAGTGCCTCGCCGTCGCTTACAGGAATCCTCCGTATCCCCAAACTTGACGGCGTAGTAGGGCGTCGCAGGGGAACGCTTCCAGTGGATGGCCGATCGCTCCGGAGTGGGCAGCGAAGGGAGCGACAACGTCCTCCAGCTACTTTGCCTCAATCCAGCATACGAGGTGAGCAGGGGCAGTGGGATGCAGTGAAAAGTGGACGCGCGACGTGGGAGCGGGGCAGCCCATTCATTTTGGGCGTGGCCACAGCCCCGTTTCCTGAACCGCCCACAAACCAACGACAGCCTTCACATAAACAAGCCCAGCCTTAAGGGAAATAAAAAGGACTGCTAGTGTGCAGCTGAACGTGCTGTGCCTGGAAAATTCAAGCAAGGTGACATCACACTGTTAGAAGTTGCAAACCTGGGTTTCATCTCTTGTTGCCAAGAAGAATTGAAAGAAGTTGACACGTGTTCATTTTAAAGGGGGACGCTTCAAGCAGTATTAGGAACATTACAGCTGTCTTGGCAGGACAGTGCTAATCTATAATGGCTGCAGCCAGCATGGCCCCGCCTCTGCCCTTTTTATCTGAGCCAGGAGCACCACCCATTAGGTGGGACAGGTGGAAGAAAATGTTTGATACCTACCTGGTGGCAATTGGGGGCGATAAATTTGCTGCGGGAAGGAAAGAAGCGATTCTCCTGCACAATCTGGGCACTGAGGGTCGTAGTGTCTATGATGGATTGCCTCAGCCCCCACTAGAGGGTCAAGGGGATGTGGACCAGTATACTATTGCTGAGAGAAAACTAGGAATTCACTTTGAGGCGAAGAACAACACAACATTTGAAAGACACAAATTCTTTCAGAGACTTCAAGAACCACAGGAACCAGTGGAAAACTTTGTGGCAGCGTTAAGATCCTTAAGTCACACTTGTGAATTCGGAGTGCTGACCGACTCACTAATACGGGATCAGTTAGTATGTTGTACTAACAACATGAAGATACAGGAGAGGTTGTTGACCAATGACTTGTCACTTGAGGTAGCAATTGAGGTTGCCCGAGGCATGGAACAGACCCACAAATACATGGCTGCAATGAAGAGTGATAAACAAGAGGGTGAGGTAGCGGCTGTGAGAGCATTCAAGAAAATTAATTTGAGTAAAGAAGTCAAATGCTGCAAATGTGGTAGCAATCGCCACATCTCTACAAGCGCATTTTGTCCTGCAAAGAACATTTTCAGCTTGAAGTGCAAAAAGAAAGGACATTTTGACAGAGTGTGTAGAGAATCAGGGCAAGTGCAATACATTGGGTCAGGTGCAAGGCTCTCGGAGCAGGAAGAAAATGCAGATGTTGTTCAACTACCTCAGGCCAAACATGTACTCGAGGTTTCAGAAGTGTCCAACAAGTGCAGTGCACCGACCGATGTATTTATGATGAATGGAAGGGTAGTAACTTTGAAAGTGGATAGTTGCTCTCCATGGACTCTGATATCAAGGAAGACAGCATAGAGTCATATTCCTATGGCAATGTCAACATAGAAGTTTTGGGCAAATTCCAAACTGTTATTAAGTATAAAGGCAGGAGTTGTGAGTCAGAGGTATATGTCACACAGGAAGGCTCGTCTTTGTTAGGCTGGGAAGAACAGCGCAAACTTGGGATCAGGACACAAGCAAGTGCCGAAGATCCAGTTTCTGTAGCTGAGATTCGTGACAAGTGGGAAGAAGAGTTTCCGACAGTTTTTAAGGGAGAATTGGGGATGGTTAGAGGTTTTGAACATGGAATTCACTTGAAGGCAGGAGCAGTCCCCAAAGTGCATAAAGTGAGGCCAATACCTCATGATCTGAGAGAGAGACTAAAGACTGAAATGGAGTCCTTATTGCAGAAAGGGATTATCGAAGAAAGTGAGAGTTCAGAATGGCTATCACCAGTCGTCGTAGCAGCAAAGGCAAATGGTGATATAAGACTTTGTGTTGACATGAGAGACATCAACAGGAACATACTTGTGGACAGGCACCCGTTGCCGATAATCAGTGACAAGTTATCGACTCTCGATAAGGCCAGAGTATTCTCCGTGATTGACCTTTCTCAGGCTTATCATCAAATTCCCTTGAAGGAGGAGTGCCAGCATTTGACAGCGTTCATTACGATTTTTGGAACTTTTAAGTATCGGAGGATGCCATTCGGCCTTGCCTCAGCAGCGGCCGTGTTTCAAAGGGTGATGGACAAGGTTATGGAGGGTGTGAAGAACATTGTGGTGTTCCAGGATGATATGCTTGTGTTTGCAAGTTCAAAGTCTGAAAATGATGAGGTTCTGAGACAGGTTTTGGGTAGACTGTCAAAGGTTGGTATGACTGTGAGGAGGGACAAGTGTAAGATTGCGGTGGAGAAAGTGGAGTATCTGGGACATGAGATCGATGAATTGGGTGTGAGACCGAAAAAGTGTTTGGTGGAGGCAGTGATGAAAGCTCCTGTGCCGAGTGACAAAGACCAAGTGAGGTCTTTTTTAGGCCTTGCGGAATATTACCACAGATTTGTCAAGGATTTTTCTGTGGTGTCGGCTCCAATAAGAATGATACTCAAAAAAGGGTCGAAGTTTGAGTGGTCTCCCGAGTGTGATACGGCTTTTGAAAGTATCAAAGAAGCAATCAGTAAAGCACCGTCTATTGTAAGGTTTAATCCCATGGACAAAACAGTTCTGGTTGTAGATGCTAGTCTGATGGGGATGGGGGCCACGTTGGTACAACTGGATAAAGAGAATAAGGAGAGAGTTATTGCCTTTGCTTCAAGAGCATTGAGAGGGACGGAGTCCAAATATTCAGTGATCGAGAGAGAGACACTAGCCATGTTTTGGGCCGTTATGCACTTTAAATTTTTCTTGTGGGGCAGACGATTTGTAGTTCGCTCTAATCATAAGCCATTAGTGCAGTTGTTTGAGAGTGGGAGGTGGGCTCTGGGCTCGCCTAGGATAAGCAGGTGGGGATTAGGTCTTCAAGGGTATCATTTTGACCTGAGTTTTTTGCCTGGGAAGAAAAACGTTGTAGCAGATTGCCTTTCTAGATTGCCTTTAAGTAAAACTGAGATGGTGGAGGAGAGACAGTAGAAGAGTTGGTGGTAGCTGAAGTTAATGAGGCAGTTGCTCAAGAGAAGTGGTTGCAGGGGTAATATTCGGATGAAGAGCTCAAGTTCATAAAAGAATGGACCGTGAAGAGATGGTCCCATAAGAGTAGTTTGGATAGGAGATTTGACATATGGTGGGAAGTCAAGGAGGAGTTGAACATACATGAGGGCAAACTGAGGAGAGGACGATGTATCGTTCCTCCGGAGTCAATTAGGCAGACTCTTTTGGATCTGGCTCATGAGGGTCACCCAGGGGAAGGAGCAATGAAGAGAAAAGTACGGCAACATTTCTGGTGGCCGCGCATTGACAAGATGGCGGAAAGGTGGGTGAAGAACTGCATGGTTTGTCAAATGAGTGACAAAACTAAAGTGACAAGGGGAACTCCTTTGGTTCCCAACACGGTGCCAGAGCAACCATGGTCTAAAGTTGCTGTGGATATTATGGGACCCATAATGGGTTTGGGAGCTGGATTGAGGTTTTTGTTTGTGCTGGTGGATTTTCACACGAAATGGATTGAATGGGAAGCAGTAAGAAAGGTCACAGCTAAGGAACTTATTGCATTTTTAGAGAACATTTCTTTAGAGAAGGTGTGCCCACTGAACTTGTTTAGGATAATGGGGTTCAGTTTGTCTCATTGGCAATGAATAAATTTCTCAGCAGCTATGGAATTAAGCATGTCAAGACAGCACTGTACCACCCCAGGGCCAACGGCCCGGTGGAGAGAGTTAATCGTTTTTGAAGGGGGGTTTGCAGTTGGCCATGAGGGTGAAACAGCCATGGAGAGAGATGTTGAAATTCATGACGTGGAACTATGTGACCACGCCGCACTCAGTGACTAAGATTTCACCTTTTGCATCTCTCAAAGGTAGGGAGCCAGGACCAAAGCTGTGTCTGGGATGGTTGGGAATGGCCAAGGTGGTTCAGGTGGACAGAGAGCAAATCATGAAATATATCAAGGAGAGCCAGGACAAGAATAAGTCTAGTTTTGATTCTCGTGAGAAGGTAAAAGATCGCGAGTGGAAAGTGGGAGAGTTGGTGTATGTGAGGAATGCTAGATTGGTCAACAAATGTTTGGACAGCAAGTACATAGGGCCTTGCAGAATTTCTGCTGTTAGGAAAGGGGTAGTCATCCTGAAGGGAGGAGAAGTATGGTCGAAAGGGAAGATTGCCAGAGCACATGGAGTGAGAGTTGGTATGGAAGCAGGAGGCCAGGACAGTGAAGATGTGGTAAGGAGGGAGGAGGATGGTGATGAAGGTGTGGTAAGGAGGAAGGAGGATGAGTGTGTTCAAAACAGTTTGGGTTGTTATCAGAGGTCCAAATCCAAGCCTGTCTGGATGAAAGACTATGGGCCTCATTACACGGATGGCGGTAAGGATTTACCGGTACCGGTAAAATACCGGTGCCGGTAAATCCTTACCGCCTTACTACGAGGTCCCTTTGCGGGTTGGGGGATTTAACGCCTGCTTTTTGCAGGCGTTAAAAACCAACCCGCAAAGGGACCCAGGGAGCTAATTACGGTACCGCAATTTGCGGTACAGTAATTAGCGCCTTCCCCATTCCCATTGAGCCCTACGGGCCAAAAATGGGAATGGGGAAGGGCAATGGTGGAAGGGGGAATTACCGCCCCGCCAACCTTGGAATGGGGCGGTAATTCCCCTTTCGCCACGGTGGAGCCGGTATTTTACCGGCATGAACCATGGCGCTAATAGCGCCATGGTTCTCCGCCATCCGTGTAATGAGGCCCTATGTGTCTTAAATTCATTGGAAGTTTTTTCTCTGGAAGTCCATCTTCTGGTGTTGATTGTAGAGTTATAGTGTTATTTAATTTTAAACGCTATGTGGTTGTTTTGTTTCAATTTTTCTTTATCTATGGTTATTTATTGCTATTTTGTTTTAATCGTTCTTTATCTATCATTATATATTTGCTGTTTCCTTAAGAAGAGAAATATGTAGTGATTATGTATTTCAGAACGCTGTGTCGCGCGAGTCATGCTCTTTGTTTACCTTCATGAGAGCTTGGCTCGCGTGACACAGTGTCGGTTGGCGGTGTGGCTGTGGGAGGACTTGCCTGCGGGCGAGCACCAATAAACTTCAAGTTTATCTGAAACTCACTGTGTTTGCTCCTCTTTACAAATGTCTTGTCATTATTTATATATTTATGTATATGCTTCCATAAACGCCTATCTGTGTTTATAGTTAAGCACCATATTGAATTGTGCGAACTCCTTTGATATTTTTATGGTTACTGAAACTTGGTTATGGGACCATACAAGCCCTGCTTTACATTCGACTGTTGCTTCTAATTATACAATTTTCAATGTAAATAGACAAAATAAGATTGGCAACTGTGTTGCATTTCTGGTTAACAATCCATTTCAGCTCATTTTTATTAAACATCAGCAGCTCTCCTCCTGTAAATCTGCCATGCTAAAGTTGAGCGTGAAACCTACCACCACAATACTTTCTCTTTTGCTATACAGACCACCTGCTGGTGCCAACCGGTATAACGGCCACTTTTGCCGTATACCGGCAAACTCGTAATGAGCCCCAAAATGTTGTCCACCACCCATAAGTGAGTATGTGGCAGCGCTCCTCAGTACTAGGATCATATCATTCTTTATATACCAAGCAGGCAATTGCACTCTTCCACCAAAGCACTGCTACAGACTCCACGTTTCAAGCTGGTGCTCTGAGGAGGTCGTTCTTTTGATGACATGGCACTGACTCTATGGCATCATAACCCCCTTGAACTCAGGCTCATCTTAGAGTTACCAACTTTTGAGAAGTTACTTAAAACGTTGCTCTTTTGTTGTTAGGGCTTTCCTTGTCTTGATCTTCTGCTCTGCTCACCGCTTGATTGTCTGGATCTGTTTTCATCTTTCTTTTATACTTATTTGTGGCCTTATGGCTATTCTGCGCTTTGGTGCCTCTTTGAGGTTTTCAGCACATTAAATACATGAATAATAATAATGACAAGAAGAAGAAAAGTACTCTGATTACCGCAAGAAATAACCAAGGCGAGGTAACAAGGAACTGAAACTGGTTCAGAAAATTAACAATGCTTCAATCAACAGCTCAAAAGACATGGAAAAGAATCCAGAAGAAGGAAGGTACTCCAGCAGAGAGTTCACACCACCAAGAGTTCAAAAGGAGGATGGCACGCAGACCCACAGGTATACACACGTGAACACAGGAGAATGCCACTCAAGCTCAAAGATTCAGATAGAATGGTTTAATAACTGTCATGTTTTCTTCACAGTGGGTTCTCTATGACCAGTCCCCTTCCTTAGATGCGGATTATGAAAACTCCTTGTCACACAGTGTCTAGGCACTTCATAGCACAACATGTCTGGATTGTGTTTTACATTTCATTGGACAGTTTTGGCATTTATCTTTCTACAAGCATGCAAAGCTAACATGTATCCACTTGAACACAAAGTAACACTTAACTAACACATACAAATCACATTTAACGACACTGAATACATATAAAAAATTGCAAACTCTAACTTTGCCGCATCCCCAGTCACAAATATGGCGCGCGCAACATGAACCCCTATTCATCATTGGGACCTTTCCTGTCCATCCCTACAATGATTACCACCACTTGGTCTGGCAGTATTACTGTTGGATTACAAGTAGAGGTAGGCAGTGTTAGTCCCCATTTAGTAGAGTCCATAGGACTCCAAGGGGGATTTTGGCAGAATTTCTGTGCTGGTAATTCCCCCAGTGGTAATTCCCCCAACGGTAATTCTGCTGAAATTTGTCAGAAAGTCTGCGGATTTACCTCCAGCTCATAGCTGGAGGTGAATCCTCCAACTTTCTGACAAACTCATAGTTGGGCGGTGCAGTAATGCAGTGGTATACAGTAATACAGCCACTTTTTACCTGCACCACCCAACTTGTAATGAGGCCCATAACCCCTGCAGACATCATCCAACAAAGGTACATTCTGAACCCTTATTGTTTCTGGTTGTTTATGATCAAATTGATTTCCCTTTGCTTGAGGCTGCAAAGTGTGGTGTTTTTTGAGCAATCTCCGGGTGTCGCTAGGGGCCATAGTGCAGGGTGGGCAGTGTACGTTCTTGCTCTGGTATGGTATCTGCAGAAAATACAGAAAAAAAATAACCGAACCATAGAAAATGCCTATTTCGGGACTTCCAAAAAGAACACAAAAATATGTCAAATAAGGGGACCAGGGGTTGCAGGGATGTCCCCTGCTCTCCTTCCTCGACATTAGGTGAATTTGGGGTGGTGGCAGGGTGTCCCCGCTTCCATAAAGGAAAGTAGGGGACAAATAAAGATTTTAAAAAAGAATAACGGACCCTGCAGATGTTAGGGAGGTGGAACTTGCGTTGCAGGGAAGGAGCCATGGTAATCACGTACATCCCTCTGGTATACAAGGGGAACCAAACGCCATTTTAGATAGTAGCAGCCATACTGGAATTGAAGCTTAGTAACTGCTGAACCCATATGCATGCATTAGTAATGGCCGAACCCCGAACCCTCAACCGTAATGATAGGCTCACAACTTGTTACAAGTGTTGGCAATAAAAAGGCCGTAGGATTTTATTGTACAGATATGGGTTATGACAATAATAATATCACATATCATGATGGTATCATACTTTTGGGCACCGGGTCCTGAGGTTACCCCCTCGGACCGTGCCGCCTTCTTGTGTCCCACGACTTGTTGTGGGCACCGTACAGTGCCTTGTACTTCTTTTTGTTCTTCTCCCCTTTTGTAGGGTGGGTGGGTTCTGTGGTAAAGAAGCAAGAAGATTTGGAAGACACTGAGTAAACAGTGAACCTCCTGTTTGCTTGGGTCCCAGTTCAGGGTCCACAAACAGATTGTGTTTACTCTGAGCATGCTGCTCTCATTTATAGGACCCAGGGAGGCCCTGGGTATTTGTCGTGTATGTGGTGGGGGCCGCTGTTGTCGCAACCCCCGGCCAGATAGCCGACTGTCTGACCCCCCGGTGGGGGCAGATCTTGAACCTGGGCCCTGCCTGATGGTTGTTTCCTTATGGCGCTTAGCGCCTTGCTGTTTGGAGGAAGGGTGTGATGACTGTTCGCACCTCACCCTTCCATGGCTTTTGTGCCGCAGAGACTGCGTGTCTCCGTAGCTGGGGGGGAAGGAGAGGAGCAGGCACGGGGGGTTGGGGCTGCCCCTCTCCCAGCTGCCGATGGTAACAGCAGTTACCCTGCCTCGCTTGTGGGATGCCCATGCAGCATTGCCCATAACTGCTGAACACATATGCATGCATTAGTAATGGCCGAACCCCGAACCCTCACCCGTAATGATAGGCTCACAACTTGTTACAAGTGTTGGCAATAAAAAGGCCATAGGATTTTATTGTACAGATATGGGTTATGACAATAACAATATCCCATATCATGATGGTATCATACTTTTGTGCACCGGGTCCTGAGGTTACCCCCTTGGACCCGTGCCGCCACACACGGGCAGGTTCCCGGTTGGCCGTGTTCCCCCAAGAGTATGCCCTAGTGACAGCCCCTGTGAGCAAGAGTTGTATTGATTTCCTGGTAAAAATGCTCCATGCCCTGGCTAGACAGATGGGTGCCGTCGTTGAGAAAAAGGTCTGGTTTGCCTAGTGTAATGGCTGGGTGTTTTATGAAACCCAGTCCTCTGGTCATACAGAATCTCTCTATGGTCCTGTTCAGTTTTCTTCTGGATATGTCTATAGATTTGTAGCAGTTGGCCCCTAGCCATTTCTTTCTTGGTAAGATGGCTGAGAAATATATTTCGGTACCCCTCCAGTTGTGCGCAATGCCTGCTAGGGAGGAGCACATTTCTTTGCATAGGGTGCGTCTAGCTGTGTTGACTAGGTCGTTGCCCCCTAGATGCATGATCAGGAATTCTGGGGGGTCCCTGTATGCCACCAGTTCCGCTAATGTTTCGTGGACGTCCACCCAACGTAGGCCTCTGTATCCCCACCATGATGTAATGGTGTTTCTGAAAGGTGGCCCATCTTTAGTTTCTTCTGCCCATCTGCCTGTCCTGAAGACGAATGAGTGGCCAACTATCCATGCTGATCGGAGTGTGGTCCTCAATTCGCCTGTTGTTTCTGTGGTGGTGGGAGGGAGGGAAAAGGAAGACAATATTATACGGGCGGATGGCTATATCGGTTGCGGTCTGATATATCTTTTATAACAGTCTGACTTCCATCCCCCTATGTTTTTTAGTAGTTGCGGTGCTAAACCTCCTTGCCATGCAGCGGTGGCGGCACCTATCCTGAAGGAATGAGTGCCGAAATGTTTGGGATCCCACCCTGCCCTGCTGATTGCTTTCATCAGTACTCCTTTAAATTGGTAGCGGTTTAGGGCTGATGCATCCTTGTGGATTAAAGAACTCCCCCCCACTTTAGGTCGTTGTGCGTAATAGAGGTTGGTGATGCACACCGGGCAGTTTGTTGCCTCATCGATGCAACAAATATTGATGGTTCTTTTTGCATCCGTTTTCGACTGCTGCATTTCTATATTAACACTCTCCTGTCTCACCCTGATTTCCATGATGCCCAGGCCGTTTGTGGCCTTGGTGCTGGAAGCGATGAGTTCTCCTACCCGGAAAGCCCCAAAGTAGGCTAAGAAAAAGGCTGTTTTAAATAACATTATCTCGTAAGGGTGCCAACATATGGCTTGCTATCTGTACCAGTTCGGTGAAATCAAGGGGTCGGCAGGTGTCCACTTGTGGCCCCTCCAATCTGCCCCATCCCTTCATTGCATAAGAAATGAGAGTGTTCTGGGTGGGGTCGGAATCGCCCCAAATTTTCCTAAAGTATGAGATTGCCACCAGGTGTCTTTTGGCCCAATCCCTTTTGAAACCTTGTTCCCTGGCCCATTTTAAAAATACTTCTATATCTTTAATCGTTATTAGTTCTACGTGGTTTAAACCTGTGGCTTTGAATACTGTTTGCAAACACTTACTGTACTGTGTTGCTGTGGTGCTTGCCACCGCCCTCTCTGCCATCTCTGTTAGGAAGCCTGTGAGGTTGTTGGCACCCGTTGTTGTTGTGCCTGATTCTTGTTGGGCATCCCGGCCTGGGCTCTCTGGCGCTGGCGTTGATGCCAATGTGTTGCTGGCACCACTTTTAGGAGTGCCTGCTTTGTATTGGTCATCCCGGCCTGCACTCCCTCGTACTGGCGTTGATGCCAATGTATTTTTGGCACCCGTTTCTGAGGTGCCTGGTTTTCATTGGGCATCCCGGCCTGGGCTCTCTGGCGCTGGCGTTGATGCCAATGTGTTGCTGGCACCCCCTTTAGAGGTGTCTGCTTTGTATTGGTCATCCCGGCCTGCACTCTCTGGTGCTGGCGTTGATGCCAATGTGTTGTTGGCACCCATTTTAGAGGTGCCTGGTTTTCGTTGGGCATCCCGGCCTGTGCTCTCTGGCGTTGGCGTTGATGCCGTTACTCTTGTCTTCCAATTATTAGCCAACCATTCTGCTGGTATTGGCGTCATCTGTTCTTGGGCGTGCGGCGCTAGCTCTCGGAATCTTGTCCACTGGAAGCGAGATAAGGCATCAGCAATGTTATTATCTGCCCCTGAAATGTGCTTCGCTTTGAGTACAACGTTTACTTGTAGCGTGACTGTTGTAATGGCTCGTAATACTTTTAGTACTAAAGGGCATTTCGTAGACCTTCTGTTTATGGAGCCCACTACAGCCATGTTGTCACACCAAATCAAAAGTTCTGTATTTGCTAGTTGCCTGCCCCAGATGTGTAATGTTAGCCGGATGGGGAATATTTCTAGTAAGGTGATGTTTCTTGTCCACCCTGCTGTTTGCCATGAATTGGGCCAGTGTCCTGCCACCCATTCAGAGTCTAGTATGGCTCCAAACCCCTTGCTCCCAGCTGCGTCGGTGTATAGGACCCTGTTAGACCGGGTGTTTAAAGGCATTCGCCAAAGTAAAGACCTGTTGAAATATCTGAGGAATTTTCCCCATGTTTCCAGGTCCTGTTTCACCTCTCTGCCTAGCCGGATATGCAAGTGTGGTTTGGTGAGTGATTTGATTTTGAACTCCAGGCTTCTGGAAAATATCCTCCCTTGAGGTATTATTTTGGATGCGAAATTGAGGCTGCCTGCTAAGGATTGTATTTCCTTTACAGTCCCCTTATCTCTCATTATCAGGTTTTGTATTTTAGCCCGGAGTTCTGTTATTTTTGTTTTTGGGATTCTGCAGAGCCCCTTTGCTGAGTCTATTTCGATGCCCAGGAAGATTATGTTTGTGTCTGGTTTGGTGGTTTTTTCCCTCGCTAGGGGAATTCCCCACTGTGCGGCCATGTGCTCCAGGTTTGCTAAAGCCTGGCCGCATTCCTCAGATTTTGGAGGCCCTATCACCATGAAATCGTCTAGGTAATGTACTATTTTTGTCCCTGGTCTCTGCTTTAGGAAAGCCCATTGAAAAAAGGAACTGAATTGCTCAAAAAAGTGCACAGGATACAGCGCACCCCATGGGAAGACATCTATCTATGTAGAATTTGTTGTTAAAAGTGAAACCTAGCCACTGCTGTGACTCTGGGTGGACTGGCAAAAGTCTGAAAGCAGATTCGATGTCCAGCTTCGCCATGAAGGCGTTTCTGCCGCACTCTTGTATGAGCCTTACCGCTTCTTGGAAATGCGTGTAAGTTACAGCGGATTCTGTGTGTGGCATGCCATCGTTTAAAGACTGGCCTTTGGGGTAGGATAGGTGATGGATTAGTCTCATTTTCCGGGTTCTTTTTTGGGAACCAGGCCTCGTGGAGATATTAAATAGTCCTTTAAAGGCATGGCATCCCAAGGACCTGCTACCCTGCCCAGTTGCAGTTCTTTCTTGATTTCGGTTCCTACTATCTGGGGGTTGTCCCTGGCTGACTTTAGATTCATCGGGATGTATTGTGACCCAGAGCCCTTAAATGGGATGAAAAACCCTTTGGTGAAACCCTGCGATATTATCCTGCTGGTTTCTGTGTCTGGGTAGCTGTTTAGGGCGTCCCTAAAGTTGCCCGGGTTGATGGGCGTTCGTCCTGGTTCTAAAATTGGGCTATCATTCTTTCTTGGCTGGGAGTCTGGTGCAGTTGCTTGTTGCATGGTCACTGTTGCAGTTTGTGCAGGCGTGTTTGTACCAGCATTCTTTGCCCCATGTACACTGGTTTTTCCCAAAATTTCAGCATAGGATGTTGGATTTGCCAGCCTGCTGTTTGTTCTGTCTGTGGGCATTATTTTTCGCCGCCCAAGGCTGGTTCCTCCGAAAGGGCTGCTCCCCTTTTTTGGATTTATCATTGTCATGGGATTTGCTTACTTGCAAATATTTGCTATTTTTGGAAGAAGAATGCATGGTATCTTCTTCCTGGGCAGGTTCGGCGTTGAGGGTGTATAAATCGTTCTGGACTTCATCCCACTCAATGGCCGGTCTTTCTGACATGCTCCTCCTGAATCTGATGTCGTATGCAAGCCATGTCTTCCCCTTCTGTGTTACTTTTACTTCCCTTATTTTATCAACGTATGCCCAGATCTTCCTACCATCCATGGGAAATGTTTCTTCATATATTGTTGCTAGTATGGCAAAGGTCTGTAACCAGTTGTCCCAGTTTTGCTTGACCTGGGCGTTCCTGGCAATGGCTTTCTCTTCTATTTTTTTGGGATCTCTAAAAGCGTCTTTCCCTTTGCGCTGTACTTCTATTAGGGAAAAGATTTCTATAAACTCTTTGGCCCATATGGCTTCTTTGATTGTGGTATCAATGTTCCATGCCAGGCATCTTTTGTATCTATTTAATATCTCTGTTTGGAAAGATTTCATTTTTTGTTCTACTTGCGCATTACAGATTGATATAATGTCAGTTGTATTGCTGCCGGGTGTCCCTGTCGCGCCTGGGCTGTCTGCGCCTGGCGTTGTCCATGCTTTTAGGGCACCTGTTGGATCAGTTGCTGGATTTGTGGAGGCTGTTGCATTTATAACTGTGGCCGCTATTGGCAACTGGTGTACTTGTTGTGGCGGAGTTGCTTTAGGTGGTGTTACGGGTGGATTGACAACCGTTATAGTAGGTTCTATTGTGATGGGGGGGTTTGAGGCCCCAGGTTCCCTTGCGGGCGGCGTCTGTTTCCCCCTTATTTCTACCATTAGTTGCTGCAATTCCGCCATATTCTCGCATAATTTTGACAATTATTTGGCACCTTTTCTGGCGTCTTTGGATATTTTTCTCTTTTTCAATGGTGCAGGAACCTCCTCCTGGCTGGATGGGCTGGTAATTCCTTCCCTGGGTAGGCCGTACATGTTTTCTCTAACCCATGCCCATCCGTAGTGCTGTGCCGCTTCAATGGCTGCTAACAATTGTGGTGATTTGGGCTTCTGCGCCAGTGTTGGGGGTGCCCGTGTTTTCCGTTTGGGGCCCATGTTTTTCTATGCCTGCTGTAAAATGTTGAATCGGAAAAACGTCCGTGCCATGCTGTTCGAGTGCCACTTCTCCTTCGTTCACACTGGTTTTGTGGATAATTCCGCAGCACGCGTCTTTGTTTGCTGTGGATTGGACACGCTCGTCGCTCGCTTTTCGATCAATGCCGAAAATGTTGAAGCTGACAGCGTCTGAGCTGGCCGTTCGGTTGCCGTTTCTTCCTTCGTTAAAACTGCATTGCAATTGGTTTGAACAGTACAATGTTCAGGAAGGAAAAAGACACTGCGATGTACAGCGAACTTCAAGAATTGCTAAAGAAGCAAGAAGATTTGGAAGACACTAAGTAAACAGTGAACCTCCTGTTTGCTTGGGTCCCAGTTCAGGGTCCACAAAAAGATTGTGTTTAGTCTGAGCATGCTGCTCTCATTTATAGGACCCAGGGAGGCCCTGGGTCTTTGTTGTGTATGTGGTGGGGGCCGCTGTTGTCGCAGCCCCCGGCCGGATAGCCGACTGTCTGACCCCCCGGTGGGGGCAGATCTTTGAACCTGCGCCCTGCCTGATGGTTGTTTCCTTATGGCACTTAGCGCCTTGCTGTTTGGAGGAAGGGTGCGATGACTGTTCGCACCTTACCCTTCTGTGGCTTTTGTGCCGCGAGACTGCGTGTCTCCGTAGCTGGGGGGGAAGGAGAGGAGCAGGCGCGGGGGGTTGGGGCTCCCCCTCTCCCAGCTGCCGATGGTAACAGCAGTTACCCTGCCTCACTTGTGGGATGCCCATGCAGCATTGCCCATTTTGCGCTGAAGCCAGGGCCTGAGGCCTGAGCCACACACAGAAATAAAGCGCATGCATGCGGGAATAGGCTGCAGCTTGGGCACCAGTGAGAAAAGCCAGAGCTGCAGAGATCCATAGACTCCTCATTGTCTCATGTTATCAACATTTTGTATCCCAGAAGGAATGCTCCCTGCAAGGACACGAGGGGGTTGAGAGCTCTCTCTGAAAAGCGATCCCACGCGAAAGAGGGCACAAGTTTCTGACCTTCCCTGTCCCATTTCTAAGTAATAGCACCCAAAAGGCCATGGCCCTCATTACAACACCGGCGGTAACCAATGGCGCTATTATCACCACGGTTGCTGCCGGTATTGTAATGAGTCCGCCATGGTGCAATGGGAATTACCACCCCATTCCAAGGTTGCCGGGGCGGTAATTCCCCATGCACCATTGGCCCTTCCCCATTCCCATTTTTTGCCCCATAGGGTTCAATGGGAATGGGGAAGGCGGTAATTACAGTACCGCATATTGAGGTACCGTAATTACCTTCAAGGTGCCTTTGCGGGTCCCTACTTTAACGGCTGGTACAGACCAGCCGTTAAGGTCAGGAGCCGCAAAGGGACCTCGTAATTAGGCGCTAAGGGGTTAACGGCGCTGCAGCCTTTTACGGCGCCGTTAACCCCTTAGCGCCAGGGTTGTAATGAGGCCCCATGTCCCAAGAAACCCCAATACCCCCAGCATTCCAAGGTACCAGTCAGTCCCAGACCACCGACCATAAGACTGTTAAACCCCAATCGATCAGAAAAGATCTGAAAACAGTGATCAGTTGCCTTCACCATAGGTCACGTGATTTGTACTGCGAGGGATAAAACAACATAGCTAAAAATGAGGGTGAGGAGCTTTGGTTGGGCACCAACATGTCTGGAATCGAGCTGTAGTTTGTTAGAAGTGATGGCCTCGAAGTATCCACTTAGCCCATGTCTGCAGTACCATGTGCACACCAGGTTAGATATAGAGCCTGTATTGTTTTTTCTTCACATAGTTGCCAATAAAATTTTGCTTCATGCCTGATGACGCGCAAGAAGGAACCCACATGGAAGAAGATGGACAGAAGGGGCTCAGACCAATGGCCTGGTATACCTTATGGAGCAAGTAGCCTATGTATAGGGCCTCGACCATCCAGCCATGCGGATTTGTACATGATGTATTTTACGTCACTGATAATGCTGTTTGCCTTTATAAAGTGTTGCTTGTACTGATTTTGGCAGAACGTTCCATGGCAGCAGAGTGCTTTGCTGGCGTGTTTCTATTTTTGTGGAAATAAAGCTTTGTTCTCCTTGCAAGAGGTGTGCTGGGCCTTTTTTCCTAGCGAGTTGTATTTTTTCTTGCGTGAGCGTGCAGGGGCGTGCCTTCAGTGTGCTGGGCCTTTTTCCCTAGCAGCTTGTATTTTTTCTGGTGTGAGCATTGAGGTTTTCTCTACACGAAACCAGGAGACAAGCACACTACTCCCACTCCTAAAACATGCAGGTTTTCTCCCTCATCTCTATGTTAGGATGAAGGGCCCTTCCATGTTTTTTTATCAGATGGGGCCAATGACAGCATTATTTGCCAGTAGGAATGTTGATTGCTGCCCTCTAAATGTCGCAATTCTTAGTGGGAGCCCACATAGCTGGCTGAAATCTTTGCCCGTTTTTAAAAACTGTAAAAAAAACACATTTCAGAATATGCCATAGTGCGCTGGTGAGGATATAAGCCTGCTTTCTAGCTGTGGACGAGTGCATGTTATTAAGATCAATTAATCATGTTATTTGTCCTGTATTCACTGTGGTGCATGCAGGTTTGTGCCTTTACTAAAGTACAATGGTTTCACATGTGTGTGGTCAATGTGTTCATCACTTGCCAATCCAAAGTTGAAATGCATATTGATCAATGTGAGTGCCACTGCGGTTCAGAAGATAACTCACTGCGTTAAGCACTTGCTACAGAGATCTTTGTTCAAATGCCAGATCACAGTACCAAATTCTGGCAAGGCCGACTCTCCAATGTCTGAGGTTGATGTACTTGCATGTAAATGTACTTTAGGGATAGCAACACCTACTGTGTTACAAAACAACACACCTGCCGTAGATCACACTGGCTATGAAAAATGAACATAGCACCAGTATGGTGCACTTCTAGAGTTCTGTTCCAGCTGAAGAGGGTTGTAAAAATTGTTGGCAATGTTAGAGCATAAAGCGTTAGTCTGGAGAGGTGATTAGGTTGCCAAATTCAAGAATAGAACCTCAGTGTTGGGGCTCATAGTCTGGCTTTACCACCTGATGATACACTGATCCTCAACATATCATCTTATCTCACATTATAGTACTGTGCTGTCTTCTGTGATATGATATGATATGATATGGCATTTGTAACGCACCTATACACAGGTGTTTCAAGGCGCGACGATGCAGGGAGGGGGGATCAGGGGAAGACACACAACGATCCTACTAGGCCAGGTATCATTCAGACAGCGCAAGTGCAGGGCTAGGTGAAGGGAAAAGTGCAAGGGGAAGGGGAGGGGGGAAGTGCAGTACAAGTAAGTAGAATAAAAAAAATAAAAAATATAAAATAAATAAATAGTGCCAGCTGGTGGCAAGTGCAAGGTAATTGCAGACAAGTGCTGGGAAGGGGGGGGGGCTGTAGGGATACAGAGACAGTCCCGCAGTGCAGGGGTTGCCAGGGAGGCAGTGCAAGTGGAGAGTGGCTGGGCCCAGGACCAACCTTTCGTGTTGCTTCTACTCTGTATCTGCTATCTATGCTGTGGTATGTGCACCCTTCGTGTTGCTTCTGATCTGTATCTGCTATCTATGCTGTGGTATGTGCAACTTTCATGTTGCTTCTACTCTGTATCTGCTTTCTATGCTGTGGTATGTGCACCTTTCGTGTTGCTTCTGATCTGTATCTGCTTTCTATGCTGTGGTATGTGCACCTTTCGTGTTGCTGCTACTCTGTATCTGCTATCTATGCGGTGGTATGTGCACCTTTCGTGTTGCTTCTACTCTGTATCTGCTATCTATGCTGTGGTATGTGCACCTTTCATGTTGCTTCTACTCTGTATCTGCTTTCTATGCTGTGGTATGTGCACCTTTCGTGTTGCTGCTACTCTGTATCTGCTATCTATGCGGTGGTATGTGCACCCTTCGTGTTGCTTCTGATCTGTATCTGCTATCTATGCTGTGGTATGTGCACCTTTCATGTTGCTTCTACTCTGTATCTGCTTTCTATGCTGTGGTATGTCACCTTTCGTGGTAGCTTCTGATCTGTATCTGCTATCTATGCTGTGGTATGTGCACCTTTCATGTTGCTTCTACTCTGTATCTGCTTTCTATGCTGTGGTATGTGCACCTTTCGTGTTGCTTCTACTCTGTATCTCCTTTCTATGCTGTGGTATGTGCACCTTTCGTGTTGCTTCTACTCTGTATCTGCTATCTATGCTGTGGTATGTGCACATTTCGTGTTGCTTCTACTCTGTATCTGCTATCTATGCTGTGGTATGCGCACCTTTCGTGTTGCTTCTGATCTGTATCTGCTATCTATGCTGTGGAATGTGCACCTTTTGTATTGCTTCTGATCTGTCTCTGGCATCCATGCTGTGGTATGTGCACCTTTCTTGTTGCTTCTGATCTGTCTCTGGCATCCATGCTGTGGTATGTGCACCTTTCATGTTGCTTCTACTCTGTATCTGCTTTCTATGCTGTGGTATGTGCACCTTTCGTGTTGCTTCTACACTGTATCTGCTTTCTATGCTGTGGTATGTGCACCTTTCGTGTTGCTGCTACTCTGTATCTGCTATCTATGCGGTGGTATGTGCACCTTTCGTGTTGCTTCTACTCTGTATCTGCTATCTATGCTGTGGTATGTGCACCCTTCGTGTTGCTACTGATCTGTATCTGTTATCTATGCTGTGGTATGTGCACCTTTTGTGTTGCTTCTACTCTGTATCTGCTTTCTATGCTGTGGTATGTGCACTTTTCGTGTTGCTGCTACTCTGTATCTGCTATCTATGCGGTGGTATGTGCACCTTTCGTGTTGCTTCTACTCTGTATCTGCTATCTATGCTGTGGTATGTGCACCTTTCGTGTTGCTTCTACTCTGTATCTGCTTTCTATGCTGTGGTATGTGTACCTTTCGTGTTGCTGCTACTCTGTATCCGCTATCTATGTGGTGGTATGTGCACCTTTCGTGCTGCTTCTGATCTGTATCTGCTATCTATGCTGTGGTATGTGCACCTTTCGTGTTGCTTCTACTCTGTAGCTGCTTTCTATGCTGTGGTATGTGCACCTTTCGTGTTGCTTCTACTCTGTATCTGCTTTCTATGCTGTGGTATGTGCACCTTTCGTGTTGCTGCTACTCTGTATCTGCTATCTATGCGGTGGTATGTGCACCTTTCGTGTTGCTTCTACTCTGTATCTGCTATCTATGCTGTGGTATGTGCACCCTTCGTGTTGCTTCTGATCTGTATCTGCTATCTATGCTGTGGTATGTGCACCTTTCGTGTTGCTTCTACTCTGTATCTGCTTTCTATGCTGTGGTATGTGCACCTTTCGTGTTGCTGCTACTCTGTATCTGCTATCTACGCGGTGGTATGTGCACCTTTCGTGTTGCTTCTACTCTGTATCTGCTATCTATGCTGTGGTATGTGCACCCTTCGTGTTGCTTCTGATCTGTATCTGCTATCTATGCTGTGGTATGTGCAACTTTCATGTTGCTTCTACTCTGTATCTGCTTTCTATGCTGTGGTATGTGCACCTTTCGTGTTGCTTCTACTCTGTATCTGCTATCTATGCTGTGGTATGTGCACCTTTCATGTTGCTTCTACTCTGTATCTGCTTTCTATGCTGTGGTATGTGCACCTTTCGTGTTGCTGCTACTCTGTATCTGCTATCTATGCGGTGGTATGTGCACCCTTCGTGTTGCTTCTGATCTGTATCTGCTATCTATGCTGTGGTATGTGCACCTTTCATGTTGCTTCTACTCTGTATCTGCTTTCTATGCTGTGGCATATCACCTTTCGTGGTAGCTTCTGATCTGTATCTGCTATCTATGCTGTGGTATGTGCACCTTTCATGTTGCTTCTACTCTGTATCTGCTATCTATGCTGTGGTATGTGCACCTTTCATGTAGCTTCTACTCTGTATCTGCTTTCTATGCTGTGGTATGTGCACCTTTCGTGTTGCTTCTACTCTGTATCTGCTATCTATGCTGTGGTATGTGCACATTTCGTGTTGCTTCTACTCTGTATCTGCTATCTATGCTGTGGTATGTGCACCTTTCGTGTTGCTTCTGATCTGTATCTGCTATCTATGCTGTGGTATGTGCACCTTTCGTGTTGCTTCTGATCTGTCTCTGGCATCCATGCTGTGGTATGTGCACCTTTCATGTTGCTTCTGATCTGTCTCTGGCATCCATGCTGTGGTATGTGCACCTTTCATGTTGCTTCTACTCTGTATCTGCTTTCTATGCTGTGGTATGTGCACCTTTCGTGTTGCTTCTACACTGTATCTGCTTTCTATGATGTGGTATGTGCACCTTTCGTGTTGCTTCTGATCTGTATCTGCTATCTATGCTGTGGTATGTCCACCTTTCGTGTTGCTTCTACTCTGTATCTGCTTTCTATGCTGTGGTATGTGCACCTATCGTGTTGCTTCTACACTGTATCTGCTTTCTATGCTGTGGTATGTGCACCTTTCGTGTTGCTTCTGATCTGTATCTGCTATCTATGCTGTGGTATGTGCACCTTTCTTGTTGCTTCTGATCTGTCTCTGGCATCCATGCGTGCACACTTTTCTATTCTGTGAGGCTGCTGATCCGAGTTCTCTGTGGAATGTGGTCCCTGTACAAGCAGCTGCAGATCTGTGTCCTGATTTTATAGTACAGCGGTATGCCTTCCTAATGGCTGCGTTTATTTAAAAAAGTGTCCGGTATCTATGTTAGAACACAAGAACCCTGTAGTGAACTGCTAATGTTGCCCTTGAAATGACACCTGCTTATTATTCCGATTTCAATAAGGATGAAGTGGGAAAGGGGACTTTAATGGAGTACCCTTGCGTATTCTGCATCCCTTCATTTATTTAGTTCAAGGGGAGCCCCACACGTGTCTGTGCCCCGGGCTACACCATTCCCAAAGATGACACTGGGCAGAGTATAGTTGAGCAGGGCATGGATATGTCTGCCTGTTACTTCGTTTTGGATCACACACCCCTAGTAACATTTATTAAACGGCTAAAAGTAACTGTTTGGAAAATGTTACAAGCTGCATATTACTTGTAATCCTACAGTACAGATATATTGTATATATATATTCACAACAGGAAGATGTCTTGCATTCGCCACTTAATATTAAGGGGGTGATAGTGTAAGTATGTATTACAAGGAAGAAAATGCCCGAACCGTATTGAACAAGGATGCTGCAAGCCACTAATAGGATCTGTGACATACTCCCATATACACAAAACAACTGTGATACCTACAGCTCTGAGAGCCGGAGGGAAGCCTGTTTTTCTGTATTGAATGTTGGGTCATGATGCTCTGCTTTTCCCCCACTGCCGGTTGTGCGCCCTTGGAAGGAAGCCTATGTCTGCATTGCAACAGCTATCCAAATGCTTCTGGCAACAGAACGTTCTCTTTTTACCTTTTAAGGAGCACACTCACAACTAACGGAATTGGGTTTTGGCACCAATATTCGGATTTGTACTGTTGTCCGACTCACTGGTACTTGGCCTGAACCCGCTGTGGCTTGCTCTCCGGTTTCCATCTTGCAGCCTTCGCTCAGCCCCATCTTTGGCTCACTGTAATTAGGTCATGGATTGCTAGAGGGACACCTTTCCATCTGTCCACATCAGGTACATTTTATCTATGGGATCTAAAATGCTTGCACATTAACAGATCTGTTCCCTGCTGCTTCTGTAACCGCCGACCCTTGTGGGATGGGCCCTGTTAATAAGGGGGTTAAAGGTTACAGAAATAAACACAGGAAACAGGGGGTTTGCTTTATTAACATTTGTATTAAATGGGTATGTGTTTAACAGTGGACCTACCTGACTATACTAAGTTCCCCACCATGGGAGCACACATGGAGCAGTGCACTTTGGTACAATGGGCAGGTCTCCCCTGCCCATAAGAACAGACTTGCCTAGAGAACGTTCTGGAGACGGGAAGAACGTTGGAGAGTGACTGTTGAAGGAAGGAAGTGCCAGCGTAAAGCCAGAGAAGCAAAGCATAGCAGGTGAAGAGCAGGAAAAAAAGAAAGAGAAGAAAGCTGCACTCCCTGGGCTTTTTTGAAGGAGCTGAGCCGAGCTGCATCTGCCAGTTGCAGCCGGGCGTGAAGTTAAGACCCAGGCTGTGTGTGCAGTGTGGCCTGGGTGAAGATAAACGCCTGCACCTGGGGCCGCATGTGCGCGGCGGGCCCCAAGCGAGAGCGTGGCCTGGGAGGCAGTGGGCAGTGGCCCACCCTGGGGCCAGTCTGGGCAGGCTAGAAGACAGAAACGTCCCGGGATGCGTGCGCGGTGCAGCCCAAGTGAACTAAAAGCCCCATTCCGGGGCCGTGTGTCGATGCAACCCTAAACAGGGCTCAGCCTGAGGGCTACAGTCCACACGCAGGCCAGTTTGGAGAGCCAGGAGGAGAAGGAAGTCCTTGGCCACGTTGCGCGTGGCGGCCAGGGTGAACATGTTGGCGTGGCCATGGCAGAAGTCCACCCATCCCTGGGGCACACAGCGTGGGCCGTGAAGCAGATGGAGCCACGACGGCACCAGTAGCGTGAGCAAGGCCGCTAAAAGCACAGGGGGGGGGGGCTTCGCAGTGTCCCCTGTCCCTGGGGCCAGACGGGCAAGAGCTGGGACTTACCTGGAGCCCCTGCCGCAATGTCCTTTGCAATGTGTGTTGAGTGGACGCTGATTTTGCCCAGATGGAAGGAACCTGGGCAGAGTCCAACAGTGACCTCACCCACCCTAGGAGTGCACCGCCACAGAGGAAAACTTAACAGGTTCACAAAGCCCTAGGACTGTGTTGCACCAAAGGAGTGCACTACCATAGAGGAAACCTTAACCCCTGCTAGAGAGGAAAGCAGGCCTTCTAAATCCTTTGTAAATATGAACAGCACAGCTACCTGTGAAAAGTAAGGGTTTCCAAAGACCTATGGGGGGCCCACAGCAAGTATAGCCGTGGCAGCCAACCGCAGCATAGCAGGGGTTTTTAATTTGGGGTAGTTGGTGCACCACTGCAAGCATGCAACAGCTGGAAAGAGGTACTGTTATTGACTGGTTTTAACTTAATAACTTTTACGGACTTTATTAATAGGGGCAGTCGGCAGCTGCCCAAGTCATGTAACTGGTGGCAATCAGATTGGTGTGTGGGGGGAAGTGGGCGGTTGGGATGTTCAGGAAGTGATGCTCATAGGAAGAGATGGGAAACCTGCTAAAGGTTAACATGCAGAGGAATTTATGCAATGGGTATCCCTTACTCATATTATTGCATGATCAAACATGGTATGTTGAACATGGATTGTAGTGTAGGTGGAATTGAAGGTATAGGAGATGTTTAACAGTTGAACAGTCTGGGCACCAAAACTCCCCTCCGGTGTACTGTGCCTTATTTAAGATCTGGAACTCAGTATTGTGGCCCATCTCATGAATGATCATCCTTCTTATTTGTAGGTGTTCTGCGCATTACCAAAACAGCTGGTCTGGGATGGTGGCGCGGTGCCAGTGTGGTCACATTTTGGCCCAGGTATTTTTAATACTGGGCGTTACCGGGCAAGAAAAAAAAACAGGGGCTCCACTTCCATCACATGTTATTGGCCTCTTGAATTTGTTTAGGTGATCCCCATGGCACTCTCTATATGTGGACGATACCACCCTTGGCACACATGCTTTTTTGAAATGTCTGGTTTCATGGTCTGATACCATTTGCAACCGCATTCTGCCTCTGCCTATCAGACTTCATTTACGGTCACATGTGCACTAGTCTAACCTGAGGCCCTTGGCAGCACTCCTGCCTCGATCTTCCATGGGCATGCCCCTGGCCTTAGCATTGCTCCTTTCATAATCCACCATCGGCATGCCCAGGCCATTGACAGGTGCCCAGATCCATCATGGGCCAATCCCAGGTCCTCAGTAGCACTCCTGCTATGACCATTAAGGGCTGATTGCAGGCTCTCAAGAGCGCTGCTGCTAAGGTCCTCCGTGGGCAAATCGCTGGTCCTCGGCAGCACTCATGCTATAATTCTTCACGGATGCAGCTTGTAATGCTGGAGAGTTGCCTTAGACCTCAATTAATAGCAGAACCAGTAACTGTAATGGATTCAGATTTGTATTTGTATTTGTATTTATTAATTATACACCAAAGCGCTTTACATTACAACAACAAAATTACAATAGAAGCATGAATATCAAACTAGAATCAAACAATCAATAACATTATGCACAACAATTATCTGAGGACAAGAGAAATGAGAGAAATGGAGGAAAGTAAGAATGGAGTGAAATGAGGGTCAGGAAGGAGGATGAAGAAGATGAGATTTTAAGGAGGAGCGGAAGGAGGGGTAGGAGGAGATAGAATGGATATGGAGAGGTAGGTAGTTCCAAGGTAGGGGGGCGAGGAGCTGAAAGGCACGGAAGCGGGAAGGGGCACAGGGTGGTGGAGGAGCAGCAAGGAGTAATAGGTCAGCAGAACAGAAAGGACGAGAGGGAGTATAGAATAGAGGAGGGTGGAGCAGTAGGGAGGGGCAAGGTCATGAAGAGGTCATGAAGAAATTTAGAGAAAGTTGAATTTAAGTTGGGAACGAAAGGGAAGCCAGCCAAGAGAAGAGAGCGAAGAGGAGATGGAATCAAGAGGGGAGACAGATGGAAACACCTTTGTCTTTAAAAGCCTTGGGAGGGTCGGACTGCAGTTACAAGTAACTCTGCGTTGGCCTAACTGCATCTACAGGACACTGGTTGGTGAGAGTTCGGGGGGTGGAATATAAAAGGCTTACACCATGGTGTTTATCTGGGATTTCTCCATGGACAGCCACAGCTGAGCAGGGCTTGTCCACAATGTTTACCATGGCTTTCCTAGAGGCAGCAGCATCCTTCAGCAGCGAAAACAAGGGCTGCATTTCTCAGGGGCTGCTGTAGGCTCATGCGATTTAAATTCATCGCTTCAAAATGGTCACCAGGGAATGGGGCATTTTGAGGTTTATCTAGGTCACCAGTGGTCTTGCGGAGCCATACTGAGCTTGCAGGGCTCTCATTCATATTAGCCTCGCCAGATTTAGCTGAGCCATCCCAGTCCTCCCCACCTCATGCTGCTCCAGCAAAACAAGAGTCTGATCCTTGTGCTTACTTTACTTGGTCATGCATTGTTATGTTATGTTATACAGAATTCCATCAATTCAAAGGTTCGGCGCTGCAGGATGCTTTTTGTCCATACTTGTACACATACACAAAACTAGAAGTGTTTTTGTGTTTGTATAGTACAAAGAGAAGGGGTCGTGTGAGAAGGGGAAGCGAGACAAACCTTGGGCTGGCAGGGACCATCTCTTGACAATATGTGTTGGCCTATTTGGAACTGTGTCAGAGTCTAGTGGACATTATGTAAAGAGTGTTAGCTCCCCCATAAAAGAAACATTTGCGGTTTTATGAATGTTAGGCGGTACATGATGGTTTGTAGTAGGTGTGACAATAAAACATGGTGTGGGCCAGTTAAGGAGACTCTGAGGCAGGGGAAGCCACAACTGTGCAATATGATCCCTGGATGTTGTATGTGGGGCATTCCCCATGGTCCCGTCACCCTGACCCTGGTCTGAATAGAGTGTAGGAGAGCTCTTTCCAAATCTCTCCAAAGTTCCATAAACAGCCATTCCCTGGGTTAGCGTGAAAACCCCATAGAGGTGCAAGAGGCAAGGGACACACCGGCAGAAGCAGAACCGTCTCAGGGAAGACTCCAAAACATACAATCAACTAGTTCCCCAAGCATGTTGCAGGATGAGAATGTTTGGGACTACATCTTCCACAATGCATTGCTCTGTCTGGCTTTAAAGCTAGAACTTACCAGGAATTTTAAAAACATGGAGGACATCAAGGGAAGGATATGTAGAGAGCTCAGGGCATTGTTGGAAGCCCCATTTCCTACAAGGGGGTATGAGAAAGCTAACCCTACTACTCGCCCCATAGGGACATAATGATCCCCGGTGAGATGTGCAGATCTCCCCTTCTCCACTCAGCACCATTTCTTTCCCTCTGGAAAACAAAGAAGCACCAGGATCTAGAAAAGTCTCCTGCTTAAACCCCCTTATATACAGAAAAACAGCTTCTATGCTTATAAACAAAGGTCAGGAAAAACCTATGATACTTTCCCTAGCCCTAAAACGATGGGGAAACGACTAGGACCAGTAGGAAACGTTCCTCACCTCGAGAGTTAAGCAGGGGGGCATCTTGCACACAGAGGAAGGAGGAGAAAAAGGGGACACAAGACTAATCATGGTCAGTAAAACCCTGAAGACAACATCCAGCCAAACAGAGAGGTCAATATCTCCATCATTCTGTTACCCACAGTTTGAAAAAGGCAGTTTTCACAATTACGGCGCGAGAAATTTGCCATGGTTGGAGATTGCGGAGCAGAACAAGAGGCTCGAGGAGGAAGAGGGAACAGTGAGAGAAAAGGGTGCTACGAAGGAGAGACCAAGGAGGAAAGAACGCTTTTGAGAATGATGTGGCAGTGGCAGGAGAGAGAGAAAACAGTGAAAGTAAGAAAAGGAAAGATCAAGAAAAAGGAGGGAAGTCTTGCAGGGAATGGTTGCTGATTTAGAAGGGAACAAGGAAATTTGAGGCCAGAGGCGGAGAGAGGAAAATAGAAAGCATCAGAGGCAGGGAGATCTTTGCTTTTTAGGTAGGTGGGGCAGAGGAGGAGGAGGAGCAAGACAGACGAAAAGTCACATTGGAGGATGTTGGAGAAGGAAATGGGGACAGAGAGATCCTGGAGGAAGGGGTCAGCCAAATAGGGGAGAGAAGAGAGCCTGGGGAGAAGGGACAACGCTGACAGAGCCAAAGATGGTGGTGACCAGTTAGGGCCAGCGAAAAGTCCCGGCAGTGGCAAAAACTAGCTGGCAAGGAAGCAGAGGGCGTAATAGGGAGTGGGAGGCTGAGCCAGTAGGGCTCAAGCAAGGAAGAAGACAAGGTCCCAAAGCCGAGGAAGTGGAGAGCCTTGTTAACCTGGGACGGGAGACTATCCGGGCCCAACACTACAGACTCGTAGAAAGCAGCACATGGTCAGCCAATGACCTACAGAGACCGCATCTGGTGGAAACCGCAAGACCACCAAGAACAATTAAGAAAACGTGTTTCTTCTAAGATGAAAAAAAAAATGAAATTACAATCAAGATTGCAGATTGCTCTGTAGTTTGGAACCAGTGGCTACTGACACTGAAGCTTCCTATGGTGACCAGAACCAGGAAATGGTTTCTAATGCTGAACCCAGGAATTGTGCTGCTGCAACTGCAGGGAAGGCCCCAGCAATGGACCCAGAAAGGCGGCTGCATCCCACCCAGAAAGGCTACCTCAAACTGACCTGGAGTGCGTGTATGGCCCAAGACAGCCAACAATTACGAGTGACTGGCATCAGATATTTATTGGCAATGGAATTCAAATATATCATGCCCACAATACTTGTTTTTTCAGTCTGAAGCATTAACGCTTAGAAAGCTTTCCGGCTGTAGGCTCTTTAATAACGATAGATAGCTGGATAGTGTGAAAAGGTAATCAGCCCCCCAGGCTCCTGTTGTAAGGCTTTGCCCTCAGTACCTCAAATAAGACACAGACACAAGACTCTTCTTATTGGGGTCCCGGCGCACACTGGCGTGCCATGGGACCCTAGGCGCGAGCATATATCCGCCACTAGAATATCATGCAAATGGCTCTCCATTCAACAAGACATTGACCTAAAAACTCTCTGCCTCACCTACAAAGCCCTCAACCACCTAGCCCCTCCCTACCTCACCAACAAGTTCGCCATGAAACCAGCCACTAGAATCACCAGATCCTCCAACACTCTATGCCTCACCGTGCTGGTGAGTACTTTGCTGGCATAAGCAATCGGCTTTATCTGCCCGTGGGAATCTGGCTGTGAGAGTACTGCTCCTAGTCCGACCAGACTGGCATCAACGATAATTTCCGATTCTTTCCTCGGGTCAAAGAAAGCCATTGATTCCTCCCCTGTACGTGCCTTTTTGATGGTATCAAAGGCTCTTTGTTCATTATCAGACCACACCCAGGCCTTGTCTTTCCTTGTCAGCATTCAGAGGGGTTCGAGAGGGTCGCCAGATTGGGTATAAACCTACCGCAGTAGGTCACCATTCACAAAAAGCTTCTTACCTCCGACATGTTTTCTGGTGGTTTCGCCTCCTGGAGGTCCTTGACTTTTTGCAGGTCTGGGGAAATTCCTTTGGCGTGAAAGACAAAACCAAAGAACTCAATACTGTCCTTTAGGAATTCACACTTTTCACAGTGCAAAGTAAGTCCTAGGTTCTGAATTCTTTCCAGCGCTTTCTCAAGGTGAACCATATGTTCAGTTTCTGAGGTGGCGTAGACCAAGATATCGTCACTCAAGTTTATTACTCCTTTAAGGCCAGCCAAAGCCCCCCGAATGATGTTTTGAAAAACTTCAGTCGCAGAGGAGACTCCGAAGCTGAGGCGTTTGTACTGGTACAACCCAGGGTGGGTCGTGAAGGTCGTAATGTAGCGCGAATCCGGGTGTAGCTCCAGCTGATGGTACCCAGACTGTAGGTCTAGTTTGGAAACTACTCTCGCCCCTTGCAATTCTCCCACCACATCATCCACGCTAGGCGTGATTTGTCTCTTGCACTTGATTGTGAGGTTGGGCAGCCTCATATCTACACAGATTTGGATGGGTCCGGGTTGCTTTGGTTTAACAGCCACAACAATGGGGGACACCCATGGGGTGGGGCCCTCCACTCGTTCTATGATGTCCATTTTTACCAGGTTTTGTAGCTCTTTTTCTACCTGTTGTCTCAGGTGAAATGGTATTCGCTGATGCTTCAGTGGCGTTGGGCGCACGTCTCAATGTGCAGCTTAATGGGCTCGCCCTTGAGTTTTCTGACACCTTGAAATACTGTGGCAAACCTCTCCAGAGTCTCATTGATGTCTTCGGCGTATACTGTGAGGGCAAAGTGAACAATGCCCAGGGTCTCTGCTGCTGCACTGCTAAGCAGGGAGTGCGTGCTGATGTCCGTGACAAAGAATTTTGTTCTGATTTCTTTACCCTCATGGGCAACTTTGGTCACAAACACACCTCAGAGGGGCAGCGGTTGAGCCCCCCGAAATGAGAATATTTTGGCACATGCTTTCCCCAGTGTTGGGGGCCCTGGTAGTGCCTCATAATGGCGGGTCGCCAGTACATACACAGATGCGCCAGTGTCCACAAGCACATGTGTCATTGTTCCACTTACGGCCACCGCCCACATAGGTTGTCTCCTCCCCTTTTTGAGACAATCAATACTCGAGATAAAGAAAATCTCTTCCTCCTCTTCCTCTGCCAGATCTAGACTTGGCATCTCTTGTTCAACAACTGCCACCTGTTTTTGTTGCTGCAGCATATCACTGGGTGTTTTACTAGGCCCTCTGGCAATGGTGATTGGAGTGGGGGCTCTGCACATCCTAGCAAAGTTTCCAGCTGCTCCACAGCATCCACACACTCTCCCCTTGCCGGGCATTCCCCTGCATGGTGTAGGTCGTAGCCACATTTGGGGCACGGCTGCAGTGTCTTGGAGGCCATCTAGGTCTCAATGGGCCAGTATTAGGCGGTCGCCCTATCCTCCACCTTTAGTGGATTGCGGCATCCATTTTTGTGGCACGGCTGTCCAGGAATTCATATGATCTCCCCATCTCTAGAATGTGAGCCAGCGTCAGTCCAGGCTCACGGAGAACCTGTCGGCACAGTTTTCCTGACCTGCACCCCTGTATCAGCTGGTTTCGTACCATACCGTCCTCATTCTCCCAACTGCATGTGTTCGCCAGGTGACAAAGTCTGCCGTTGATCTGATTGAGGGATTACTCTACTCTCTGTTTCTCACTACACATGACAAACCTCTCAAAGTCGTGGTTTGCCAGTGGCATAAAGTGTTCCTTAAGGCAGCCCTTAGCAGCCTGGTAAGAGTCATTGGCGGGAGCGAGGGACTTGAATATCGTATGTACCTCAGATCCAGCTGCCTAAATGAGGGTTGCTACTTTGGCTTCATCGTCTGTCTCGCTGTTGGCTTTAACGACATGTCAAACTTCTCGATCCAGAGCAGCCACTTTGGCCATAGCTTCGAGGGATTACCTGAGGTGTCGAATTCAGGCATTGGGGCCAGTGTACCTTGTTGGTGGAGTACTTTTCCAGCTTGCTGGGCCCCTGCAGCGTCTTGGTCGGCATTTCCTGCTTAACTCATGATGGCAGACCGCACAGACACCTTCTACGTGGGTGAAGGCCGCAGTCTGCTTCCTCAGGTGCACTTCCATGGTGGCAACACTGCACAGGCACCCTCTAGTTCTCGAAGGCCGTGGTTTGCACCTGTAGACCACCTCAGAATGTTATATGAGGTCCTCAAGGTTGGCATAGTCTGCTGTGCAATGGAGCAAGAGGAGAAACATTTTCTCTGAGAGAAATGAAAAAATTACATTTTTTTTTGTTGAAAGGGCACTTCAGGCCCAGTTGTGGCCTTTGTGGCCTTCCTGCAGTGTTTTAGCCCTTTTGGGCTCCATAAATTGCCCTCACGGCACACGAGCACTCTACATGTGGACCCGTTATCATAGGGACCCAAAATGGCAGTGGTTGTATCGCCCGCGAGGGTTAATGCCTCTGACAGGCGTCGGAAAACGTTATTGAACCAAAATATTACATCGAACGTTATCCCCCTGCCCAGCTGCATCCTCATCCAATGTGATGCGGTAATCAGCGCCCGGGACCCCCGTGGTAAGGCCTTGCCCCCAGTACCTCAAATAAGACACACGGACACAGGACTCTTCTCATTGGGGTCCCGTCACGCAGTGGTGTGTCGTGGGACTGTCCCCATTATTTAAACACATATCACAGATAGATCGCACGCATTACCCAAGCGGTCTGTGAACCACGGAAGCCGACCCAGAAACTGTGACCTTGTCTTTTGAAATAAACATTTGTTGTAACTTTATTTGAACTTTACCACAGGGTGACTGTAGTGTCCTCCTTCTTTATCCCCCACGTTAAGGAAGGACACAGTCCTCAGTCCATGACGAGCGCTTAGGCTCGGCATTGGAAGGTGGGGCTACTGCCAAATGTTCGGTAGTTGCCGCTTAGGAAATAAAGAAGTAACACGCCATATCTTATGGTTCAGTTTATTATTGATTGGGGCCTGTTGTGTATTATTGTATCCTGTCTGAAACTCAGAGAGTACCCTTCAGCTTCGTGTACCTCCCCTCCCTCATTCATTTCCTATTACCCTATATGTGCTTTAGGAGATTTATACACAATTAGTTGTAATTTCTACAACCGGTATTGTGTTTTGTTAGGATTCAAACAACATTTCCTCCTAACAAGCGACTCGTTGTTTTTTTAGCTTTTCCCTCATTGCTTCACGGAGGTTATATGAGGGTCTGCTAGGGCTTGGGCTCTACCAAATGAGGATTTATTGAGGCTAAATCATGGTCTTCTGGGAGTTATATATTGCTTTGTTGGAGACTTTGCCATGGTCTGTTCCATGGACTCGGTTTTTGATTACATAGAACTGGAAATTATGCCGAAAGATTGGTGAAGAACTTCATACAAGACTAACAAAAAGGAGACTGGGAACCCCCCCCCCCAAAAAATGAATGCGCTAAAACCAGGTAGTTAGGTGCTTGGGTGTCACTGTGGATCCTGGTATGGGTGGAACACTCCTTGAGTCCAATCAGGTGTTTAGGACAAAAATAATTTCTATGATGCCTATGCGGCTACCCTTGAACTCTGCTCGAACTGGGTTTGAATATTGTCTAAGGAGAAGGATTCACATACACATTCTTTCTTTTTTATGAATACTCAGGATTTATATGACATATGCAAAATAAATCAATCAAAAAAGAAACAATATGAGTTTGAACCGTGTTGCAAGAAAATGAGCCAACACGTGTTTGAAGCCTAAGGGCTCTTCCTCGGGACTCCTAAGTTACAATTTTGAGCGATATTTGAATGCTACAAGAACTGTCGATGAAAATAGTAACACAGATTTCCAAATTAGTTGAGAATAAACAATTCAATTTCCTCGGTGCTATAGTTGAGATGATGTTTATTCTGTAATCACCGTTCAGTTATAAGTAAATGGCCCTTGTGGCACGAATTTTCAAAATTAAACAGGTCAGAAGTGCAGGCGATGAGTGCAGGAAAACACTTTTGAAAATGCGCCTCTCATTTATGAATCCTGTGCACAATGCGTAACAACATAAAGAAGGTGTGCGTCTGGTAACCAGGGGAGGACTGGCATATAGTGCGTCTGGTAACCAAGGGTGGACTGGCCTATAGGGAACTCTGGACATTTTCCGGTAGACGTCTGCACCCTGGGCCTCTTTTGTGTGGGAACCTATTTTTTTCCCACATTTTCTCATAGGAAAAGGCTTGGGCCTGCTAAAAATGTGTAATATAGGGCCACTTTGAACATTATTTCCCGGTCCACCCCTGCTGGTAACGCCTAAGAATTGTCCACCTCTCTTTTTTTTTATTTTTTTTTATTTTATTGGTTTACAATCAAACCTTTAAAATACATAAAACATTACAAGACAAACAAAACATTCATCCATTTCATCCATATTATCCATTTCATCCATTTCACTTTAACTCCTCGCGTTAATGAAGGAGTTTCTCAATATACCAAGGAATATTACACGTCCTCAATTGTTTACAGATACATTTGGGATCAACAATCGGTTTTCAATTATTGCTAAAAAATGTGTTAAGGCAAGACTAATTTCATGTCTCTCCCATTGAACATTTGTTGCCACCAGTCTTCAGCGTCCAGCGACAGGTGGGAGTCACTCCAAGGGCCCAAAAGGCGAGTTCTTTCCGTTCTTAGCCCAACGCAGAATAGCACCAAATGTTTCAAAGTTTCAGGTGCTTGCGAACAGCAGCGACACATCGGATCCAGATTTGCATATGTTGACCATGCCCGTAACCGCTCTTTGGTTTTTAACCCATGTAGCCTAAAACACATGAACAGTCTGCGGGCATGCGGATCGGGAAATAATTTGATGTATTTTTGTATGCTGTTGTACGCCCGAGCTTCGAGTGGAGCCTCACCCATTGATTTAGAGGACAATCTTTTGGAGCATGTTAAATCCCAATCATCTCGCCATATTTTTATTTTTGCTGCATTCGGATTCCCTTGGAGAGTCCCAGGCTTGATGTTATACTCGAACATTAAACCTTCACAGCGTTTTATCCACATTGGCAAGACCTCTGGTCCGGAAGAAATCGCACCGTGGAGAACTCCAAATTGTGGAATTTGTTTGCATGTTTTTGTTTTGCGGTAGAGAGATAAATTCCAACAAACTCTCGCATGGATTGAAATTAATGATAGTTCGTATCTTATGGAAGTCGTAGCTGTTCCTTTTGGTAAATTGAGACTTTGGACAAAAAGATATTCTCAAGAGTAGACCATAGCTCCCATGAACAGCCCAATGCATTTTCTGCCCCATACGTAAGTATAGGTATGACCTTTTTCTTGTAGAATCGTAAAACTGCCTTCAGAGAGAATTTCCCATATTTATTGTTTATCACCTGCGCTTGACACGCCAACTGTTTGCATTTACGTTTAGTCTCAATTATCCATGGTTCGTCATTGAGGCTGGAACTGATCATCATTCCAAGATATTTCACACTAGGCGAGATCATCAGTTTTTCTTGATTCAATGACCATGTTAGATTTTTTGCAAGCTTTGTTTTGCCACTTCTCAGATCTTTAAAAACCAATATTTCACACTTCTTTGTGTTAATAAACAGGTGGTCTTCAACCACATATTGCTGGATTGCATTGATTTTCCTCTGTAATCCAATCGGTGTTAAGTCCAGCAATATGAGATCGTCTGCATAAAGCAGCCAACTTAGCCGGGATTTATGCATCTTTGGAGGAAAGATGTTTAACCCCTCAAAAGAATTCCCAATGTCAGAAATAAACAGGCCAAATATCGCCGCTGCTAGCGGGCAGTCTTGCTTAACCCCCTTGAAAGTGTTAATTGGTTGAGACAGCGCACCCGTTTGGTCCAGACAAACCCTGATTGAGGTTCCTGTATGCAATTCTTTTATTGCGGCAACTAGATCTTTCGGGCAGCCCCATCCATTCATTTTGTTCCATAGACGTGCACGATCTATTGTGTCAAATGCATGGGAAAAGTCAATGAAAGAAAGGTAAACCACGGTTTGAGTTCTCATTGCCTCCATTTTAAGTAGATTCAATAACAATAAATTCAACGAGCAGCCAACCTGCTTGACAAAACCAGTTTGTCTTACATCTACATGTTTTGATTGAGTTGCCCATTTAACTAACTTGTGCTGCAACATGGTCGCATACACTTTCCCCAAGACGTCAAGCAAGGCGATAGGCCGATAATTTTTAGGGCATGTTCTATCCCCCTTTTTGAATATAGGTACAATCACTGCGGATTTCCAAGATTGTGGTGTCTGTCGCTGAAGATTCACTCTCTTGAAGAGATCCGCACAAAAGTCTGCCCATAGCCCTGGGTGTTGCTTGATCGTGAAATTAGTCAGGCCATCAGGCCCGGGAGCTCTTGAATTTTTGGCTTTTCTAATTATACTCACAATCTCCTCTCTAGGGAATGTCAATGACCAACTTGCAACACAATGATCATCTAGGTTGAAGGAACTTCCACTATCCTTATATAGATCTTCAAAATAGGCAATCCATGCTGCTTCAGATACCATAGGAGCTTGTAGAGCTAATTGAGGTGCTTGTGTGTCGTTAATAATCTTCCAGAAAACTCGGGACTTATTGTTGTTCAGGTTTTTTAACATGCATTCCGAGTCACCTTGAAACATAAGCCCTTTATGTGATTTGAGCCAGTTTTTGTAGCGTTGCTTTGCCCCTCTTATCTTCAGACTACGTGTGTCTGGCGCATCAGTTCGTGCTTGCCGGATTATACTCCTCATAAGCCGTTTCTGTTGTAATATAGCCAGGTCAAAGCAATGCGTTCGTTTCAACATTATGTGTTTTGAGCCATCATTCTTGGTTTTAAAGTTTGCCAGTAACTGAGCATATTCTAACCTCGCAGCATCCCTGTTAAAGTTCTTTGCCATCAGTTCGACGTCTCTTTCAGCTAGACGTAGGCAGACCCTACTTGCTCCCACATCAATCTTCACCTGCCATTTTGGTTTAACATCTACATTGTTACTTTTGAATTCCATCATCAATATGCCGTGGTCGCTGTTTGAATTTTGCTGCACTTTTAGCGATGTTACACGTTGATGGAAGTCGGCAGTAACAAATATATAGTCAATGGTGGATCCCTGATTTACTCGGTTCCACGTCAAAGCCGGCGGTATATCCCCTGGCGTACATCCATTGAGCACCTGCTAATTTCTTACTCCCATTTCTTTCATCCATTCAGTTGCCAAATTTTTTATGTGAACTGATTTAGGCTGGAAACAATCTATGTTCAAATCGGCACATAAAATTATGTTTGTTCCTTCTTGGTCAACCAATAGGCGATCTATAATGCTTGAGACCTCATCAATGAACACATTGGTTCCAGCCCTCGCATGATTCCAGTATAAATTCAGAATGGTCATTTGTTCTTTATTGCGGGAATGTTTGGCCAATTTGACAATCGTTGACTCTTGGATGACAGGCGAATGATTTACAGAGTTTTTAATGCTGTATCCAGATGATCGTCTTACTAAGGTTATAAGACCAGCCATTGGACGGCCTTTCGCCAATTTTATGGCAGGATTTAATGCTATCTCAAAGTCTAATGCAACAGGGCTGCTGCTTAACCAGGTCTCTTGCAAGCAAACTATGTCCAAACCTCCCAACCACTCAGTGTTCATCAAATGAGTGAAGCCACGGGTGTTCCAAGATCCTAGTACAGAATTCTGCAAGACGTCAGCCTCCTGGCATTATCGGTCAGAGCTGTTATTTAACGTACCGGCCAACCATTACCATTCATGTGTTACGCCCTGATTGTGAATGTTTGTAGGAAAATTAGGCGCTAAAACGCCTTGTTGCATTTTGCCTTGTATAGTTATGGTGAGTCTCTCGCTTTCATCTTCAGGTACAGATTTTGTATCTTCATCCATGGTGACCCATTTTTTTCTGTGATGCACGGTCCTGTTTTTAGCACCAGTTTCACAAGGCGTGTTGCATGTTGTCGTAGCTAGACCAATCAGGCGTGTATGGACTAACTCAGTTGATGATTCTGATGGTTTAAGTAAGGTTGATATACGTGGTGCTTGAAGGTCCATCTCCTTCCTAGCCTTACAGGGAGATCCAAGGTCACCATCGTCTAATTTATAGACGTCAAAGCCCAATGAAAAAAGAGACACATTTGCCTCCAAAATAGAAGTGGCTATTAACGGCGAAATGACATGTAAGACCACTTTATCATTTCTCCGCTCGTCTGGAAATTCCACAATCTTTAAATCCTCAGTGGTAACTGCACGTAAGCTAAGTACATGGTGAAGTAACTTAATGATGTTACGCCTGTTTAAGATCAGCTTGCCAGACGAATTTAACCTCTCGACCAACAATCTGACCAGAGGTACCAGTCCATTGGCTTTGGGGACTATACTCTTTAAGCCAGCATCAAATTCATTTGATGTTTGTTTTATTTGAACGTTCTTATGCATATCGATTTGCTTTACATGCTGTGTTTCTTGAAATTTAACTCGTCTACAATTCTGATTCTCATGCAGTTCAATATCCGTCCAGTCGTCAATCCCCCTCCTTACAGGGTTTGCAGAACAGGTTCCCGTTTTCCTATCTCTTTTTTCCTGCATAGTCAGGAAAGTCGAGTTCTTTAACTTTTCGCTTGTAGGCACTAATGCAGTTTTCACTTCATGGTTGGTAGTCAAACTTTCAAGCAACTGTACTGGTTTCGCCTGGGCAGCGAGCATGCGCTCTAAGCAAATTCCATTTAACTTATTTCGTTTTTCTTGTAAAGTCTGGAATATTGGACTGCTTAATTTCTCAGTCGTAGACACTGTTTGAGTTACCATTTCATGGATATGAGAGGAACTTTCAAGGAACTGTACTGCTTCGACCTGGCATGCTACAGCTACACGTACCTTCAGTATTTCTTTTTCCAAAGCGACAATTCTGCCGTCTATCTGATCATTTCTCATAATCAAGACATTAGGACTAACATCACTGTTACTTTGAACTTCACTAACAGAAACAGCTGACTCCACAATATCTGCGTATTCAGGGTCGTCATAAGTTGTCATATTTAACAACTCAGACGATAATTCAGTCTCCTCTATGGCGTTATCACTTAAACCTCCTTTGGATTCACTTTCACTAAGAGGTTCAACGAGTGGCTTTTTAAGTGCAATAGGGGCAAGGGCAATTTTTTCGTTAGCGAGCACGTGAACCACCTTAATATTCCTTAAAAACTTTCGGGCCCCGGTCATTTTTTTCCCCTTTTTAGCCGGTAGGTTTTTTGTTTTTTTACACTGGTGAACTTTCTGCTGTTTTACAGGGCCCATACTTGGTGGTTTCGCAGCTTCTTTATTAAATAGTGGAAATAGTTTTATCACTGGTTTTGGAGTAATTATTTTGTCACAGTAGCCAACTCCATTGCGTTCAACATTACTATTGGACGTAGATTCATCTTGAATGACTTCAAGTGCCGGATTTGCCAAACTTCGTGCTTGCTCAAACGCAGTATGAAAAGACACATCCACAATTTCCACATTCGGCAAGATCACAGGACCCAAATTTCCTGTACTTTTCAGCTTTGTAGGAACCCTTGTTGGGCAATCCTCTGGTTCATCAGTAGTTGTAATCGGAGCCAAGTGCACAATAGGCAACTTTTGAAGGTTAGATCTTGCACCCTCGGACTCTGATTTATTATCCCGAGTCACGATATTTACTGTCTGTAAAGAGGAATTAGGTACACATTTATTAACAGCCATAATGTTATCTTTTAGCAGTGGACATTCGAGTTGTGGCTCAGGATTGGGTACACCGTTTACAAGATTCAAGGTCTCCATTCTTTGCATATTACTATTGGAGGCCGACTGTACACTGTCCTCAGATATCTCACTAGGCTCCCCTTTTTGAAGACTACATGTGTCTTTTTTAAACAGGGCAAGAGCTTCTTTTGCAACTTCAGCGAACAGTCTTTTGTCGATTGTATCATTCTTTTTTTGTTCCTGTAACAGCTTATGCCATTCGTTCCACTTTTCAAAACCCTCATGTGTTGTGCGGTTAGTATTGGCACAGATTTGTTCCAGTTTTACCACTTTTGAGTTTAACAAAGCCACCACTGTGGTTAAATCTCTGGTCGCTTTGTTTAAATGTTCGTATAATTTCATGAATGGGGCCAGAGAAATAGCTAGTGAGGATAGAATCAATGCTTGTAGGTCTAACGGGGGCATAGCAGTACTTGATTCGGGACCTTGTGTCAAGGTTTTTATACACTCAGGTGATTTATCTAATCTGCCTCTTTTTCTCCTCATTATAGGGAACGGTCGTTCCGTGAAGGCGAGTTAGTTGTCTCGTTTATCTCAGAGTCATCAACGTTAGAAATCAAGAGTCTGTTTGCGTTACTTGGACTACCAAGTGACTCACGTTGTTTACTAGTGTGCAGCCTTTTCTGGGATGGTATGGGTAAACCTGAAATGTCATATGCATATGAAGTCAATGCCTCTATTTTTGACATTGCTGCACGTTTGTGAGGCACATCATCCAAAGTAATCTCACACGGATCAATTAAGATGTTATTCGTACGCTTCACTGATGTTTTTGAACAATCTTCATTGATTAAGGGTGTAGCCATACTTACGCTATTCTTGCTGCCCTTAGTCAATCCAAGTAAGGTCTGCAAGACATTATTGGCGATTTCCAATGAATCACGTCGCATGTTGGGCCTTACTGAAGGTAAGGAGTCAGGTGGCGTCCCTTTGTTTGGGGCAGCGACAATTTCTTCGCACCACTCTTCACCAGTGGTAGTATTGTAATTAGGCTTGATTATTCGTTCCAGGTCATCAGATGTCCTAACAGATGACTCTGTATCAGCAAGTTGGCATGGGGCCACTTGAATGTCGACTCCCGGTGAGCTAGCCCCTAGCGGATACTCAGCACAAGATTCGGCATCAATTGCGCGGCTCTCGACTACCTTGGTCTGAATCGTCAATCCCTCCCAATGCGCGGCTGCGACCACCCGCTTCGGCTGCTCGTACAACGGCAACGGAGATCCGGCATCCACAGGCCCAGCCGCAGCACGCCCAGTCTTCCCAGTCTCCGCAGCCCGCACAACCGCCCGCGGCGACTCCCCGGACTCCACAGGGCACCCCACACCCATCACCACCACCTCCACGGCAAGAGCGCCACCGCGCTCAAGAGGTAAGCTTCCACGTTCCGGTGTTTGAGCCGTCACGAAGTTGGACTTTGATAATGTTTGTAACGGATTTGTCGGTCCGCATTGAATCAATGCCACTTCTTTGGATGGGGACTTTTGGGTATTATTGTAAGATGTAGACATAACCTCACCAGGGTCAAGCTCAATTTGTGTATGCGTATTTTGTATACATCCAGCATTGCTTTTTATCGATGAATCATGCAAGGAAAAATCATTGACATTTTTAGATGGAGTCACTCTAACAAACACATCGTCAAGCACATTATCTCCCTCTATCTGTGAAAGTGGTGACAAGGAAGTCGCAGAATTGTGTATGTGTGGCAATGAAGGCAGTGAAGATGGAGCAGCCAATTCACTCTGAGCCTCACTTATAGAGGAACACGAATAAAAATTGCTTACTTTTCTAGTCCGAGTGTGCTGTGACCTGGGGATAGTTGTGTTATCTTCATTACCATTGCGTCGCTTTTGTGCACGCGTTTTCAACATCAATTGACAATTCGTACCTTTCGATTGAACGAGTTGTACTTTGTCCGTCGTACTCATGATGAACACTGTCAACTAGTGCACTCCGCCACTCGCCAAACAGCCCAACAGCACTCCTTATCAGCCCTTCGCTCCTCAGGGCTTAGCGCTGCAAGGGCGGTGGAGGCGGCCTCTTAACCCCTGACCCAGCTGACCACCTGACAAGGCAGCTGTAGGGTTAAAGGGGCAGGCACACGCACCTCCCGTCAGGTCCGGTGTCTCCAATGTCTCCAAAGTGGGTAGTAGGTAAACGCACTAATGTTCTGCAGTCTGACAGATAACGACAATCGCCACAGCCCAACAGCACTCCTTATCAGCCCTTCGCCCCTCAGGACTTAGCCACCTCTCTTTATGAATCCAGGGCATGGAGGACAAGAAATATGAAAAAGATGTGCTTGTTATCGCATGCGGGTGGATTTCCGATGGTGTGTAAGACTCAAGTTTCGCCCCGCGACTTCCCATAGCCACAGTTTCCATTCGCAGACTATAACACACACATTTATTTTCATGACACTGGTGTGGCCAAGCTATAATGTACGATGTGCTACGTTCTGCTACAACCAAAGGAATGAAAAAGTGACAATTGATTTAATTTTAAAACAGCATTGGCGTGAATCATTTAAAAAAAAAAATAAACATTAACGTAATCACCAGTTCCACCGTGGAGAACAGCAAATGACTTGTACGAATATGTTAAATAACCCCACAATGTACCTTTCAATTTTCATAGATCACTTCAGGACACATTCTACAATTCTGAGAGACTCTAACTGCTGTTGTAAATTATAATTAAGTGATTTAACTGCAACAAACATTTTTATCTCTAAATTGCAATGAAATAATTCAGAAATGTCCACGTTTCCATCAGTATATTTTTATATCTATTATTTCCTTCCTTCTCTTCTTTTTCTTCCTCAAACCTTTCTTTTTCAATATTTTCTGTATTTCTCTCCTATTCTCTTTCTATTGTCCCATCTTTCATTCTCTCTTATCTTTCCCTTCTTTGTTGTTTCCATCTGTCACTTCCCCTCTCATTCCATCTTTCTATGTTCTTTCAGTCTTTGACTTTGTTGCCCATTTCTCTGTTTTTCATTCCATCTTTCCTTCATTTGATTATTCTTTCATTTTCTTCCTTAAGTTGCCTTCCTTTCGTCCATCCTTCGGAAATCATGTTTTGAAGATCCCAACTGTGCATTACCAATGCATAAACACCATAACTGCTGAACCCATATACATGCATTAGTAATGGCCGAACCCCAAACCCTCACCCATAATGATAGGCTCACAACTTGTTTCAAGTGTTGGCAATAAAAGGCTGTAGGATTTTATTGTACAGATATGGGTTATGACAATAACAATATCACATATCATGATGGTATCATACTTTTGGGCACCGGGTCCTGAGGTTACCCCCTCGGACCTGTGCCGCCACACACGGGCAGGTTACCGGCTGACCGTGTTCCCCCAAAAGTATGCCCTAGAGACAGCCCCTGTGAGCAAGTGTTGTATTGATTTCCCGAAAGAAATGCTCCATGCCCTGGCTAGACAGGTGGGTGCCGTCGTGGAGAAAAAAGGTCTGGGTTGCCTAGCGTAATGGCTGGGTGTTTTATGAAACCCAGTCCTCTTGTCATACAGAATCTCTCTATAGTCCTGTTCAGTTTTCTTCGGTATATGTCAATAGATTTGTAGCAGTTGGCCCCTAGCCATTTCTTTCTTGGTTAAATGGCTGAGAAGTATATTTCGGTACCCCTCCAGTTGTGCGAAATGCCTGCTAGGGAGGAGCAAATTTCTTTGCATGCGTCTAGCTGTGTTGACTAGGTCGTTGCCTCCTAGATGGATGATGAGGAATTCTGGTGGGTCCCTGTATGCCACCAGTTCCGCTAATGTTTCGTGGACGTCCGCCCAACGTAGGCCTCTGTATCCCCACCATGAAGTAATGGTGTTTCTGAAAGGTGTCCCTTCTTTGGTCTCTTCTGCCCATATGCCTGTCCTGAAAACGAATGAGTGGCCAACTATCCATGCTGATCGGAGTGTGGTCCTCAATTCGCCTGTTGTTTCTGTGGTGGTGGGAGGGAGGGAAAAGCAAGAAAATTGTTAGGGTGGTTGGCTATACCGGTTGCGGTCTGATATATCTTTTATAACAGTCTGACTTTCATCCACCTATGTTTTTTAGTAGTTGCAGTGCTAAACCTTCTTGCCATGCTGCGGCGGCAGCACCTATCCTGAAGGAATGAGTGCCGAAATGTTTGGGATCCCACCCTGCTGATTGCCTTCATCAGCACTCCTTTAAATTGGTAGCGGCTTAGGGCCGATGCATCCTTGTGGATTAAAAAACTCCCCCCCACTTTGGGTCGTTGTGCGTAATAGAGGTTGGTGATTCACACCGGGCAGTTTGTTGCTTCATCGAAGCAACAAATATTGAGGGTTCTTTTTGCACCTGTTTTCGACTGTTGCATTTCTGTATTAACACTCTCTTGCCTCACCCTGATTTCCATGACGCCCAGGCCATTTGTGGCCTTGGTCCTGGAAGCGATGAGTTCTCCTACCCAAAAAGCCCTGAAGTAGGCTAGGAAAAAGGCTGTTTTAAATAACAATATCTCGTATGGAGCCAGCATATGGCTCCCAAATGGCTTGCTATCTGTACCAGTTTGCTGAAATCAAGGGGACGGCGGGTGTCCACTTGCGGACCCTCTAATCTGCCCCATCCCTTCATTGCAAAAGAGAGGAGGGCGTTCTGGGTGGGGTCTGAATCTCCCCGTATTTTTGTAAAGTATGAAATTGCCACCAGGTGTCTTTTAGCCCAATCCCTTTTGAAACCTTGTTCTCGAGCCCATTTCAAAAATACTTCTATATCTTTAATCGTTATTAGTTCTACATGGTTTACACCTGTGGCTTTAAATACTGTTTGCAAACACTTACTGTACTGTGTTGCCCTGGTGCTTGCCACCGCCCTCTCTGCCATCTCCGTTAGGAAGCCTTTGAGGTTGTTGGCACCCGTTGTTGATGTGCCTGATTCTTGTTGGGCATCCCGGCCTAGGCTCTCTGGCGCTGGCGTTGATGCCAATGTATTGCTGGCACCCCTTTTAGAGGTGCCTGCTTTGTGTTGGTCATCCCGGCCTGCACTCACTGGTGCTAGCGTTGATGCCAATGTGTTGTTGGCACCCGTTTTAGAGGTGCCTGGTTCTCGTTGGGCATCCCGGCCTGGGCTCTCCGCCGCTGGCGTTGATGCCAATGTGTTGCTGGCACCCCTTTTAGAGGTGCCTGCTTTGTATTGGTCATCCCGGCGTGCACTCTCTGGTGCTGGTGTTGATGCCGATGTGTTGTTGGCACCCGTTTTAGAGGTGCCTGGTTTTCGTTGGGCATCCCGGCCTGTGCTCTCTGGCGTTGGCATTGATGCCTTTATTCTTGTCTTCCCATTATTGCCCAGCATTCTGCTGGTATTGGCGTCATCTGTTCTTGGGCGTGCAGCGCTAGCTGTCGGAATCTTGTTCACTGGAAACGAGATAAGGCATCAGCAATGTTATTATCTTCCCCTGCAATGTGCTTCGCTTTGAGTACAATGTTTCCTTGTAGTGTGACTGCTGTGATGGCTCGTAAAACTTTTAATACTAAAGGGCATTTCGTAGACCTTTTGTTAATGGAGCCCACTACAGCCATGTTGTCACACCAGATCAAAAGTTCCGTGTTCGCTAGTCGCCTGCCCCAGATGTGTAATGTTAGCCAGATGGGGAATATTTCTAGTCGGGTGATGTTTTTTGTCCACCCTGCTGTTTGCCATGAATTGGGCCAGTGTCCTGCCACCCATTCAGAGTCTAGTATGGTTCCAAACCCCTTGCTCCCAGCTGCGTCGGTGTATAGGACCCTGTTTGACCCGGTATTTAAAGACGTTCGCCAAAGTAAAGACCCATTGAAATCTCTGAGGAATTTTCCCCATGTTTCCAGGTCCTGTTTCACCTCTCTGCCTAGCTATATGCAAGTGTGGTTTGGTGATTGGTTTGATTTTGAACTCCAGGCTTCTGGAAAATATCCTCCTTTGAGGTATTATTTTGGATGCGAAGTTGAGGCTGCCTGCTAAGGATTGTATTTCCTTTACAGTTCCCTTTTCTCTCATTATCAGGTTTTGTATTTTTGCCAGGAGTTCTGATATTTTTGTTTTGGGGATTCTGCAGAGCCCCTTTGCTGAGTCTATTTCGATGCCCAGGAAAATTATGTTTGTGTCTGGTTTTGTGTTTTTTTTCCCTCGCTAGGGGAATTCCCCACTGAGCGGCCATGTGCTCCAGTTCTGCTAAAGCCCGGCCGCATTCTTTGGAGTTTGGTGGCCCTATGACCATGAAATCGTCTAGGTAATGTACTACTTTTGTCCCCGTTCTCTGCTTTAGGAAAGCCCATTAAAAAAAGGAACTGAATTGTTCGAATAGTGCACAGGATACTGCGCACCCCATGGGGAGGCATCTATCTACGTATAATTTGTTGTTAAATGTGAAACCTAGCCACTGCTGTGACTCTGGGTGAACTGGCAAGAGTCTGAAAGCAGAATCGATGTCCAGCTTGGCCATCAAGGCGTTTCTGCCGCACTCTTGAATGAGCCTTACCGCCTCTTGGAAATGCGTGTAAGATACAGCAGATCCCGTGTGTGGGATGCCGTCGTTTAACGACTGGCCTTTAGGGTAGGATAGGTGGTGGATTAGTCTAATTTTCCCGGGTTCTTTTTTGGGGACCAGACCTAGAGAAGATATTAAAAAGTCCTTTAGGGGCATGGCATCCCAGGGACCTGCTACCCTGCCCAGTTGCAGCTCTTTCTTGATTTTGGTTTCCACTATCTGGGGGTTGTCCCTGGCTGACTTTAGGTTCATCGGGATGTATTGTGACCCAGTGCCATTAAATGGGATCAAAAACCCTTTGGTGAAACCCTGCGATATTAAATAGCTGGTTTCCTTGTCTGTCTAAGGCGTCCCTAAAATTGCCCGGGTTGATGGGCGTTCGTCCTGGTTCTAAAACTGGGGTATCATTCTTTCTTGGCTGGGAGTTTAGTGCAGTTGCTTGCTGCATGGTCGCCGTTGCACTTTGTGCAGGCGTGCTTGTACCAGCATTCTTTGCCCCAGGTACACTGGTTTTTCCCAAAATTTCTGCATGGGATGTTTGACTTGCCAGCCTGCTGTTTGTTCTGTCTGTGGGTATTATTTTTAGCCGCCCAAGGCTGGTTCCTCCGAAAGGGCTGCTCCCCTTTTTTGGATTTATCATTGTCATGGGATTTGCTTACTTGTGAATTTTTGCTATTTTTGGAAGAAGAATGCATGGTATCTTCTTCCTGGGGAGGTTCGGCGTTGAGGGTGTATAAGTCATTCTGGACTTCATCCCACTCGATGGCCAGCCTTTCGGACATGCTCCTCCGAAATCTGATGTCGTATGCAAGCCATGTCTTGCCCTTCTGCGTTACTTTTACTTCCCTTATTTTATCAACGTATGCCCAGATCTACCTACCATCAATGGGGAATTTTTCCTCATATATTGTTGCTAAAATGGCAAAGGCCTGTAACCAGTTGTTCCAGTTTTGTTCGACCTGGGCGTTTCTGGCAATAGCTTTTTCTTCTATTTTTTTGGGGTCCCTTTGCGCTGTGCTTCTATTAAGGAAAATATTTCTATAAATTCTTTGGCCCATATGGCTTCTTTGATTGTGGTATCAATGTTCCATGCCAGGCATCTTTTGTATCTATTTAATATCTCTGTTTGAAAAGATTTCATTTTTTGTTCTAATTGCGCATTACAGATTGGTACAATGTCAGTTGTACTGCTGCCAGGTGTCCCTTTCGCGCCCGTTTTGTCTGTGCCTGGCGTTGTCCATGCTTTTAGGGCACCTGTTGGATCAGTTGCTGGAGTTGTGGAGGCTGTTGTATTTATGGCTGTGGGCGCTATTGGCAACTGCTGTACTTGTTGTGAAGGGATTGCTATTGGTAGTGTTAGGGGTGGGTTGACAACCGTTATAGTAGGTTCTATTGTGATGGGGGGTTTGAGGCCCCACGTTCCCTTGCGGGCGGGGTCTGTTTCCCCCTTATTTCTACCATTAGTTGCTGTAATTCCGCTACATTCTCGCATAGTTTTGACAATTTTTTGGTACCTTTTCTGGCGTCTTCGGATATTTTTCTCCTTTTTAATGGTGCAGAAACCTCATTGTGGCTGGGTGGGCTGGTGATTCCTTCCCTGGGTAGGCCGTACATGTTTTCTCTGACCCATGCCCATCCGTAATGCTCTGCCACTTCAATGGCTGCTAGCATTTGTGGTGATTTGGGATTCTGTGCCGATGTTGGGGGTGCCCGTGTTTTCCGTTTGGGCCCCATGTTTTTCTATGCCTGCTGTAAAATGTTGAAATCGGAGGCCGTCCGGGCCGTGTTGTTCGAGTGCCGCTTCACTTTCCTTCGAACTGGTTTGGGCGGTGATTGCGCAGCAGGCGTCTTTGTTTGTTTTGATTTGGACACGCTCGCCTCTCGTTTTTTGTTCTATAAAGAGAACGTTGACGTTGGCCGCGTCCGCGCTGGCTGTTCGGTTGCCGCTTCTTCCTTCGTTAAAGCTGCATAAATTGCTTTGAACAGTACAATGTTCAGGAAGGAAAAAGACACTGCGATGTACAGTGAACTTCAAAGATTTGCTAAAGAAGCAAGAAGATTTGGAAGACACTGAGTAAACAGTGAACCTCCTGTTTGCTTGGGTCCCCGTTCAGGGTCCACAAACAGATTGTGTTTACTCTGAGCATGCTGCTCTCTTTTATAGGACCCAGGGAGGCCCTGGGTCTTTGTTGTGTATGTGTTGGGGGCTGCTGTTGTCGCAGCCCCCGGCCGGATAGCCGACTGTCTGACCCCAGATCTTTGAACCTGGGCCCTGCCTGATGGTTGTTTTCCTTGTGGCGCTTAGCACCTTGCTGTTTGGAGGAAGGGTGCGATGACTGTTCGCACCTTACCCTTCCGTGGCTTTTGTGCTGCCGAGACTGCGTGTCTCCGAAACTGGGGGGGGGAGGAGCAGGCGTGGGGGGTTGGGGCTGCCCCTCTCCCAGCTGTCGATGGTAACAGCAGTTACCCTGCCTCGCTTGTGGGATGCCCATGCAGCATTGCCCATAATCGTGTTCCGTTGTTGTTTTAGTTGCCACAATTATTTAGCATGTAACTGCAATGTTCACTACTCCAAGCTCATAAAGCATAGAGAGTTGAATCCAATGGATGTTGCCTATGTCTTAAATAACCAAGACGTGAATTAACGGGTAGTATAGCTCAGTGGCAATGCGTGCAGCAACACAGGTTTGAAACCCGTGTCCGCGCTTAGAAATCTCTTCGGTATTAAGCTCGTTATAAAGAACCGTTTTATAATAATCATAATAATATCATACTTTGAGGGTGAGGGCTTCAATAAGAATAAGATCAAATCAATGAAAAAAGGAAAATTGTTCATCAACTGAGTAGAAATTGTTGCTCCGTCTATGGGGGCAAGCCACCTTGCTATTACTCAATCCTTTGTGAAAGGTATTTGACTATTTTTACTGGCATACAGGAAAGGAGGGTCAGGGGAAAGGTTACAGACGGACACCACTAATTCTGTCTTTTGCACAGACAGAGGTCAGACCATTTCCCTGTCATGTGACCAAAAAATTATGGCAACAGTGACGAGTTCCATTTTAATGCTAATATCCACCCCTCCATCCTGCATCACAGGACTTTGCTAAAACTGTTTAAAGTCCTCTTTGACTTAGTGCTTGTCCCATCAGAACACGAATTTGGTTGCCGGCTTTCCCTGCTTTAGTTGACTCCACCCATTCAGGTCATGCTCTAACATTATAATGCCATTTGTTGTGAGGGAACTATGTTATTTAAGCATGTGGGTTGCCACGCCTCATCTGCCTGATGTGTGCTGCTCGAGGAACAAAGAGAATTGCCCATGTGCGACCCACCACATCATATGCCGTCATTACGAGTTTGGCTTGCATACCAGTAACATAATGCACGTTTTCGTAATCCCCAATTATGGTGCCCAATTGTACTACAGTGATACATTCCTCAATGTTTCTCCTTGGGATTAAATACCTCCAACCAAGTGCTGGAGGCATTTTCTCCACCGTCTCTTCATTTTCAGAATTCCGCAGAGTGGTGAAAATGGGAATTTATCTGTTACCGCAATTTTTTTACTGCCACTGCCCTAGTCTTAATGATGCCTGTGATGAATTGCCTGGCAAGGGTGGGAAAGGCCTGGCTTTTTTTATTTTGATTAAATGATACACAGATTTAGGTAATTCCATCTCTGAAAGGGTAATCTGCTGATCAGATCCCCCTTTCATGAGCTCTGTGACAAAAGCATAGTTTTTGACTGCACCCTGCTGCATTAGTATCCTGATTTGCAGCACCTGCTCCTCCAAGGACACAGAGCCCGTTCAGAGGCCACAGCTGTCCATTTGACAGCTGCAGTGACTGCCAAGTCTCTAAAGTGCAGGGGCTGCATTTAGGATATGCACCACAGCACCAAAACTATGATGATCATAAGTAGCACTTATGGTGGCAGGGTAAACTCTCAAAATAAGCTATGCCTGAGTCCAGGCATGGTGCATGGCACTAATTATAATCACTGCAGTCACATCCAATTTGATGTCACACATGTGTCAGCTCCTGTGAGCCTGCTCAGCAATGGGAGGTGATGTGTATTCTGGCAAGACAGGCTGATCCTGCCAAAGTGACAAGACAGGGAACTGAAAGGCAATGGCTCCCCTTTGATCTCTTTATGAGTATACGCAACATCATTTTCCAGAGACAGCCACACAACAGGGAGCTGTCTTGGGCCCAGGTATTAATGGAGCACACCCATTCAGATGGAGTAGCCTCACATCAGAGTGCTGCATTTCTAAAGGCCTTTGAGCCTAGTGAGACAGGAAGGGGTGGGGTTAGTGTAGACAGGAGATCTCTGTATAGTGGGGGAAGACTTCCAACATCTTGTTTCTCTCTGCTTCATCTTCTCCTTCCTGTCCCCACCACTTCCTCTAGAGCAAAGCACTTTGAGTGTGATGTTACAAAAGCAAAGTCCATTCATTTCAAGAGCAGACCATTAAGGCAGGCTAGTTTTAGTCCAATGACCTGTGGAATTATACCTTTAAAAGAAGGGGTCTCCCACCACTATTTCGAATCATATTTGAATCATCTTTTGGACTCCAACCCTTGAAGATGATTTAGTTTGGGCCTGCGAGGAGAGCAGTCCTTTCAGAATCCTCCATTTGGGAAGTGAAGGCAAGTGTTCCAAGGCAGAGGCAAGCTCTGTCCCCTAACAACCCCATTGGTGTGAACCTGCTGCTGGAACAGGACCTGCCTCTCTGCCAGCCAGCGGCACCCAGGACCTCACTGTGTTGAAGGACCCCTTCAGTTGTGTGCACCTTTCTCCCCCATGTTTGGAAGCACAAGAGAAGGACACATCTTGTCCCTGTGCAACTGGACTGGGACTCACAGCACCCTAAGTTCCTTGGCAACCGTTAGCCTACCGTTTTACACTGTAAAACTGCATCGAACATGTTTCTAGAACCATTCGACATATTTGAACCACCAGGTCACTCTGGTGCTTCCTTTTGCACTCTTCTGACCTTCAAATTGCTCGCAGAGTGCCAAGAAGTTTGATTCAGTGCTGCCAGAACACCAAGAACTGCTAAAAGCTACTTTGACTTCTAACTGCCTCTCTTGGTTAACATTTGGGCCCGGTAGCCTTGTTAGGTCACTTTTATCCCTTTTGCACAAAAGAACATATCCTTTTAAAGAACATTGTGGTTATTACTTGCTTTACACACCTGACTCATTACTTAGAGTGCTGCATCTTGCTATCTTTGCTTATTCTGTGTTCTTTCTTTTAGGAGTGGCATTTGTTTGGTGTTTTTCTTGTAATTATTGTATATGGTATGTTTACTTAAAGCATATGTATTTTTAGAGAACCTTGATTGGAGATTCCTATATGTTGGACTGATGTACCATTGCTGTTTACATTGCTACTGTCATCACATTTCCACTCCTCTAAGAGTACAGCCTGCCCTCGGGGGGCGCTGTTGCGTGGCAGAGAAATGGCCGCCGCTTGAGAAGGCTCCGACGGATGCCCGGGATATCCTGCTCACAATATCCTGCATACTCCGAGCGAAAGTCAAGAAGCTGCAGTGCCCTATGGTTCTAATCATCCTGCGACCTCCGCCTGCTAACTAGAAGGCGGAACGACCTCCGTGGAGGGGACGACAGTCCAGCTGTCTGAAGGCTGCTGTGTCACAGCCCCGAGAAGTGGACACGCTGCTCCAGCACACACATAACATCTTGATTTGATGGCCTGCCATCCCCACGCCAGCGGGTGCTGGGCAGCTCAGGCTGCAACCGCCATTCCGTCAAAAACAAACAGTTTGCGGCCAACATCATCCCCACAGGTGGTGCCGGTCTTACCATCTGCAGCATTGATCGGAGTGGGCTGTGGCCGGGTGCCCTCCCCAGAAGAAGTAATGGCACCTCAGAGGCATCCGGACACCTGATTCGTTGTCAGGGAAAGGGAGAGCCGTGTGGGCCTCCAACGTGGACAGCCAACAAGGGTTGCTTCGTCCCTGAGTTCACCGGGCCGAAGGCCATTTACAGCCCAGCCTGACTTAGTGCAACTTCTGCGGCGACTCCGCCAACCACTCCGGACTCGGCAGTGGGGGGCCCCACCTACTAGATACTGGCCCAGACCCGGGCGCTCATCATGGACGAGGCATCACTCCTGTGCCCGACGTGCATGCCTAGGGCCTCATTAACCTCCATCTATGTGGCCCAAGACTGCGTGGTACCATGCGCACGTGCGGTGAGTCTGAGGAGCTACCCTGGGGGTCAATAGACTTGCTCTGATCCCTGGGCAGAAGGCTTGAGAGGGCTGATTCCACACATGTCCCCCATAGTCACTGGCCCCCTTCTCTGGTCCCACCTTGCTGGCGGGGAGGAACCTGTGAACAGTGGTTGAGCCTGCCCCTGCCCGCTCTGAAGTACGATTCCCATCACTGCCTTGCTCCTTGGCAGCAGGTGGCCCCTGGGACTGCTAAATTCACGCAGAATTCATATGGTGGTCTAATCGGGGCTGCATCATTGATCTGTGCTCTGTGGGAGTGGTGGGCCAACCCCCCTTCCATATTCCAGCATTGTGCCCCGCTAACCCCTACCCCTGACCCAGCCAGACCAAGACAGGAGGCTTGACTACAAGACAGAGGCATCTGAGGGCTGCAGTCAGCGACCTACCCCTAGGGTGTGCCACCAACTTGAATACCCTTGAGCTCTAAGGACACAATCTTGGCACACTGCGCATAGCCCAACACGCGACAAGGGTCCTCCAAATCCTCCACAAATCACCAGGGGGTAGAAAGAAGGATCTACAAAGAGTGTGGGTCCAAAGACACAGAATATGTCGGGGGAGTGGAAGAAGAAAAAAAATCAAAAGGGAAAAATAAATAAAGGAATCAAGAAGACCCCCTGGGTTGCACCCGGCTCGGCAGTACCTCACTAATATACTATGGGGAATCCCAAGAAGCAGACGAAAAAGGACCAATTCACCAGAACCAATCATAACTCGCCCACGCCGACAGAAATCCTGGCCCCGTCTCTGGGTTGAACCAAACGTTGTTAGCGCTGAAGAACAACACAGATAATTTGGGAGCCAAAATAGACACGCTAACTTGTAAGGTGGATGTGTCGGTGAACCAAATAAATAAGCTCTGTGGGAGGATGTCGGAGGCCGAACAGAGGATCAGGGAGGGGGAGGATAAGGTCGCATCACTGCAGCATGTGGTGGCCACCTTGCAACAAACAGTCAAAAAGGTGGTTCCAAAGAATGATGACCTTGAAGGGAGATCAAGAAGGCACAATATTAGGATAACGGGGGTGGCAGAGTCCACGCCTATAGACAACATGGAGCGATTTGTGGAAAAATTGCTAATGGAGATCCTTGAGAACCCGCCAGTCACAAGCATGTTCATGATACAGCGAGCTCAACGCCCGCTGGCCCCTAGCTCTCCTCCCCCACCCCCAGGGCTCCAGAGAGGGCCATCATAGCACAGGTTTTCAACTATATAGATAGGGACATACTGGCCTGGGAGAAGAAGATCCTGCAGTGGGGCTCAGCAACCATTTTAATTTTCCCGGATTTCAGTCAATAGGTCCAGGACAAGAGAAAGGCCTTTCAGTCCGTGAAGAATATCCTAAGAAAGAAGGAAATACGGTACTCAATGCTGTACCTGGCCAAATTACGAGTGGTGTATGAGGGCAGGATCACCTTTTTCACTTCCCCGGAAGCAGCCATACGGTTTGCCATGGACATCCCGGACCTGAGGGTCTCCACCGCAGATCGCCATGATACCTACACAATGGACGCTATGTTTTGTGCAATGTTTATGATGCTCCAGAGGTGCAAGCGGCGGGTGAGGTTTCAATCCACAATCCACATATTTCGGCCATTGCATGTCATAATAGATATTATGTAACAATTGTGGCAATGCCCTTCCATCACTTGGAGTCAACTCTGCTGCCGACAGCCCCCTGTGCCCAGTAGCAAAGGATGTTTTGGTTGGGGTTGTTGTCTGATATGTATAGGGCGGGGAGGGCTGTTGAGGCCGGTAGATTTATGTTTCTGGCATGGGTGGAGGGAGGGACGAGGAGGGGCTGTTCAAGTTAAGATGGGGTTTGGGTTTCGGGGGCGATGGGTGGGATTAAATCCTCAAGAGTACAATGCCTATTCGGGAACTATGCACCTCCCGGGTGCTCAGAACAAGGTATGGGCCAGGACAGAATGCCGCAGAGCACACACTGACACAGTCATGCAATAAATAGGGGTTTTCTCACCAATACATCATCCCAAAGGGCTATGACACACGTCCAAGAAAGGGCAGATGATAGGGAGAACATAATCACGCTGCTGACCTGGAACATACAGGGGTTTACAAATACTAAGACGGTGGGCCTGGTTTCCAACTATGCCAGGAATCACAAAGCCAATGTTCTGTGTCTGCAGAAAACCCACTTGGGGGGTGGGGGGGTGTAAGCTCCCCATCCTGGTGGGATGGGGTATCCACAGGTATTCCTTCACCACACATGCCTATGGGGTTGCTACCTACATACATCATTCTCTGGAATTCAAACTTCATGAACAAATCGAGGACAGGGATGGGAGATATTTGTTGATCGCCAGGGAGATAGCGGATTGGCAACTCCTAATTGTCAATGTGTATGCCCCTAATTAGCTGGACTGCCTCCAGAATTGTGCTGACCACTTACGGACCTTCCCGAGTTATGAGGTGATATGGGCAGGAGATTTTAATATGGCTCTCTCACTCCATTTGGACAGATAATTCTCTACCCAGACCACCCTTTCAGGATCTGCTCATAAATTGGCCTCCATTGTGAAATATCATAACCTCATAGACTCCTGGCATCTCCTCCACCCTTCCAGCAGGGAATACACGTTCTACTCCGGTGTTCATGGTAGTTCATCCAGAATTGACTATGTTATGTTGTTGCCCGAGCTGGCCCGTGTGGCCCTCTGTGCCCAGATCCTACCCAGGATCATATCTGACCACTCCCCAGTTTTGGTACAGCTGACTGGTCCCAGCCGCCCTCCCAAACTGCTCAGTTGAAGGTTTAGGTCTCGCACTCTCAAGGACGCGGTCTTCCGAGCTGAGATTAGGCATGATATTTCTACCTTCTTCCAAATAAATATGGGCTCTGTCCCTGATCCTAGGGTGGTGTGGAAAACTTTTAAGGTATATCTTTGGGGATCTCGTATTTCTAAAGAAGGGGAGGTTTTGAAAAGTATTCATAGGTCCATTTTTATGGTGGAACGTGATATCAAATGGTTGGAGACCCTACAGGGCCTACAGGACCTCCGAGATGTTCAGGCTCTGCTGAGGGAAAGACGAGCAGAAATTGGGGACGTGATGGACAGGGTGGAATGCTTCAAAGGTGATCCTATAATGGCGGCTGCCTATGGCAAGTGCGATCACCCGAGCAGGACGCTGGCCTGGGCAATAAAACAGGAACCACAATTGGACACTATAGTAGAAATTGAGGGTGACAACGGGGTGCTTACTAGGGATAGTATAAAAATCAATGAGGCCTTTTGTGAATTCTATGGCTGTTTATATACCTCTCAATCTGTCGCAGGTCATGATCCAATTACACATTACATGGACCGGGTTGCTCTGGGCTGGCTGTACTCCGATCACGGTTCACAGTTGAACGACCTTCGAACCGATGAGGAGTTCTTAGGGTGATTCGGTCGCTTCCCAATGGGAAGGCCCGGGGCACTGATGGGATTACCGCCAAACTATACAAAGCATACCTTGATTTCTTAATTCCCCGGTTATGTAAAATGTACGAGATGGCACAGTCATCCGGGGCACTCCCTGAGTTGACCAGAACCACCCTGGTGACAGTTCTGTTGAAGCCAGCCAAAGACCCTCATAAGCGTTCCTCCTATAGGCCCCTCTTCTTGATTAATACCAATAATAAGATCCTGGCAAAACTTCTGGCTGATAGGCTTCTCCCACATATGCCCAGCCTGGTTCTCCCAGATCGGGCCGGTTTCATTCTGGGACGCCTCACCCAAAACAACCTTCGTAGATTGTTTATGTTAATGCACAACGTGACCCCTGAGATCCCGATAATAGCCGCTGCATTGGATGCCGAAAAGGCGCTTTACTCAGTTAAGTGGCCATTTCTCTTTGAGGTTCTCCGACGCATCAGCCTGGGCCACTCCTTCACACAGTGGACCGGTCTCCATACACCGCCCCTAGGGCATTGGTGTACACCAATCATATGCAATCGGAGGTGATCTATCTTACTCGTGGTACCCGTCAGGGTTGCCTCTTCTCCCCCATACTGTTCGCCCTGGCAATCAAACCCCAGGCCTGCATGTTGACGGAGTACCACAAACACAGAGTAGTGAGAATCCTCTCGTACAGCTATGTGATCTCCCTTTACGAAGACGACCTGTTGTTGTACATTAAACACCCCAGAGAGAACTTACAACCTATGGTGGTGGAGATCACCAATTTCGACAAACTCTCAGTTCTGCAGATCAACTGGACAAAATCAGAGGTCCTTCCCTTCACCCCCATGCGTTGACCGGGAGGACATTAGGGAGGCTTTCTGCTGCTGTCTGCAGGGTATTCAGTATCTGGGTATAAAGGTTTCCACATGTCCGGTTTCACTGTAGAAAGATAATTACTTAGGTGTCTTGCAACTCTTGGAGCATGGCGTTGACGCATGGATTCGCCTCCCTATCACATAGGCCGCCAGGATCTAGTTGGCCAAGATGCAGATCCTCATGAAATTTCTATACATATTTATTTAATAGCGTTCCGATTTGGCCCCGTCAGGTATTTTGGGCACGGCTCAAGGACTTGATGAATAGGCTTATATGGGCTGGCGGCCATGGCCGTATATCACTGGATACAATGTGCCACCCTTACTCACAAGAGGGCATTGATTTCCCTGACCTATTTTTGTATTTCCTGGTGGCTCAACTTCAATATTCGGTCAGGTGGTGGCCCCTACAGTGGATTTACCACGTGTTATTATTGAAAGCGAAGTGCTACGCCCTAACAATTTCAGGGGGTAGCTTTGGGGGTCCCCAGAGAGTCAGCTGAAAACCTAGGTACAATCTATGGCAGTAAAGCTAAAAGCATGGGACAACCCAGCTCGCCTGGTGGATCTGAAGCAGTGGTACTCCCCACATATGGCCTTATACTGTGTTAGCAGCATCCCTCTCACTCACAAGAAGATGTTTCAGCAACTTTTTGTCAAACTGGATGTTCATCTCCTGGGGATGTGGCTCCAGATGGCAAGTTTATTTTATGGTCAGAATTGAAGGACCGGGGCGAGTGGACCACTATCACGATGCTGTTGTATTACTGACTCCGCCAGGTGATCAGGTCCAAGTGGCCCGAGTTCCCAAACACCCTGTCTGTCTCTCCCATAATGCAGTACATCACTTTACCCCCTACCACGAGTAGGCTAGTCTCCTCATTGTACAAAATCATCAGGGCAACTAGGCCCTCCCCCACTGGGTCCTGTAGGAACAAATGGGAGGAAAACCTGGGGAAGACATTAACGCCGGAACAGTGGGGCATGTCGTGCTCACAAACTAAAACAATATCATTTAATTACTAGTTCTGGCTGACCCACTTTAACTATCTACACCAGATATACTACTCACCAGCCCGCCTGAATATGTATTACCCCCATAGGTCACCTAAATGCAAAAAACGTAACCACAACTCTGCAGACTTTTATCATATGGTATGGTCCTGCCCCCTAGTACAAACCCTGTGGAACAATGTCGAAATGGCTGGCTCAGAGATGTTGGGTGACCCGCCAAGTCTTGTCCCTCAGAGCTGGCTATTAGCACTGGTGGAAGTGTGCTCCCGATCGGTGAAACGCTTTGTAAGTATGGCATCCATAGTGGCGAGGTCTCTTATAGCTAAGTATTGGGGGGGTGAGCAGAGCCCCTACTTTTTATGAAGGGCTCCACAATATGGCAAGGTGCGAGAGGAGGGAGACACAATATGCTCAGACACTTCTACTCAATAGCAGACCGCTAGACATTTGGCCTCCTTTAAGATCATATATGCTGTCAAGGGTGGATGACCCTCCCCCCCCCCGTTCTCTGCAGGCGGTCCGGAGACAACCCAGGGGTGAAAGGAAGCAACAGATGGCTGTATGGTTTGCACGAGTGGGACCCAACGGGTGCTGTACATTCGGGACAGCGGTCCTTAGTCTCCTCTAGGAGCCCACACTATCGCTTGGTCAATGTCATGTTGTTTTTCCACTTACCTCAACGCTGTAATTGCCCCTACAGGTCAGCGCTTTAGGAAATCTCAGATATATCCTCTGATTCTTGTATGATTGCAATGTTTGATTGCATGACCTATGTTCCTGGCTCTAAATAGTATACTCACGGTGGGCTGGGGGAGGGTGAGTGGTGGGGGTGGGCGGAAGGGTTATTGGGCTCCTTGCCCCGTTGTGCTATAATGTGTTGCTTATATTTACACAAAATGTCAATAAAAACAGTTTTTTTTAAAAAAGAGTATACCCTACCCTCGCCCACGTTACCACAAAAGGTGAAGGAGACATATCTCTTAACTGTGCCTGTTTTCCCTTTATGATTGTGTTTGCTCTTGGTTTGTCGCCTCAGGTATTATGCTGCTCAAGCAGACGACAATTAGGCTACAAAGTTATAAAGGGCCTATTCCTTAAACTCTAAGGGTACATAACCAAGGTTGGGGGGGTGTCCTGGAGGGGGAGGAGTTCTGCTTGCCGGCCAGGTAGTGAAACTCAGTCCCACAAAGGTATAGAATCACCAAGCAGAGGGCTCAACACCCATGCACTCGGCTGATAGGAGTGGCACATCAGGAAAGCTGCAATGAAAAAGACAACTCAAGTACATGCCATGCAAACTTCACCAGGAAACGTCTAGAAAGTAAACCTGGTAAAACACTGCAGAAGACCCCAAAGGGGACGGCGGTTGAGGGTCAAGTGAAGGGCAGTAGTCAATGGAGTTTTAAAAAACTTTTTGTGGTGCGATTCTGGCTAAAAAGCCTGACTACAGCTGTGTCAAAGACCGTGATCACATCCTTAAACATTCACAAAACGAAAAGCCGGGGTGCTATGAACTACTGAAGTGGTGCTGATTTGGCGCAGCGCACACACATTTTAACATAACGAAGTGAAAAAAAGGTATTTTTAGCAAATTTTTCAGGTAGTTCTGAGCGTGGCAAATTCACATTTCCGACGCACCTCCCGAATGTTTTTATAAAATACGTTTCAGTTGTTTCACTGACTGGCTGGCCGAGGGGTCCCTCTCTGCTAATCGATGGGTGCACTGGTGTTCACACTGTTGGCCTGTAAACTGAATGCTTCACTTCCATGCTCCTCAGTGCTGACAAGTGGCCTTTCTGTGGCATAAAGCTCTGTACAAGCAAGAAAGCCTGTTCCTAGCCTAATGGTAACAGTGAGCATAGTCATAAAGTAACACAACAGAACGATAGCAGTCTGTTACTGCACACACAAGGACAGATATCTTTCCCATCGCTCCTTACCTACTCTGTTTGTCACACATACACCTCTGCTTTTCACACACTCCGATGAGCACATAGGCTGCGTAGGAAGTTCAAGCTAGATTTTCTCACTACAGATGGCTATGTATTACTAAACTGTGATAGCCTACCCCCATGCACCTCCATGTCTCACCATGAACTTAAATAAAGTCTAGCATGACATGACACGGAAATAACTCTTATTAGCACCATGCAAGGACAAGCTGAGGGGTTTAGGTGGCCTCCCAGCCAATCAGGAAGCTTAGAACGGGGTCTTTACCTCATGTTAAAACCCCCATTCTGAGCCTCCTCAGAAGCGGTAGGCTGCCAGCTTCCCTGTCGGGACAGCAACTAAGTGCGCTACATGCTACCCTGCATCCCCTTCCATCCATACCCCAATTTCCCCATCCCGGATCCACACCCACCCCACTCACCTGGAGCCTCCCTGTTCCTCGTCTGCGCCTGGAACACTCGATGTTCCCGGTGTGGAAATGGCTGCCATGAAAAGGGAGAAGAGACTACGTTTAGTTCCCTTCGCCCTTGTCGATGGCGGCCATCTTGTTTTGACGTTTTTCAAGTTGCGAAACTGCAAACATGCCATTTCTCAACTTAAAAGTAAAACTATTAGCATTCTGTTAAAACATGCTGGCATGCTAATAGCAATAAACCACTCTGGGCAGGGGGGATTACTGGTCCTGGTAATGCCCCGGGGCTAACGTAAAGGCTCTTGCTTCATTCAAGCCTGTAACTCAGCCCCGGGGAATTACCTAACCTGAAAATGGCCCCACCCGTTGGGGTTTATTGCTTAAATAATAACATTTTTGGCATGAAAGTGCCAGGCCTTTTCGATTTGACTGGACCAGTTTGGCTACTCCATTGCCTTACCTTTTGTTATCAACACCATTCGCCTTCATCCACACTCTATTCTTGACTATGCCACTCTTGGATCAGGCTTGGCAGTCAGAGAACTAACCTTCTGGTGTTTGACCCGCAATACAACATATAGAGATGGCAAGGATTCCAGGATTTCCCAAGCACACTCTTGAGCCCCTCATGCTTCTGGCATTACTTACAAATCTCAAAATCCTCCTTGGACACACAACCCATTTATCACAACACTTTAGGACATGTGCACTTCATCCCATTTGCAGAACTATAGTCCACCTAACAGGACTGACATGCGCCCATCCTATCAAAAACATTCTTCTGTGCTGTATTTCTCGCTCACTGTGTTTGTAGATCTGTTTATTTTTTAGTATCTGTTTTTCCATCATCTTATCTTCCCCTCACTCATTTTCTTTGCTACTGCAGACTAAGGAATGGATACCCCTGCTGGGGGCAGAGCACACCATTCCACGGATAAGCTTAGGTCTGATAAGCTTTGTGACTTCTACAGTGATGATTTTTCACTGTATAAAAGGAGATTAGCATAACACACCAATTATAAGGGCCACTTAGGTACCATGGGAAGACGTGTGCTTCAGATTAATGAGGATATATTTTCCTTGCAGATAGGAATGGCTGATCTTTCCTGTAGCATAAGGGTCATTAAGCTGCTCTACAGATTTTTGGGACTGCAGCGTCCCTTATCTATTACCGTGGACTATGCTGGTTAGGGCTGATGGGAGTTGTAGGACAAAATATAAAATGCATTTGTAATAGTGTCCTAACCGCCTCCACAAACACGATGGCAGGACCATAATACTTAATGTGGGGGACATTGCAGACTTCTCTTGGTCACAAAGCGCAGTTAATGATGGACGTTGAAACATTCATCAATATTTTTATAATTTTATTTACGTTTCTTATATAGTGTGAACTTTGACAAAAATAATGCTTCACAGCGTTTTTAAAGATGACCACATAATCAAGATACAACATATATACTCAAGTCACTCAAAACATTCACAAAGCAGGAATGAATCAGATAATATTTCTACAAAACAGAATGAAAGAATGCTGAAAAAAAAGAACATTAAAGAAAACTCGCAAAAGGGCCTACCTGAATGTTTAGGATGTTTAGAACCACCCGGTATTCAGTAATTTTAGGAAAGTCAGAAGGGACAACGTTTTTCAACATGAAATTAGAAGAGATTTCCACACAGATACTGTAATATAAAAAAATATGATCGTTGTCTGTCGAAATCCAGAGACCCCCAACCAGAGGATTGCCTGCCTTTGGGGGGGGTACCCGAAATCTGTAGCTGTGAGGCTCGATAACTCGGTTGATAGCCTTGTGTGCAAGCTTAAAAATAAATGAAGTACTCAAAGGAAGCCAGTGAAGACCCTCCAATATAGGGGTGACATTGATCGAACGTTCTGGCACCAACCTCCAGTTTTGCAGCAGTATGCAGGGTGGTCCTCAATGCGGCAAGAGAGGACTGCGGGAGGCCAGCAAGAACCGAATCCCAAGAAACAGGACAGGAAACTACTTGAGCCTGCATCAAAAGATGAAAACTAAATCCAGAAATTAAAGATGCAACTGCTTTAAAGAAAATAAAAGAACATTTGCAGATTCAACCAATGTGTTAAGGTGTGGACAAACACAAGAGAAGTATCTAAAGTAACACCCACAGGGCCTCATCATGAGTTGGGTGGTATTCCGGTTGTATTACCGCCAGGATACCAGCCGGGCTAATAGCGTTAGCACCGGATCAAGGGTTGGGCGGTAATGGGTATTCCTCATGTTGGACCCAATGGGACATTTTCGGCACAATAAGCGAGCGCTAATATTAATACTACTCAATTACACCTGCAGGTATAGCGGAGTTGTATCCGCATAACAGGGGATTGAAACCACCATCTCCTCTGACCAAACGCATACACCATCATGACAAGTATGTAGTCATTTCCCGCCATAAGATTAGCTCCTACTCTCTGCTCCCTAGTGGATTACTTGGCAAAATAGTGGGCCTCATAACAACTGTGGCGGTAAGGCAACAACGGCGCCGGTAGTGCTACCGGCGCCGTTGTTACCTTACCGCCACATTACGAGTTCTGCTCGCGGGTGCCGTTCTGCACGCCTGGTCGGACCAGGTGTGCAAAGCGGCACCCGCGAGCAGAACAGGATGGTAGCAACGGTACCGTTATGAACGGTACCGCTGCTACCATCCTCCCCATTCCCATTGAGCCCTATGGGCTCCAAGGTCGGAATGGCCCGGTAAGTCCCCTTTTGCAGGACCCGGTGCCGGACCCGAGTTTCGGGGTAGCCGTGCCCTTATCAAGGGCACGGCTACCTCCAAACTCGTAATGTGGCCCAGTGTGTACTTAATACCGTCCTTTACAAGGAATTCCTTTATCAATTATATAAATGACTGCAGTTAATATTATGAGTTGAGGCTGCAGAGGTTTTCTTCTTGTCGAAGCTCGGATAATGACATCTTTCCCCTTCCTGTACACTTCATCTTCAGTACATATATTTTCCACTCTGCTTTTGTCACTGCTGCTTGTATCAAATTGTCCCCTTAAATCCATGCCTTATCACTTCTTTATCCTCCTCCTCCTCTTCCGTGCCCTTAAACTTCTCCTACATAGCATCATGTGAAATCAGCACATGTATTGCTCCCATTTAATAACTATGCCACATGAAATACATTCAATTTTGAGGCAATATGAGTGAGGCGCGATGAACTAGATAGTGCTCTCTCTGCATTTATATTGCTCCAAAGGGCTCGCAGCCTGCCTTCTGTATAAAGTCCCTTCCACAGTGCGAAGCATTGAACCTTTGTACTGCCCACTCAAGTGCGTCTGTTTTTCAATAATAGTGTAGATGCACTCTGACTTATTTAAGTTGCGAGAAGAATGCATGTCAACCCTCTCGTTGGCAAACTACACTAGTGTAAGAATTGCACTCAGTCCATGTTCACAGGGATCCACAATAAATACACATTGTGGTCCTTCTACAAAAAAACTTAAATGTCTGTGATCTGAAGTGCTCATTCCTTATGCCCCTGAAAGAAACACATTTTTCATCCCATTTAAATAAGGTATCCTTACCGATGAATATTTTAGTTCTACACATTCATATATATTTTGAGCACAACTTGCTATTCCCATGAAAACCATCAATTGCTTGTAATATTGAGTTAATGGACTTAGCCCTGTTGATGTTATCATGTGACTCGACAATTCCCCATCTTACTTCACAAGTCATATTGTTTTTGCCTTGATTTTCAATCCTTACTTTAACAGCCCATTGAAAATCTTTCACACGGCCTCATTATGTTTCTCTACTGTTGAAGTGTGCATAGAAATGGCATACTAGAATGTTTGTACACACACACCCTTGTTGGCAGCCAATGAGAGACCAAAATGTATCTACAAAAATTGTTACCAATGCTGTCAGTGGCTATAATTCTTCGTGAAAACATATATGGTGCTGTGCATTCGCCAGATCCAGTGTAAAAAATAACTCGTGGTGACACAGTTTCTTGAAGAATAGGAAGTGAGTGATAGGCTACTAAATAAAAAAAAAACTTTAAGCTGAAGTTGATGCAGTTTCAGCTCTCCTGATTTCTTTGTTGCACTGACAATAGGAGAAAGCCGGGTGGCTCCACAGGCCCTATAATCCAACATAAACTGCTTCACCCTTTAGATTTCTATTGGCTCTTTATTAGATGAGCTGATAATGGTACATTTCTATATGTGTTTCACTGATATAGTTCCCTGTTTTGGACTGGTGCAATGGTAGAAATCAAGAACTCAGTCAGATATTTTCCCAGTACAAACTATTTCATAACTGACTTCAGACCACATTGTCCCACCAATAGTACACTGGAGCTGGTACATCAGTTACATTTTATTAGAGGATCTTTGAAGGAAGGATCTCTGTTTCAAGTGAATGCATGAGTGGGGGAGAAGCCTTGTTAAGGTTACATTATGCTCTAACAAGCCCCTTGACACAATACTGTACCCTTTTCATACTATGCAGAGCCTGCTCTGCTCCTTTCCCATTAAGAGGGGCACAGGGGTATTAGGAGTACAGTAGTCAGTACACTAAATTGCATATACTCCCTAATTAATTACTTGCAGCTTTTCATGATACCCTAGTCCCCTCTTCCCTCCACCTACAAAAGCTGCTGATAAGGGCTCCAACGTCTCTGACAGTTCAGATGGAGTTCCCCCTTGTGACAGTGTAAAGATTGCACAAATGCATTCCCGAAAAGTTGCACACAACATGGACTACAGTGTCATTATTGCCAGGATTGGATGGTGTTAACTGCTCAGAATGATTGAACGATTTTATGCACTGTTAAGTGTAATTAAATTACTTCTTTGTACTATTGATTGTATGGTTATGTATTTGGATAGATTATAGACTGATGATGTAATGTATATAGGTTTCCCACAAACCGTACATACTTAATAACATTTAAAAACAATAAAAAGATGCAAAGACTCGAGGTCCTGTCTGCACCCACAGCTGCTTCATAAAATAACAAATTGGTGGGAAGAAAACCATATTGACTTAAATCATCTGCATCACTGTTTGCTAGTTTACTATTTGACCCCATAGCCGCAAGAAAAGGCTATACTCAAACCGTCATTTGATTTTGATTTTGAGTATTTTCTACGTGCACCGGGCAGAATAAACTGCATTCGGGCGCAGATGTTTACTATCGTTTGTACGTTGATCAAGGTGTTCAAGGTGTAACAGCTGTAATATAGATCTCTTAGGTTTACTTAAATAGGAAGGTTTTTAGTGCCTTTCTAAAGCTTTCCAGCGGTGAAACGAGAACCTCCTATCCCCCTTTGAGATCTGTTTAGTCCGGTGTATGGTCATTAACATTTTATCTCCCGATCTGAGATCTCTAGTTGGCTCAAGGTGGTGGATCCTAGCACTCAGATATTTTGGTGCGTGATCGTAAAAGCATTTATGCATGAGGCAAGCCATCTTGAACTTTACCCAATCTTCCACCATCAGCCAGTGGAGAGATCTGCGCGAGGCTGACACATGATCTCTTTTTCCCAGATGCACAATCAGCCTAACTGCTGCGTTCTGGGCCCTTTGAAGTCTCATCATCTGTTTAGCTGGGATCCCTGACATTACCTGTCATTATTTCTAATATGTTTTCTTGTTTTATTTTTCCTAGCCTCCTGTTCCTCACGACTCACCATCACTCTGGTACACACCCCACCAAATCCTGAAGGAATATTGTAAGCAGAATCATCAAGCATTGAGCAGACCTATGGGAACCCCACACATAACCATAGTGTTTTTTCTCACAGCGACTGATTGGCTACTGTCACCACGCGAGAAGTGGAGACACAACACACCCCAGGCCATCTGGAATGGTGATGCCTGTAAACATTAAGGCGACCTGAAATAAGGAATGAAACACAGTAGTGGGCGACATCCCTGAACCTTGAACAAGTGAGTTTGGCCCTCGCCCCATGATGACAGCGTGGAAACCCTCTGCAGTTGAGGTGTTCACCTCAGGAAATCAGGAATTCATGTTAACGCATAACCAGGTGATGCATCACACAAAAAACCCACAATTATTTGCACAACTCCCATAACCAGCTATGGATCTTGTTTCTTATAGATATACATATGTCAATGACGTGAACGTTTAGTGGTTGCCAGAATGCTCTTCCAGAAATGGCTTGTCATATACCCTCCAAAAGGAGATGCCTGCACCTGCCAATGCTTCCCTCTCCATTGTGGGCTAGCATGATAGCACTGAAGGGGGGCACAGAAAGGTTCACAGGCCATTACCACCGCAAGTAGATCTGAACAATATTCATAGTATCTGGTGCCCCAGAGCACTAAGGACTGTCAGAGGAAGACATGTCACATTTATCAATTCGCTTTTGAGGGGAAAACACAGCTTGGCCCTGCAGCAGTGAGTCACAGTAATTGTTGCTCTAACAACAAAAGTAATTCAACTAATTGGGGCAACAGGAACTCTAGCTATTGGCTGAACTACTCACCATACCTTCGATAGTCTTCAGTCCCACTCATCCAATGTCCAATGTCCATGGGAATTTTCCTCGGCTCACTGAATCGACGTCAGCGCGTTACCCATTTCGGTGAAGAGAATGCCCTTTCCTGCCAGCAAGTGCTGTGCGATTGATTCCCCCGCCCCCCCCAGGCGGGGAGCCTCAGACTAAACACACAGAGCTCCACTAAAGTAATCCAGTCTTTTCCCATCTTTGAAAATGTGTGTTCCTGGTAAACTCTCAATGAAAAAAGTCCCATCTCTTTTTGGGCACCCATGTGGCACATGAGATGTGGTGCAGCCCTGGCGGTCGGTCGCTGACGTTTGCATCCTGGGCAAGATGTATGGGTGAAAGGAGCCCAAGGCTGGTTCTGAACTAATTTCCAGGCTTCCTGTCTAGCCTCTTCACATCCCACGAGGAGTGGGAAGAGGTAACATGCCCAGGGGGGAATTTCTTTCAGCATTGGACTGCCTCTCCATGAGTGGCCCTCAACTCTGGCCTGCTCAGAGAAGCATATCAGTGCCTCCCTGTTGTAGCATGTGGTGCTCACATGCAACAGGGGCCTTTGCGCACGTAGGCTGCGCTGCACGGTGCTGCACACAGTAGAGTAACGACACGGACATAGTGGTGTCTCTACTGGTCCCCGCTCGTGACTGACTTACGTCGCAGCGGGGGCGTCTTTATTTAGGCATCCAGTAATGTCCTGCATCACTGCGTGTCTTCACACAATACTACACTACTCCCTTGTTATACCGATGCAAAACTTCTAAACAGTATCAAACATCCAATTTTAAAAAAATCTTTGTTCAAACATTGTCAACTGAGTACATCTATCTAGTCTAATAACTACGGGCTCAAGTGTTCGCATCATAGTCTTACAGGTATGCCAGCTGGCACCTGGACTCACGTAGCGGGTATCGTCGTTCTCTTACCAGATCTTGCACATCTCCTACCTTCTCCCAGGAATCTCCTGTCACCCAGTCATCTACTCTTTCCGGAGATATTCACCCATAGTTATCGTTGTCCCCATCACTCATCTCAAAACATGGTGCTTGACTGCTCACTCATCTCCCGTGCCACTGTCTTTCTTGGTTTGGTGAAGCTGGAGTTGCTTGTTATTAGTGTGTGGCTGTCTGCTGCCATTACCTGGGATCCTTAACCCCTCTGAGCGTTGTAGGTTCGTGGTTGAGTGACATCTTCCCTGCCGGGTTCTGGGTCTGAATCAGAACCATGTCCCCCACTGCGATATCGTAATCTCAGAGGCCTTGTCATGAATGTTCTCGTTCAATCAGCCTTTCTCTGTTTACTCATACCACCTCATTGTCTATGGTTCCTGGTGTTCTATCTTCTACTTCAGGGACGAAAGTATGGGTGCATCTTTGGAACAATGCTTCCGCTGGTGCTACCCCCATGGAACAATGCAGGGTGGTGCAATATTCAAGTACAAACTGAAATAGGGCCCTTTTTTCACACAACCCCTAACTGTGGGCAGTTTGGAAGGTTTTGTTGAGAGTGTACATCAGACGTTCTGCCTCCCCATAACTCGTGGCCATAGTGGGGTGATTTTGCGATGTGTAATTACACATTTGGACAAGAATTCATCCAGACCAGTGATCTGAAAAGGTGGTCCGTTGTCTGAACGTGCGTGGTGAAGATTTTCTCCATCATAGGAACTATGTTGTGCAGGGCCATGGATGGCACAAACTCCACCTCTGGGTAATGGGACCATTGGTCCACCCTCACAAGAAAATTAGAGTCGCGATGTGTAGAGCCGAAGTCCATATGCACACAGTCCCAGGGTTCTTCACTCCTTGGCATGCATTGTATTGAGGGTTCTCTATATTTCGGGGCAGTAGCCTGGCACCACACACAAGCCTTGATGAATTATTCCACTTTTTGTTTTTTCGGGGGTGGAGAACCACACCTTCAATCAGAGGCAGATCTTTGTCATGGCTGCTCCATGGTGCCCACTGTGGGCCAGTGCGAGTGCCCTCTCTACTAGTGCTGTGGGGGTGACCATGCCGGAGACCCTTAGGAGGAGACCATCATTTGTGAATGTTAGTTTGTGCTTTACCTTCCAGAGTTGTTCTAGCATTGACTTCACGTCTTGTGTTTTGCTTCCAAAGCTTTCTAGTGCTGTCTTCCACTGCCCTGATATTACACCCTGTTTTAGGAGTTGGAAACAGCTGTCGCTCATCGACACTTCCCTCAGCTCATCGACTTCCATGGACTTGGGTATGGTTCTGGCAGTACCATTCTTACAAAATCTTTTGTTTCTGAGATGTTCTCTCATGGGTCATCACTGTCTCCACTCGGATGGACAAATCGGCTGCGTTATTCGCGCCTGGCCTGTATACCAAATTTACACCATATGCTTGTAGTGCCAGCATCCATTTCTCAATGTGTGGTGGGGGGGGTTTGCTGAGGGGATTAGCAGTTTATGATCTGTTATTACCTAGACTGGATTCCATATATGTATAAATGAAAATGGCGGCATTCCCAGAGTACTGCCAGGGCTTCTCGTTCAATCAGAGAGAATCTCTGCTCAGTGGGAGCTCTACTGTTCTTGGAGTTCCATCTAGGCCAACCTGATTAATGATATGATATGATATGATATGATATGGCACAGCTCCTAGCCCAAATGGGCTGGCATCAACAACAATTTCATTGTCTTTTCCGGGATCGAAGAACCCCAATGTGCAGTCATCTGATAAGGCAGCTTTGATGTCTTCAAACAACTTTTGCTCCAGTGATGCCCATTGCAATGTTGTGGACTGCTTGGTGAGGCTCGTCATGGATGCAGATTTTGCCAGATCTTTTATGACTCTGCCACAGTAAGTGTCCATTCCTAGGAAACTTCTTACTTCAGAGGTGGTCTCTTGTGTCTTGGCTTCCTTCACGTATGTCCTTTACTTTGACTGGGTCAGCTGATATTCCTCCTTCTTGGAATATGAACCCAAAGAATTCTAATCTCTTCTTCAGCAGCTCATATTTGTCCCGATGGAGTGCCAACCCCAGTGACTGAATTCTTTCCAGCACTGCCACTCAGTATTCCAAGTGTTCACGTTCTGACCTCGCGAAGACCAGTATGGCATCGCTCACATTCATTGTCCCTCATAGACCTGCAAATGCTCCTGGGATGGTGTTCTGAATCACTTCTGGTGCCGCTGAGATCCTGAAATTAAGCCTTTTGAATCAGAATAGGCTGACATGAGCGGTGGTTGTGGTTATGTATCAGTTATCCTGGTGGAGTGCAAGCTGGTGATATCCGGCTTTTAGCTCCAGCTTGGAAAAGAAAGTGACACATTCCAGATCCACCACTATCTCATAAATTGTCGTCAGAGGTATGTAGTGCTCCCTCACACAGATCCTAAAGGTTGTTTTGGCTTCTGGGCAATGACTATTGGGAATACCCAAGGCGTTGGTCCTTCTACCTGTTCGATTATGTTGAGGTTGATGAGGCGTTGGATTTCTCTTTCAACTCGTTCACATAGATGGAATGGTACGCTACGATGCTTCAACACTATGGGCTGGACTATGTGAAGATGCACTGGTTCCCCTGACATGCACCCAATGCCTGTGACTACCTCCTTGAAGCGTCTTACCAGTGCTTCCACATTTTCCACAAATACTCTGTGCTTAAATGTTACCAATTTGAGGGCTTCCGCAGCAGTGCTCCCTAGCAAGGTCTGGTCGCCTACTCTGGATACAACAAAACATGCTTTGATGGTGTTGTCTTCATGCATTACCGGGGCTATGACTGCCCCCTCTAGGGGTAGCAAGTCTAGCTCCCAAATGTGAATATTCGCACACTTGTTTCTTGGAGTGGTGGTGGGTTGTGCATTTGTCGGTAGTGGGTTTCTGTCTCTTTTCGTTAATGAATTCCCCCAGGATGGTGATGTCCAGGATGGTCACCGGGTATTTCTCTGGCATTTCTTCTTTACACTGATGCTCATTACTGCCAAAATAAAAAAAAGACACCTTTGTCTTCCTCGTCACCTTGCTGATGTTCTTTCGCTCCCTCTGAAAACGTATCTGTTATGACAGCTCCTTGGTCATAGGGTTCACTCATCAAGGACAGGTACTCTTAGCGGTTACTTTATTAGCTTCTTGGTTACAAGGATCAGATGTCATCAAAACATTGAGATCAAGAGGGAACAGGGACAAGAGCCCACTGGCTCCCACCACCCAGGCTCACATATTCAAACTGCCTGGGTTAGAACGAATTCAAGTCCAAACATTCTTACCTCATAATCACCACTCACAACAAACATTTTGCAGATGACATCAGTCCTGGCACAGCACACATACAGGAAGAAGGGCCAACCCTAACACCTCCTTTCCTTACAACAAACAAACACACCTCAAGCACACCTGGAGGAGACCACCCCTAACAGTATCATTGGCACTTTGCGGTGGTTTGTCTTCAGCTGGACCCCTTGGTCATTTGTTCCCCCTGGATACTGCAGTTGGTGCCAGTGCTCTGCAAACTCTTGCAAAGTGGTTTTGGTTGCCACATCTGGTATATATGTATCCTTTTGCGGGACAATCTTTTTCGTGTGGAAGGTCATAGTCACATTGCGGGCGTGGTGCTGGGGTGGAGTTACTGCGCTGCTTTCTTTGTCGCCAAGTGCCTCTACCAACAGCATTTCTTGCTGGGCATCTTTCCACTGCAGATACTTCCTCTAGCTTGATAGATTTCAGGGATGCCGCCATTCTGGAGACTCTAACGTCAGCTGATTCATAAGAGCGTCCTAGTTCTAGAATGTGTGGCAATGTGATTCCTGGTTTGCAGAGAATCTGATGATGCAGCTTTACTGAGTAACAACCTACTCTATTTACAGCCTCATTTCTTCTTTCTCATTAGTCCATGCAAAAGTGGCTGCAAGTTGTCACAGATGGCTGTGGTATGTGTCCAGGCTTTCTTCACTATTTTTCATGGCTGTTCTCATCACAAACGTCTCGTAATCAGTGTGAACCATGGGTGCAAAGTATTCAGAAAGGGCCACAATTGCTGCACTGTATGAGCCATCTGTGGGATGCAATGTCTTAAAAATGTTGTGGACTGTAGGGCCAGCTGAATATATCAGCATGGACTTCATGGCTTTGTCATCACGCTCTCCTGTGGTGTCAAAATATATTTCTAGGCGTTTGCGCCAAAATTCCCTGCATGGGCCTAGACTGGCGTCAGCCCCATCAATGTCAAATTCACATCTTGAGGCAAGGGAGCCTTGCTAGTGGGATAGTCTTCCACGTGGTGGCGGTGCCAGTGCACCATCTTCATCCCCAGACATGGTGACACTGATGTAAGGTCACCCGGTAATAACAGGTGCCTCTGTCCCTCTGTGCTGGTGGGGCACACAAGCACTCTTGAGAAGCCACAACCATTCTTGACCAGCGGTGGATGACAAAATGGGGTTTTGTGGGAGAGCCGCGCCCAAACAGTGGCCTGTAGGTGAGGTGAATTGTGGGAGACTCTCCTCTGCTTTGGGGACAATGAGTCCAATAATTACACTTTCAGTTTTCTTTATTTTAATTTTTCTTGTGTAGAATTATACAGAGACTCCACGGGATGGATTGAGTGATCCAAACATTTTGGCGGAATTCCTCTGATGGGTGTGTATACTCGTGGCAACAAAAAGATGGCCTGGGGCTCGTACCATCAGGATACCGTGATACTGGCGTTTCCTGCATGGTCGGGTTGCACAGAATGTGGGCGTTCCAACGCTGGGCGCCCACCTGCTGGTGATGGAATCAGTGGGTCTGCACTTGGAACAGCTTTGTCGCAATTTGTTGTAGTTTGTGGCGCTCATACGGAACAGGGGACTGTGTACAGGTAGGCCAAGCCGCCCGGTGCTGCGCACAGTAGAAGAATGACACAGACACATGGTTTCTCTACTGGTCTCGCTCGTGACTGACTTGCGTCCGAGCATGGGGACGTCTTTATTTAGGCATGCAGTAATGTCCTACGTCCCTGCGTGTCTTAAAAAAATAATACATTCTACAGCAGCACCACCACTATGGGGTGGTGTTGGATTCTAATTGGAATAGCAGCTCAGGGTACTTCTGGTGATGATCCTACTTCTGGAGACACTGGGTGTTTGGAGGCCTCTTGGTGGCTGCTGGAGGGTCCAATGAGCCATGACTAAGCCTCTGCAAAGAAAGGAAATACAGAAATACAGTTGGGCTAGCGAGAGGGCTTGGGGGCTGGAGACATAAGATGATTCGGCCCCTCTGAGATGCCAGAAGTGCCTCAATCAGCGCTATGAGTTCTGCTACTTGGGCCAAATAGTGCACTGGTAACCTCTTTTGTACCAACACCTCATTCACCCCATCCCATAGACAGACCACTGCCGCCACAGCATGCTTCAAACCTGTGTCCTGTTCGATAGTTGCTAACCCAAACCATCAATGAAAAGAACCCACCCTCCCTCCCACTCGAACAGGTGTCCGTCACCTTTGAGATGTTGTCCTACCCCCCTCAAATGGCACACTGTCATGCATAGCCAAGTCTTCCTCAGTGCATTGCTCTTACAAAAAGGTGGACGGATTCAGTTTTTCACCTTACTATATGGATATTTGGGCTAGACAGGTTGATCTCATAGGCCGATGTCCGCTGTGTAGTTAATGTTGATTTGGAGCGCTCCAAGATGGCGAACACTGCGTGCTCCACATACAATGTTAAAGAGCACCCCATGATAATTGTAGAGCTCTTCTCAATCACAAATGTAGCTGCAGCAAGTGCTTGTTTGCATGGGAACTGGCCCTGCATCACAGATTCTAGCCGTCCACTGTAGTAGGCCAATTGCTTGTGGCCCATCATGCTCTTTTGTATCAGTACTGCAGACAACAATTGGCCATTTGAATGGGAAAATAGATACAACGCTTGTGTGTAATGAGGGGTAGCTAGCACTGAGGCACTTCTTTCAGGGCATTAAAGCTGGTGAGCGTGTCCTCAGTCCATGCAATTATTCAGTCATTCTTTTGAGCCTCTTTGAGGCCCTGTAACAGGGGCCTGGTATATGCTGCATAATCTAGAATCCATGCTCTGCAATAGTTACACAACCCTAGAAATGTCTGCATCTCTTTGACAGTTTTGAGCTGGGGAGTGCTGCTCACTGAGGCAGTATGATCTGGTATACTTTTCTTCCCATTAACAGATATCAGCTGCTCTAAATAGACAACTTCTTGGAGACAATATTACAGCTTTCCCTTTCTCTACCTAGTACCCCTTGTATGCCAGTAGATGCAGGAGCGTGATGGAATACTTCTTACACTGCTGTTCACTGCCGCTACACACCAGCAAATCGTCAACATACTGAACAATGGTACTGGGCACTTGGATATTCCCTAGGTCACCGTGTAAGATCCTGTTGAAGATGCTGGGGGACTCACAGTACCCCTAAGGCAATTTTGTGTGCTCAAAATGCATTCCCCCATGTGTAAACAGAGCGGGGTACTGCGAATCGGGGTGCAGGGATATGGAGAAGAAGGAAATTTTAAGATCTACCACAGTGAAGTGGGTCGCCTCCTTAGGGATGCTGCATTGTATCGTTGCAGGGTTTGGAACTACAGGAAAATCTGCCTGAACAATGTCGTTTAGATGGCCAAGGTCCTGGATCATCCTCCAACTCCCCCCTTTTGCCTTTTATATCAGATAGATCGCTATGTTGCATGGGTACGTAGAGGGCACTATTATCCCCTTATTCAGGAGTGCCACAATGGCGGCCCATATGCCCTCCTCTGCCTATTTGGACAGTGGGTACTGTTTAGCTCTGGGCAACACTGCACCTGTCTTGAGTGTTATTCGGACCAGTGCCACCCCCCTGCAAGAGCCCTACATCATGGGCGTTAGTTGTCCATAACCTTTCTGGTATTTGCTCCAAGTCACTCTCAGTGAAAGGGGATGGGGCAACAAGGGCCATCAAGAAACATTGTGCCTTCTGGTATTGTACCATAATGTCACAAGAGATACAGATTGCTAGCACAATTACTCCATTGGCATCCCTATCCTCAAACAATTCTGCATCTGTCACTTCCTTAAAGGGCACTTTTGGATCAATGCACAATACAGTGCACCACTCGCACCCATCAGAGTCTGTGCCCATCACAATAATCCTTTTAGCTGACACAACCAGACCCTGTAAATCTAGGAAAGTATGATACCTGCCACAAACTCTGGGGTTACCACAGGTCGGAAGATGAAATCTGGTGGTACCCGTCAACATGCCTTGCCAATCTGGGGCACAGCATCAACCGGTACTGTAATCCTGTACACAAACATGTCCAGGTCCACAGGGATGCCACGAATCACCTCCCCTCCTCTGGCCTATATGATGATCATGGCCCTTAAAATACACTTGCCTGGGGTGGTACATACCACTCCACGGTCCGTGAAAGAAATGGTCCAGTTCAGTTAGCTCAACAAATCTTATCCCAATAAATTAACCAGGGAGGACTTGGAATACAGTAAGGGTGCACGCACCACTTTTCCTCCTTTTTTGATAGCTACCACTTCTGTGTCGGGAACCATTGCGACAGCCCAGAGAATCCCTGCATGTCAAGAGTGTCACCTGTTTCACCTGATAATGGAAAGTCTCCCTCACGTATGCTGCATAATCAAGTTCCCATGCCCTTCAATAATTGCATAGCCCCAAAACCTTTTGCCTCTTTTTCACTGTTTTTGGCTGCGTGTACAGAGGCAGCACGATCCAGACTTTCCATTGACAGAAATTAACTGACCAAAGTAGAGCACTTCCTGGAGGCAATATTTAAATTTTGCCCTGTCAATCTTGTATGCCTTCCGGGCCAGGATTAGTAGGAGTGTTATGGAGTCCTGTCTGCACTGGTGCTCGCTGACATTACACAGCAGTAAGTCGTCAACATATTGAATAATGGTACTAGGCATGTGAATATTACCTAAGTCAGCGTGGAGCATTCTGTTGAAAATGCTGGGGGATTCACAGTACCCTTGAGGAAATCTGGTGTGTTCAAAGCTCCTCCCCCATGTGTGAATGTGGTCAGTTACTGTGAATCGGGGTGCAGAGGAACAGAGAAGAAGGCATTTTTAAGAACCACCACAGTAAAGTGGCTTGCCTCTTTGGGGATGTTGCAAAGTATTGTTGCAGGATTCGGGACCACAGGAAATTCTGCATGTGCAATGTCATTAAGAGGGCACAGATCCTGAATCATACCCTAATTCCCCCCTTTTGCTTTCTTAATCGGGTATATTGCTATGTTGTATGGGGAGGCAACAATGGTATCTTGTATCCCTTCCTCTGTCTCTCTGGACAAGGGATACTGCCTCACCCTGGGCAGCACGGCGCCTGGCTTGAGTGTTACTCAAAGTGATGTCTAGTTCTTTTGTGTAGGGAACCATGGCAACAGCCCCAGAGAAGCCCTGCGTGTCAAGAGTTTCACCTGATAATGGGAAGTTCCCTCAATGATGCATGATTTAAAGGCATCTGTGTCAACCATGAAGATTAATTGCTTGGTACCTACCTCAGCACCCACCAAGGGCTCCTCGTCAGGGTGGACTGTCATGGACAGGACTGGGCATGCAAGGGTTCTCTGTGGGCTGTCCTAGACAGGGTATGTGTTGGTACCGGGGAATGTGAAAGAATTGTTTCCCACCCCGCTTACCCCTCAGTAGGGTACAACGGTGCCATTCGGCACTGCGTCGATCAATGGCATGCTACTCCCATACATGGTATTCTGTTGGGGCATTAATGCGTGTGTCACTTCCTGATGTTACACTTGTGCACCTGGGGGTCATGATGGCAGTTGAGTGTAGGCCTGATGTATCTCATAGGGTATGGAGGCCCTCCTCAGGAGTTGTACCTGTGGTTGGTGCTGGGAAATAGTTCCTATATGGATGGTATCCCGCTCCCTGCCTGCTCCTACACTCCCTTGCAAAATGTCCCCACTTCCCGCAGCTCCAACATTGTGAGGGACCCATGCCTGCTCCCTGAGGTCCCATGCCACCAAATCACCCTCTCCCCCCCTCTAAAGCCGCCCCTCCCATGCTGCTGACCTCCTTGCTGCCACTCCGGCTAGGGGTACTGAGGTCCGCATCCCCCTTGTCCTCCTCAAGGCCAAAATGCCTCTATCCTCACCTCTGGCAGTGCCGAGGGCTGCTCGGCCACCTCTGTTTGTGCACTGACTGATACCGTCCCTTCAACTGCTATTTTTGCTAACTTTTTCTGTACCAGTTTTGTTTCATCAGCCTGCAGCCTCTGGGCCTTTTACTTTTCTTGCTCTTTTATTCTCTTACAATGGTGTATTATTAACGTTTGGACTCAGCCCATCCATTTGCTTCAATTCCCACTATTTTGTCTAGAGCCTTCCGAACTTCCTTGGGCAAACCCCTTTTAATGACAAAATAAAAAAGATGAAATGATCGGTCCCACTGATTGCAGTCTCTGCATGCCACATCTCCTGAACCTTAATAATGTATTGTGGGGGGTCTGCATCGTCCCCCATGGCATACTGCATGATAGACTGAAGGTTTGGTGTGTCGGGATACGTTTGCTGCAGCGCATCCCACCTCTAACCCCTGATATTGTTAAAGGGCGCACCAGTGTGTGCATTGTCATCTAGCTTTAGCCCCGGATATCCAGCACAAGTCTTCAGCTTGGTCCCCCACTATTGCGACAAGCAAACTTTTCATATCCCCCACAGCTAAGGGAATCCCTGCTGTCTGTTTTTGAAGGCATAGGTCAATTTTCCAGGCCGGGAAGTAAGGGGCGGGAGCAGCTTGATCGGATTATTCTCATACATTTGTGCCCAGGTCACATAGTTTGTTCTGCCTAGCCCTTTAACCAACAACGGCATCCGAGTACCTGCACTACTCCCTTCTTTTCGTCCAACACTTCCTTTTTTCCTTGCTACTGCCACCCGACCACACCTATTCCTTAACCGTGGTCCCCACAAACTTTCCAACCACAGCATTATTTGCAGCCCCTGATGCGCTTACCCCTTGTCATCCTCCATCTCATCCACAGTATCCCATTCGTCTTCCCTCAGTTCACGGTCTGAGTCCCTGTGGGACCTCACTGTCCTGTAACCCATACTTTCTGCTCGCTCGTCACTACCTCGCTCCTTCTCAATATGCAAATTTGTATGGCCATACTATCTATTCTAAACAAAATGTCTCCTGCTCCCCATTCATCCAACCTACTCCCCTTCTTCCCCCTGCTCCCTGTGTCGCTCTCAGGCAAGCCAATTCTATTTGCGTGGCCTCCAATGCTTCTTCTCGCTCCTTCTGTATCATCCTGTTCTGGGGCGGGATAGCACTCAGTGTTGGTATGTAGGGAGGTGGGGCAGTAGCTAGTGTAGGTACATATGTCAGGTTGGTATATCCCGTAGCTGGGCGAGTGGTAAGTGGTTAAAGCCCTGTGTGCGGAGGCACAGTCTCATTCCCCTGTGTTGTCACAGACATTGCATCTAGAGCGGCTCCTCCAAAATTTTCAGTTCCACTGCCATCAGGGTCCTCCACATCCTCTATCATTTTCTATAGTTCCAATATCTCTTTTCTCTTTTGGAGTGGTTTACCTTTATACTTAGCAGCTAAGAACGTGCTCATGTGATCCAATATCCCTCTATTGTGGGCACCCGGATGTGGCCAGGAGCGGGGCATCCACCCTTTGTATCTCTACCACCCATTGTTTGTGATACTTCTCAATTTTATCCTTGTACAAAGGTAATGTGCTATACATGTACTCCAATGGCACCCTCCCTCCCATCTCCGCAATTTGCGTACTCAACAAATCCCAATTTTGCAATTGTGTGCTGCACACACCTTTATCGCAACAGTCAGTACAAGTCTGCTATTCCCACCTCCCTCATTGCCCCCTGTGACCACTTCCACCTCCCCCTTTCCACACACACCCACACTGCTACCACACTACACACTCTTAAAACTAATTGTCAACACCGGCCCACCTCTGGCTTTCAGCTTTTACACAAAATCGCAATAATCTAAAACACCAAGCTAAAATAACAAGCTAAAACAACAACCACTACTTCATCCGAGCACTCTGTTATATAGTGTTCCTATTATTCCTTTATCGCAAAACAAATGGCGCATCTTCTTCCCTCACTTGGAAAGGCTCCCTACACTTCTGTTTTTCCTCCATAAAATCCTCTTAAAATGAGCCAAAAAATAATAAATAAAACTAATTCTCGCCATGTGGCCTTACCACACTGTACTTTCTTTCATACATACCACACTGCCCCACGCACACTACCCCTCCTTGTTATCCCTTGCAAAAGGCCTACTCATGTCTGCGTGTTCACGAAAGCTCCTCAGTTAGAGCCTGCACTCTCCCAGAAGCCACGCCCCCGCTCCAAAGAACAGACAGGAATTCTGTAAATGGATCCTGCACACCTCTGCAGGTTGGGCGATTGGGACTAGTCGCTGCAGGTGGGCACGGCCCCTTCAGAGAATCGTCCTGGAAGCCTCTGTCGTTGCAGGCGTCTCTGGGATCACGTCATGGTCACCAAATGTAGGAAAGTCCCTAGACGTTCACACCAGAAAAATACATCCACTCGAGAAAAAGGCCCAATACACCTCTTGCAAGGATAACAAAGTTTATTTCCATGCAAAAGGAAAAAGTGCCAACAAAGAACTCTGCTGCCGCGGAAGGTTCTGCCAAAATCTGCATGAGCCACACATTATGAAGGTGTACAGCGGCATCAGTGACATCATTACATGCAGTAGAAACCTGCGTGGCTGGTTGGGGCGACCCTCCACATAGATTACCTGCTCCATAGGGGATGCCAGGCCATTGGTCTGAGCTCCGTCCGCCCATCTGCATCCACGTGGGCAATGCTGCAGTCAACATCTGTCAGAAGACGGCCAAGTGGCACTCATATTGTAAACTAAACAACACAGCTCTATCCATGAAAAAATGCCCCTGGTACAAGTAGAGAGGGGACCAGGGGGAAAGCTGAGGTCATACTAACTCACACACTTCACTCGCTCCCAAACAGGCCGGCATTTGTCTAAGGTATTCTACCCTCATTCTGGGCTATTATTTCATCCCTCCCTGCACCTCGCAGCACAAATCACGTGACCTGGGAGTGAAGGCAGGAAAGTCCGACTTTCAGTTGTTTTTGATCGAACGATGGTCCAGCAGGTTAATGATCAGTGGTCTTGGGCTGGTTAGTACATTGGAATTCAGGGGTCCTTAAGCCAGGGTATTTGGTTGCCATAACTTAGAGTTGGGGCTGGTGGGGGTTGGAGGCCCATGCCCTCCTTCAAATGGGATTGTATCATACAAAAGATGTTCAGCCCTACTCCCATGGCCTTGCAGGGTACCTTCTTCCCGGGGTGTGAAGGTTGGCAACATTTTAGGACAATGAAAGGTTTATTGGCCTGTGTAGCTCTGGTCTTTCTCATCAGTGCCTGGGATACAACCTATTCCTTTGCTCATGTTCGTGGCCTAGGCCTGGGGTGCTTACTGCCGTGATACGTTTGAGCTTTGTGCCACAATATAGCTGCTAATATCTAAGATGGCTGATATTCCTGTATGTACACTGCATCTGTGAAGCATGCAATAATGTAATCAGGGCTATGCTTTGGGGGGCCTCCCCCACCCCCTGGTCTCTTACAGTACCTGAGGTGACTTTTGCCTTATTCTGAAGCGCTTGGGGGTGTGGGAAAATCATGCCCCCCTTCCCAACAGTGTGCTGAATCCTTTGCTACCAACCCCCTTCTCTCAAGTGCTGCCACAGAAGCTCACACAAGGCCCCCCTTTCATCACCATGACGAAGGTGCAGGAAGATGGGTATTCATCATTGCATCAGGAAGGTGAGCTGCACTTTCAACTTCACTCTTGGCTTGGGTTACACTTACCTTAGGGCAATTTCGGTGCACCTTTGCTTTGGGAGTGTGTTTGTCTCATTTGGGAGTTGACCTCAACTCCACTGTGCAGGTCTTGCAACCTGTATTCCACCAGGAATGCTCCTCTTGAGCTCCTGTGCTTTCTATAAGAACAACCAACTGGTTACTTAACCTTTCTCTGAAGAATTTAATCAGAACTGGTGCTGTCCATTTGACTGTGGCTTTGCTGGTTTTCCAAAGGTCGATCTTCTTTATCCTACTGGCTTTGGCAATGCTAGTTCCTCCATAAACGTGAATTGTGAATAGCTTTTTCTTTTTTTCTTTTTTTAATTGATTCAGCTGAATTTAATCAACTTTTCAATGTACAAAACAGTAAAAACATCAAGATTTAGACATAATATTATACAAAACAGAGAAAAAATCATATAAAACTGAAATTTAAACAAAGAGAAAAAATATTTTTTTTTTTAGACAAAACAAAAGTCAGATTTTTCTTTTCCTTTTTCCTCATGGAACATTAAGACTTTTCAGTATTTACATTATATAAAAATCCAAGTGTAATCAACATAATCAAATTAATTTTGACCGTTTTTCCCACATTTTAACATAGGATTCAATTGGGATAGGACAAGATCAAGATCTTTAACAAAATAGTAATGTGCAAATGAGGATGATCACTAACAATCTAATTTCAATTATTTAAAAAAATTAACAGTTGCTAATTGGATTGAAACATTTGTGGTACACAACATATAATCCCATTTTTGGATTGTATTGAGCATTCCTAAATGTTCACAGTTATAGGTGAAATACTTAAAACACTCTTTAACCAACGAGGGGCACAACGAGATGAGATGTTCTAATGTCTCCATCGACTCAGTGGACAAACAAAACCGACAAAGGTTTGCTCCCTCTGGAATGAGTCTGCGTTTAGCCAAAATATCACGAGTATACCACAAATTAAAACGCAAGCGTAATATACCAGTACGTATATGGGGAGAAGGGAATTTGAGCAGATAAGGTTCTGGTGTGCCAGCGCTTTTGTGTTTAAACCTCTGAGTGGAAGCATGTTCATAGCGTAAGCATTCAACTCTGGTGTTGATCCAGTCACTACGATAAATCATGGACTTAGCTTTGTCAGGGTTGATTACCAAAACATTAATGGTCACCTCAGCTCTCAAAACAATGCAAAAGATACCCTTTAACCAACATTTGACAAAATTATGATTAGTTGCAAATAAATAATTTGACAAATAATTCAAGATATTATCATCATAAGTTGATATCACGCATTTGCGAAAGAGAGCACAGATCTTCCATTGATATTGTGCATGCAATAAAACCAACCACAATTCATAACGTATCCATGACCCTGGGACACATTGAGGGAGAGATGAGACTGCTTTCCAAAATTTTGCTTCAATCTTGTCTAATATCTGCTTAGAATACGGTGAATGGGATTCAAGACCATATAGAATGCAAGGGGTCGCTCTTTGTTTCCAGTATATTAGGGCTGGTTTCAGGGTGAACTTGCCATAGCGAAGCAATATGATTTTAGTTTGAGAAATCGCTGTGGCTAATTTCTGATTAACAGATGCAAGATGACCTTTAGATACAACGGTACCCTCAAATATCATGCCCAAATAAGTTTAATTTGGAACTACTAATTATTTGTTAAGTTTAATGGTCCATTGAAAATTAATTGCACTTGACTTGTTCGCTGAATAAACGACGATTTGTTTTTTTTGGTGTTAATTCTTAACTCATTTTGATCTATGTAGATGTTAAAAGTATCGAGCAATCGCTGTAAGCCACTCGGGGTTTTTGAAATGAGAACCAAATCGTCGGCATACATGAGAGTTTGTATGGGAATGTTATTTAATTTTGGTGAATCTGAAAGTACCGTCGAAAAAATGTGTCTGACATCGTGCAGGAAATAATAAAAAATAGCAGAGGCAAGCAAACAACCCTGTTTGAGGCCCTGAGCCATAGGAATTGATGCAGACAGCAGACCCTCAATAGTTAACCGGATACAAACTGAAGTTTGTGAATGTAATAAATACACCATTTCTAACAATGTGTGAGGACAGTTATCTCTTTTAGGTTTGGATAATAGTAAGGGTCTGGGGATGGCATCAAAAGCAGTATGAAGGTCAACAAATGCAAAAAAAACTGGTTGTTTTAGTATGTGACATTGGGTTTTTATAGCATTAAGGCAAATTAAGTTTATATTGGTACCCATACCTGCCAGAAACCCAGTCTGGAAGGGGTTTCACCCATTGGTATGCTTTGTCCACCTGTTGAAATCACGCAAGATCAACTTCGCAAAAGGTTTTCCTGGCGCATCTAAAAGCGCAATAGGTCTATAATTGTGCGGGTCCGCACGGTCTCCCGTCTTATGGATCGGCACAATTATAGATGTTTTCCAGGACATACGGATGATACGCGGGGATATAACCTGTTGAAAAAGACTATTCAAGATCTCCGCCCATATCACTGGGTTTGCTTTGAACATCGAATTACTAAGCCCATAAGGGCTCATCACCCTAGAGGGGTGTATCCTCTTAATGTATTCCTCAATAATAGAAGGAGAACATTCAACAGTCCACTCTGCAGTCTCCTGTAGTAGTGGAGTGAGATCGGAGAAGATGTTGTCTGAGTATAAATTAGTATAGTATAGTATCCATTGTGCCTCTGTGACATTGTGCGACTGTACCACAGTCTGAGTCTGTTGGGCACAATTAAAGACGGCCCAGATTTCTGCAGAGTTTTTACTAGCAATTAGCCTGAGCATGTGCTCACTATCGTTTTGCAGAATTCAAGCTCGATGTTGACAGAGCCAATTATGGTATCTGCAGTTGGCCGTTTTTAAAAGTTGAACATAGGCGATGGCTGCAGAAGAAGGATTGATTTTTTTTCCCCATCTGTATTGCGCTTTCCTAATTTTTATGTCACTATTAAATTAGTGTAGATGGCGGAGCCCCACTTGCTCGGTAGTCTTATTCAAATTTCTGAATGGAACGAGTAAATTAGGATAGTGAACAGGCATTTGGATATTATTATTTAGGAGAAACAACTTCTGAAGAGCCATAGATTGGATTGGGACCAGCGGAAGCAGGTTTTGGCATTATTGACTACTAACTCCTGACAATACAATAATTGTGGAGTGGGGTCACGTAACCAGCTGATTTTTAATGACAGCAAATTGTGGTCACTATGCTTTTGCGGTATGACGTCGAAAGATTGTATGTTTCCACTCACAGTCGATTGGACATATATGTAGTCAATGATGCTACTCACTGTCTCCCTATGGCAAGTTGGACGAGCCGGTCTATCGCCTTCCATTGAGCCATTGACTATGTGGAAATTCCTCTCGCTCATGAAAGTAGACCAGCGATTAACTTTTAGGGAGTTGGATTTATTTTTCAGGGACAAACAATCAAGATTGAGATCTCCAACTAAGATTGTATCGGTAATACCTGAAGTGGTGATCACTAAGTCAAGTAATCTCGTGAGACCCGCATAGAAGGCTTCATCTGTGAGTCTGAGGGGATTACGATAGAAATTGATGAGAGCAATCCTATGTGGTGGACACGAGATCTTGACTAACTGTTGGTAGGCAGACTCCGCATCCCAAGGCAGGATCAAAAGGCCTTTTCTCATGTTAACTCCCACCAAAAGACCTGAAGATGATCTACCTTTGATTCCGGTAATCGCAGGAATTAACATGACTTCATAATTATCCCAGACAGGTAAATGCGTAAACCAAGTTTCTTGAAGTGCTATGACATCATACTCCAATGGGAAACTACGAATAGATGTCTGTAAATGCGAATGACCACGTGTATTCCAACTAGCAATGGAAAATAATAAACCAGGGGGGTGTACTGATGGTTATGACGTAGAGGAGTTTGGGCGCTGCATTAAATCCTCAACTGGGCGACTCAGTTAGGTGTTAGCAGCTTGATGTGAAAGTGGAGATCTTAAATTCTGGCGGACTGGATCTTGCGTAAGCAGAAACCCCATGCTGAACAGTTGCATTTTGGCTCTCCATATAGTATCGAGAACGACCCCAGATGGGATCCAGAGTCTTACCACTGAGCATGTGAAATCTGATATAAATTCAATTTGTTCGACGTCACCAGAGGTGATATCTTCTAATTCAACTACCTCTGAAAAGATATTAGGAACACTACGCCTATTCAGATCGTATGCTTCAAAGGCACCTTCTCTGCACTTTAGTAAAAGCGAATGACAGCTTGAGTGATGTTGGGTATATCGAGATGCAGATATGGCAACTGATTTAGTCTGAATGGGTAAGGTGGACTTGTCCCATTGATTTTTGGGCTGTTGAGCACTGTCCATGCAGATTTGTGAGGGGACATCACAATCTTGTGCATGGGTCAGGTGACTTCGTTTTGAAGCAGCTGGTAACTGTGATGTGGTATCGTTAGGTAAAAGCCAATGTTGCAATTGAAAATCTTTGTGCATTGGAACAGGGTTTTTTTCCTTTACTTCTAACTGGAGACGTTGAAATAGATAAGTGTCAACTGCTTGTCTCATACGATCAAGATTAGCAGCCGAGACTAAATCACAGTCTGACTCAGGAAGAACGTTAGATTTTGGTAGCATGATAGGCAATGTGATATTTTTAGAACCGGAACTAGAAAGTTGGATGTTCTCGACATGATCAAGTTCTCATATTAAATCATTTAACGGTGGATAAGAGACAGGTAAGGCGTGGTCATCAACCTCAACCAAAGGTGGAGCTAGTGACGAGGCACTAGCCAGCATCACAGGCAAAGGAGGTGTAGGAGTCACTGCCTCATTGGGTGGAAGTTGAACTGACTCTATTTCTTCAGGGCTTAGGTCTTGGAAAGGGGTGGGTTTAACAACCTGGAAAAACGACTGCAAGGTATCCTTGCGTAATCTAGCATTTAGATTGTTTTTCAAGGTCATAACCACACTGGCATCTACTGGCTTATTATTATAATTTTTTTTTTCTTGGTGTTTGGGTCTGGACAATCCGACCTGGCCTTTTTTGCCTGAGATTGGATTGCAGGCGGGACCATAGTATTGCCGTCCTGAGCACTAGAAAGATCCGGGACGCTAATCCACAAATTATGCTCCTCTGACACCCTTGGAGTGGGTTCTCCGTGCAAACTGTTGGTGATGATGTCCGAAAAAGCAGGCAGAACTAACGAAACAATGCGAGGGGAGACCGAGGTAGAGCGTATCGTCATAACTGATACATTGTCACTCGGCACACATTCTTCGACCCTCACATTTTCTTTTTAAACTGCTAAATCAAGATGATGTAAATGGTCTTCTAACCAATGTGCTAATTGTTCCGTTTGAATGGATTGTTTGTTAACCTTGTCATCTAGGCCTTCGAATAATTTAAAAAGGCTTTGCAAAGTAAGGTTAATGGTGGTAAGCGCCACTTCAATCAAAGGAATAGGGGGTGACAATTGTTCTGCCACGATGATAATCTTCGCTCTACGTGGGGTTGGATAAACAAAGGAAACTGGAGGGGAAACCAAAGAGCACCTCAACATCACAGCTTCTTCACAAGAGAGGGACGAGTCATTGATTATAGAAATTGGTGACTCGCACTGACTCGCATAGACCGAAAGATCTGCATCATCATCACCACACGTGGAAGAGCAATAAGCAGGTGTCATCAAATCTCGGGCTGGCAGAGGAGACAAGCATGAAAATGTCGTGTGGAGCATTGTTTGATCTGAGAGATGATGAGAAGTGATTCCGGTATTACACAGAAAGTTTAATAATGGCATAGGGAGGGGCTGTGACTGCTGTGGTATTTCCGCCCTGCTAATAGGCATGTTGGATGTGGCCAAATTAACCGCCAAGTTAACTGGAGTTAAGGTTGTAGTTTTATGGGAAGCGCGCTGTGCGCGACTAGCTGTCACTGGTGTGGAATTGGTGTACACCTTAATACCATTCAGCATACCTGAAGTGATATTAACAGACATCGGTATCAGTGTACTTAAAATAAAATACTTACAAACATGAAAAACATGGAAATAAAGCAAAACGTTGCAATGCAAGCACGATACATGGCTTGTTGATACACACTCCTACTTGCACCAATTCAAACTAATAAATAAACCAAAACGGGCTAACCAAAACCAAAGGTTTACCACAACCAAAACCTAAACAGCAAACAGACAACAGACACTTTCAACACTCACGGTGCGCGCGCGTGTGCACCTGTGTCTATGTAGGAGTTCTGGGTAGGAAAGGGGCGGGGAATTGCAGACGTCACACGCTAACTGAAGAGAGCTATGAATAAATGAAAAACAAAAAATGGCATCAGTAACTGGGCTGACACTAAGTGAGCTGTTTCAAAATCACTGTTAGAGGCACTGGTAGGACACCAGTAGAGCACAAGGAAAGAGCACGTTAATTGTCCTTGGTAAAAAGAATATTTACTTAGTGTAATGTTCAAAGCGGCTCACAATGTTTCGCCGCGTGTGCTCATAAAACCTTTTCCTTCTTCTTGCAGACTTGTGTTCAGCAGCATTCCTTTGGATAAATCCACAGTGTTGTGTGCAGCCTCCTGTGCAGACAACAGACACTTTCAACACTTACGGTGCGCGTGTAGCTTTTTCAGTAAGGAAACAGGCTGACTAAATCCCTCTTGGAGAGTGTACATTGTTACTTACCAATTGCTAGCTGTGTTCTGTCTAACCGTTCCTTCCCTTTAAACTGAATTTTGCAAAGGCGATGCATATAAGTGCGTTTACTGACCTTAACTCAAGTCACTCTGTGTCGTGAATATGAAGAATATATGAAAAGTTACTCACCTGCATTATTGTTTCTTTTATAATCGCATTCCTTTTCTAATTGAATGTTATTAGTAGTTGCTGCATTTTAGATTTGCTTGTGTGCCTTGTGTGACTTCTGCAATTGTATTCACTCTCTCCTCTTTCTTTTCCACTCTTTTTGACAGCTTAATCTCTGTTCTCTCCTCGCCTCCCCTCTCCCTTTTCCTATCTCCTCCCCTCCTGCCCTTACTTTCGTCTATGCACTTACTCTAGCAGAATTGTCCCTGGACCTAGTATGATAGCAACCTTGTCTGTCGCTCCCCCATCCCCTTACTGTTCCCCTTCCCTCCAGCACTATCTGAAACTTTGTGAGGCCTAGTACGATAGTTGCTTGTTTTGTTCCTCCCCTCGCTTTCTGCACCCCTGTCCCTCACCTTTTGTTTTTCTCCGGCTCTTCCAGAAATGTCGTCAGGCCGAGTACGATAGTTAATTTCACATCCTTACTGTTCATGGCCTGTAAGAATGTCATTGTATTTTCCCTTGTTCCCTCCCTTGCCTTGAAGCGCTTTGAAACACATTGTGTAAAGGCGCTATATAAATAAACTATCATATCATATCATATATAAATACAAATATTTTAATATAACTTTAAACGAGTATGTGTTTTCTTGGATCTCTGTATGTCCTGATTTCTTTGTACTGCTCTACAGCTCACATAACTTCCTCCTAGAATAAGCCTGTGTAAGGAACTCATGGTGGCTACAGCAAAGAGAGACACAAGTGATCACAGTTAAAGGGCGTTTATTAAACTGTGTGCTTGGGTGAGAAAACACCTAATCTAAACCTGAAGCTAAGATAGGAGCAAGCTACGACCAACAAATGATAATAAGGCAGTCCTAGTAACGTCTTGTCAAATAAAAAGGGCCTAAACTGATAAACCTATTGCCAATCCTTGCCATTAAGTTATACAAAAGAGTGTGGGATAATGTTCACCAGAAAAGAAAGAAGTGTTCACAAAATTATGTCAGGATCGCATGGTGGGGCCTCCCTTCGCCATGTTTTTAGCACAGGACAAGTTGGGACGCCTGAGCACAGCACACTCCTGGGCCTTTCCAGCACGAGGTTCACAAGTCTATTTCACGATACCAGAACCTTCACGGGTCAAGTCTCTTTCCTCAAAGTCTCTTGCTTTAGAAGGCTTGGTGGATCAAAACAACAAACAAACAAACACAAGCTCCTTTGGTGGTCTTACATCTTTGGCCGATTGCTCTTCGCCCCAAGGACCTCCCTCTGCTGGGCTCGGATCCTCTTTGCAAAATGGGCCTCCCTCCATCGGGTTCACTTTGGCCTTTCTTTAACACAGTTCATGATTTGCTCATTTTCATCAGAAAGCTTGGTTTCCCTTCTCCTAGCTTTCTTTTGGCATCCGTCTGTCGGGGTTCACACTTGTCTTATTCCAGAGTTCACAATCTTATCAGAAAGCAGGGTTCCCTTCCCCTAGCTTTCTCTCGGCAATGGGACAGAGAGTTTCGATTGTACAAGGGATTTGACGTGACCCTTGTAGGATCACTCTGACATCTCACACCACCCTTTCCTAGGGCCTTCTGGTACTTGCAGTTTCAATACACAAAGGGGGCCAGCGAGAGTTCTTCGATTGAGCACTCCTGCGGCACCTGACCACTCTGCCACTGGCCCTTGTGTGGGCTTTTCCTAAAAGGTCAAACACACACACACACAAGTTCTTTCTTCTCAAGTTCCTTGTGTTCATGTAATGTTGCCACTCTCAACCTTGGGCTCATCACAGTTTGGTTTGCTATAAGCTCCCTCCGACTCACTGGCTGTGTTGAACCCGTTTGCTTGTCTTGCTTCTGGAGTCAAGGATGGTACCACAGTAGCCAGCATGCCTCCCCGCCTGCGTTATCAATGCGGGAGGGCCCCGTTCACTGTTGACATCTATTCCTCCACACACCAGCTGTGACTCCCGGTCTTATGAATTCCCTTTCAGAAGCTTTGCGGGTTTGAGTTGAAAAGGGCAAGGGCAGTTCCCCCTTCTTCATCCTTCTAGGTCTCGCCACCTTTCTCCTCCATTTATACGACCAGTCTGGTACAGCTGTGTCCTTGTGCGTTCAACCTTGCTCGTAGTGTGCTCTCGTGCTCCACCTCTTATCCCTGTGGGGAAGGTAAAGGGCAATCAGGTGTGCGTGGTTATTGTTGATTGCCTGACTCTACCTGACCCGTGTGTTTGGACATGTTAGGTAAACGGCTCTGGTGTTGGTCCATTGTCTGTTACGGTGTAAGAAAGTTTTTATGTCAAAAAAGGGAGGAGGTTAGAGCTTCTAAATGTCCTATAGGTTAGGATGGGGAAAAGGTGTTACAAGGAAGGGGGTACGGCCTCTTGCCCGTCGGTGTCCAACTTCCACTCCCCAAAGGTGATCCTCCCCCACTGGCCAGCCCCAAGGAACTCGATCAAATAACGATGGCTGTGTCATGGCCACCTGGATGACAGTTATCTGGGGACTAGCGGGGGAGACACATTCAGGTTTCTCACACCTGACTGCTCAGCCACTCTACCGACTTGTGTAGTACAGGCCGATATTAAGAGTTGGATCGCTAATACCAAGAGACAAGTCTTATGAAGTCTAACCCCAGTTGGACTTTAGAAAAGCTTACCCAACAGAGTGCCAACTTAAAGGCCCTGGCCAGCAGCAGAGAATGGGTGCAGAGCTGAGCGCCAGTCAACCCTCTTGAAGGGTTGAAACTCTTGACAGAACGGTGCTCCACTCGCGCCTCAAATGTTTTTTTTTTCTCTCCTTACAGAGTAAAGGGACCCTTGCGTAACCACGCATGAGGGTCTGTTACGCTAACTTTTTCTCTTTTTCAGTTGGGGATACCAGGCGTGGCTTCACATGCCGGGGATCCATTCTTTTTTTTATCCCCCAGGGTGGGGTTACACAGTGGTGTCCCTTGATATCAAGAGTCTCATATGGAAAACAGTTTTCTTGGTGGCCATTACATTGTTAAGGAGGCTGGGTGAAATTGGAACATTGTTGTGCATGGGGCTGTCCCTGGGAGTTCTCCCGGATTCTCTGGTTCTTAGATGTGATTGAGTTTCCTTCCTAAAGTCCTTTCGAAGTTCCATCAATTCGAACATCCTGAACTCCCTTGTCACTCAGCGATCCAAACCCTTCCCACACACCCATGCCTCCCTTGGCCCCTCACCCTCCTCCTTACTCCCTCTCCTCCTTCTCCCACATCACACCTGAAGGAGTTACCAGAGTTGCCCGCTCCATGAAGGTCTCTTCTAAACAGGTTTCCTCTTGCTCATCCAGAACCATCAAGGACAACGTTGGCTCTCTTGCCCCCTCACTCGCTGACTTCTGCAATCACTCTTTTGCCACTGGATCTTCCCCCCTCATGCACTTCCTTGTGCGCCCCCTCATGAATACACCTTCAGGAGACCCTACCTGTCCTGCCAACTACTGCCCTATTTCCATCACCCCCTTCTTGGGGAAACTCAATTCACACACCAAACTTGTTGGTGGTCTCCACAACCACAATCTGAATTCTGAGCATCCAGAGGCACGGAAACTGCTCTTCTGAACACCCGTGAAGAACAGCTCATATCTCTGGACTCCAACTCCCCAGCTGTCCGAATCCAACTCAGTCTCTCCCCTGCATTTGACATGGTCAACCATTGCATCTTCATACAAAGACTCTACAATACGCTTAGTATCTCAGATAGGGCACTGGACTGGCTGACATGCTTCCTCACTGACCGCTCATCCCAAGTCATCCTGGGTACCTGCTCCTCTCTAACTTCCTTCTCCGCCTGTGGAGTCCCACTAGGTTCTATCCTCTCCCCTTGGCTCTTTAACATCTACCTTGCTCTGCTGGCACGCCCCATCTCCTCCTTTTGCCCCAACTTCCAGTATTATGCAGATGACACTCAAATCCTTCTCAAACTTCCTGCTGACCCCCTTGCACCTTCCATCATCCCGACTGCCTATTAGCAAATCAGTCCTAGTGCACCTTTAACAATCTCTGCCTCAATGCCTGTAAAACTGAGATACTTCCCATCGGGACCCCCTTCACTCTGTCTTTCCTCCATGGGCTCCCCTCCGGCTCCCTCTTCTGAAGCCAGAAACCTTGGAGACATCTTCGACTCCTCTCTTTCCTCCCTCACCCACACTAAGGACATTGCCAAGAAGTCCCACTTTCAGCTTTTCCTTCTCAAAGGAATTCTCCCTTTTCTCACTTTTCCCCAGAGGCTCAACATTACCAGAGCCCAGGTTCTCTCTAGGCTTGACTATTGCAAAAGCCTCCTCCTGAATCAACCTTCTTCCACTCTGCGACCCCTCCAGTTTATTCAGAATAGGGCAGCAAAACGTATCCTTGGCCTTAAGCCCAAGGACCGCATCTCTCCTGCCCTAAAAAGTCTTCACTGGCTCCTGGCTGCTGACCTCTACGTTCCTCTGTCACCAACTCATTGGGCCTCATTACAACTCAGGCGTTAAGGGTTAACGCCGTCGTTAACCCTTAACGCCTGATTCCGATTTTAACGGCTGCTTCTAGCAGCCGTTAAAATCCATGGCGCTAAACCGCCTTGGTGCTAATTACGCCACCGTAATTTACGGTGGCGTAATTAGCGCCTTCCCCACTCCCATTATGCCCTATGGGGCAAGAATGGGGAAGGGTAAAATGGGAAATGGGGATTTACCGCCCCACTCACCTTGGATTGGGGCGGTAAATCCGCCATCCACCATGGTGTAAACATAGTTTACACCATAGTGGTAAAGTTTGCGTACTTACCGCCTGGGTCGTAATGACCCCCATTGTGTGTAAAGCGCTTTGCTAAACAGAGGGCAGGAGGTTGATCGCTTTCCTCAGCTGGCTCCCTACTATGGAACAGCCTACCCCTCCCTCTGCATCTTGGGCAGGACTTCCTTAAATTTCGGAAGCTCCTCAAGACTTTCCTCTCTACCTCCTCCTTTCCATCTTCTCTCCTCTGCTAATCTCAAAGTTGCTGTGATTGGTGTTCGGGCCCTTATGCATCCTCAGGGCCCCTGACCTACCACACCCAATCGCTCAGCTTCTGTCTACTCTCAGCACTTGCCTTGGCACTCCCTCCTCCTTGGAGGCTTGCACTTACACCAAACACGGCTCCAGACTATGTAGCCTTAACACACTATGCCCTTCATCTGCTGCTCACTCATGAGCACGGATACTCCAGGACCTACCCCCTCTGCCCTCCTCCTTGCTGCACTTGCAGGTTCTGAATACTCATAAGGCATAGTAGGTTCATCCTTTTTTCCCTTCCCCTCCTCTGTTGTGTACTGTTGTGTATTCAATATGTTTCACTCAGTTGTTCCCTCCCTTTGCCCTGTGGGCGCTTTTAAACAGCGACCAATAAATAAATAAATCAGGCACCGGATATTGTGCTGCCGTCCTTCTCTTTCCTAGGCGCATCTCGCCTGAATAGGGTTAAAATGTCTGTCTTGGCCTACCTAGACAGAACGGCATCATTTCAACAGTCTAACAGTCTGTTTGTGACATTTGGTGGTTCGAAACCTGGCCTGAAGGCATTGGTGGTTAAGATTAGCCATTGGATTAGGCAGGCCATTGCCATTGCCATAGCTTATTCTGGGCTGCAGGTCTCTTTGCTGGCTTCTGTTCAGGGTTGCTCTACAGGAGGCAAGACGGCATCTTGGGCAAAGGCGAGGGGAGTGCCGATTCAGGAGATCTGCAGGGTGGCTACCTGGGCCGACCCAAATACATTTACCAGACACTATTGCCTCAATTTACGCATGCCATGGTCCTTTGGGGAGAGATTGTTGCGTGCTGGGACTGCGACTCAAGGGTCATTTGTTGTGGTGTTCTGAAATAAAGTTGGTGATGGGGTGTTAAAACTGCACACTGCTTGGTCTATGTTTTTTTGTTCATGGATACATTTTTCACCATTATCTTTGGTATGCCTCACAAGTAAGTACTGGGACGAGGGACATGGAGGTAATGACCCGGTTACTTAGCTTACTTACCAGTAATCTGCTTAGACCTGATCCTACTTTTCCTTGTCACAGTACTTACAAACCCTCCTCGCCCACTGTGGTGCAGCTTGAAAAAACGTCCATGATGTGTTGGGGGTATTCAAACTAACATGGTGTTAGTATAGGCACAGGTATCTGTCATGCGGCCCTCAATTCAACTAGAACACGGTATACACCATAAAGGATACAGGTGGAGTTAATCTTAAAGGATACAATATGGATCCAAATTCTTTCTTCTTAACCTTCACTGAAGAATCCTCAAGGAAGAATCCTTTCCCTTGATTACACCCATTGTCCGATACAAAACACGGCCAGAGCGAGGAATCAATTGAAAGGATGAATAACTATGCACATTCTCCAATCTGTGTACAAAGAAGCATAATGTAAGTAATAAGAATATTAGCTGTACTCCGTAAATCCCACTAATGCTACACTAACCTGTAGGAGTAGTTTGTCGAGTTGAGGTGAGCTTCAATGTTCCAAATGAATCCAAAACACCAACTTAAGTTTCAAACAAAGGAGGAGCACTGATCCATAATCTACATTAACATTTCAAAAATGCACATAATGGTAGTACCTGGACATTACCTTGTAAACACGACACTCACAGTATATGTCCTCAAATTGTTACATATAACATATTTTAATATTCAAAAAAACTCAAAGCTACCAGACCCTGACAAAAAGATCTAAAACATTTTAAAAAAGCATATGCACATGTTTAAATACAATATATACAACGCAAAAAAACAATTTACAATGTAAAAAACACAGGAAACAAAAGTTAGAACCTGAAAACAAAAGTACAGTGCCAAATCAATTTTTATTACTCCACACTGTACCCATCATAGCCCGACTTATAGAAGTTTCTATCGTAAATGTTGTGTGTTAACTGGACATTCCTCAGGGGCAATCATATATCTTGTGCTCTGAAATGTCGATCTTTTTCCACTCAAAAGATTCTATTCTTTATTTTCAAACATGGTTCTCCAAAATCTGTGGGTGCAACAAAACAAAATAAAAACATATCAATATGTGGGCGTCACAGGTTTAAATTACTGCACCTAGCCCTAGCCCTCAATACCAAAAGGGGAGAAATAGGTAGGAAAATATAATTGTATCTCTACCTGAAAGCTGGCGTCCCAAGAGAATAATTTTCTTAGGCCAAATAAGGTTATAACTCCTTAGTTCTGTATACACTGGTCATCCCATCCACAAACAGACCACACGGTCCCACTGTACAAAAACAAATGCAAGGGCAAAAGCCCCCAAAACAGACTGTTAAGCAAGAATCAAACAATTCTGTTCTGAGACTGTAAAACAAATCTCCAATCTCCATGTGATCTCCTAATACACCACACATGTCCACCACCAAGGGTCCCTCACCTTAACTAAACCGCTCTATACCGTAGTACTGATCCTGAAACCAATCCAATGAATTAGAGTCGTCTCGAGGAGATTCCCACGTCACTAATAGGGACAGGTAGCAAACTGGTCCTAAATCAACAGAGAAACAAAGTCTCTATTACAATCAGCCCACACCCAAATAGCAATCTTCAAAGCTGGACATCAGTTCCCAGGCTATACTGGCTTACCTTGACCCGCGTTTGTTGCGCGTCTACCCAAACGCCATTCACTGTGTATGAAAAGCGACTACACTCGCTCCCAACGTCAGGTTAAAGCACAAATGCAGGTTCGTCACATGGTGTCGGCGCGTGGTAGCCTCGTAAGCGTCAGTTGCTAGGCAACCCCATTGCACCATACGCTTCACGATCACGTGATCAAGTCACGTCGTGACTTGTAATGAAGCGCCATTGATTTTGTGTATTACGTGACTACACTCACTCCGCACGTAAGGCTAAAACTACAACGCAGGTCTGTATAGTAGTGCCGACGCGTAGTCGCCTCGAGGACGTCTGTTGCTAATCAACAAAGTTCCACCATTAGTTTAGCGGTCACATGATCATGTCTCGTCATCGCTAGTACAGAAATCACATAGTTTCCATCCCTGCCAGGGAAACAACTACTACCTGTAACCACGAGACAAAAACCTGCAACCAAGAGTCAAAATCCAAAAATGGAACCAACGGGGGCTGCAGCACCTCAGGATAGCTCAGACTTGATCTCTGCTGGCACGTGCAAAACATATATACCAACGTGGTCCATAAAGTACACCAAGAGATATTATTATACCCATCCTTGGAAAGGCCAAAATATTCACAGATGTGTGTAACACACAAACACAATGCATATGTCTGTAAACTGCCCCAAAAGAGACCACACATGTTATGCTCTTCCTGTCCCAGCTTCAGTAGATATAGGCAAAAACAATTACCAACAGGAACGTACTGGACACCTAATAGTATCGATACAGGAACTAATCATCTCACATTGTGCCATTCGATAATTTCATTGAGTCCTACGAGATGGCTTTTAGTAATAAAAATCAGTTTCTGTTCCAAATTAACCAATTTTATATTAATCAGATCTTGACATTTACCTGTTACTTTCTTCAAAATACACCACTCGAAATCATTTTCTGAGTAGCCCATACTTCTAAAATGGGACACCAAAGGTGCAGTTTCAATATTGTTCCTCATGCAGCTCCTGTGTTCGATCATACGTGTCTTGCATTTCCTGTTGGTCTTGCCAATATATATAAAGGAACACGGACATTTAATCATGTAAATTACATTGTTGGTATTACAATTGTTATGTTCTTTTAACACCCATTCGTGTTTCAAACCCAAATTGACCTTTAAAACTTTCTTGGTTAAGGGACAGATTACACAGTTACCACACGGGTGGTGGCCCAAAACTTGTGGAAGGTTCCAAAGGGTACCTTGTGTACGTGGACAGACTGTCGTACGCTGGATATCATTTTTCATTACCAGGTTCCTAATGTTGGTGCTTTTCTTGAAAGCCACAACTGGTACAGGGGAAGTCATGCATTTTTTCCAATTCTTACAGATAATACCCTTAATTTTATAGGACAAATTACTAAAGGTGTTAACCAGTACCAACGGTGGATTATCCGTGTCTTTACTCTTTTTCTCAAACAGGGAGCCCCGATCATTATTAAAGGCTCGTTTCGCTGCTTGTTTGACCACTCTCAAAGGGTAGCCCCTATTGTTCAATTGCTCAATTAGTACATTAGCCCCTTCTTCATAGTTTTCTTTGGTACTACTGTTTCGTTTAATCCGCAAAAATTGGCCAAAGGGTAAGTTGTCGCGCACATGCATCGCATGGTGACTCTTATAGTGGAGTAGTGCATTTTTGTCTGTTTCCTTAACATACGGTTTGAGACACAATTCCAAGTTGTCATGATAGATTGTAAGGTCCAAGTAGTTAACTTCCATTACACTAAACGTGGCCGTAAATTTAAGATATCTGTTTTGTGTGTTCAACCATATCAGGAAATCTTTGGCCTCCTCTACAGAGCCATGCCATACCACAAAAACATCATTGATGTACCTCAACCATTTAGTTATCTGGTTTCTGAAAGGGTTCAAATCTGAGTAAACTACTGTCTGTTCAACCATGTCCACATACAAATTTGCTAAATTGGGTGCCATGGCAGCCCCCATAGCCGTCCCTTCCACTTGTACATAAAATTGTCCGCCGAATTCAAAGAAATTGTTAACCAGGGCTGTCTCGGCACACCACAATATAAACGAGTTGCTCACAGGGTGGTTGTCTTCCCTTAAAAGCAAAGTTTCTTCAATGACTCCTAGGGTGGCTTGCTGGGGAATATTAGTGTAAAGTGATTGGATATCCAAACATATTAACACATCTGTAGAAGGATTAAATGGCAAACCTTCTATTTTGGAAATCGCATCTTGGGTGTCTTGTACATAACTCTGCATTTTCATCACAAAGGATCTTAAGTACACATCCACAAATTTTGACAGCGGTTCCAAAAGGGAATTAACCTTGGTTAATTTGGAATAGAAACTGATTTTTATGACTAAAAGCCATCTCGTAGGACTCAATGAAGGTATCGAATGGCACAATGTGAGATGATTAGTTCCTGTATCGATACCATTAGGTGTCCAGTACGTTCCTGTTGGTAATTGTTTTTGCCTATATCTACTCAAACTGGGACAGGAAGAGCATAACATGTGTGGTCTCTTTTGGGGCAGTTTCCAGACATATGCATTGTGTTTGTGTGTTACACACATCTGTGAATATTTTGGCCTTTCCAAGGATGGGGTATAAAGATATCTCTTGGTGTACTTTATGGACCACGTTGGTATATATGTTTTGCACGTGCCAGCAGAGATCAAGTCTGAGCTATCCTGAGGTGCTGCAGTCCCCGTTGGTTCCATTTTTGGATTTTGACTCTTGGTTGCCAGGTTTTTGTCTCGTGGTTACAGGTAGTAGTTGTTTCCCTGGCAGGGATGGAAACTACGTGATTTCTGTACTAGCGATGACGAGACATGATCACGTGACCGCTAAACTAATGGTGGAACATTGTTGATTAGCAACAGACGTCCTCGAGGCAACTACGCGCCGGCACTACTATACAGACCTGCGTTGTAGTTTTAGCCTTACGTGGGGGGTGAGTGTAGTCGCGTAATACACAAAGTCAATGGCGCTTCGTTACAAGTCACGACGTGACTTGATCACATGATCGCGAACCGTATGGTGCAATGGGGTTGCCTAGCAACTGACGCTTATGAGGCTACCACGCGCCGACACCATGTGACGAACCTGCATTTGTGCTTTAACCTGACGTTGGGAGCGAGTGTAGTCGCTTTTCACACACAGTGAATGGCGTTTGGGTAGACACGCAACAAACGCGGGTCAAGGAAAGCCAGTATAGCCTGGGAACTGATGTCCAGCTTTGAAGATTGCTATTTGGGTGTGGGCTGATTGTAATAGAGACTTTGTTTCTCTGTTGATCTAGGACCAGTTTGCTACCTGTCCCTATTAGTGACGTGGGAATCTCCTCCAGACAACCCTAATTCATTGGATTGGTTTCAGGACCAGTACTACGGTATAGAGCGGTTTAGTTAAGGTGAGGGACCCTTGGTGGTGGACATGTGTGGTGTATTAGGAGATCACATGGAGACTTGTTTTACAGTCTCAGAACAGAATTGTTTGATTCTTGCTTAACAGTCTGTTTTGGGGGCTTTTGCCCTTGCATTTGTTTTTGTACAGTGGGACCGTATGGTCTGTTTGTGGATGGGACGACCAGTGTATACAGAACTAAGGAGTTATAACCTTATTTGGCCTAAGAAAATTATTCTCTTGGGACGCCAGCTTTCAGGTAGAGATACAATTATATTTTCCTACCTATTTCTCCCCTTTTGGTATTGAGGGCTAGGGCTAGGTGCAGTAATTTAAACCTGTGACGCCACATATTGATATGTTTTTATTTTGTTTTGTTGCACCCACAGATTTTGGAGTACCATGTTTGAAAATAAAGAATAGAATCTTTTGAGTGGAAAAAGATCGAAATTTCAGAGCACAAGATATATGATTGCCCCTGAGGAATGTCCAGTTAACAGACAACATTTAGGACAGAAACTTCTATAAGTCGGGCTATGATGGGTACAGTGTGGAGTAATAACAATTGATTTGGCACTGTACTTTTGTTTTCAGGTTCTAACTTTTGTTTCCTGTGTTTTTTACATTGTAAATTGTTTTTTGCGTTGTATATATTGTATTTAAACATGTGCATATCCTTTTTTTTAAGTGTTTTAGATCTTTTTGTCAGGGTCTGGGAGCTTTGAGTTTTTTTGAATATTAAAATATGTTATATGTAACAATTTGAGGACATATACTGTGAGTGTTGTGTTTACAAGGTAATGTCCAGGAACTACCATTATGTGCATTTTTGAAAAGTTAATGTAGATTAAGGATCAGTGCTCCTCCTTTGTTTGAAACTTAATTTGATTATATCCCCACTTAGTAGAAGGGGTTAATACCGTATATGTGTGGGGCAGTACCCCTGTAGAAATTCATCCAAAACACCAACACAACGGAAAGGAAGGGGGGAAGTTAGTAGGAAACTAATTCCGGACGGAACGAGTGCCGAACTAGAGTCGGGTAGGTGCACTCTGGATAGCGTCCTTAGTTCGTTGCACTAAACATAACACAAAATAAACCTGGTATTTCCAGCAGGGTGTAAATGGAAAAGTCTTTGGTTGGCAGAACGTAGATCACCTTGAATAATGTTGGAAAACAAGTTGTCCTGGCATCTCCAGAAGTTCAAAACAGAAATCTTTCTCTATTCAGTATTGCGTTATTCACCCTCGATGCCAAATTGGAAAATAAAGTAATCCCAACCGGGACACAGTACTTATATCTCAGTAAATGAATGTTCGTGGATACGGGACTAAGAAAGATGCTGTAAATACTCCCGTAGTTCCGAGAGTAGCATTGAAGTTTATAAACGAATGATAACACACAGCAGTAGACACCTGCTAGAAGTATACCTTATGGCAGGTAAGGCGAAGACACCTCCGTGGGAAACAGCAAAACGGCTTCAGGAAGCCGCCACGAGGTGCAGAAATCGGCTTTGATGCTCAGGTCTCAGGAAATAGCGTGGAAATTGATCCGGAATCCAGGAATGGAAACGGGAACGCTTTAAGAAGCGTATGGCTGAAGGACGCGATCCGCACAGAAACAAACCGCCAGCAGGAAACAAAGTTGCAACAATCAGAAGCACGGGCCGATTAGAGAACAGGACCCAAATACGTACCAAAAGCACGTGACTGATGAGCCAAAGGCACGATCACGTGACTTTAGGAGTAGGAATGCAATGCTGTTTCGCGGGGAATTTGGAAAATAGCCTCCACCTATTATAGAACGGTCTTGCTGCCGTTCTGAAAGCATATGGACTCCTGCTGCCATATGCAATAGGTGAGTGAGGCATGACAGTACCATCCTCCAAAGGCATCTCCACACCCCTCCTTGCATGGAACCTGCGAAGCAATACTGGAGCATGTATGTTGGCAAGCGGTCCCCATGTCCGATCTTTAGTGCCGTAGCCCTTCCAGTCAATCAAATAGTAAGGTTTGCCAGCAAGCATCTTCATGCCCAAGATAGCCTTTGCCTCGTATTCATCAGAACCCCAGACTTTTATTGCCAAAAGCCTAACAGGCAGACGAGTACTCGAATGACATGGCTTGATCAAGGATGCATGTTATACAGGATGTACTCTCCAACGAGGAGGTAATTCCAGACAGGCCGCTGCAGGGTTGATAAGCCTGGTAATGGCAAAAGGACCGATAAAACGTGGGAGGAGTTTCTTCTTGCCTGGTATCTTCAGATTCTTAGCTGATAACCATACTTTCATCCCAACCTGGTATACCGGTGCAGAGGTTCTCTTGGCATCTGTGTATCGTTTGGTATTCTGTTGGGCACGATGCAGTTGTTGTCGAATTCGCGTATGCAATACCGACATGTCCCGTAATTTACAAGTGGATGCTGGATTGTCTGTAGACAGCTCAGGATCTAATGGAATGGATCTAGGATGTTGACCATACAAGGTAAAAAACGGAGTAGTACCAATAGAAGAATGAAGCAAATTATTATAAGTAAACTCCGCTGACGGTAACATGGACAACCAGTTAGACTGATACTGCAAGCATAGCCACCGTAAATACTGCTCCATGGTACTGTTTGTTCTGTTTGTCCATCCGTTTGAGGATGGAACAAGCTGGACATTCTGTCATCAATTAACAGAGCAGAAGTAAGTGCCTCCCAGAAATGAGAGGAAAACTGGGATCCTCTGTCTGTAATGATGATAGTCGGTAGGCCAAACAAACGAAACACATGTCGCAGAAAAAGATCTGATAGTACTGCAGCAGTGGGCAAACCCTTACAGGGTATGAAAAGTGCACATTTGGTAAAGTATTCCAGCACAAACCCATATTGTGTTAAAGCCTTGTTCCAACGGCAACTCAACCACGAAATCCATGAAAATCATGTACCAAGGTTTATGTGGTATCGGTAGTTTTTGCATTAATCCCATGGGCTTTCCGGGTTGATTCTTGCACTGGGCGCATAGAGAACATGAGTTGACATAATCACGTCTCTAGGCATGGAAGGCCACCAACACCATTGTCGTAATAGTTTGACAGTCTTCTTTTGACCTGGATGAGCTGCCATTATTGAATCATGTCCCCAAACACATGGCTCTGGAGCGAGTACTCTCAGTAGGTAAATACAGGACCCCTTGCATATAGGGTAGACCTTGCTAGACATCCAAGTTCAATGTAATTACATCCTGCGGATGCTGGGATACCCACTCCTGTAGTTCATGTTTTAATGAAGGCTGAGCAGAACAACTGCAAACTACATGTTTTGCCACCAAAGGATGTGGTTCTGGCTTGGTTTTATCCTTACCAAGACGTGATAAGGCATCAGCCTTAAATACTTCACGTGAAGGGCGATAAGTAATCCGGAAGTCAAACTGAGCAAAGAATGCATGCCATCTAGCTTGGCGTGCAGTTAGACATTTCATTGTTTTGAAGGCTTGTAGATTATGATGATCAGAATATATCGTCACAGGATGTTTAGCTCCCAATAGGTGGTGACGCCACTCCTGCAGTGCGTCTTTAATCGTTAGGAGTTCTCGTTCTGTGACTGTATAAATGCATTCGTATGGATTCAGTTTACGAGAAAAAAAAGCAACAGGGTGCTCCTCATTACTGCCTGACCACAAAAGTGATGGGTGGAAGGTTTCGAATGAATCTCAACCACTGGCAATTGCTCTGGGCAACCTTCCACACCACCGTTTTTTAGCCCGTCTGCGCCATTGCAAAAGGGGACTAGCCATGTGCAAATCAGTCAGCAGCTGCCGCCACCGAAGGTAGCAGCCCAGCCCGAACTGCTAGGCCAGGTCCCTCTGCACAGAAAACCAAGCAACCCCAGACATGTTTCTGCCTTGTGGGACCGCCTCAGTGAGGTGCAGCCTGGTTCCCTGTGGCATTACTGCCTGGACAAATTTGTGAAAGAATGGCCCCAACAGCAACGTTAGAAGCATCCGCCTCTACGTAAAATGGAAGAGTTATTTCCGGGTGTTGTAAAACTGGGACGGTAGTGAAAGCCTCCTTTAAAGCATCAAATGAACTTTGTGCTTCTTTGTTCCAGACAAAGGACAGTTTGGAACTGGTGAGAGCTGTTAATGGAGCTACTGTCTGAGAGAAAGACTTAATAAAGCGACGGTAGAAATTAGCAAATCCTAAAAAGGATTGCAAAGCCTTGGTATTGTTGGGAGTTGGCCAATCCAGAATAGCCTTGACTTTGGAGTTACTCATACGTACTCCTGTGCTTGTGATATCATAACCGAGAAGCTCAACTTCTTGCATGTGAAAAACACACTTTTCAGCTTTCACAAACAACTTGTGCTCCCGTAGTCTTTGTAGCACTTGAGTGAAATGACGTATATTCTCCTGGAATAAAGAGGAGTAAATGAGGATATCATCCAAGTAAATGACAATAAACTGCTCCAGGATGTCCCGAAATATGTCATTCATAAAAAACTGAAAGGTAGCAGGGGCATTACATAAGCCGAACGGCATGACAAGATACTCATAGAGTCCATATCGGGTCTTGAAAGCCGTCTTCCGTTCGTCTCCTTCGCGAATGCGCACCAAATTGTATGCCCCTCGGAGATCTAATTTGGTATAAATGACTGATGAACCCAATTGATCTAACAATACACTGATTAGTGGTAACGGATATTGGTTTTTTACCGCTATCTCGTTGATGGCTCTGTAGTCAATACAAGCTCTAAGATCTCCCTCATTTTTAGGGACAAAAAAACAAAAGAGAGGCCGCTGGGGACTGTGAAGGACGAATGAACCCCATCTTAAGCACCTTATCAATGTATTCTTTGAGGACTGCATCTTCCTGTTGAGTTAAGGAATAAACCCTTCCTGTTGGTACCTTAGATCCAGATCGCAGTTCTATTGGACAATCGTAAGGACGATGAGGTGGTAGATGTTCAGCCATACCTTTGTCAAAAACATCGGCAAAAGTGTTGTATTTCTGAGGTATTTGGATGTCAGGTGAAGACACTGCTCCTATAGTTAAAGCCGTGTCAAGCAAAGAAGCAACAGATGAATCCCTGATCAGTTCCACATCTTTAAAGCAATTTTCATTGCAGTATGATGAAGGATATTGTATTTGTCCTGTTGTCCAATCAATTAAGGGATTGTGTAGAGTTAGCCAAGAAATACCCATAATTAATTTGTAATGGGGCACTGCAATAACATCAAAAACCACTTCCTCCGTATGTCCGTTGCATTGAACCACGGTAATCGGAATGCTTTCTTTAGTGACCAACCCTGATGTGAGAATAGAACTGTCGACAGTATTGACTGTTTCTGGAACTTTCTTAGTCACTGTAGCTATAGCAGCTGTTTGCAAAAATGAACGATCAATATAATTGTTAGTAGCCCCTGAATCAATCATTGCCTGAGTCTGAATTGTAGAACTGTGGAAACGTTATTCCACTGAGATAGCGATGGGAGCAGAAGGAGTATTTTGACTGGAGCCCATTTTGAAACTCGGCACAGGGACTCCTACTGAGGCCGAGTCTTGGTGTTTCCCGGACGTCCATCTGGCTTTTTTGGGCAAGAAACCAATAAATGGTCTGCCGAACCACAATACATGCATAAGTTATTCTTTCGTCTGTTTTCCCGTTCTGCATTTGAAAGACAACCTCGGATGGCCCCTATCTGCATGGGTTCAGGATCGCTTGGAGCCGCCACTGGAGGATCGGAAAGCACCATAGGTGGTAGAAAAGATTTATTTTCTCCTTTACGGGCATTTCTGCGAGCATCAATTTGTAAAATAAGATCCAGGAGTTCTGTAAACCCTGCAGGTACCACCGGAACAGTGGAAAGGGCATCTTCTTTGTAAAAGACTGCCGCTTTCTTCTCCTCAGGCCAACTGGTTTCAGCGGTTAACTGATTGAAACTGGCAAAATAGGCCAACAGAGGTTGAGTTCCTTGCTGAAGACTCAACAATTCCAGGTCATTGGCTTGTGTAGCATATCGCATGTCGAAAACCTTGCTCATCACTTCCAATAAAGCATCACAGTCGTATAATAAAGGACTGTTGTTTTCTAAGAGCGGATTAGCCCACGCCGCAGCTGTGCCACCCAAATATGACAGAACAAATGCTGCTTTGGTAGTTAAATCCAGAAATGAGCTAGGCCGACACAAAAAATGTAACCTGCACTTGTTAACAAATGTACGATATGCTTTAGGTTCACCAGTGAATCTCTCAGGAGGAGCAAGGGGAAATTGTGTGGGCATCAGCAGCTGTACTGATTCACGTGGAGGTAGTGACGACCCTGAACCGGAAGCTATGGGTGCCGGAATATCACCTCCCTGATTAGGGGAAGAACACATTGCGTCTTGTAGAACATCCATGCGGTGACGTAAAATATCCTGAGCAGTAATCATCTCATTACCTAGATCAGCTACTAACCGTGTAAGGGCTTCCAAGGGGTCTACGGCCTCCATTGCTATGGCTTCTGTCATACGGCCCTCAATTCAACTAGAACACGGTATACACCATAAACGATACAGGTGGAGTTAATCTTAAAGGATACAATATGGATCCGAATTCTTTCTTCTTAACCTTCACTGAAGAATCCTCAAGGAAGAATCTTTTCCCTTGATTACACCCACTGTCCGATACAAAACACGGCCAGAGCGAGGAATCAATTGAAAGGATGAATAACTATGCACATTCTCCAATCTGTGTACAAAGAAGCATAAGGTAAGTAATAAGAATATTAGCTGTAATCCTTAAATCCCACTAATGCTACACTAACCTGTAGGAGGGGTTTGTCGAGTTGAGGTGAGCTTCAATGTTCCAAATGAATCCAAATTAATCCAAAACACCAACACAACAGAAAGGAAGGGGGGAAGTTAGTAGGAAACTAATGCCGAACAGAACGAGGGCCGAACTAGAGTCGGGTAGGTGCACTCTGGATAGCGTCCTTAGTTCGGTGCACTAAACATAACACAAAATAAACCTGGTATTTCCAGCAGGGTGTAAATGGAAAAGTCTTTGGTTGGCAGACCGTAGATCACCTTGAATAATGTTGGAAAACAAATTGTCCTGGCATCTCCAGAAGTTCAAAACAGAAATCTTTCTCTATTCAGTAGTGCGTTATTCACCCTCGATGCCAAATTGGAAAATAAAGTAATCCCAACCAGGACACAGTACTTATATCTCAGTAAAAGAATGTTCGTGGACACGGGACTAAGAAAGATGCTGTAAATACTCCCATAGTTCCGAGAGTAGCATTGAAGTTTATAAACAAATGATAACACACAGCAGTAGACACCTGCTAGAAGTATACCTTATGGCAGGTAAGGCGAAGAAACCTCTGTGGGAAACAGCAAAACGGCTTCAGGAAGCCGCCACAAGGTGCAGCAATCGGCTTTGATGCTCAGGTCTCAGGAAATAGCGTGGAAATTGATCCGGAATCCAGGAATGGAAACGGGAACGGTTTAAGAAGCGTATGGCTGAAGGACACGGTCCGCACAGAAACAAACCGCCAGCAGGAAACAAAGTTGCAACAATCAGAAGCGCAGGGCGCTCAGAGAACAGGACCTACATACGTACCAACAGCACGTGACTGGTGAGCCAAAGGCACGATCACGTGACTTTAGGAGCAGGAATGCAATGGCCTTTCGCGGGGAGTTTGGAAAATAGCCTCCACCTGTTATAGAACGGTCTTGCTGCCGTTCTGAAAGCATATGGACTCCTGCTACCATATGCAACAGGTGAGTGAGGCATGACAATATCTCAGTGGCAACATGCTTGTCTAGGAAGCAAGACGATGAAGAGCAACACAGTTTTAAATCCCAGGTACGCGCTTAGAAATCTCTTCAGTATTAAGCGCATTAGAAAAAAACAATTATAATTAATGCTGTGGGGATTTGGGAGTATTGTTCTCTCTGGAGGGCTGTGGCAGCATAGTTGCCAACATGATCCATTCCATTCTGTAGTGGCTTATCTAGTCCTGATTTTTTTATTTGCATTCTGGGACTTGTAGTTCCAAGTTTTCCATTATAAAACTCGGATTACAAGTTCCAGAATGCAAAGCAAATATCAGGACTGGATAAGCATATACAGATTGGAATGGATCATGCTGGCAACTAGGGGGCCGGTATGGCTGTTAGTCAGGGCTTTAAGTGGGGTAAGAAACTGAGGGGGGCCTTCATTTGGGGGCATGGCTTGCATTATGTGCGTGGCCTGAAAAGTACACAAACCATAGTAAGGTACACAAACAAATATATAAATGTATGTAAGCATTTATATATTTGTATGCGTACCTTGCTATCGTTTGTGTACTTTGCAAGCCATCTTTTATACATATGTATATAAAAGATGGCTTGAAAAGTACACACTCTATAGTAAGGTACGCACACAAATATATAAATGCTTACATTTATATATTTGCATGCCCGAGTACGGTTTGTGTACTTCAAGATGGCTGGATAAATACTCAAACCATAGTAAGGTACGCACACAAATATATAGCATTTATATATTTGTGTGCATACCTTACTATGGTTTGTGTACTTTTCATATTACATATTTCTATGTTTATAAAAGATGGCTTGAAAAGTAAACCATTCAATCCATCTTTTATAAAGCTTTGCCGACGGACAAAGCCTGAGGCGTCTTTGTCCGTCTGCAAAGGTTTATAAAAGAGGTCTTGAATTGTGCACTTTTCAAGACATCTTTTATAAACCTAGAAATATGTCAGAGTCCCCAGGTTTGCTGAGGTTTAAAGACGTCTCGTGACCTGTGGCTGTCTGGCACTTCTGTCAGCTTTCCTGACTTACTAGCGGGCACATCTCCCGTTGCGGCCGTGGGAGGATAATGTATCTCCACTTTTTGGAGACTTCCGGGGCCCAGCCCATACCCACTTAAAGCACTGGTGTTAGTTAAAAGATGGACTGGATTCCTTACTACACTGCAACAACAAACAAAGCATGCATAGACCCACACAACAGCACACAACACCCTCCAACAATATAACACCCCGAGCCCAGCCAACGGAATTCCGGGTTGAGGCTGCCAACAGCACATCACTGCTCTCTTGCACTTCTCCAGCTCGTCCCCGCTAACTACCCCCCTGTTGTGGGCTGCCTCCGGGGCAGCCCACAGATGCCGTCGGGATCACCCGATGGCGTCGACACGTCGGTGGACAACCGGCGTGTCTCATGTAGGGAGGCACCCTACAGCGCCGGATGTCACCGGGCTCAGGCTCCACAGCGCGGGGGTGTCACCCCCAGACTTCAGCGGTCGCGGCTCAGAGGGCACTCGGGCCGCGCCGCACACAAGGCCACGACCACGTGGCAGGCCCACAACCTGTCCAGACACACAGACACGAGTTGCCACTTCCTGGGGCTCTGCTGCTCCGCCCTCGCAGCGCCAGCAGAGCCCCTTTTATTAAATAAGCATGTGAGCGTCATGACACAGTCACGGCGCTCACGTTGACAAAACACTAGAACCCCACACAACATCCCTACTTTATTATAAGCAAACAAAATCAACCAAAAACCCACTGCAAACATTTGGTGCATTCCAGTCCGCGCACCACCTAAAAGCTACTAGAAACACAAACATTTTTGACACTGCAAAACAAACAGGTGTGTTCCAGTCCTCACACCACGGGGCCCTATGACGGGCTCCTCCAACTCAGAAAATCCCGGGATCAAACTGGCCTGTGGCGCCGCAGCAGGACAAGAAGAATATATTCTCTTAGTACTCCTCCTCCCCCATATCATACAGTGCTTCTCAGGGACTCTCCGCCACCTGTACTGCCGCCACCTTGAGGGTCTTTCTCCCCTTCACCTCACTCCCCCCTGGTGCCCCCACCATGCCGGCTGGGGCTGTAGCGAGACATACTCGTGCAAAGTGATCTCCTTTCCTACACCTTCCACAGATTTGTCCCATCGCCGGGCAGTCCTGCGGGTGTGGAAGATCCCACCCACACTGATGACATATGGTGGCATTGGGGTCTCTCTTCGGCCAGTCTCCCCTCCTCATCACTCTTCCTCCTGGCCACCTGCCGACAGCCGCCACCTCCTCAACCTTCACTCACTGCATGGGGACCTCCATCTTTAGGTGGTGTCTAGAGGAGTCCATGACCGAGGCCCGCACCTCCGCCAGTTCCTGGGCCCGGCCAAGCTCCAATATTCGATCGAGGGTCAGCGCTGGGTCCCTCAGAACTTGCTTGCGCAGTTTGCTGGAGCTGCAGCCATAGATGATCTGCGCCCGGATCTCGTCCTCGAAATTCCCCAGGTCACAGGTGAGTGCAATTCCGCGCAGCTTCCCGTGGAATGCATCGAGGCTTTCCCCTTCCTCCTGCCTCGCACACCTCATCCTGAACCGTTCATAATCCCTGTTGACCATGGGCCTGAAGTACTCGTTCAGGACTGCGATGGCTGCATTGTAAGACTGATCTCTGGGCCTTAATGTCTTGAACAGCCTCTGGACGGCCAGCCCGGCCGAGTACAGGAGTGTCAGGTGCTTTGCTGCGTCTTTGATTTCCATCGCCTCAAAGTACAGCTCCAGGTTTTCCACCCAGGCTGTCCACCGGGATCCCAGACTTGCAGGCGCACCCAGGACATCGAAGTTGGGTACTGGTGCCAGCTGACCCCGACATATCCCCTCGTCATCCGCCATGCTGACTGCAGCTGGGGATGCCGGATGCAGTCACCGGTGCTGATAGGTGCCTGCCGTTCTTCCTGCCCAGGGGCGCACAAGCACTCCAAGTGGAGCCGCAACCTCTAGGGCCTGAGCAGTCACAGCTCGCGGGGTTGATATGACACCCCTCTTTCAGGCAGTCTTTATATCTATATTTTCAGGCCCGGATGTTGATGGGCCCACATGCAGTGTGGACCAACCCAGGCTCCTCACCACCACGGCCCGGTTCTCCCCTTTTCTCTAGGGACACTGTAGGCCGTGTGTCCGTATCGGCCACGCCCCTTACTTTGTTTATGGGGCAGTGCTGGTGGGGTGCACGCCACCCTTTCTTTAGATTGAACTATTTGCAAGGTGAGCAGCTGCCCCTCATCGTTCTGGGCCCGTCTACCGGGCCCACCGTGGCCACACCCCCTCTCTTTGTCCCAGGTGCTACGGGGCAGGGCAGGTCCATTCACCGCCGCGGGCCAGGGAAGTCTTCCACCTTCCCCTCATGGCCGTTCGTGCCAGGCGACCCGTGCCACTCCTCGGCGGCCAACGCTAAACCAGAGGGCTGGCCCCGCCCCTTTTGTTTGTTATAGGGCCCGGGTCGGCGAAGAAGCGCCCCGTTCTTCCGGGCAGGGCGGCCACTCCCCTTCAATGCTGCAGCGGGCTGCTCCCCACATGGCCGCCGACCGCGGCCGCGTGCGCAGGTCCTTCTGTCCACCCGCCGCAAATGTCAGCAGGCGGGCGCGACACCCTCGTCGCCAGTGTTGTGGGCTGCCTTCGGTCTCCGGGGCAGCCCACAGATGCCACACGTCGGTGGACAACCGGCATGTCTCGTGTAGAGAGGCACCCTACGGCGCCCGGTGTCACTGGGCTCAGGCTCCACAGTGCGGGGGTGTCACCCCCAGACTTCAGCGGTCGCAGCTCCGAGGGCACTCGGGCCGCGCCGCACACAAGGCCACGACCACGTGGCAGGCCCACAACCTGTCCAGACACACACACACACAGACACGAGTTGCCACTTCCTGGGGCTCTGCTGCTCTGCCCTCGCAGCGCCAGCAGAGCCCCTTTTATTAAATAAGCACGTGAGCGTCATGACACAGTCACGGCGCTCACGTCGACAAAACACTAGACCCCCACACAACACCCACCCCTCCTCTCTTTCAGAACTGCCAGAGCACCAGGGGACCACTCCGGGGGTAATAGTGCGCGGTACAAATATCCTTTAGCATTAACATTAGATGGAGTTACTTACTGTGACGAGGAAGAGTGGAACTAAGAGTAATGAAGATTACCGGTAAGTAACGGCATTTCTAAAAAATATAGGCAAGAGAAGCGTCAAAGAAGTACATTTGGTGCTTACACGTCCACTGGTGTCACGTTTCAACTATGGTTGCTTTCTTTTATGCCGTTTACTTATTGATTAAAAAATCATGAAAAAAACACTTCTTGTTTGTTTCTGTTCGTCTTCCCTCTCTCCCTTGCTCGCTCGCACATTGCCCCCCCAGCCGCCGTAATCGACACACCACTTGAAACACTACCTACCACAGGTGGAGCTGTGAGGCACTTAGCATATTTTCTTCACTGTCCAATCAGAAACTGGGTAGGCTGATACGCTTTATTTTTCACTTCCCACCAATCACGGAAGCGTCGTTTTTACCAGGCGGAGCGTCAAACCCAATCAGCACAACCCCTTTAGGAGAACTTGTGAATGACGTCACACTTCCAAGCAGTGGCGGAGAGAGGCAGACCTAAGATCGCAAACTGATCTAGTCCTGTGGGGGGCGGGGGGCGAAATACATCCATACTTGCTGATTCACTTTATCCATCCATACTTGCTGATTCACTTTATCAGCCGTACTGAGGTTTTTTATGTCAGATTGTGCTCTGCTTTCGCACGCTTGGTAATGTACACCGTGAAGACAAACGGTAAGTATATCATCTAAATAATAAAATTAAAAAAATACAAAAATATATATATATACATATCATATCTAACAATTTCACTGTATTGAGGAGCATTGTCCTGATCATATTAAAATGTTTAAAAAATACATATTGTCAAGATTTAGGCAGCCTAATTAACACATTACTCAATGTTTTTTGGGCACTGCTTTTCCACCCTTTGGTTTTCTTTTGCAAATCACATCGTTTCCAGTGCTGGTGCTAAGGAGAGCTGTTGGTGTGTGCCGAGTCACAATCACAGTAAAACAGTTCAGTGTGTTCAATTGCTTTTAACCATGTATCATCTCCTGAATTTGTGACCAGAGAAGTAGTGTCCTAGAGACATGGAGTCCTCTTGCTTCCCAAAGCATACTGCAGTGCACAGCCGAACCATGGACATCGATTCACCAAAATGCCTGGGGTAGCAGAAGTTTATCTTTAACCCTGGTGACATTACCGTAAGTGGTTTGCGGAATTTTTAAAAAGTACATAAAATGTCAAATACGTACAGAACCAGACCGGTACCAACCACATTTTAACATGGATGCTGCCTTCATATGCCCTGCATTTGGTCATTATATAAAAGGGTTAGATCCAATAGTGCAACAGAGGCCGAAGCAATATTGCAGCGTTCGAAATTGTTTGGAGCTATTTAGCTCCTGCTTCTAGCCTGGGAGTGCCAGGATAGCTTGAAACCAATAGCTATGAAGAGTTACGTTTGGCTCCTCAGGCAAACTGGTGCCTTACACACATGTACATGTGAAATTAACTTTGAGCATTTGAGAAGGTTAATAAAGAAGAATTAGGATATAACTAATGCACATTTAAATACAATGGATCCTACACAATGGCCAGAGAGTTAAAGTAGCCTCTCATGGAATCTCCTGGTTCCCCCGTGGTAGCCCCTGCCTATAGTAAAGACTGGTTGCACCCAAATGCCAATCTAGCCAGGAAATTATACTTATCATGATTGCTTTATCAGAAATACCCAGTACAGAATGTCAAACCACAGTAAGAAATGTCTAATCTAGCTGCAGCAAAATGCTAGTCTAGACACGTAATAACACTTATGATGCTTACTTCATTATAGATGCCCTGACAATTATGCCATGATGCAGTAAGAAATGGCTAGACAGGCTGCACCCAAATGTCAATCTTTACAGGTAATAACACTTCTCTTTACTTTATTAGAGATGCCCTGTAAAAATGTCATGCCACATTGAGAAATGACTGGCTTTACCAAAATGTGAGTCTAGACACTAATTGACGTATCATGCCTGCTTTGTTACTTGATAGCGCACCCCCACTGGCCCCTCCCTCCTGACTCATCCGCTATCCCTCCAACTCTCTTCCAACCCCAAACTCAGCCCCTTTGCCCAGCATTACCTCCATGTCCCTCTTCCTTGTCCCAGTACTTACATATGAGGCAAGGCGCTTCATAGGAAAGTACTGGAATGAGGAAGAGTAGGATTACGAGTAATGAAGATGACAGGTAAGTAATCCTATGTATTGAATACAAGCACACAATTCACATGCTCATTTACACTGCACCCACCCTACCACCTATACATCATGCACTCAAACATATTACATAACATACATGTACATACACACACCCTTTCATGCACGTATGTACGTACACACATTTCCAAAAACCCTACTTTCTTACCTTTTTCCAAATACCTTGCTGCTCAGAGGAACTTCTCTGCCGGCAGGCCTCTTTCCCATGCTCCGCGCACGCAAGGAGCCAACTCTGGTTCCTGTTATGCGCAGAGCAGGGGAGACAGAGCTTTCCATGTCCGTTGGGGGTGAGGGAAGAGGGTTCTTTTTGAAGTCAGTCTATCTTCAAAAAGAAATGAATGTAAAGTGGGCTCTCATCCTCGGTTTCCCCAGTGGTCACAGATGCAGAGCCAGGAGTCACCATTGCGACCCCAGGCAACCCCCAATTGATGTCCCTGAGCTGCCCGACTTGAACACACAGGCCAATTTTGCCTAAATTCAAGATGGTTCTTCATGATAACGATTGTTTTTCGTCTAGTGGGCCACGAAGATTTTATTAAGGCATGCAAACCAGTACTATGCATTTCAATGTCTTCTTTGCGACAGCAGCAAAAACATATTTAAACAATTTCAAACATGTTTTTCCTTTGAGGTACCACAATTCCTTTCTTTAAAAAAAAAATAAAAAGTTATTGATTGATTAACGTCTCAAGACATTCAACAATACATTATCGTAATGAGGTTCAGCAACAGAAGCACAGTATAGGTAAACTACCAACAAATAAGCAGCAGGATTCCCCTGGACTTATTCATAGGTCACACGTTGGTGTGGTGGTTTATACTTCAGCTAGGCTTGGATATAGGCCTATTGCCTACGGTGCAGGCAATGGCTCCCCAGATTCCGACTCCGGGCGTTGAGACAGTAGGTAAGACACAAAAATACCCCAAATGTTCTTAGGCCTGTTCTGCCGGCCACACAAGTCCGTATTCCAGGAGGGGTCGAACCATGCCATCTCATCAAAATACATCTTGCAATTATCATACATGTTGTGAGCAGCTTCCAGTTTTGTTTTGGACTCTAAGGGAGCCAGCCAAACATACAGCACAGTAATTCGCAGGGTACAGCACACCCAAGCATGTTGGAGACTGCCACCACCGGCCTTCCCAGAAATCCTGTAGCTTAGGGCACACCCATAACATATGAAAGAAGTCAGCTGATTCAGCATTACATCTCGGACAGCTGCCCTCCCTGGTGCGATTAAACAGATGGAGGCAAGCTTGGGCTAGGTACGCTCTGTGTAGGGTTTTGAATTGAATCAATTGAAATGTATATTGAATGCACCACTATGCGTGAGTTTGCAGAGCATTACCCATTGTTTATCTGTGAAGGCAACCCCAGCATCCTCCTCCCACCGACGTCTACACTTCAGGGTCTCCCAGGGGGAGTTGTGTTGAATTAGCCCATACAATGCAGAGACCACCCGCCTCGTAGCCGGGGAGCCCAATAGGTATTTCAGCAGCGGGAGTGCGTGTGGCATATTAGGGAACGAAGGGGATCACTCTCTAAAGCTGGCTCGGATTCTGAAGTACTGCAGTCTGCGTTGGAACCCCACCCATCTTTGCAGAAAATTGCTTGTGTGATACAAATTTTCCCCCAGGGTATAAATCAGACATGCGTTCAATCCCCACTCCTCGCCACTCCTGGACTACGGCTTCATCACATGTTGGTGGTAGGCACTCAATATTTCATAGTTAAAGGCCCGGGTCAAAGGGAATATCAACCCGCAGATGCTTTTGGACCCTGTTCCATGCATTTACTGTGCATGCCCCTGGGTCGAATTTGCATTTATGCAACACCCTCCTTGATACCAGGACACCTTGCAGAGTGAAAGGTCGCACCCAGCATCTTTCTACGTGTACGTGACGGTAATATTGGACATCCGGCATCCAGTAGGACGCAAAGTATAGTTGTGTTGTAAAGAAATATAACTCCACATCTGGTGCACCAACGCCGCCACGTTCACAGGGGAGAACCAGAGTGTCCCAACTAACTCGAGGGGTCAGTGGATGCCATGCCAAATTAACCAACTGGGCCTTCAACTCAACAAAGTAACTGACTCCCAGCCACAGAGGGATGATTTGAAAAATGTAAAGCAGTTTGGGGACCACCATCATTTTGACGATCGCTATCCGACCCAGCAGCGAGAGGGGGAGTCTACACCACCCCTCCACTCTCGACCTCAGAACATTCAAATAACTTATGTGGTTATACTGCAATAATGTTCGGGAATCACGATTTACCCACACCCCTAGGTACGTAACAGACTTTTTCTGCCATCTGTAACCTTCAGTATCGGGGGGCTTATCAGTAGACTCATTTAGTGGGAATAAGATCGACTTTGACCAGTTTATTCTGAGGCAAGAAGCCTGACCGAACTCCGCTATCTTCTGCGACAGCGGTTGCAAGTTGATCGCAGGGTTTTTAAAGTATAGGATCTCATTGTCCACATACAGCAACACCAATTCCCTAGCCCCGCCCAGTGCAAGACCTCTTGCCAGGTGAAATTTACATAGCCGGGCTGCCAGTGGCTCAATCGTGATTGCGAAGAGCAATGGCAAGAGCGGACATCCTTGCCTGGTTCTGTGACCCAAGTCGAAGGCCCTGGATCACTTGCCATGTAGCCCTATTTGAGCGTTCGCTCCAGCATACATCAGACGCACCGCTATCAGGTAGTACTCTTGGATGCCAACCTGTCATAGTACCTCAAATAGGTAGCTCCACTTGACAAATCCAAATGCTTTCTTCATGTCAAGTAGCGCTGCAATTGCATGCACTTTGGGGTCATTCTGAGCCAGGATTGCGAAGAGCCTGCACAGGTTCAGTGTGGTTGATCTCCCAGGGATGAAGCCTGACTGGTCCGCATGGACAATGGTTGAGACGTACGGGAGAAATCGGTCTGCCAATACCTTAGCAAAAATGTTGGCATCTAGGTTCAGCAGGGACATTGGGCGATATGAGGAACAGTCCATGGGGTCCTTTTCAGGATCAGAGTGATCACAGCCTCCCGCATAGTTGGGGAAAGCTCACCCACCTTCATCCTCCCCACCCCCCAACACCGAGAGCAAGTGTTGATCTACCTCTGGGCCACTCCTTGTAGCATTCAGTTGTTATTCTGTCCATGCCGGGCGCTTTGATGGATGGCAGGGCACAATTCCTTTCTAGACCTCTGAAAGTCTATAGGGTTCTGTGTGTTTTTAGTGACCTGTTTTTCACAGACAATTTTGTTAACATCTATTTTTACTGCAATCCCCCCAACCCTCGCCTTTAAGCTCCACAACACCTTGCCACCCCCAACCAATATTGTCCACCTACGTTTTGCAGCAAAAAATAAACACAGTAAAAAAAGGAAAATTGATCATTAAAAGACAGGGTACTGTGTATAGGTATTCAAGAAAGCCTGGGCCCCCATTCCACTTCCTCTTTATTTAAACTGCAGAAATCCAGGTATTTAATATCATAACCGTACTACGAGGAACCCATTGTCTGCGAATCAGAAAGGAACAGGACCACAGTGACAGAATGTCATCTGTGATGGCTGTATAAACTGAGCTTTTTTGAATTTTTGTGATAAAATGATGATGGTAATTCTTCCTCCAAGATTGAGCTCGGCAAATCAAGGTCACTCTCGTAATGCTCCATCCCAAAAAGTGTAGTGCCAACTTGTATCTATGCTGCAACTGTCTTTTGACATCACCCAGCAGCTGCTTTGTAGTTTCAACATGGTAGGTTGAAAGGTCACATGTGCAGACCGGAGCACAGCGATCTGGATCCCAAAGTTCCAATATACAAGGGCAGACTTTTTTTAACTTTAAGTAGATCTCATCATAATTATATAATTGTGGGTTCCCAGAGCCTGGTGAGTTATTGATCAATAACTAAAATAGGCCATGTTTGGTTTTGACATGGTGGCTTCGGCTACTGGGATTACACAGTTATAGAGGCGCAATCGATTTATGTCCTTTTGTTGTCAGATTGTGTGCAGTGACTCATTCATGACAGGGCTTGCTGTGAACTCATTTGTCTGAACTGGTTTCACCCAAAGGATCCCTTTTGGACCCTACCCAAGAAAGCCTGTCTTTGATTCCCATTGAGAAGTCTTGTCACATTCTCCAGCTACTCGTACTACGGGTTATCCGAGAACCACAGCTTTAATGTCAGCCCTGTCAGTACATTGGGCCTCTCTCACCAGGTTGGCAATTACTGTTAAAATGGATTTCTGAACTCTGACCTGGTGGGCAGAGGTTCGGAAGGCCAGCCTAGTTTCTTGGAACAGGGTAACCTTCTGGACAAACCAGACCAATCAAGGTAGCATTGGGGGCGGTCGGGACTAGGTCTCAGGAGGGGTGAGAGTGATTGACAGACCTCAATGAGCACAGAGTAAAGGACACTTACAAATCACTCCCAGTCAGGTGTATATATATCAAAAATACAAATACATGTAAACAAGGCCTTTGAGTTTCAACACACAGTAATAATCAACAGTAATACATTTAAACCAACACAATCCTACTGAAATAAATATATACAAGACCATGTGGCCTAAAGGTTTAATGCACGAAATGGGTCCGCAACCTAAAAAGGGAATGAAGCAGGCAGTGCAGAGTCTTTAGGCAGTTCTGCAGTAATCACAATCCTAACAGAAAGGCAGTCCAGTCCCTAAGAAGAGTGGAGCCTATTGCTCAAATGTACTTGCAATGCTGGCGCACGTGGTAGTGCAGGTGGGTGAAAACGGGGTCTCTAGCAGCTCACGAAGGTGGGTGAGGTGATGCAGAATAAGTTCCCACTATTCGTGGAGGGTCTCCTCAAGAGGGCAGAACAGGTTCCGGGAGTTGGGAATAGTTTGATAGCTCAGGCAATCCATGGAAAGGAGAGTGGGCCTCAGGGGACACTCGTGTGTAAAAATGGCTGGATGCGCTAGGGGCCACGAGTAAGGGTTGCAAGTACTCACCGACCCCTGGCGCACTTCAGAACAAAATTCGTCAGTCTTTGGTCGAGGTTCAAATGCGGCAATTGTGCAGCTCTGTGGCTTTCAGCGGCGAAGTTACAGCGATGATTCCCAAACAGGACAGTGGCGATTTCTCCGCTCCTGTTGGATGGATCAGGCTAGTTTCACTGTAGCAGGCTTCAGGGCCCAGGGGGGCACAGCAGCAAGGCACCTGCAAAGTTCGTCACCACGGATGGGCGGCATGGTAACCGCAGGTACTCCGGTTTGGGTGCTCTCCCTTTACTTCAGACCTGGGAAAACCAAGTGTATGAAATTTGGGGCGAGAGTGCTGTGAACACAGAGCTTGCGATGTACCAAGTTTCAAGGGTCTCCTTGAAACGGCAGCGGTGTCAGAGCAAAGGTCCTGCGCAAGCTGGTTGGCCCTGGGACACTTCCGAGAAGGCTTACCTGCAGGGATTGATGAAGGTGCAGAGAATAGTAAGTCCCACTATTCCAATGGGTCGAATCGTCTTCGCAGACCTTGTAGTTAGATCAGATGCAGAGGGGTCCAGTGGGACGACAGCAGGCTCAGGGTGCCAAACCTTCCAGCGGGTCACCAGCGGTTCGTCTACTCGACTTTAGTTTCAGGATACTTGGATCCTATCCTTCGTTCAGTGAGAACTCAAGAGATCGACAGGGTATGGGTGTTTGGAGCCTTCTCTTATCCTGAATCTCCTTTGCACCAAAATGAAGAGGACCCAATGGGAGATCTGCTCACATACAGGCACACCATACGTGGACCAATCACGGACCACTGTGGTCCCAGACATTCACAGCACACCAGACTCTCTGGCACCCAGGATGTGCATTGGAACCCGACAGTCCAACCCACATTCTGCAAGCACACACACAAGGCATGCAGAAGCCCACGAAAGCTTGGCGTTTTTTGCGGGATAATGCATGCCCAAATAAGGACTGACCTGGGTCAGCTCGACCTGGGGAAGGTGAAGGGGCAAGATGGCCAAAGGACAGGACAAAGAACCTTGTGACATGGCCATTCTTAAACCAGGCCATCGATCCATGCCAAAAGCAGTAAACGCGGTTTGCATGGCAGGAAAGGGTTCAAAATATATGAAAAGATATGCTGCCGCCAGCCCTGTCCAAGGCACATAGGCACTTTTCCTAACAAAATCCTTTGAGGGTGTTTAGGGCCCTGGGAAATTACAGGAGGACCCAAGCACACTGTACTGTAAGGTACATTGTGCATTTGTAACACGTTGCAGAAAAGTTGCAACATTGCAAAGGACTAAGAGAAACAAAGTCTTCCAGTACTGACTGTCTTTAAGGGCATGTCAGTTTCCCAATAACAAAGTGAGCGAAAAGCCCAGGAGAGTGCAGCTGAAGGCTGTGCTCCACTGGCAAAATCAGACTATGGTGTTAAAGAGCAACAAAAAGTTGGGGGGGGGTTACACAACTGGAGGGAAAACTTCACTAAAACTCGCCCCTCCCAGACCAAGACCAAGGACCCAGACCAAGGACAGGGGGAATTAATCCACCCCTGGATGAGACTCATGTTCAGCTCGGTTAAACTTTTTGGACAACCCATCCACATTGCTATGTTGGACACCGGGCCTGTGCTCAATAGTGAAGTCAAAGCCTTGAAGGCTTATGGACCACCTGAGCAACTTTGGATTCTCTCCCTTCATGTACATTATCCACTTTAAAGGCTTATGGTCAGTGTGCACATTGAAGTGGGCCCTATAGAGGTTGGGCCTCGGCTTCCTTAGGGCCCACACAACAGAGAAACATTCTTTCTCTACCGAGGACTATCTAAGCTCTCTGTCCTTAAGCTGGTGACTATTGAAGCCAATAGGGTGTTCCTTACCCTTCTCATCTACTTGTGACAGTACAGCTCCTATCCCAGTGCCAGAGGCATCTATCTGCACAATAAAAGGTATTTGGTAATCAAGGGCCCTGAGGACAGGGGCCTGGCACAAGGAGTCTTGTAAGCCATTGAAGGCCTTCCCACATTCTTCAGAGCAAGTTACATTCTTGGGTTTCTTAGGAGTTGTGAGAGCAGTCAGAGGGGCAGCTATGGTGCCATAGTCTGCCATGAAATTCCTGTAGTACCCAGTGAGTCCTAAAAAAGGCTCTCACTTGGGTTTGTGTATTGGGGGTAGGCCAGTCTTGTACTGCTTGTACTTTACTGGGTAGAGGCTGTATCCTTCCTCCCACCTACTTCATGCCCAAGGTAGACCACTGAACCTTGTCCAATCTGCTACTTACTGGCCTTTATGGTCAAATGGGCCTTGTGAAGAGCCTGCAACACAATCCTACGGTGTTTCACATGGTCCTCCCAGGTGGCACTGAAAACTGCTATATCATCCAGATATGCTAGACCAAATCCATCCAACCCATTAAGGACATGATTTATAAGCCTCTGGAAAGTGGCAGGTGCATTCTTAAACCCAAAAAGCATTACCCTGAACTGGTAAAGACCCTCTGGTGTTGACAGCTGTCTTCACCTTGGCATGTTCTGCAAGGGCTATTTTCCAATAGCTTGCAGTGAGGTCAAATGTGCTGAGGTAGTTGGAGGAACCCAAAGTATCCATCAGCTCACCTGTTCTAGGCAAGGGGTGTGCATCTGTCTTGGTGACAGCATTCAGAGCCCTGCAATGCACACAGAACCTCAACTCGGAGGTCCCTGCCTTTGGAACCAAAACAACTGGGCCGGACCAAGGACTATTAGAGGGTTCAATCACCCCAAGCGCCAACATTTTGTTGACCTCTTGTCTTATGATATGATATAGGATATGATAAGATAAGGCATTTATAACGCGCCTATACACAAGTATTTCAAGGCGCGGCAAGGCAAGGGAGGGGAAACAGAGGGAAGACGGAGACAACGATCCTACTAGGCCAGGTGACATTGAGATCATGCAAGTGCAGGGGAGGGGGAAGAGGAACAAGTGCAGGAAAGCAGGGGATAAGGGGAGGGGGCAGTGCAATACATAAGATAACAGAATAAATAGAGACAATAAATAAAAGTGCAGCCAGCTGGTGGCAAGTGCAAGGGTAAGTGCAGACATCAGGTATCAAGTGCTCATAGGGGCTGTAGAGATACAGAAACAGTCCCTGAGTACAAGGGTTTCCGGGGGGGGGGCATTGCAGGTGTGCAACTTGCGGGAGGGCAGCCTGGGCCCGATATCAGAGGGTAGGCAGATAACCAGAGCAGTTTCAGATTCAACTAGGTGATAAGCAGGGGATAGGAGGAGAAGAAGGAGAAGCAAAGAGGAAGGTCTGGAGGTGCTTCCGGAACCGGAAATGGTTCTCAAGTTTCAGAGAGGCAGGGAGGCTGTTCCAGAGGGAGGACCCAGCAGAAGAAAGAGATCTGCCACCAACTCGCTGCTTGGAGAAGCGACCAACCCTGAGGGAGTTGGCGGCGGACGAGCGAAGAGTTCAGGAAGGAAGATATTTAGGAAGAGAGAGTCAAAGTTATTGAGGTCCCAGGCCACAGAAGGCCTTGTGGACAATGCAGAGAGTTTTGAACTTAATCCTCGCCATCACTGGGAGCCAGTGCAGAGATTTCAGTCCTGGAGAGATACGATCCCTGGGCTTGAGGCCTAGGACAAGTCTCGCAGTCCTGTTTTGGATGAGTTGCAGAGGGCGGAGTTGTCATGACCACTGGGGTTTCCCTTAAAAGTGCCCCCAAGAGGTCTTGGTCAGTGGCTTATCATTCCTGGTCTCGGGGTAGAAAGAACCTGGTGGGTCACTGTAATTCAAGGATTTCCTTGTCATCCAATATGGCCGCCAAGCTGCCCTCCCTGAATTCAGCAGCATGGTCTAGTTGTTGCAGCCCTGTAAGTACATAAGCCCCTCCTCCCTGCTGTGCGGCGCTTCGCGTCGTCTCTGCCTCATGCAGTGGACGCTTACCGCGTTCAGCCTCTCACAAAAAATTCCACAGACCCCTTGAACCACAGACTTCCTTAGGTGTTTCTAGTTATTTCCTTGTTCCCATCCTTAGCCCTATGGCCCGTTTTTGTTCTTAGCATCTGTTCTTCTTTCCTCTCGTAATTCAAAAAAGGCAATTACCTTCTATCTATTCACATAAGGTAGTTCCCCCCCCTGTTCCCAGCCAATGATCTCCTTCTTCAGGACATGCGCCCCTGCGCTGAAGCAGGATGGATAGCCCATTAAAACCTAAGCTAAGGTGAGGAGAGTAATTTTGAAAATTGTCGGAAGGTTAATTGAGGAAGTTCAAAAAACTCATGCTTTTAGCTTGAATTCATTATAATAAACTCCCTCCCCTCCTATGTCCTTTGAATTCAGGTTTCCAATGAATAGAGGTTAGGGAAGATAGAGAGAGAGCAGCGCGCACTAAGAAGAGTCATAGTATCTTCAGGAGTGGTGTTACCGCAGAGTCCAAGGTAAGCGTTACAGGAGGCAGGCAGCTTTAGAAAGAGGCTGTTGCAATAGACCAGCCTACATAGAACCAGAGCTCTGGTGACAGTGAGCTTCTGGGGGAAAGAGAGGAAAGGAAGAATACCTTGGAGGAGGTGCAGCTGGTAGTGTGACTTCTTAGAGAGGTCAGAGATGTGAGGAGAGAAGGAAAGTGTGGAGTTGAAGATGACCCCGAGGATTTTAGCCTCACAGTTGGAAGAGTAAGAGAGCCAAGAGAGGCTGGCCAGAGAGTGACAGGAAAGAAGGGAGAAGGTGTGCCGATGAGGAGAATCTCAGTCCTACTGGTATTCAGGCAGAGATCATTGGCAGCACACCACTCCTGGATGGTGGACAGTCAGAGATGGGAGAAGAAGAGGAGGTGGCTGAAGGGAGCCTGAAAATGAGCGGAGGGTCATCCACATAGCACTGGAAGTTGGGGCAGAGAGCGGCAATGCAGTGGTCAAGAAGTGCCAGGTATTGGTTAAACAGCCAGGGAGACAGGTTAGACCCCTGGGGAACACCACAGGTAGAGATAGGGGAGAGGAAGGACCCAAGTTATACCTGGAAGGGTCGATCGGACAGGAAGTAGGTCAGCCAAGCCAGGGCCTGATCAGCGATACACAGGTTAGCACAGAGACGGTTGAGCAGGATGGCATGGTTGACCGTGTAAAAGGCAGAAGAGAGATCAAGTAAGATGAGGACACAGGGGATGTTGGAATCAAGGTTGAAGAGCAGGTCTTCACAGATGTTCAGGAGAGCAGTTTCTGTGCTTCTGGCATCTCTGAAGCCAGACTGATGGTCATGGAGACAACCAACAGATTCAGAGTGAAGAGTATCTCAATGTAAGACCTTACGTTGTCTGATATTCTGTATCCCCTAATTTTAGTAGGTACACTATTTCTGTGTCAATGTCATGTTTGCACCAAGGTGTCAAACCAGGAGCTTGTGAAGACAAGGGGGAAAACTGCCTCAGCAAACCTTTCACCTCAGCTTGTTGGTCAGAAATTAGGTGAGGGGCCACTTTGACACCCTCAATGGAGATGTCTGAAGGACTGCCCTGGAACAGGTCAGGGAGAGGTTCCGACTCCTCCTCAACATCTGAAGCCAGCAGCAGTGCAGCTATTTCAACTCTTGGGATGAAAGCCTTCAGTCTATTTATATGGAACACTTTTGGAGCTTGTCCAGCTCTTCCAAGGTCCACTAAAGGCCACCACTGTGTAGGGGCCTGACCATTTGTCCTGTAAAGCCCTAGGCCTTATAGGACTCTTGATCAGAACTTGCTGACCTGGTGGAAAATTAGGGCAGCCTTCTGGTCATACCAATGTTTCACCAGTGCTTGCCCTGCCTTCAGTTTCTCACTAGCCAGACCCACCAGGGGTACCATCCTTTTTCTGAGTCTGATCACATAGTCTACTACATTGGTAGTGACGGGGTAGTGGGCATCTCCCAACCCCTCCTTGACTATTGCTAAGGGTCTCCTCACAGGGTGACCAAACAGAAAGGGGCTGAAGCCAACACCCTCCTGAGGTACCTCTGTAGGCAAACAGTACGCATGGTAGTAGAAGATCCAATTCTTTCTTTGGGGCTCTTCCAGAGCCCCAATCATGCGCTTAAGGGTCCTGTTAAACCGGCCAATGAGACCATTGGTATGTGGATGCTATGCAGATGAAAACTTATGGGTGACACCACATTCCTTCCATATGGCTTGCATATATTTTGACATACAGTTGCTGCCCCTATCAGATACAACTTGTTTAGGGAAGCCAGCCCTATTAAATATGCCAAGTAAACCTTTTGCAACTGACTTGGCAGTCAGTCTTCAATGGGATGCCTCAGGATACCTGGTGGCATGGTCGACCAGCACCAGGATAAACCTATTGCCTGAGGATGTTTGGGAGTCAAGGGGACCAACAATGTCGATCCCTACCGTCTCAAATGGTACCACCATGACTGGGAGTGGTACCAATGGAGCTTGGGTTGTTGTGCCAGTTTTCCCAGATAACTGGCATGTGGCACACATTCTGCAGTGGCTTTCTACTTGCACCCCCATCTTGGGCCAGTAGAAGTGCATGGATAACCTTTGCTTGGTTCTCTTGATACCAAGGTGACCAGCAAGGGGGACTTCATGTGCCAACTGCAAGAGGAAGGGACTTACAGCAAGGGGAACCACCAACCTCCTATAGTGTGCTTCAGTATACTCTGTATGCTCACTGTACAGGAGCCCACCTTCCCAATAAATCCTATGCTTCCCAGGAGGTTCACCCTCAAGCTGGGAGCAGGCCTGTCTCCTTAGGCCTTCCAAAGATGGGCACTCATGTTGGCCCATACTGAAATCAACCCTGTCAGCACCACCTTCTACAAACTCTGTAGTTCAGGATGGTCATTGGGATTGAGGATTTCAGGTAACACCTCTTCCTCGTCAGGTTCAGGTTTTGACCAACTACCTTCACCTCAGTGGTAGGTGAGTTAGGGGGAATATTTTCTTTCCCTCTTTTGTCTTTCTTGACTCCTTTAGTCTTGGGCTTTCCCTTTGGCTTAGGCTTGGCATTGGACTTGGCCAATGCAGTCCTTGTTTGTGACCTTGTGCATGGTCTCTCTGTTGTATCACCAACAAGCCCTGAAGCTCTGAGATCATTCCCCAGCAGGATCCTTCCTGGGACATCCGTCTGAATGCTCACTGGAATCCCAACTACTGTACCATATATAGTAAGATTTACAGGCATAACTGCGAACTTAAGAGTGGGATCATCAGCTAACTTAGTGGGTAACAGAGGAGCTCTGGCAACTTCTTCTGGGTCTTCTCTGGGTCTACCAAGTGTTGGGGAGAAGCTGGACCCCCACCAGGGCTGTGGGGCCCAGCAGCCATACCCTCACCAGCTATGGGAGACCCCAACACCTCCCATATGGCCCACAGAAATGCAACAGAGACCCCAGCAGGCAGCCACATGTTCCAAACTGTGTTTATTTCTAGGCAGCAAAAAAAGAAAAAAACACGCAGACCATCGTGCACATCGAGAGGTCAGGCGCCGACTCCTTTGTAATCACACTGCAGGCTGACCTCACAAAATTGGATCAGCTCCCAGAACCCTATCTCCTCCTGTTATTGGCTGCTGAGTAATAGGTTACCTATGTAGCCCTTATAGAGAGCCTGATAATTGGACATTAGAGTTTTGCGTCAGTGGGTTGGTTTAGCTGTGCCAGCCCACGATTACCTAATTCTAGCTTGTTGCATTATGAATTTGTTCCCATAACTTTTTAGCTAAAGCAAGCATTTCGCACCTGAGCTCTGAGCGCTCATTGGCCAGGGCTGAGCCATTCTTGTTACAATTATGTTTCGAATGATGTGCAAGTCTTTGTGAAAGTGTCTTTCTTTCCCAGAAAGGAAAGAAAAAAAACACACTGGGTTGCTGTGGCTTACTCGCATTTGTGGAGAACTAAAAAATGTTTGTCTGCAGAAAGCAATCTTATCTTGAATGCGCGACCTTGGCTGTTCGTGGGTTTTGCGAGGAGCATTGCTGAAGGCTTCTGCAGCTAGTGTTCAGTGATAGAAATGAATTTGGCTGTAATTTTCCTGAAACATGGCTTTACACTGTGCAATTAGACCATGTTACTTTATATAGGCATTTGCAAGCCTTTAAACAGGGCTTCTTGTGCTTGTACATTCTGATATTGCTGCATTGGTTCTAATGTAGCATGGAAGGTGTAATGTTGGTTGAGTGGGGGTCTTTCAGCACATTTGTCACCCATGGGTGCGCTGGATTCTGTTGCAAATGATGAGTGCACTCCTTATGCTTCTTGCTGTTTTGTCTGTATATGCGTCTGTTTAAGTTCTTGAACCAGGGTATTTTGTCGTCTGGTAAGTGGGCAAACTCCTCTCGTGGGTGGTGTCTGGGCCGCGATCCCCTAGGCCATGGTCTGGATAAGATTCCAGCTCTCCCTCAACAGTCCCCCCTCTGGTCGACTTTGTCGACCACACCACCAATCACATTTTCCTCCTTCCTCTCTCCAAATCTTTCTCAATTTTTGAAGTGTCCATAATTGTTAACATTTTCGTCGTTGAACAGTTCATGTAGGAGTGTTCTCCTTCTGTGTTCCACCACACTCACTTCCCTTCGTACTTCCTCTGATCACAGGGAGTGGCCATCTTTATTACTGCTGGAACCATGTCGCACACCGCTATCTTCTCCCTTAGTCCGGCTTTTCCTTTCACCATATCTCTTATTTGCATTCCGATGTCTTCTTCTGTTGTTCTTTCACATCTTGCAACGTATTTTGATCTTGCACAATGATGCTGCACTCTGTAGTAGTGCTTCCGTTACCACCTTCAATCGACCAGCCAGTCAGTCATGATGGCATCCATTACTATGTAAACGCTAGCCAGTTCTTGTATTTCTCTGTTCACATGTAATTTCTGCTGATCATTCTTTTGTGTGCTGGTACTTTATCCTATGTTGCTTCTGTCACGCACGACAAGTAATCCCCCCCTCTTTTCACTCCTCTGTCTGTTTCTCTTCTTCCGTTGTTTTCCATCTTGGTGAATGTGTCATTCTTCACATCTTCCTTGGACATCACCAACAAGGGCATGTTGATGTGCACCAACGAACAGTCTCCTCCCCAATTCGGTGGTAGTTTCTCTTGATCTTTAGATGCATGTGCTCAATAGTTGTCCATAAGCAGTGATGTTCCTGCTCTCATCTCCCTACTTCTCTCAACCTTCTTACATCCAGCATTATTGTCCACTTATTGTCTGTTGTGCTGGTAACATAAGGCTGGTACCTTCACAGTATACGTCCTTCTTCATTCTCCACCCAAGTGACCATCTTCGCTGTTGGTCACTTCTGCTATGTGTGTTATGTGTATGTTTTACTCCCTTTGTGTCTGCCCTTACCTCTCCTTACTTTAGCAGCAGCTTTTCCTCAACCACTGACGCTGTAAGTCTTCCGGCTTAGGTTAGTGAATGTTAGCAGGGGATACAGCGGTAATGCTCACTATTACATATAATTTTCAAATTACTACCCCCATTATTTCGTTCATCATTAATAGTCCCATCGTGAAGGTAAAAGTCCTTATTTGCTTGCCCATAACCACTTACGCTGCTGGGTCCTTGTAACTGATGAGATGATAAAGTTGCCCGCCTGAAAATCGCAAGAAAGGCGTTAATACGTTAGTACTTGTTAGTAACCTCAAGCTCCACGAACTAAGCAATCACTAAGGGCAAAAATGAAACCTCCCCCTGAACATTTCGTGTTTTCAAAATTTCTGAATATGGGTAGGGGAAATCTTGGGCTGTTTATTCAATGGAAGCAAGGAAATATACTTCAGGGAAATGTGCTCTAAGAGGTCTGAGGTTCCTGATAGGGTGAGCAATTGAGTGGGGAATGCTTCACGATGGTTTAATGAGTAGGCCTCAGGGTTACTAATGGAAGATAACATTAAGGACATTTCCTACACATTTCTAACAGCATACATACGCAACAACCTGCATGTGCGGGGAAAAGAGAAGGAACAAAACAGTGTTACAGCTGTAGGTGCACAAAATGTAATATGAAACTCAATTAAACTTTGGATATGGGTGTGTCAGTCCCTATTCTAGTTGCTAGTGTGCGCTGGACCATAGGATGGCCATGTTTCCCTAACTCGGGAGTGTTCGTGCTCTTTTGCAGTTCATGAAAATCTTTTGCGTTGGCCCTGTTGATCGTTGCTCCCTCGTTGCCAGGGTGGCCACCGCTTTGTAGGGCTTGACGCCTCACACATCTAACAAAGTTTGTTAGGAGGGGAAAATGTCCCACTGTAGTCCGTAGCCATTGGGTGTTAGTTGTCCGTTGTCTTCAGGCCTGCCCTGGGTCCTTTATGTCTGGCGAGAAATGAAATGGAAGCGCTTGAGACCTGAACATTTACATATTCTTCCATTTCCTGACCTAACCTCTCTGCACTACTCTTGCACTATTCAGTGTCCTAGTGGGAGGAGCCAATGGTACATTTATGCACCATCCTGTCACCACCTGGTGGCGTTCAATGACGGTCTGACCGTAACTTGTTGCACTATTCGAAATTTACCCGGAAAATGGGTAGGAACTTAATTTATGTGAAGATACTCATTTTTTTTTTTTTTTAAGTATTTTATTGGCATTTATATAAATACAACACAACCATCAAACGGTAACAAAACAAACTAAATCTAATTAACTAATTAACTACCACAGTTTTCGTAGCTCAATGTGTTGTTCGTAATTGTAGCGCGGGGGGGTTGGTATGCGGCGCACCCAAGGTCACAAGGGCTGGGTTTTCAGGTTGACCATTTTTGGGGTTAAGTCACAGGCAAGTCTCTGGTAAGGGTGAAAGCTCAGGGGGGTTTGTGGTCCGAGGCATATTGGATGTCACGCACCAGGGCCTTCCATGAGTCTAGGGTGTCGTTGGAGTCGTCATCGTTTGAGTGGATTCCATCCTGCCAGGCCCTGGTCTCTGCCTCCGTCCACTTTTCCAGGTCCTTAAGCCAACGTCCGTGCCTTGGGCCCCTTGGTGATTTCCATGCCATTGCTATGGACCTTTTTGCAAGGATGCAGGCTAAGCCCATTAGTTTGACCAGGTGTTTGTATTTGCTGAGTCTGGGATGGGCTCCCAGTAGGCATTCCTTTGGGTTCCACTCATATCTCGTGAGTCCCGCTTCGGTACAGGTACGTTCCACCATGGACCAGAATTTCGCTGTTTTGGTGCAGGTCCAAAACATGTGGATCATGTCCGCTTTGTCATTTCCGCACCAGGGGCAGTTCGGCGGTGCATGTTTGTTAAAGGTAGCAACTCTTAGTGGGGTCATGTATGTTCTGTATAGCACGTTCAATTGAACTTGTTTGAATCTAATGTTCCTCGACACCTCTTTGGCGTATAGTAGTATTCGCTCCCATTCACTGTCAGTTAGTGTGGTCCCTAATTCGGATTCCCATTTTTGTCTCAGGGACACGCTTTTCGGATTGGGTCTATCATTTAGTTTGGTGTACAAGCGGGAGACCGGTTTACAACCGTCTGCTAAATCGTACATCTCCTGAAGGAGGGGGTCCGGTGGGGGTTCTTCTGGCCAGACACGCCACTGTGCCCTTGCTGTCCGCTTGAGGCGGGGGTACCACAGGAACTGGGTGTTCGGGATGCCTTCATTGGCTTGTAGCGATTCGAGTTCTCTGAACGTGCCGTCTTCAAACAGATCTCCCCATGTATAGATTCCGGCTCTCTCCCATTTCCTAGCTGTCGCTAAGTCTGCCTGAGTTTTGCATACATCCGCCAGGATGGGAGTATTGGGATTGTAGGGGTGTTTCAGTTGTCGAAGGAAGCCAATTCTGGCCCATATCTGCCTGCCCAGTGTAACAATCATGGGCACTCCAGAAGTTTGTTTCGTCGGGTTCCAAAGCATTTCTTTAGGGAACAGCTTAGGAGTCGCATGTCGCAGGAGCCCCACTTCAGCTGACAGGTCGTCAGAGAGCCATTTCGTTGTGTGGTTGAGCTGCGCGGCTAGGTAGTACCTTTGCAGGTCGGGTAGTTGTATCCCACCTTCTTTGTACGGGAGCGTGAGTGTGGGCAAAGAGATCTTGTGTCTGGACGATCCCCATATGAAGTCCTTGATTAGAGAGTCTAGTTTTTTGAAGAAGGGAGGTCTGATGTAGAAGCATACATTCGTGAAGTGGTATAAGAAACGGGGGAGAACTATCATCTTGACTATTGCCGCTCTGCCCATTGCTGCCAGTGGTAACTTCGACCAGAAGTTCAGAGATTTGCGGAGGGCTCTTACTGCTTTTTCCGTGTTGTGTTCGTGCGTGAGTGCTGGGGTATGACACACTTCGATTCCCAGGTATTTAAACTGCTCTGGTTGCCATTGTATCCCGACATCTGGGAGGTCGGGCTTATGCAGACCCCTGAGTCTGGCCAGTGGGAACGCACACGACTTTAGTTTGCTAAATGTTATTCCAGAGTATCGGGCATAGTTGTTGAGGATGTCCAACGCGACTTGTGCATTGAGCTGGGGGTTATTCAGATACAGGAGGACGTCGTCCGCATACATGGATATTATGGCGTGATCACTGCCCAGCCCAATGCCCGCGTCGAAGTGTTGTTTCCTGAAATAGTGTCATGATCTCTGCTTCCAAAAGGTCAGGGTTTTCCCAACTCCCTTGGAAGCAGATCCATAACCCAGGTTCCGAGTGCCAACCAGTCCCAATGGGGACCTTTTGGACCCAGTCCTGGCGCCAGTGGCACCAGGCTCATAAATATGCCCAGTCCCAGCGCTGGAAGCGCCGGGCTCATAATGCTTGGGTGGACTTACCTGCAGCAGACCATGCTGCTTACTTGCCTGCCAGTTGAGCCTCTGATCCTCTTCTGTTTGGAACTACTTTTCCTGTTGGGTGGGGCTGGAGCCACTCCCTAGATGCAGAACACTGGAACTCTTCTGGAAGGCAGGAACTCTTTTCTAACCAGGAACTCTTTTCTTACTTAGGCGTGGCTGTGGAAGGAGACACCTAAGCACTACAGGAGGCTATTTAAACCACACCCGGTGGATGAATCTTGCTTTGCGTTATTCTGCATCCTCTGCAGCAGAACGCTCATCGTGTCTTCTGCATCTGATCCTGGGCCTAAGGAAAAAGGCTTACCATCCTGAATCCAGTCTTCAGCAACACCTATAAAGACAAGAAAGAACAGGTTAGCATTCCGGCATCGGAAAGGCAAAGGCTTACCTACTCTTCGTGCGCTCTGGAGGTCTTCACACTGTATTCCGGCATCTGAAAGACAAAAGCTTACCAACTCTTCGCACGCTCCGGAGGCCGTCGGCGCTGCATCCCGCATCTGAAAGACAAAACAAGGTGCGTTTAAAGACATTGGGGAACTTTAATACTCACGTGCCATTACTCCTTTCCACATCTAACCCAGTGGGTATCCCGGCACCCTGCAGCCGCTCCGAACTTGTACCTGCAAAATAAAAAGACAGTTAGAGCGCATTGTGAAGCTGGCAACAAGCGCTTACTTACGTGCTTCCAGGCGCTTCTATTCATCACACGGGCTCCATCTTCAAGGCATTTCAGCCCGTCATCCGCCATCGCCGGAACCCTGCAAAACAAGAGACATCATTATTAAAGACTTTAAAGACATTTGAGTTACTCGAAACTTACCGTTCATGCAGTAAACGACGGACAGCAGTCCTCTGAAGTCAAGAGGCCTGCGCTACCTATCCGGTGAAGAAACTGGTTACAGCACCCTGCCCCGAGGCAGATGGAGAGCTCGGCATTCACTTACCTAAGGTGAGAGCGTTAACCTTTGGGGGTCTACAGGAGAGGAGAAGAGGAAAGAGATAGGGACACCCCAATAACCCCAGTTCATTAACCCCGTATTTTCTATCTGCAGACATCTTACTCTGCACGTCAGGCATACAGGGCATAGAGGTCCAGCCCAAAGAGCCAACCGGGTGCTGCACATCACCTTTGAAGATACGGTAGTCGCCCAGTCAAGACCGGCGCCTCTGCGAGAATCAGGTGAGCGTTACAGAACGCAAAGCCTACCGCAAAACTCTCGCCCAGGCGCTATGGAAACCTCGGATACTGACCACCTAGCCCGGTTACTTGGGGAACTAAGGGCAGAAGTGCATGCAGCTCGTCAGGAAACAAACGCTCTAAGAAGGGAACTAATTATTTCCAAGGAGAGAACAGATGATCTTGCTAGACAATTGCTACAGTCACAAGCCGGACAGACCCCGCTACCCGCATCAGGGGCAAATCTTCCTTCAACATCCTCTATGAATCCAGTGCAGATCAACCTACCTGGGAATGTACCTCTGGCTCCGCCCGAACGATTTTCTGGTGACCCAAAGAGGTTTGCGGTATTTATCAATCAGTGCCGGTTGCACTTCTTATGCCGGCCAGCAGCCTTTCCAACTGATCAAGCTAAAGTAGCGTTTGTACTTTCGTACCTTAGTGGCAATGCGGCAGACTGGTCGATCCCTCTAGTTAATCAAGATGATCCGGTTCTCCATGATTTTCAAGCCTTTCAGCTTAGTATGGAAAAACTGTTCGCAAGACATGCACAGGGGCAGGCCTTGGACAATGAGCTTCTTTCGTTGCGACAGGGTAATCAAGACCTTTTGGCTTATATTGCATCTTTCAATAGACTAATAGTGGAAACTCAATGGCCTGAGGACAAAAGGATTACGCTGTTTTATAGAGGTCTACGTGGAGAGCTCAAAGACGTTTTAGCCCAAGTAGTGAATCCCCCACAAGACTGTTCGGATTATATAGACTTGGTCGTTCAAATAGATCACAGACTGCAGAACAGGAAGGCCGATCATTCCAAGTTTGATGCCCGAGTATTTTCCAAACCGCCAACTCCTTCCAAAGGAGTAGACTCCGGGGAACCCATGCAAATAGGGGGTCTGAAAGGTCCTCTAACACAAAGGGAGCAGGAAAGGAGAGAACAGTTGCAATTATGCCTATATTGCGGAAACTCAGGGCACTTTCTTCGAGACTGTCCGGTGAAACCTGCCAAGAAGGCAGTAGGAGCTGCAGATACCACAGTTACAAACTCTGAGCAGGGAAACGACCTCGCCCGACAAGAATAGAGGTCCTCTTGCCGAGCGTGAAAACCAGTTCCGTGACCTCGCATTTCGTGATACCTATGGTCCTCATTAGCCCTGATAATCCGGATCGATTACATGCAATTGAAGCTTACGTCGACAGCGGTGCCATCGGCAATTATGTTGATCATGAAATGGTTTTGAGGATGAATCTAACTCTTTGTCCCAAGGCTGTAAAGGACGTCATTACTACGGTGGATGGTACGGAGATAGCCTCCGGGCCAGTAACGCATACCACTCAAGAGGTGACGCTAGTAAGTCAAGATGGACACCATGAGAAGATCGTGTTCGATGTGATCAAGGCCCCTCAGTTCCAGATTATTCTAGGAATACCTTGGTTAGAGAAACACAATCCTCTCATCGATTGGCGAGCAAGAACGGTCCAGTTTCCAGAATGTGTCTCTACTTGTCACCCTCCACCTGGTGTTGCACTGGCAGCAATTTCTTCAGAGACTCCCCAGTTACCTCCCGAATACCTAGAATACCAAGATGTTTTCCGGAAGGAGCAGGCTAACTCTCTACCTCCTCATAGGTCTTATGACTGCCAGATAGACCTGATACCTGGATCTACTCCTCCTTGTAGTAGAATTTATGCCCTCACCGAGCCTGAGAACCTTCACCTTCGACAATACCTGGATCAATACCTGGCAAATGGGTTTATTCGTCCTTCCAAGTCCCCTGCCTCTTCAGCTTTGTTCTTCGTTCCAAAAAAGGAAGGAGACCTTAGAACTTGTATCGATTATCGCTCCCTGAACCAGATCACCGTTAAGAATAGATATCCGTTACCTTTGATCCCTGAACTCCTGGACCAAGTCAGAAAAGCATGCATATATACAAAGCTGGATCTTAGAGGAGCTTACCACTTGGTACGATTAAAAGAGGGCGATGAATGGAATCCGGCCTTCCGCACCAGGTATGGGCTATTTGAATATCAGGTCATGCCCTTTGGACTTTGCAATGCCCCGGCCGCCTTTCAATATTTTATGAACGATGTCCTCAGAGAGCTCATAGATGTGTGTGTTGTTGTTTACATCGACGACATTCTCGTTTATTCTTCATCGGAATCTGAACATCGGAAACACGTGAAAATGGTCCTCGAAAGATTGCGTCAACACAAACTTTTCGCTAAGTTGGAAAAATGTGTTTTCAACGTGACTGAAGTTGAATTCTTGGGATTCATATTATCGCCTGGCGGAGTGCGTATGGATTCAAAGAAGGTCGATGCAGTTCTCAAATGGCCATCACCATCTTCCGTAAAAGGTGTGCAAAGCATGTTAGGCTTCGCTAACTTTTACCGCAGGTTTATCCCCGAGTTCTCTCGAATAGTCCAGCCCATCACTGCCTTGTTAAAGAAAAACAAACGTTTTGAATGGTCTACCGAGGCGGAACAAGCTTTCCAGGATTTGAAGACTAAATTTATCTCTGCACCAATCTTAAAACACCCTCGCCCCGAACTCCCCTACATCGTGGAAACTGATGCTTCAAGCCTTGCCATGGGGGCAGTTCTATCAAAAAAGGACCCGGTAACCAATCAGTTGCATCCCGTGGCATTTTGGTCCCGCAAATTCTCGCCTCCTGAAGTCAATTACACGATTACTGACAAGGAACTTCTGGCTATCAAGTCTGCCTTTAAGGCTTGGCGGCATTATCTGCTGGGGGCCCGACACACCGTTACTGTGATTACGGATCACCGAAACCTGCAATATTTGAAAACCGCAAAAGCCCAATCCTCTAGACAACTCCGTTGGGCATTATTCTTTGCCGAGTTTGACTTCATAATTACCTATCGACCTGGTACAAAAAACGGTAAAGCCGATGCCCTTTCTCGGATGGGAGTGGAAGAACACTTGATCAACCCTAAACCTGTACCAATCATTCCCGAACAAAGAATTCTGGGTGTAATCGCCACAGAATCCATAGAGGAAGTTAAGGATAAAGCCAGGCAACTTGTAACTCCAGCAGACATACAGAATTGGCATCTGCAGGGAAAGGACTTTGCAGTAAAGGACAACTTATTGTATTTCCAAGAACGATTATACCTACCCAGCACAGATTTACAGAAAAAAGTAATCTTTTGTTATCACGACTCTTTAATGGAAGGTCATCCCGGTATAGCCAAGACCTCAGAAAAGATCAAGCGCTACTTCTGGTGGCCGTCTTGGAAAAAAGATATCAGAGACTTTATAATGTCCTGTGGAGTATGCGCCCAAAACAAGAGTCAAAAGGAAAGACCAGCAGGCCTCTTACGCCCTATTGACATCCCACCTCGCCCTTGGCATACGCTTTCTATGGACTTCATCACCGATCTACCTCCATGCTCCGGATACAATACGATTCTAGTAATCGTGGACTTATTCTCCAAGATGGCGCATTTCATTCCGCTCAAAGGCTTGCCAACAGCAGCAACTCTGGCCCGAGAATTTCTCGAAAACATCGTCCGACTGCACGGTTTTCCTTCGGTTCTAATTTCGGATCGAGGTAGTCAATTTATTTCTCATTTTTGGCGAAGTTGCTGTCGGTCGGCTCAAATTGATGTGAGACTATCGACCAGTCACCACCCTCAGACCGACGGACAAACCGAGAGGACCAATCAAACTCTGGAACAGTATTTACGCTGCATGCTGCAACAAACTGAAAAAACTTGGAAAGATATCCTTTGGATAGCCGAGTATGCCTACAATAACTCTGTCCATTCGGGAACTGGGAAAACCCCATTTTTTCTTTTGTACGGCAGTCACCCTCGAACCTCGGAGTTGGATCCCCTCCAAGATCTTGAAACACCAGCAGTAGACTACCTGCATTCTACAATCACCCAAGCCTTTAAGGAAGCTGTTTCTCACCTTCAAAGGGCTAAAGAACAATACAAGAAAGGAGCAGATCAACATCGGAAGGAAGCCCCTCACTATCAAGTAGGGGATCAAGTCTGGTTATCCACCAAATATCTATCTCTAAAAGGGCCACGCACATTCAACCCAAGATACCTTGGTCCCTATTCCATCACTACCATAGTAAACCCAGTAGCGGTCAAGTTGGACTTGCCCCCGCACATGAAGATACATCCGGTCTTCCACGTCTCTCTATTAAAACCCGTGCAACCTCAAACCCGACTAACCAAATCTCCAAAACCTATCCTAGTTGATGGAGAACTCGAGTTTGAAGTCAAAAGCATTCTGGACTCCAAGATCTCCAAATCTAAACTATTCTACCTAATTGACTGGAAAGGCTACGGCCCCCAAGAGAGATCCTGGGAACCTGCTGAATATGTCCACGCTCCTCGCCTAATCAAAAGATTTCACCGAACATTTCCTGACAAGCCAAAACCCCCGGAGAAGCCCGGTTTGGGAGGGGCCTTGAGGGGGGGTACTGTCATGATCTCTGCTTCCAAAAGGTCAGGGTTTTCCCAACTCCCTTGGAAGCAGATCCATAACCCAGGTTTCGAGTGCCAACCAGTCCCAATGGGGACCTTTTGGACCCAGTCCTGGCGCCAGTGGCACCAGGCTCATAAATATGCCCAGTCCCAGCGCTGGAAGCGCCGGGCTCATAATGCTTGGGTGGACTTACCTTCAGCAGACCATGCTGCTTACTTGCCTGCCAGTTGAGCCTCTGATCCTCTTCTGTTTGGAACTACTTTTCCTGTTGGGTGGGGCTGGAGCCACTCCCTAGATGCAGAACACTGGAACTCTTCTGGAAGGCAGGAACTCTTTTCTTACCAGGAACTCTTTTCTTACTTAGGCGTGGCTGTGGAAGGAGACACCTAAGCACTACAGGAGGCTATTTAAACCACACCCGGTGGATGAATCTTGCTTTGCGTTATTCTGCATCCTCTGCAGCAGAACGCTCATCGTGTCTTCTGCATCTGATCCTGGGCCTAAGGAAAAAGGCTTACCATCCTGAATCCAGTCTTCAGCAACACCTATAAAGACAAGAAAGAACAGGTTAGCATTCCGGCATCGGAAAGGCAAAGGCTTACCTACTCTTCGTGCGCTCCGGAGGTCTTCACACTGTATTCCGGCATCTGAAAGACAAAAGCTTACCAACTCTTCGCACGCTCAGGAGGCCGTCGGCGCTTCATCCCGCATCTGAAAGACAAAACAAGGTGCGTTTAAAGACATTGGGGAACTTTAATACTCACGTGCCATTACTCCTTTCCACATCTAACCCAGTGGGTATCCCGGCACCCTGCAGCCGCTCCGAACTTGTACCTGCAAAATAAAAAGACAGTTAGAGCGCATTGTGAAGCTGGCAACAAGCGCTTACTTACGTGCTTCCAGGCGCTTCTATTCATCACACGGGCTCCATCTTCAAGGCATTTCAGCCCGTCATCCGCCATCGCCGGAACCCTGCAAAACAAGAGACATCATTATTAAAGACTTTAAAGACATTTGAGTTACTCGAAACTTACCGTTCATGCAGTAAACGACGGACAGCAGTCCTCTGAAGTCAAGAGGCCTGCGCTACCTATCCGGTGAAGAAACTGGTTACAGCACCCTGCCCCGAGGCAGATGGAGAGCTCGGCATTCACTTACCTAAGGTGAGAGCGTTAACCTGTGGGGGTCTACAGGAGAGGAGAAGAGGAAAGAGATAGGGACACCCCAATAACCCCAGTTCATTAACCCCGTATTTTCTATCTGCAGACATCTTACTCTGCACGTCAGGCATACAGGGCATAGAGGTCCAGCCCAAAGAGCCAACCGGGTGCTGCACATCACCTTTGAAGATACGGTAGTCGCCCAGTCAAGACCGGCGCCTCTGCGAGAATCAGGTGAGCGTTACAAATAGGCAGCCACTGGCTCCAGGCCCAGTATGTATAACATTGGGGATAGCGGGCATCCTTACGTGTGCCCCGCTGTATCGGCCAGGCTTCGGACACCGTTTTACCAGTCTTCACTCTCGCTCTCGGTGTATTATGCAATACCTCATCCCACTTTACAAAGCTCTCGCCAAAGCGGAATTCTTTTAGCGCTTCGATCAGCCACTCCCAGTAGATGGAATTAAAGGCTTTTATAGCATCCAAGGAGAGTACTGCTAGGTCCTCGTCTCGATCATAGGTCTCTGCCATGATGTGTTGGAGCCTCCTCAGGTTCGCGGTGGTGTTGCGTCCTGGCACAAAACCATTCTGGTCCTCATGAATCAGGGTTCCAATCACCCTCACCAGCCTCTTAGCCAGGATTGTAGTCCGGATCTTGCAGTCATAGTTTAGCATGGCTATTGGGCGGTATGATTCACAGTTGTCGGCGGGTTTGTTGGGTTTGAGTATAGGGATGATAATTGTCTCTTTCATGGAGTTGGGTAAGTTTCCGTTTTCGTATGCCTCCATATACACCTTGTGGAGTGTCGGGGCAAGGGTCGCTTCATACGCTTTGTAGAATTCTGGCGGGAGCCCATCGCTCCCGGGGGTTTTGCAGGTGGTCAGCGATTTAATCGCGTTTGTCACGTCCTCTGTAGTGATTTCCGCGTACAGTAACTCTCTTTGGGCCTCAGTCAGTCTTGGGAGCTCAATCTCGGCCAGTGTGGCCTTTATGTCGTCCACTGGTATTTTGGTGTCGTGGGCGTACAATCTGGAGTAGAAGGCCGCAAAAGCTGAGTTAATGTCTTGCTGCGTCCTGTGAGTTATCCGCCTTTCATCGGTTATTTCAGTTGGGAGGTGTCTTGGGAACTCGCGCTTGCATAGCCAGGCCAACATTCTACCAGGTTTATCTGCTTCTTTGTGCGCTCTGGCTATGTAGGTCGTATAGTTAAATTTGGACAGTCTGTTCCAGGCCAAAAGGCACTCCTCCCGGGTGCCCTTCAGTTCTATTTCGGCGTCCGGCATGATGTTGATTTCGGATTCCAGGTGCGTGATCTTGTTCTCCAGTTCCTCCAGTTCCAGTCTCAGGTGCTTACGGATACCACCGGCACCTGATATAACTTCACCCCTTGTTACAACCTTCATGGCCTCCCATAGTGTGCTCCAGCTTGACACTGAGCCTGTGTTAATGTCTAGGTATTCCTCAAGTTTGGTACCAAGTTCCTCCCTAAATGCGTGGTCTGTGAGTGCTGCGGGTGGCATCCTCCATAGTGGGATTGGCGGTCTGGGTCCTCTAGGGGCCCATTGCATGATCAGCGGTGAGTGATCGGATATGGTTCTGCCTAGGTACAATGTGTCGTCCACTTGTTGAGCCAGCTCACGATCTATGAACAGATAGTCTATTCTCGTGTGGACCTTGTGCGGGGTAGAATAATAGGAATAGCACCTCTCTGTGCGGTGTTGTTCCCTCCATATGTCCACTAGGTCGAGCTGTTCTATTGTAGTGTTTAGCGCGTATGATGCAGGGCTATTTGAGAGACGGGGGGGTCTGATCTGTCCACAGCTCCGTTCCTGATGGAGTTGAAGTCGCCACCCCATATGAAGGCACTCTCTCTCCGAGGAATCATTTTGGCACTGAGCATTGCGAGGTGTGAGGGTATTCCATGTTGCGGAAAGTATGAGTTCACCAGGCAGATTGGCGTGGATTCAATGGTACCCCATAATATTAGGTATCTGCCCTCTTTGTCGGCTTCATAGCCCAGTAGGTGGAAGGGCACAGTCGGGCTCACCCACGTAAACACTCCTCTGGCGAATTGGGAGTATGGCGCCCCTTTCCCTATCCCTCCCCATCTTTGGGTAATTTGGCCGTGGTTTCTTCCGTGAGGTGGGTTTCTTGAAGCATCACTACTGACACCTTTTTCCTGCGCAGGTAGGAATGGATCCGGTTCCTTCTCAGGTACGTGCCCATGCCCCTCACATTCCACGTCATCACCTTAAGTTGGGGTGCCATTGGGCTTGTGTCTTGGTTTCATCTTTCCTGTCGCCCCTGTTTTCACGGGGCGGCCCTTCTCCAGGTAGTGCAGCTTTCCCTCTGGGTTCTGGTGTTTTCTCTTCCGCCGCCCCCAAGGGCCTCCAGTCCCATGTTTCCGCTCCGCTGATAATCTGAGGACTGTGGTGTGAACAAAAACAAGTAACAAAACTGTAACTGGTGCGCCCAGCAACGACAAGGTCTTGCTGGTGCTCAGGCGCTCTCGTACCGTCAGGACCCATCCGGGTGTCGGGCACGAGGGAGGTCGGTCAGGCAACTGGCCTGTCATGTACTGTTCGTGGGGGGTGGGGTGGGGCTCTGTGCTTGCCGTGGGCCGAGCGAGGGCCGCATCATCATTGCTAACTGTTGGGTGATTTTACCTTCTCTTAGGTCATTTGCCTTACGTCCGAGTTGGGTTTATGAGTCATGGCTTCTTCCATGTCTCAGGCACGGGGGGTTCTTCAATTTTCAGTGGGTTGAGGGTCCTTATCTGCAGCTAGATTGTTGTCTTCTAGCCACATATTTGCAGCTGCCGGGGATTCCAAGAAGATCGCCCTCCCTTGTGGATCAATTTCAGTCTGGAGGGGTATAGCAACATATACTTCAGGTTCAGTTGCCGGAGTCGGGCTTTAATCGGCACAAATGAGTTCCTCTCCCGTTGGACTTTCGGGGTGTAATCGGGGTAGATTGTGATCTTCGAGCTCCCGCGTTCAATGGGGCCCTCCTCTCTGGAGTGCCGGAGGATGGTCTCTCTATCCTGGAAGTTGAGAACTTTAGCAATTATAGGGCGAGGAAGTGAGCCCGGTGGGGGTCTCTTCTGTAGTGATCTGTGCGCCCTTTCAATCGAAAATCCTTGCGTCAGCTTTCCAGCGCCCACCTCCTGTTGTATCAGGGATTCTATATAGGCCGTCGGGTTCGGACCCTCACTTCCCTCCGGTACCCCCAGTATTCTGATGTTGGCGCATCTGGCCCGGCCCTCGGCCTCCTCATCCCTGGCCTCGAGTGTGAGCACCTTCCGTTCTAGGTCCAGCACCTTAGCTTTCAGCTCCGCTGTATCTCCCGACGTCTCCTTGATTCGGCGGTGGTTACTCTTTCTGTCAGGTTGCGGGCATCCTGGCGCATGAGTTGTAGCTCGGATTTGAACTCCCCGATTCTGGAATCTATAAATGCGCGCAGTGATGCAATTGCCTCCAGCACTTGAGCTTGATTTTCGGGGGAGTCTGCCGGTTTTGCTCGGGGAGGTTCGGGAGTGGAAGTGCATGGCTGCGGAGGAGTTTTTACTTTAGCGGACACATACGTGTCCATGGTGCTTGCCTTCGTCTTGTTCCTGGCCGCCATGGTGAGGGACGCCACTCGGTCGTGTGGAGGTGGATGACGGTGGGCGAGGTTGGGGAGCTTATGGTTCTGGAAGCAGGGTGGTCCGGTTTACGCAGAGTCAGTGATCAAGTTCTCGGAGGGATATACAACGGCACATGTTCGATTGGTTTATGCCCTCGCCCAGCGCTCTCCTCACCTCCACATTCTTCTGCTGTCGATGGCAGGGCTCCCCGCACCGGGGGGTCGGCGCAGCCTCTCTCGGTGCCGTAGTCCAGGGCACGGGCCCGGTCTCCCTGGTCGGTAGCTGTCGCAGCGGAGGTTCGGACCCGGGTGGAGGGGGAGGCTCCTCTCCCTCGATTCGGTCGCAGCAGCAGTTTATGGGTCGGTTTTGCTGCAAAGGCGGCTAGCGTTCTCCTGCGACATCAGCTCCGAAAGATGGCCGCTATCTTGGGTCCCGCCAGGAGGGGGGGACCTTTATGGGAAGAATCCGTGGGTTTGGAGGTCCGAATCCAGGGGAAGACCACAGTATCGTGTCTGGGGTTGGTTCCCCTTCCCTCTGAACCGGTTCTTTCCGTCTCAGGTGCAATTTTAGGCAGGCAAAAGGATCAAGATACGACGTCTCGGCCGGAGCATGGCGACTCAGCTTCCACTCGCCATGAGCTCCAGGCCACGCCTGTGAAGATACTCATTACACACTTGGATCATATATACACAATTTAGGTGCTAGTGTACAAATGGGCCTTTGGATCTTTCTATTTACTGTGCTTTTGTTGTAAGCTATTTATAGTGCGTGCCTTTGTCCCGTGGGGCATCAGGCACTGACAAGCTAAACAGGGAAACATCAGGGTGGTAAATTTGTCATATAGGGTGGCTGTGTTTCTAAATTAAGTGGACCATGTTACTTAGTTAAGATAATCACAGGGTTTTTAAATCTTTTTTCTATGGCTCCTCTCTCAACTTCTCAGGGCGTGTTTCACAGTGAACTGCAGGCACTTTAAGCTGGTACTAATGGAATTCGCTACCAATTATTCGCTACCTGTCCCTCCCCCCTCTTTGTATTTATTTATTTATTTATTTATTTATTTACTTCCTCTTTTCTTTCAAACCCAACCGTCACAATTTACTCCCATTCTCTCTATCCCACCCCATGTCCACTTTTTAAACCCTACCTACTCTGTTAATTACTCATTTAGTCTAGTATTTTATTACTCCACTACTGTAATTACTGTTACATTTAAACAATATATTTCTCCCCCCATTATCTGCTCTCAAATTTTAATACAACCATTATTTTCCAGTTAGTGCAGCAATGACCTCTTTCCCTATGTGTTTTTGCTAATGCATTTGTGATAGTGCTGTGTTCAAAAGCGCTAGTGGCATTACTACTTGCACTGTGTTATTTAGTCGCCAAATTGAGTCTGTTGGGAACATGGATCATCCACCCGTTACCTCTATTTTTCTCCTCCCGTGGTGAACTGTCAATGAAATGTGCGCCCCCCCACAAGTGCACCTTCCTCCACCTTGTGTGTCTCATTTAATTGCTGTGTTATTCTTGTATGCATGAGCCCAGTCTCTGGTGTTTAACAACTTATAGCTTTCTCTATTAATAAGGTGGTCATATCCACATCGCTCATGATGTCACAAATGTCTCTTCCCTAATGCATGGCCTAGTCGCCCCACTGTCACCCAGAAAAGAAAATATTTTGATACCTATCACCACCCCTATGCAATTGTCCTCTGCATTATTGAGTGTGCGTGAGTGTGTGTGTCGGCGTGCGTCTCGCCCGCTCTGTCGAGGAGGTGGAGCATGAGTGTGTGTGGCAGAGTGAGTCAAATCAAGTTTGTCTTGGGCTGTCCTATTAGGGGTATAATGTCAATCTATGTCCTTTGAAAGGTTTGTTCCCCATCAGGAAGACCCCTCCCAGTCATGTAACCGGTACCGTTGCTATTGTGTCAGTGTTCTGTATGGGTGCTTACTGCTGTGCAGTGCCCCTGGGTTGTGATTCTTGTCAGTCCTGGGGTAGTGGTGCTGTCATTTGTTGTGTCTGTACATGTAGTGGTGACAGTGCCTGCGTTGGTGCTTGTGGTGTCTGCTGAAATGATCCCGTCCTGCCCCATGTATCCTCCCCACATGGGTGGTGCATATTGTGGTGGTTGTTGACACTGCTATTGTTATGCTTGTGCGTGTGTGTTGAGGCTGTTTTTAACTGCCCCTCCCATTGCATACTTCAATAATTTATTTTGTGCCTACTTGTCCTCATCTGCCTTTCTCTGCCTCTGCCGTTTTTTTTTTTTACCGTCTTCTCTTGCCACAATCTACAGTGCACACAGTCAATGTCTGGCGCGCTATCCTTCCTTCCGCTCTTCCATAACCCCATGCATGCTGCACCACCCCTTACTGATCCTCTATCATGTTTGGCTGTGCTGTCTCGTTCAGTCCTTCTCTCCTCCTCCAATCCCTTTCTTTCCCATTCCAGTGCAACCCACTCACTTACCACTTTTATGGCTTCTTCATCCTCCTGCTTTTCTACCCAATCCCTTGCCATCTATCCCTTCTCCACGCTCTTTTCCCATAATCTCCCTCTCATCCTTCCTCCTCCATTTCCTTTCTTCCCTTTCCAGTTCCCCCGCTCTCTTCCTGTCCCTTTGCACTGCACTTTATTTTCGCGGTCCCTCTCCCATCTCTCTCTTCTCCCTCCATGTGCACTGCCCAGTCAAGCTTTTGTGCTCCTTCTCCCCACTCTCTTTTGCTATTTTTACTCCTTGCACCTCCCCCGTTATCTTCTCTTAAATTTAATTCCTCTGTACCTGTTCCTTCAAATCTGCTTTCTGCATTTCATTCTTTTTAGTGTATTGTTATTGTGTGTGTGTATGGTGTTTAAATGTCCTTCTGCTGTTTTCAGTTCTCTCATGCAATTCATTCCTTGCTTACCATCTGTGTCATCAAATATTACACTCCCGGAGGTGCAGAAGGGTGAGTCCCCTCTTCCCTGTGCTCGTGCTTGTTCAGCGTCTGCTGACGCCTCGCCACTTCCCTTCCCTTCATGCACACCGTTCAACTGTAGCCAGGTGCTTTTTCCCCAGCTTCTTTCCTGTGTAAGTGCTATGCATGTGTGTCATTAGCGATTGCTGCACGCTTCTGGAGAAGCTGCCTATGGGCAGCCGTGGTCTCATTTATTTACCTTCAGTACTTTTGAATCTTTGCACACTATGTTTTACTAACTTAATTTGGCATGGAAGCTGTGTGCTACACAACAGGTGAAGGGGAGTCATTTCTCTATTGTGTGATACCTTTTACCTCACCTCAGTTTGAAAATTTCGATAGCCCGCTGTTCAGGGAGCAAATGTTAGAAGATAATTGAACATATTTTCAATTTCTGTGAGCCTTCTTAGCTCCGCACCTTAGCCAGTGCACTCCACGTGCAGCCCATCTTCACCAAACCATTGCTTTCTCCAGCACACCCCCATAATCTTGCGCATGTGTCTTCCACACACCGCCTCTGGGTCACCTCTTCTTCTTTTTCAAAACCACACCACCATCTCCTCACTGTCAAAATCAGTATCCTATGTATCAATCTAAAGGTGACGTCACCAAACTAAAAACACAATTCAAATGAACAGGCATATGTGCATACACAGAACAATAACCCATTGCTTCCAACCCCACAAATATGCCAAAATAAAACTCCACAATCCCCACAGCTGTCTTCCTGTTTCAACTGGAACAAGCTAAACCACAATAAAACGCTTATAATTGTACTGCGCATGCTGCGTCGCCTCACGTGTGACACGCCCCTCACCAGGGGTGCTTAACCAGTCAATTATCTTCCGCACTCGGGAACAATCTAGCTACCTCCTGCGGGGAAACATCATCCACTCACTGAACTAAAATGCTCAATTAGCAGGGAACCTCATCTACTCATTGATCTACAACGTCAATTCATAGGAAATCCACACCCCCGTACATGAAATCGCCATCGAACCAACCAGCGCGGTACTCCTTTCTATATGTGGGGAGTCACTACCCCACCCAATATCCTCATAAACACAAGAAGGGACCACTGACACCGCTCTACTCCCAACTACAATTCACGTGCCGATCACCACCAATGCGCCGAATTTTGCGACAATGTACAATCACCCACCACCCAATTTACAATACCTCCCCCCAGTTTCTACCCAAACAAAAGAACTTAACATTTCTGCAACATACTGATCAACAATGCATCATAATACTTCCCAATGTTGCTGGTTCACTTACATTTCCTATGCTGCACTGGCACTTGCTCTGTTACTGGACACCCCCTCAAGGCGCTTCACCGGACCCCTTCCTCTGCAGGGCTCTCACCTGCCCTCAAGCTGGGTATTTCCAAGTGGCCCCGAAGCCTTTAGCCGGTTACGCGTTTTCTGGTGGTCTTCAGGTGCAGGCGAGGGTCCCACAGCTTCCTTGAGTCGGCGGCAGGGACTGCAGTTCAACGCAGGGCTTGCGCAGGCAGTGCTCATTCACCCATGTTACAATGAGCAATGAGCCTCACAGCGGGCACCAACTTGTTGGGGAGAAGCTGGACCGCCACCAGGGCTGTGGGGCCCAGCAGCCATACCCTCACCAGCTATGGGAGACCCCAACACCTCCCATATGGCCCACAGAAATGCAACAGAGACCCCAGCAGGCAGCCACATGTTCCAAACTGCGTTTATTTCTGGGCAGCAAAAAAAGAAATAAACACGCAGACCATCGTGCACATCGAGAGTTCAGGCGCCGACTCCCCCGGGGCTGGCTTGCAAGCCAGCTTTGTAATCACACTGCAGGCTGACCTCACAGAATTGGATCAGCTCCCAGAAACCTATCTCCTCCTGTTATTGGCTGCTTAGTAATAGGTTACCTATGTAGCCCTTATAGAGAGCCTGATAATTGGACATTAGAGTTTTGCGTCAGTGGGTTGGTTTAGCTGTGCCAGCCCACCATTACCTAATTCTAGCTTGTTGCATTATGAATTTGTTCCCATAACTTTTTAGCTGAAGCAAGCATTTCGCACCTGAGCTCTGAGCGCTCATTGGCCAGGGCTGAGCCATTCTTGTTACAATTATGTTTCAAATGATGTGCGAGTCTTTGCGAAAGTGTCTTTACTCGCATTTGTGGAGAACTAAAATATGTTTGTCTGCAGAAAGCAATCTTATCTTGAATGCGCGACCTTGGCTGTTCGTGGGTTTTGCGAGGAGCATTGCTGAAGGCTCCTGCAGCTAGGGTTCAGTGAGAGAAATGAATTTGGCTGTAATTTTCCTGAAACATGGCTTTACACTGTGCAATTAGACCATGTTACTTTATATAGGAATTTGCAAGCCTTTAAACAGGGCTTCTTGTGCTTGTACATTCTGATATTGCTGCATTGGTTCTAATGTAGCGTGGAAGTTGTAATGTTGGTGGAGTGGGGGTCTTTCGGCATATTGTCACCCATGGGTGCGCTGGATTCTGTTGCAAATGATGAGTGCACTCCTTATGCTTCTTGCTGTTTTGTCTGTATATGCGTCTGTGTAAGTTCTTGAACCAGGGTATTTTGTCATCTGGTAAGTGGGCGAACTCCTCTTGTGGGGGGTGTCTGGGCCGCGATCCCCTAGGCCATGGTCTGGATAAGATTGGGGGGAGGGTGCCTTCCAGCTCTCCCTCAACACAAGTTAGAATCCGCTACAGTTCTGCTGCATCCACTACCCCTAAGGGCAGGAGTGTCAACTCCATTGACTAGCACACTGTCTTTAAAATAGTGCTTGGTATTATCAGGTATCCTATCATAAGCCTCTGAGACTTAAGGCTCCCAGGAACCAAGGGAAACTAAAACTACCTCAGAATCTATCCCACTGGGGAAAGAGTCTGAAGAGAAGGATACTCCTGTGATCTCTTCCTCCTCATAAAAGGAGAATGCCGGATTCGCAGAGTGGACCCTCAAGGTTTTGCCCTTATATCTGGGGTCCCCTTCACATGGTCACTTGCTCCACAAGCCACACAAGATCCACTGGGTCTTGGGACATAGGGAGGCTTATTGTAACCAGAGTTCTGTTTGGAAGGATAACGTTCACTACCCTGTGCATTTTCCTGTAACTTGCCTTTACATTTCTTTTTGTGGCTGTTTTGGAAGGAAGATTTATCAGACCCCCCACCTTCCTTATCTTTGGACTTTTTCCCCTCCTCCTGCTTACCAGGATGAGTCTTGTCCTTATGGGGCACACTATGTGACACCCACAAATATGCTGCTATGGTCAGCTTCTTAGGATCTAACTTCTTTGAATCTGCCAAATTCTGCTTAAACTCAAGGGAACAAGATGCAAAAATATGTTCAAGCATGACAAGACATATCATACCCTCAAAGGTGGAGACCTTATAGCCTTCAACCCAGCCAGTCAATTTCTTTAAAGAATCAGTCACATATGACACCCAAGTACTACCTTCTTTCTTCTTGTACTCTCTAAACCTCTTCACATATTGGGCAGGAGTCTTCCCAAACTTTAAGATGAGAATTTTCTTCAACATTGCAAAATCTACTCTTTCAGCTTTTGACATCTCCATAATAGCACTGCAGCCAGAATGGGGTAGTCTGCTGAGCAACTATGCAATTCCATCAGCATTTACAACCTCTTGAACTTCACATGCATACTCAAATGCATTCAGCCAGTCCATAATGCCATTCTTTTCATCATACACACTGAGCAGATCTTTAGGAAATCTTGGTCCAGATCACTTGGATCAATTGGAAACTTGAAGCTTGGCCAGGTCCAACTGGTGATCCCTGTCCTTCTGTTTTTCTGCCTGCTTTATCTCCAGCTTAGCCATGTGAAATTCAAGCTCCTTCTGCTTAAACAGCAGCTCTTTCTTCTTGACTTCCAACATGGCATCAGCATCAGAGCAGGCAGAGGAAACTTGGGACAATGCATCCTCTCTGTCATCATGGGTACCATGAATGAGGGCAGCAACAGAACTGTCAGTGGAAGCAGCTCCACCTCCTTCTGCACTCTCATCAGAGGTTATGGCATCAAGTTACAACTCTTGATATTTCATGATTCTTTGAATCATTTCCAATTTTGTGCCTTGCGCAGATAACCCTCTCTCAGCACACATCATTCTTAGTGTTTGTGATTTAGAAGCATTGAAGTTTATATTGGTAATTGTTTCCTTGTTTCCGCTGTACACCAATTTGTTAAGATGGATTTCTGAACTCTGACCTGGTGGGTAGAGGTTCAGAAGGTCAGCCTAGTTTCTTGGAACAGGGTAACCTTCCGGACAAGCCAGACCAAACAAGGTAGCATTGGTGGCGGTCAAGACTAGGTCTCCGGAGGGGTGAGGGTGACTGAAAGACCTCAATGAGCACACAGAGTAAAGGACACTTACAAGTCACTCCCAGTCAGGTGTATATATATCAAAAATACAAATACATTTATACACAGTAATAATCAACAGTAATGCATTTAAACCAACACAATCCTACTGAAATAAATATATACAAGACCACGTGGCGTAAAGGTTTAATGCACAAAATGGGTCCACAACCTAAAAAGGGAATGAAGCAGGCAGTGCAAAGAGTCTTTAGGCAACTCTGCAGTTATCACAATCCTAACGGAAAGGCAGTCCAGTCCCTAAGAAGAGAGGAGCGTATTGCTCAAATGTATTTGCAATGCTGGCGCACGTGGTAGTGCAGGTAGGTGAAAATGGGGTCTCTTGTAGAGTCTGTAGCAGCTCAGGAAGGTGGGTGAGGTGATTGCAGAATAAGTTTCCACTATTCGTGGAGGGTCTCCCCAAGAGGGCAGAACAGGTTTCAGGAGTTGGGAATAGTTCGATAGCTCAGGCAATCCGTGGAAAGGAGAGTGGGCCTCTGGGGACACTCGTGTGTAAAAATGGATGGATGCGCTAGGGGCCACGAGTAAGGGTTGCAAGTACTCACCGACCCCTGGCACACTCCGGAACAAAATTCGGCAGTTGAATCCACTTCGGCCACAGGTTCAAATGCGGCAATTGTGCAGCTCTGTGGCTTTCAGTAGCAAAGTTACAGCGATGATTCCCAAACGGGACAGTCGCAATATCTCCGCTCCTGCTGGATGGATCAGGCCAGTTTCACTGTAGCAGGCTTCAGGGCCCAGGGGGGCACAGCAGCAAGGCACCTGCGAAGTTCGTCACCATGGCTGGGCAACACAGTAACTACGGCTACTCTGGTTCGGGCGTTCTCTCTTTACTTCAGACCTGGGAACACCAAGTGTACGGAATGTGGGGTGAGAGTGACGTGAACACAGAATTTGCAATGTGCCAAGTTTTAAGGGTCTCCTCAAAACGGAAGTGGTGTAAAAGCAAAGGTCCTGCACAAGCTGGTCGGCCCACTGGTTGGCCCTGGGACACTTCCGAGAAGGCTTACTTACAGGGATTGTTGAAGGTGCAGAGAATAGTTAGTCCCACTATTCCAATGGGTCACAGCGTCTTCGTAGGCTTTCTAGTTCGATCAGATGCAGAGGGGTCCAGCGGGACGACAGCGGGCTTTGGGTGCCAAACTTTCCAGCAGGTCACCAGCGGTTCCTCGACTCAGCTTCTTAGTTTCAGGGTACTTGGATCCTATCCTTAGTTCAGTGAGAACTCAAAAGATTGACATGGTATGGGTGTTTGGAGCCTTCTCTTATCCAGAATCTGCTTTGCGCCAAAATGAAGAGGACCCAATGGGAGATCTGCTCACATACAGGCACACCATACGTGGACCAATCACAGACCACAGTGGTCCCAGTCATTCACAGCACACCAGACTCTCTGGCACCCAGGATGCATATTGGAAGCAGAAAGTCCAACCCACATCCTGGAAGCACACACAAAAGGCATGCAGAAGCCCGTAAAAACTTGGCGTTTCATGGGAGAATTCATGCCAAAATAAAGACTGACCCAGGTCGGCTCGACCTGGCGAAGGTGAAGGGGCAAGATGGCCAAAGGACAGGACAAAGGCATGGCCATTTTGGAGCAAGGCTACCGGCAGTAAACGCAGTTTGCATGGCAGGAAAGTGTTAAAAATATATGAAAATGCTTCCACCAGCCCTGTCCAAGGCACATCCGCACTTCTAAAAAAACAAATCCTTCATGGGTGTCTAGGGCACTGGGAAATGACAGTAGGACCAAAGCGCGCTGTACTTTGTAAGGTACATTGTGCACTTGTAACATGTTGCAGAAAAGTGTCAACATTGTAAAGGACTAAGGGAAACAAAGTCTCCCAGTACTGACTGTCTTTAAGGGCATTTCAGTATCCCCTTAACAAAGTGAGCGAAAAGCCCAGGGGAGTGCAGCTGAGGGCTGTGCTCCACTGGCAAAGTCAGACTATGGTGTTAAACAGCAGCAAAATGTTCAGGTGTTACACAACTGGAGGGAAAACTTCACATACATGGGAATGGTTCCTAACAATTACTAGTGACCTTTTGATGTAGGAAGGCTGAAGAAGGGGGCACAGTCAGAGAAGCCTAGGAGAGAGCAATAATCCACAGAGGGGCCCACCATCTATAGGTCCCACCGTCTATAGCTCCCACGCTTCCTGTCGCCTGACCCGGTTTCTGCAGACAAAGCACTCTGGATAGTGCATCAACAGGCAATAAGATTATGTAACAGCAGTCCAGATTAGGCCCCTTTACAAAAGTCTATAAGGGAACCAATCCCCTGTGGTCCTTTGATTATTCTTTGGACTCTGAAAGAAGGATGCATCTGGAACTCTGGTGGGAGTACAGTCTGCTCCAATGTCTTCTGTCAAAGAGGTGAAATTGGAAAGCTCCAAGGAAGAGGCAAGCTCTTTTCCATAACCACATAGTGAAATATTTGGGGTAGCTACTGGCTGGACAAGACTTACTGCAGCAGAGTCCACTGGTACTCAGGAACTTCTCACTGGAAGACATGGAACCGAGCAAGAGTTCTTCTCTACGTTCCTTCCCAGGCAGGAAGTGCAGGAGAAAGGACTGACCCCTAGAGACCCTTGATTGGCTCTCTCAGCAACTCAGATGGTGCCCAAAACCTGTCGCCTGCTGAAAGATGCTTTTCGAGTTGGCTCGACTGTGCTTGATTCACTTTGAGCCACTAGAGGACCTGTAGTGCAGCCTTTGGCACTTTAAGTGCTTTGATCCACTTGCCTGCTTTTCGAGCAGCCTTGAAGCACACGGTACCCATTAAAGCCAGTCATCTCGACTTGGCCACCAGCTCGACCCCCATTGAGGCAGCTGATTAAAATCCAGTGAAGAAATCATGTAGACCCATCTCGAATGCTGACTCGACCCATTGGGAGCCCTCCTCCTTGAATCGTGTTGATGTTGACTTGTCATTAGGAAGCCCAACTTGACCTATCGCAACAGTCTTTAACTTCAGTCTTTAACTTCAGCAGAGAACCAAAAAGCCTGTCTTGGTGCTGTTAAACCTCAAAGAGGTGCGTTTACAAGCTATTTGAAGTGATCCAGTCAACCAGGCCCACCTTTAAAAGGCCTTAGTGACATGTTAGACACCACTCCCTACTTTTTTAAAGACCTCTCCAATAACTTTGAAATATTTTGCTGAAATCACTGCTATGCACCCCAGGCTTCCACTCAAATTGCCGCCTTTATTCCATAGCCTGCAATCTGTGTTTTTCTTGACAGGGGTGGGATATGTATAGAAACTTTGTTGTGCATTCTTTAATTTTGGTATGCAGCAGTATTGTTGTTTGTTTTACTTTTGTACAAAATCGCATATTGAAGAGTACACTCTGCCCTACCCTAAGAGGCAAAGGAGGTATACCACAGTGTGTCTGCTTCACCTTCCTGATGGGGATCACTGCTAGTTCAGTTTTAGTGTGGAACTTAGTAGGAGTTTCATTCATGAGGCTGCAATGACAATCTGCAGAAATCAGGGTGGGCAACTAAAGACACTCAAGTCCCATAGGTCCGATAATGCTCACCCCCATGTCCTTAATGAAATCTCGACTTTCTGTCCCATACTAGCAAAATGACTACTTAATGGCAGGGCAGAATTGATTCCTGTAATGCAGCTTTGAAGGTTTGACAAAACAACAGAAGAAACGTGTTCCATGGATTTACAATAGAAAGTACTAAACACAGTCTCATTGGACAAATCAGCTGACCGGAGGATGTCCTCTAATCGTCTGCCAGCCTACTATGATTTGGAAGTCATAGCTCCTCTAACCAAGTGTGCACCACCGGAATCAACGTAAATGTCTGCCTGGGCCATGACCAAACAAACCCATCCAGCAAGCATGGTTGAAGCAATGGATCTGTGAGGTGCTGTGTATGAAATTCATGGCTAAGAACAAGCATCCCTCAGATCTTGTGTTCTAGTTTCATAGAACTTAAGACAACAATTCACACACAACTTTGGAAAGCCATGGAATGCAGGATACTCTACTGGCCTAAAACCTGTCTCAGTCCTCCGTGAAATGTAAAAGAATAGCCCACTTGGCAAGAAAGAGTATCATTTGGGGTCTAATGGCCTAATATTCAAACAGATTTAAAAAATAAATTAAGCAAAGAAGAGGCACTCATTTAATTGGCAAAGTCTACAAAGTTAGGTCCTTATTGGGGCCCTATTTAAAGAAACGATAACGAATCTGATTAACATCCAGCAGCAGCGGGCATTTAAATTATATGCCCCATACCGGCCTGCATAAAAGTGTCTGCTGACTCACAGGCCTGCCATGTGTCTTCTCCTGCTGGGGACAAATGGTGGCTGTATAATGTTGAAAGTCCTATATGATTGAGACAAGGTTAATTCATCCAGAAAATTCACAACCTCTAGCATAGGTGCTACAAAAGGGATCCGAGTATCGAGAAATACATCAGTCAACCCAAGATTTCCAAGCAGAATCCTAAGGCTTCTGGGTTCCAGGGACACAGAGCTCCTGTAGGAAATCGGTAGCCACTGGCAAAACATTCTGGGTGGATCAGTGGTGCACAAAACCGTCCAAGGCATCAGCATACAAGAACCCTCCACAACTAGAGGATGAAAGAACCCTTCTGGACTTGACAACAGATAAGGGAGTGGGCGGTGGAAGACGAATCTGCAGATCAACATTCATCTCTAGGAACTGAGGATAATAGACCGTAAGTAGACAACGTTAAGTTATCAAGACATGGGAAATCTGGGGCAGTGCCCTTAGAATAAGAGAAAAGGGAGGGAGAGTGTACTTCAGTGTTTCTTCACCGACTCTTGGAAAAAAAGATATCCTTGGACAGGGCTCCAGGGTCTCACCTCCAGCTGAACAACTAAGGAATCTGAGCCTTCAGCTTAGATGTGAAGAGGTCGATGTCCATGGGGATCCAACGATATCAAAGTCACTGAAAAATGCGGGGAGACATGCCAATCACAGCCGTCCCTGGGCAGCAGATAACAGCAGTCTGCCACCGGACTGCATTTTCCCAGTCGATATTCTGTTACACCATGATTAGATGGGGAAGACCTAATTCCTTAAAGGCCCTTGACAATGTATATGCTTGTGCCTCCCAGTTTGTTAAGGTAATGGACCACTGTTACGTTATCCATACTTAGAATGATGATGCATTGAAGACTTTGTTTTGCATAGGACCTGGTTGCAAAAGACCAGACGAGCACTTCTAAATAGTTTATGTGCGCTGGTTTGCCAACGGACCATGGACCACCAGTTGAGGTTTCTCCCCACCTGACTCCTGCCAGGCTTGCATCAGATTTCAACAGTACACTGTGGGGCAACCTGAATATAGCCCTACTGTTACCGTCTTCCATGTGGCACAGCCACCACCTATTTTCGGTATAACATCTATTCATCGACATGCATTTTTGCGTTGGGTTTTCGGTAAATTTTGTTCTTGAAAAACCCATAAAAAAAGGGGTGTAGTGTATAGTGTTAGATTTATAGGGGGAACCCCCAAAAAAGTAAAACACATTTTGATGTTTTTTTTGGAGAAAATCCATTTCTGCAAAAATGCATGTCGATAAATGAACATAGAACCCTATTTTCTGTCCTGGCTTCCTAACAGAGACAAACCCAATCCACGTAGACATTGCCCTAACAGAGACAATTGATCTTCAGCCTCTGTAGCCCCTGTACTATAGGGGCCCCAAAGAATTGCCTGAATAGGGAACTACAGCAGGCCTACAATACTGGCCAGATGGTGAACTATGTGTTTTAAGCTGTGCTTTAAGTGGGCTGGCACCAGCCGGGGCCTGGCCCATGGCAGTCTCCAAAAAGTGGGGCTGAGCCGTGGCCCTGGTGGGGCTCCTCCGGTACCACCACAGCATTGGCGGGATGCGCTGCCATTAAGTCAGGTAAGCTGACAGAAGTGCCAGCCAGCCACAGTGACACTCTGGCTGGCACTTCTGCCAGTCACTGTAAGTTCCTCTGGTGACCCCTCCTTTGAGGGGTCACTAGAGGAAGTTATTGTCCCTTTGTTTCCCCAGGTCACCGAGGCGTCTTTAACCCTATGCAAACCTGGGGACTCCTCGACATATTTCGAGGTTTATAAAAGATGGCTTAAAGTACACAATTCAAGTAATCTTTTATAAAGCTTTGCCGACGGACAAAGACGCCTCAGGCTTTGTCCGTCGGCAAAGCTTTATAAAAGAGGGATTCAATTGTGCACTTTTCAAGCCATCTTTTATAATCATAGAAATGTTTTAAAAAGATGTCTTGAAAAGTACGCACACCATAAGGTATGCACACAAATATATAAATGTTATATATTTGTGTGCATACCTTACTGTGGTTTGTGTACTTTTCAAGCCATCTTTCAGTACACAAACCATATCAAGGCACGCAAACAAATATATAAATGTAAACATTTGTATATTTATGTGCGTACCTTACTATGGTTTGTGTACTTTTCAGGCCATCTTTTATAAACATAGACATATGTAACGCATTTCTAAATATGTTTATAAAAGATGGCTTGCATAGTACACAAACCATAGTAACGTACGTATACAAATATATAAATGCTTACATGCATTCGTATATTTGTTTGCTTTTAAGCCACGCCCATACTGCAAGCCACGGCCACAAATAAGCCCACCCCCCCACTCGATTTCTTACCCCTCTTAAAGCCCTGGTTTTAAGACAAAATCTAACTCTTTTTCTATCTTATTTTGTGTTGTGGCAGGTGTAGGAACTGCCAGGACCACACTGATCTTGTGTCATAGGAAGGTAATATTTCTGATTTGCTTTGATTTACAAGAACACCTTGTTTCTGCAAGCGATTCATGGAAGCCTTCCTGTGGATCAGAGCTAATTCCCTGGAAGGCGACATAATCAGACTATGGTGCAAATACATTTGCATCCAACTCCCCTGGTTTCGCAAGGCTGCTGCAACTGGTTTCAGACGTTTTGTGAAACACCCTGGTGTAGATATCACTCTGGCTCTTGAGCAAGTAACTCTGGTGTGTGAAAGTGTGTGCAGTCCATCGCACTCTTACTGATTTTGTTTTTAGCAGAGTGTCTGTTTTAATATTACACTGTGCATCCCTTTCCCCAATGTCCTTATTTTATGGTTGGTGCTATTATATTTGAGCTGAATTGCTTTTAGTGGACTATTTATTTTCCTCTTTGACTGCCCTCTGGCGGATTTATTTCTTCATTGTGAACCCTTGGAGTGGCCTCGCTCAGCGGGTCACCTGACTCCTTCAATCAGCATTTATGTGCCGGGAGCTATGCTATGGCTGGCTTGCAGGGCTCTACTCATTGGACGATTAGTATCAATGTCCCTGTTCCTGCCTAGGAGGTTCTCTTTGGCTGCTGAGGCTGCAGGGTTGTCTCACTTCCCTGATGTATTGAAGTGCTTTCTTCGCAACTCTCGCGGTCTTGTAGCCCACACTGCTCATTATCATAATATCTTAAATGACCACCGTTCTGATTTTATGTGTGTCACTGAAACATGATTTAATGATTCATCTGGTGCTGCCATAGTTGAGTTGCTGCCTAATAACTGTAGTATTTTACAGGTTGATCGTGCTACTCCTCGCCTTGGTGGCAGGGTAGCTATTATTTTTAACTCCCTCTTTGCAGGGACCTTATTGGCGTGGAACCATAATATCCAAAGGAGGCCTTGTTTGCTGTTTCACCATTTCTCCTACTCTGTCTTTGCATTGTTTGCTTGTGTATCGCCCGCCTGGCTCCGATCCTACTTTTTGTGACTTTCTTGGAATTGGCGGCTGCTCTGCAACTTCGAACCCCTCATGTTTTAATTGCTGGTGATTGTAATCTTGGATCTAATGATCTTTCTGACTCAAAAACTCTGAGATTTATTTTGTCTATGAATGAGCTCGCCCTTTCTCAGTTGGTTTCTGGCCCGACCCATTGGGTAACACAGTGGATCTCATTGTGGCTTCCAAATCTGACACCTGGGCCCATCCTGCACTTCCTATTCTCTAGTCTGACCCCTTTCTCATTCCATTTTCCTGGAAGATGTCTTTGTCCGCAGTAGTCGCTAAGTCCTCTTCGGTCCCTCAACACGACTGGCGTTCTGTGCCCTCTTAGGAAATTTCTCGCCAGCTAGAGGCCTGTTCTGTTGGCCCGGTTGCTGATGTAAATGTTACTGCTGAGCTTTCTCTTCAGTTGTGGACTCTCTAGCCCCTCTTAAAATGCGCAAACGTAGAACTCAGATTTTTAAACCTTGGTACACAGTCCATCTTCGTGCACATCGCCTCCAAAAGAGGCACGCTGAGCGTTAATGGTGCCTAAAGCATGATCAGGCTGATAAATTTACCTTGTGATCTATCTTATCTAGTTATCACAAAGCCATCTTTAATGCCAAGTATAATTATTTCACTCACTGGGTTAAAAACTCTATTAACAGGCCTAAAGAATTTGTTGATTTTTCCTTATCGGCTTCTCCTTCTGTGCCTGTCCAGCCATCTCAATCCCTATGTGCTTCTTTGTGATGATACTTTGATGAGAAGATTGTCAACATTTGCGAAATATTTGCACCTCTGGTCTCCTGTTTCTGATGCTGTGGTCTTTACCATCTGTCCTGCTTCTTTCTGGCCTGTGTTTCCCGTTTTTACCTCTCTGGAAATCGTGATGGCTGCATCTAAATTGAAGTCGCCATCCGCTATAGATCCTATCCCTAGCCATCCTAAAAGACCCCCCTACCACATATTGGCCCTTTGATTACATCTACCATTAACATCTCACTTTCTACTGGGTGGATCCCATCATCTCTTAAGCACTCTTTTGTTGTCCCTCCTTTTTGGATCCTATTGTTCCTGCTAACTATCATCTCATTTGAAGCCTAAGTCGACCCTCTTGAGTTCTTTTCTTGAAGAATGTGCTTTTTTCCATATATCACAATCCGGCTTTCGCCCTGGTCGGGAACCGAAAGTGTGTGGGTCTCTGTTATTGACAACCTTGCCCATCTGTATGATCAAGACTGTGTTGGAGCTTTGTTGCTACTCGACTTGTCTGCAGTGTTCGAAATAATTGACCACACTGTTTTACTCAACCGTTTCGCCAGGGCTGGCCTTTCTGGTGTTGTCCTTTATTGGTTCTCATCCTTTCTTTGTGATTGGAACCAATCTCTTCCCCCCTGACCTCCCCATTTCGTTCTTCTCCCACCACCTTGACGTATGGTCTCCCTCAGGGTTCAGGCGTCTCCCTTGTGTTATTCAATGTCTATATTCAACCTTTGACCAAGCTTATCTCCTCCCACGCCTTCTGTTGTTATTTTTATGCTGACTATAACCAAATCTTAGTTCATTTAGATCCATCTCTTCCTAATACAGCCACCAGATTTCGGGTATGTCTTGAAGCCATGGGGAATGGATGTGTAACAGCTGGCTTAAGTTGAATGGGGAGAAAACTGAGGTGTTGGTGGTGGGTCCTCCGTAGGTTGCCGCTTTTTGGATCCTTCTTTTTTTCCCACTTGCTTTGGGCCCTTTCCCATCGTGTGTCATCCGTGAAAGATCTAGTGGAAAAATATCAGCGTCTTTATCTGCTGAAATTCAGATTAGTGGAATATATACAAGAAAGGGAAGTTATACTCATCATTAAACCCACGCTAAGCCCTTGAGGGGCATGTGGAGCCGGTGACTCAGCATGATTGGCCAGAAGAGTTTCTCCGTCTCCTACCAGACCTGGGCAAAACCTACATGGGCTAGAAAATTAACTTTTGGAAAAAAGGTTGGGAAATATTTTGCCACCTCCTTCACATATTGTTCCCAAAACATCAACCCTTCTGTATTGTGAGGTTGAGTATCGGCAAAGGTTGCCATCCATTGCTTAATCCTCAACAAAAAGCCTCTTGCTTCGTTGCACGCTAGTTCAGGAATTTTCAATCCCAAAGAAACATATGGATCATATTCTGAGAGCCCAGTCACACAGAATGTCAGGGTCACTGTGGACGCCATCTTGTTTGACGTTTCTGCGTAGAGCATTTACCTTTAACGTAGGGCACTTATCTTTCCGGGTGAACAGCAGCAAAAAAAAGAAAGCTTTCACAGTGGTACAGATTTGTATGACTGCCAATAAACAATATGGAGTATACAAGCTCTATTGTTAAGAAATGACTTGTGGGAAATGTAATCCCTTGGAGGAGGACAACATTGAAATTGTTTAAATAATGTTTATTTTGTTCTCGGGAATAATAGATTGAAATGCACAATAGGAGGCCCACGTGTCCTGTCGTTAAATCTCATCAGTGTTGACCTGGACAATATGTTGTGCGGCCAAATCCATGTCACGCTGCACCACTTTCCCATTACTTGGCCTTTTATTTGCAAATGATTGTTATTTGGTGCATAAACGCAATTTGTTCAGTTGAAGCTACTCAAGAATGCTACTACCAAATGTATTTGTTTGTTAAATGAAAGCACAGGACTGTAAAAGCAGTGTCTTGATTTCATTATGGCAACAGAGTCCACTTTTGCCGAGATAACTGGCCCACATTGTTCTGACATTTCTGGCCTTTGGGCATTGTCCCATCAGTAATTAACTAATGACCCAACAAGATTAAGGTTTGGAGAATCGGAGTGCCTGCACCACTGCAAACTGAAGTAGGCACACCACACTTACCTTTATATGTGTGATGACACCTTTAGTGAGCTTGTCGCTGGGGCCTTCCCGATTATACTGCTGTTCATTTCTCACTGCTCAATCTATAATTTTCATTATCAATTCTATGACAAGAGCGGAGGCGAGCATTATGCTTATTCTTCTTTAATTCTGCTTAACAGCTTTTTAAATCTTGATATTCCTTATGATATATAGCTTTTTTTTTTTTAAATGTGCCCAACTGGCACAGAAAATAAAGAAAAAGCAAAATAAACTTGTAACGAAACAGAAGTCTATCAACTACATCTCCCATGAGTCTCTGGCTCTCTGGTAGTCCTAGCCTTACTCCTGTCCTCCAATGAGGTGTCCTCCTCTGGTATAAGTGTCCCTCTGACTAGGTGCCTTCCTCTTCTTTTTTGCTGCTTTCGACAGCTAAGTACACATTTGCTTTCATTAATGATTATTGACTGACAATATGTAAAAATTCAATAATGCGCAGCGTAACGGCAGCGAAGTGCAAGGCGAATATATTATGACTTAAATAATAGTCATTTAACACATTATAAACAGAAGGAAATTTATTTAAAACTTATTCCTGCAGCTGTGTCCCTAGCATAACTAGTATTAGCCCTGTATGTGAAATATCTACTGTGTAGATAGAGCCAGCCCTAGTATGTGCTGGTGTGCCGCCTACAAGGTAATGTAGAGGTCCTCACCCTTTGCTCTCTCATTACTTTCCTCAATATCTAAAACATACATGCACACTTAATGGTGGTTGGTTTCAATCTTTATTTGTACCTCCTCCAGTGTGTGTGTGTCTTATCCAAAAGTGTTTCTATGACCACTAAGGTCAGAGAACTATAAAAAAAAGCTGAATTTCTATTCACCCAGCAAGTTATTTATTATATTGGGTATATACAGCTTGGATTGATTACTTATACAATCCCTTTCATCTATGTATGTATCGTCTCAGAGTATGGATTATCATTCCAATACTACTACAACAATAGTCAACCGGTTTCAGCGGTGCAAGTTAGTAGCCGCTTTCTTCAGGACGTTTGCTTCTTAGTGTTGCATTCTTAGTGCAATACAATTCTTTTCCATGGATGCTGAGAGGTATCTTTGGGCGTCCAATGTGCTTTAAACGGGTTTGTCCCGGAGTTCTATGGGGTTAAAAAACAAGGAAAAAGACAGATGTACTATCATCAGTCTTTGAGTGCTTTTTCGAGGTAAGTATCTTGTTTCCTCAAATGTAACTATTATTCCACATTGTATAAAGATGTTGGCCTTACCTATGTTTGTTTTGAGGTACCATCTATATTCTTGTTGTATTGGAGTCTCGGAGGAATCTGTTCTCACTTGACCAGCTTTCTGTGTCCTTTAGAATCTAAAGATAGATGGCATACAACTGCTGATATCTCTCATTATACTGGAGAGTATCTTGGAAAGATAACTATACGTGGCTATTTCAAAGTTTTTTACCTGTCTTGCATTTGTGTCCTTGTCTTGGTTCACAGTGGCTGTATAAAAGTTGTTCGTCTGTGTCTATGGAGCCTATAAGAAACAGAAAGGCCCCGTCATTATAGAGCCAAGGTTCTTATCAGATATACATAGTATATTTGTTATTTCGGAGGAAAAGTCCCTGTTCGTATGGGTCCCCACCATTTTACCTATTGCACATACAGTGGTAGTTGATGTCTCACTATCTATAGCAGCATACTAATGTCAGTCCCTTAGTATGAAAGGCTGTTATTTTACCAATATCGGGGTTGTCCCATTGGAGTTAACGCGGTGTGTCAAATAAAGTGTATTATTTATTCCATAGCCTGCAATCTGTGTTTTTCTTGACAGGGGTGGGATATGTATAGAAACTTTGTTGTGCATTCTTTAATTTTGGTATGCAGCAGTATTGTTGTTTGTTTTACTTTTGTACAAAATCGCATATTGAAGAGTACACTCTGCCCTACCCTAAGAGGCAAAGGAGGTATACCACAGTGTGTCTGCTTCACCTTCCTGATGGGGATCACTGCTAGTTCAGTTTTAGTGTGGAACTTAGTAGGAGTTTCATTCATGAGGCTGCAATGACAATCTGCAGAAATCAGGGTGGGCAACTAAAGACACTCAAGTCCCATAGGTCCGATAATGCTCACCCCCATGTCCTTAATGAAATCTCGACTTTCTGTCCCATACTAGCAAAATGACTACTTAATGGCAGGGCAGAATTGATTCCTGTAATGCAGCTTTGAAGGTTTGACAAAACAACAGAAGAAACGTGTTCCATGGATTTACAATAGAAAGTACTAAACACAGTCTCATTGGACAAATCAGCTGACCGGAGGATGTCCTCTAATCGTCTGCCAGCCTACTATGATTTGGAAGTCATAGCTCCTCTAACCAAGTGTGCACCACCGGAATCAACGTAAATGTCTGCCTGGGCCATGACCAAACAAACCCATCCAGCAAGCATGGTTGAAGCAATGGATCTGTGAGGTGCTGTGTATGAAATTCATGGCTAAGAACAAGCATCCCTCAGATCTTGTGTTCTAGTTTCATAGAACTTAAGACAACAATTCACACACAACTTTGGAAAGCCATGGAATGCAGGATACTCTACTGGCCTAAAACCTGTCTCAGTCCTCCGTGAAATGTAAAAGAATAGCCCACTTGGCAAGAAAGAGTATCATTTGGGGTCTAATGGCCTAATATTCAAACAGATTTAAAAAATAAATTAAGCAAAGAAGAGGCACTCATTTAATTGGCAAAGTCTACAAAGTTAGGTCCTTATTGGGGCCCTATTTAAAGAAACGATAACGAATCTGATTAACATCCAGCAGCAGCGGGCATTTAAATCATATGCCCCATACCGGCCTGCATAAAAGTGTCTGCTGACTCACAGGCCTGCCATGTGTCTTCTCCTGCTGGGGACAAATGGTGGCTGTATAATGTTGAAAGTCCTATATGATTGAGACAAGGTTAATTCATCCAGAAAATTCACAACCTCTAGCATAGGTGCTACAAAAGGGATCCGAGTATCGAGAAATACATCAGTCAACCCAAGATTTCCAAGCAGAATCCTAAGGCTTCTGGGTTCCAGGGACACAGAGCTCCTGTAGGAAATCGGTAGCCACTGGCAAAACATTCTGGGTGGATCAGTGGTGCACAAAACCGTCCAAGGCATCAGCATACAAGAACCCTCCACAACTAGAGGATGAAAGAACCCTTCTGGACTTGACAACAGATAAGGGAGTGGGCGGTGGAAGACGAATCTGCAGATCAACATTCATCTCTAGGAACTGAGGATAATAGACCGTAAGTAGACAACGTTAAGTTATCAAGACATGGGAAATCTGGGGCAGTGCCCTTAGAATAAGAGAAAAGGGAGGGAGAGTGTACTTCAGTGTTTCTTCACCGACTCTTGGAAAAAAAGATATCCTTGGACAGGGCTCCAGGGTCTCACCTCCAGCTGAACAACTAGGGAATCTGAGCCTTCAGCTTAGATGTGAAGAGGTCGATGTCCATGGGGATCCAACGATATCAAAGTCACTGAAAAATGCGGGGAGACATGCCAATCACAGCCGTCCCTGGGCAGCAGATAACAGCAGTCTGCCACCGGACTGCATTTTCCCAGTCGATATTCTGTTACACCATGATTAGATGGGGAAGACCTAATTCCTTAAAGGCCCTTGACAATGTATATGCTTGTGCCTCCCAGTTTGTTAAGGTAATGGACCACTGTTACGTTATCCATACTTAGAATGATGATGCATTGAAGACTTTGTTTTGCATAGGACCTGGTTGCAAAAGACCAGACGAGCACTTCTAAATAGTTTATGTGCGCTGGTTTGTCAACGGACCATGGACCACCAGTTGAGGTTTCTCCCCACCTGACTCCTGCCAGGCTTGCATCAGATTTCAACAGTACACTGTGGGGCAACCTGAATATAGCCCTACTGTTACGGTCTTCCATGTGGCACAGCCACCACCTATTTTCGGTATAACATCTATTCATCGACATGCATTTTTGCGTTGGGTTTTCGGTAAATTTTGTTCTTGAAAAACCCATAAAAAAAGGGGTGTAGTGTATAGTGTTAGATTTATAGGGGGAACCCCCAAAAAAGTAAAACACATTTTGATGTTTTTTTTGGAGAAAATACATTTCTGCAAAAATGCATGTCGATAAATGAACATAGAACCCTATTTTCTGTCCTGGCTTCCTAACAGAGACAAACCCAATCCACGTAGACATTGCCCTAACAGAGACAATTGATCTTCAGCCTCTGTAGCCCCTGTACTATAGGGGCCCCAAAGAATTGCCTGAATAGGGAACTACAGCAGGCCTACAATACTGGCCAGATGGTGAACTATGTGTTTTAAGCTGTGCTTTAAGTGGGCTGGCACCAGCCGGGGCCTGGCCCATGGCAGTCTCCAAAAAGTGGGGCTGAGCCGTGGCCCTGGTGGGGCTCCTCCGGTACCACCACAGCATTGGCGGGATGCGCTGCCATTAAGTCAGGTAAGCTGACAGAAGTGCCAGCCAGCCACAGTGACACTCTGGCTGGCACGTCTGCCAGTCACTGTAAGTTCCTCTGGTGACCCCTCCTTTGAGGGGTCACTAGAGGAAGTTATTGTCCCTTTGTTTCCCCAGGTCACCGAGGCGTCTTTAACCCTATGCAAACCTGGGGACTCCTCGACATATTTCGAGGTTTATAAAAGATGGCTTAAAGTACACAATTCAAGTAATCTTTTATAAAGCTTTGCCGACGGACAAAGACGCCTCAGGCTTTGTCCGTCGGCAAAGCTTTATAAAAGAGGGATTCAATTGTGCACTTTTCAAGCCATCTTTTATAATCATAGAAATGTTTTAAAAAGATGGCTTGAAAAGTACGCACACCATAAGGTATGCACACAAATATATAAATGTTATATATTTGTGTGCATACCTTACTGTGGTTTGTGTACTTTTCAAGCCATCTTTCAGTACACAAACCATATCAAGGCACGCAAACAAATATATAAATGTAAACATTTGTATATTTATGTGCGTACCTTACTATGGTTTGTGTACTTTTCAGGCCATCTTTTATAAACATAGACATATGTAACGCATTTCTAAATATGTTTATAAAAGATGGCTTGCATAGTACACAAACCATAGTAACGTACGTATACAAATATATAAATGCTTACATGCATTCGTATATTTGTTTGCTTTTAAGCCACGCCCATACTGCAAGCCACGGCCACAAATAAGCCCACCCCCCCACTCGATTTCTTACCCCTCTTAAAGCCCTGGTTTTAAGACAAAATCTAACTCTTTTTCTATCTTATTTTGTGTTGTGGCAGGTGTAGGAACTGCCAGGACCACACTGATCTTGTGTCATAGGAAGGTAATATTTCTGATTTGCTTTGATTTACAAGAACACCTTGTTTCTGCAAGCGATTCATGGAAGCCTTCCTGTGGATCAGAGCTAATTCCCTGGAAGGCGACATAATCAGACTATGGTGCAAATACATTTGCATCCAACTCCCCTGGTTTCGCAAGGCTGCTGCAACTGGTTTCAGACGTTTTGTGAAACACCCTGGTGTAGATATCACTCTGGCTCTTGAGCAAGTAACTCTGGTGTGTGAAAGTGTGTGCAGTCCATCGCACTCTTACTGATTTTGTTTTTAGCAGAGTGTCTGTTTTAATATTACACTGTGCATCCCTTTCCCCAATGTCCTTATTTTATGGTTGGTGCTATTATATTTGAGCTGAATTGCTTTTAGTGGACTATTTATTTTCCTCTTTGACTGCCCTCTGGCGGATTTATTTCTTCATTGTGAACCCTTGGAGTGGCCTCGCTCAGCGGGTCACCTGACTCCTTCAATCAGCATTTATGTGCCGGGAGCTATGCTATGGCTGGCTTGCAGGGCTCTACTCATTGGACTATTAGTATCAATGTCCCTGTTCCTGCCTAGGAGGTTCTCTTTGGCTGCTGAGGCTGCAGGGTTGTCTCACTTCCCTGATGTATTGAAGTGCTTTCTTCGCAACTCTCGCGGTCTTGTAGCCCACACTGCTCATTATCATAATATCTTAAATGACCACCGTTCTGATTTTATGTGTGTCACTGAAACATGATTTAATGATTCATCTGGTGCTGCCATAGTTGAGTTGCTGCCTAATAACTGTAGTATTTTACAGGTTGATCGTGCTACTCCTCGCCTTGGTGGCAGGGTAGCTATTATTTTTAACTCCCTCTTTGCAGGGACCTTATTGGCGTGGAACCATAATATCCAAAGGAGGCCTTGTTTGCTGTTTCACCATTTCTCCTACTCTGTCTTTGCATTGTTTGCTTGTGTATCGCCCGCCTGGCTCCGATCCTACTTTTTGTGACTTTCTTGGAATTGGCGGCTGCTCTGCAACTTCGAACCCCTCATGTTTTAATTGCTGGTGATTGTAATCTTGGATCTAATGATCTTTCTGACTCAAAAACTCTGAGATTTATTTTGTCTATGAATGAGCTCGCCCTTTCTCAGTTGGTTTCTGGCCCGACCCATTGGGTAACACAGTGGATCTCATTGTGGCTTCCAAATCTGACACCTGGGCCCATCCTGCACTTCCTATTCTCTAGTCTGACCCCTTTCTCATTCCATTTTCCTGGAAGATGTCTTTGTCCGCAGTAGTCGCTAAGTCCTCTTCGGTCCCTCAACACGACTGGCGTTCTGTGCCCTCTTAGGAAATTTCTCGCCAGCTAGAGGCCTGTTCTGTTAGCCCGGTTGCTGATGTAAATGTTACTGCTGAGCTTTCTCTTCAGTTGTGGACTCTCTAGCCCCTCTTAAAATGCGCAAACGTAGAACTCAGATTTTTAAACCTTGGTACACAGTCCATCTTCGTGCACATCGCCTCCAAAAGAGGCACGCTGAGCGTTAATGGTGCCTAAAGCATGATCAGGCTGATAAATTTACCTTGTGATCTATCTTATCTAGTTATCACAAAGCCATCTTTAATGCCAAGTATAATTATTTCACTCACTGGGTTAAAAACTCTATTAACAGGCCTAAAGAATTTGTTGATTTTTCCTTATCGGCTTCTCCTTCTGTGCCTGTCCAGCCATCTCAATCCCTATGTGCTTCTTTGTGATGATACTTTGATGAGAAGATTGTCAACATTTGCGAAATATTTGCACCTCTGGTCTCCTGTTTCTGATGCTGTGGTCTTTACCATCTGTCCTGCTTCTTTCTGGCCTGTGTTTCCCGTTTTTACCTCTCTGGAAATCGTGATGGCTGCATCTAAATTGAAGTCGCCATCCGCTATAGATCCTATCCCTAGCCATCCTAAAAGACCCCCCTACCACATATTGGCCCTTTGATTACATCTACCATTAACATCTCACTTTCTACTGGGTGGATCCCATCATCTCTTAAGCACTCTTTTGTTGTCCCTCCTTCTTGGATCCTATTGTTCCTGCTAACTATCATCTCATTTGAAGCCTAAGTCGACCCTCTTGAGTTCTTTTCTTGAAGAATGTGCTTTTTTCCATATATCACAATCCGGCTTTCGCCCTGGTCGGGAACCGAAAGTGTGTGGGTCTCTGTTATTGACAACCTTGCCCATCTGTATGATCAAGACTGTGTTGGAGCTTTGTTGCTACTCGACTTGTCTGCAGTGTTCGAAATAATTGACCACACTGTTTTACTCAACCGTTTCGCCAGGGCTGGCCTTTCTGGTGTTGTCCTTTATTGGTTCTCATCCTTTCTTTGTGATTGGAACCAATCTCTTCCCCCCTGACCTCCCCATTTCGTTCTTCTCCCACCACCTTGACGTATGGTCTCCCTCAGGGTTCAGGCGTCTCCCTTGTGTTATTCAATGTCTATATTCAACCTTTGAACAAGCTTATCTCCTCCCACGCCTTCTGTTGTTATTTTTATGCTGACTATAACCAAATCTTAGTTCATTTAGATCCATCTCTTCCTAATACAGCCACCAGATTTCGGGTATGTCTTGAAGCCATGGGGAATGGATGTGTAACAGCTGGCTTAAGTTGAATGGGGAGAAAACTGAGGTGTTGGTGGTGGGTCCTCCGTAGGTTGCCGCTTTTTGGATCCTTCTTTTTTTCCCACTTGCTTTGGGCCCTTTCCCATCGTGTGTCATCCGTGAAAGATCTAGTGGAAAAATATCAGCGTCTTTATCTGCTGAAATTCAGATTAGTGGAATATATACAAGAAAGGGAAGTTATACTCATCATTAAACCCACGCTAAGCCCTTGAGGGGCATGTGGAGCCGGTGACTCAGCATGATTGGCCAGAAGAGTTTCTCCGTCTCCTACCAGACCTGGGCAAAACCTACATGGGCTAGAAAATTAACTTTTGGAAAAAAGGTTGGGAAATATTTTGCCACCTCCTTCACATATTGTTCCCAAAACATCAACCCTTCTGTATTGTGAGGTTGAGTATCGGCAAAGGTTGCCATCCATTGCTTAATCCTCAACAAAAAGCCTCTTGCTTCGTTGCACGCTAGTTCAGGAATTTTCAATCCCAAAGAAACATATGGATCATATTCTGAGAGCCCAGTCACACAGAATGTCAGGGTCACTGTGGACGCCATCTTGTTTGACGTTTCTGCGTAGAGCATTTACCTTTAACGTAGGGCACTTATCTTTCCGGGTGAACAGCAGCAAAAAAAAGAAAGCTTTCACAGTGGTACAGATTTGTATGACTGCCAATAAACAATATGGAGTATACAAGCTCTATTGTTAAGAAATGACTTGTGGGAAATGTAATCCCTTGGAGGAGGACAACATTGAAATTGTTTAAATAATGTTTATTTTGTTCTCGGGAATAATAGATTGAAATGCACAATAGGAGGCCCACGTGTCCTGTCGTTAAATCTCATCAGTGTTGACCTGGACAATATGTTGTGCGGCCAAATCCATGTCACGCTGCACCACTTTCCCATTACTTGGCCTTTTATTTGCAAATGATTGTTATTTGGTGCATAAACGCAATTTGTTCAGTTGAAGCTACTCAAGAATGCTACTACCAAATGTATTTGTTTGTTAAATGAAAGCACAGGACTGTAAAAGCAGTGTCTTGATTTCATTATGGCAACAGAGTCCACTTTTGCCGAGATAACTGGCCCACATTGTTCTGACATTTCTGGCCTTTGGGCATTGTCCCATCAGTAATTAACTAATGACCCAACAAGATTAAGGTTTGGAGAATCGGAGTGCCTGCACCACTGCAAACTGAAGTAGGCACACCACACTTACCTTTATATGTGTGATGACACCTTTAGTGAGCTTGTCGCTGGGGCCTTCCCGATTATACTGCTGTTCATTTCTCACTGCTCAATCTATAATTTTCATTATCAATTCTATGACAAGAGCGGAGGCGAGCATTATGCTTATTCTTCTTTAATTCTGCTTAACAGCTTTTTAAATCTTGATATTCCTTATGATATATAGCTTTTTTTTTTTTAAATGTGCCCAACTGGCACAGAAAATAAAGAAAAAGCAAAATAAACTTGTAACGAAACAGAAGTCTATCAACTACATCTCCCATGAGTCTCTGGCTCTCTGGTAGTCCTAGCCTTACTCCTGTCCTCCAATGAGGTGTCCTCCTCTGGTATAAGTGTCCCTCTGACTAGGTGCCTTCCTCTTCTTTTTTGCTGCTTTCGACAGCTAAGTACACATTTGCTTTCATTAATGATTATTGACTGACAATATGTAAAAATTCAATAATGCGCAGCGTAACGGCAGCGAAGTGCAAGGCGAATATATTATGACTTAAATAATAGTCATTTAACACATTATAAACAGAAGGAAATTTATTTAAAACTTATTCCTGCAGCTGTGTCCCTAGCATAACTAGTATTAGCCCTGTATGTGAAATATCTACTGTGTAGATAGAGCCAGCCCTAGTATGTGCTGGTGTGCCGCCTACAAGGTAATGTAGAGGTCCTCACCCTTTGCTCTCTCATTACTTTCCTCAATATCTAAAACATACATGCACACTTAATGGTGGTTGGTTTCAATCTTTATTTGTACCTCCTCCAGTGTGTGTGTGTCTTATCCAAAAGTGTTTCTATGACCACTAAGGTCAGAGAACTATAAAAAAAAGCTGAATTTCTATTCACCCAGCAAGTTATTTATTATATTGGGTATATACAGCTTGGATTGATTACTTATACAATCCCTTTCATCTATGTATGTAGGGTCTCAGAGTATGGATTATCATTCCAATACTACTACAACAATAGTCAACCGGTTTCAGCGGTGCAAGTTAGTAGCCGCTTTCTTCAGGACGTTTGCTTCTTAGTGTTGCATTCTTAGTGCAATACAATTCTTTTCCATGGATGCTGAGAGGTATCTTTGGGCGTCCAATGTGCTTTAAACGGGTTTGTCCCGGAGTTCTATGGGGTTAAAAAACAAGGAAAAAGACAGATGTACTATCATCAGTCTTTGAGTGCTTTTTCGAGGTAAGTATCTTGTTTCCTCAAATGTAACTATTATTCCACATTGTATAAAGATGTTGGCCTTACCTATGTTTGTTTTGAGGTACCATCTATATTCTTGTTGTATTGGAGTCTCGGAGGAATCTGTTCTCACTTGACCAGCTTTCTGTGTCCTTTAGAATCTAAAGATAGATGGCATACAACTGCTGATATCTCTCATTATACTGGAGAGTATCTTGGAAAGATAACTATACGTGGCTATTTCAAAGTTTTTTACCTGTCTTGCATTTGTGTCCTTGTCTTGGTTCACAGTGGCTGTATAAAAGTTGTTCGTCTGTGTCTATGGAGCCTATAAGAAACAGAAAGGCCCCGTCATTATAGAGCCAAGGTTCTTATCAGATATACATAGTATATTTGTTATTTCGGAGGAAAAGTCCCTGTTCGTATGGGTCCCCACCATTTTACCTATTGCACATACAGTGGTAGTTGATGTCTCACTATCTATAGCAGCATACTAATGTCAGTCCCTTAGTATGAAAGGCTGTTATTTTACCAATATCGGGGTTGTCCCATTGGAGTTAACGCGGTGTGTCAAATAAAGTGTATTATTTATTCCATAGCCTGCAATCTGTGTTTTTCTTGACAGGGGTGGGATATGTATAGAAACTTTGTTGTGCATTCTTTAATTTTGGTATGCAGCAGTATTGTTGTTTGTTTTACTTTTGTACAAAATCGCATATTGAAGAGTACACTCTGCCCTACCCTAAGAGGCAAAGGAGGTATACCACAGTGTGTCTGCTTCACCTTCCTGATGGGGATCACTGCTAGTTCAGTTTTAGTGTGGAACTTAGTAGGAGTTTCATTCATGAGGCTGCAATGACAATCTGCAGAAATCAGGGTGGGCAACTAAAGACACTCAAGTCCCATAGGTCCGATAATGCTCACCCCCATGTCCTTAATGAAATCTCGACTTTCTGTCCCATACTAGCAAAATGACTACTTAATGGCAGGGCAGAATTGATTCCTGTAATGCAGCTTTGAAGGTTTGACAAAACAACAGAAGAAACGTGTTCCATGGATTTACAATAGAAAGTACTAAACACAGTCTCATTGGACAAATCAGCTGACCGGAGGATGTCCTCTAATCGTCTGCCAGCCTACTATGATTTGGAAGTCATAGCTCCTCTAACCAAGTGTGCACCACCGGAATCAACGTAAATGTCTGCCTGGGCCATGACCAAACAAACCCATCCAGCAAGCATGGTTGAAGCAATGGATCTGTGAGGTGCTGTGTATGAAATTCATGGCTAAGAACAAGCATCCCTCAGATCTTGTGTTTTAGTTTCATAGAACTTAAGACAACAATTCACACACAACTTTGGAAAGCCATGGAATGCAGGATACTCTACTGGCCTAAAACCTGTCTCAGTCCTCCGTGAAATGTAAAAGAATAGCCCACTTGGCAAGAAAGAGTATCATTTGGGGTCTAATGGCCTAATATTCAAACAGATTTAAAAAATAAATTAAGCAAAGAAGAGGCACTCATTTAATTGGCAAAGTCTACAAAGTTAGGTCCTTATTGGGGCCCTATTTAAAGAAACGATAACGAATCTGATTAACATCCAGCAGCAGCGGGCATTTAAATCATATGCCCCATACCGGCCTGCATAAAAGTGTCTGCTGACTCACAGGCCTGCCATGTGTCTTCTCCTGCTGGGGACAAATGGTGGCTGTATAATGTTGAAAGTCCTATATGATTGAGACAAGGTTAATTCATCCAGAAAATTCACAACCTCTAGCATAGGTGCTACAAAAGGGATCCGAGTATCGAGAAATACATCAGTCAACCCAAGATTTCCAAGCAGAATCCTAAGGCTTCTGGGTTCCAGGGACACAGAGCTCCTGTAGGAAATCGGTAGCCACTGGCAAAACATTCTGGGTGGATCAGTGGTGCACAAAACCGTCCAAGGCATCAGCATACAAGAACCCTCCACAACTAGAGGATGAAAGAACCCTTCTGGACTTGACAACAGATAAGGGAGTGGGCGGTGGAAGACGAATCTGCAGATCAACATTCATCTCTAGGAACTGAGGATAATAGACCGTAAGTAGACAACGTTAAGTTATCAAGACATGGGAAATCTGGGGCAGTGCCCTTAGAATAAGAGAAAAGGGAGGGAGAGTGTACTTCAGTGTTTCTTCACCGACTCTTGGAAAAAAAGATATCCTTGGACAGGGCTCCAGGGTCTCACCTCCAGTTGAACAACTAAGGAATCTGAGCCTTCAGCTTAGATGTGAAGAGGTCGATGTCCATGGGGATCCAACGATATCAAAGTCACTGAAAAATGCGGGGAGACATGCCAATCACAGCCGTCCCTGGGCAGCAGATAACAGCAGTCTGCCACCGGACTGCATTTTCCCAGTCGATATTCTGTTACACCATGATTAGATGGGGAAGACCTAATTCCTTAAAGGCCCTTGACAATGTATATGCTTGTGCCTCCCAGTTTGTTAAGGTAATGGACCACTGTTACGTTATCCATACTTAGAATGATGATGCATTGAAGACTTTGTTTTGCATAGGACCTGGTTGCAAAAGACCAGACGAGCACTTCTAAATAGTTTATGTGCGCTGGTTTGCCAACGGACCATGGACCACCAGTTGAGGTTTCTCCCCACCTGACTCCTGCCAGGCTTGCATCAGATTTCAACAGTACACTGTGGGGCAACCTGAATATAGCCCTACTGTTACCGTCTTCCATGTGGCACAGCCACCACCTATTTTCGGTATAACATCTATTCATCGACATGCATTTTTGCGTTGGGTTTTCGGTAAATTTTGTTCTTGAAAAACCCATAAAAAAAGGGGTGTAGTGTATAGTGTTAGATTTATAGGGGGAACCCCCAAAAAAGTAAAACACATTTTGATGTTTTTTTTGGAGAAAATACATTTCTGCAAAAATGCATGTCGATAAATGAACATAGAACCCTATTTTCTGTCCTGGCTTCCTAACAGAGACAAACCCAATCCACGTAGACATTGCCCTAACAGAGACAATTGATCTTCAGCCTCTGTAGCCCCTGTACTATAGGGGCCCCAAAGAATTGCCTGAATAGGGAACTACAGCAGGCCTACAATACTGGCCAGATGGTGAACTATGTGTTTTAAGCTGTGCTTTAAGTGGGCTGGCACCAGCCGGGGCCTGGCCCATGGCAGTCTCCAAAAAGTGGGGCTGAGCCGTGGCCCTGGTGGGGCTCCTCCGGTACCACCACAGCATTGGCGGGATGCGCTGCCATTAAGTCAGGTAAGCTGACAGAAGTGCCAGCCAGCCACAGTGACACTCTGGCTGGCACGTCTGCCAGTCACTGTAAGTTCCTCTGGTGACCCCTCCTTTGAGGGGTCACTAGAGGAAGTTATTGTCCCTTTGTTTCCCCAGGTCACCGAGGGGTCTTTAACCCTATGCAAACCTGGGGACTCCTCGACATATTTCGAGGTTTATAAAAGATGGCTTAAAGTACACAATTCAAGTAATCTTTCATAAAGCTTTGCCGACGGACAAAGACGCCTCAGGCTTTGTCCGTCGGCAAAGCTTTATAAAAGAGGGATTCAATTGTGCACTTTTCAAGCCATCTTTTATAATCATAGAAATGTTTTAAAAAGATGGCTTGAAAAGTACGCACACCATAAGATATGCACACAAATATATAAATGTTATATATTTGTGTGCATACCTTACTGTGGTTTGTGTACTTTTCAAGCCATCTTTCAGTACACAAACCATATCAAGGCACGCAAACAAATATATAAATGTAAACATTTGTATATTTATGTGCGTACCTTACTATGGTTTGTGTACTTTTCAGGCCATCTTTTATAAACATAGACATATGTAACGCATTTCTAAATATGTTTATAAAAGATGGCTTGCATAGTACACAAACCATAGTAACGTACGTATACAAATATATAAATGCTTACATGCATTCGTATATTTGTTTGCTTTTAAGCCACACCCATACTGCAAGCCACGGCCACAAATAAGCCCACCCCCCCACTCGATTTCTTACCCCTCTTAAAGCCCTGGTTTTAAGACAAAATCTAACTCTTTTTCTATCTTATTTTGTGTTGTGGCAGGTGTAGGAACTGCCAGGACCACACTGATCTTGTGTCATAGGAAGGTAATATTTCTGATTTGCTTTGATTTACAAGAACACCTTGTTTCTGCAAGCGATTCATGGAAGCCTTCCTGTGGATCAGAGCTAATTCCCTGGAAGGCGACATAATCAGACTATGGTGCAAATACATTTGCATCCAACTCCCCTGGTTTCGCAAGGCTGCTGCAACTGGTTTCAGACGTTTTGTGAAACACCCTGGTGTAGATATCACTCTGGCTCTTGAGCAAGTAACTCTGGTGTGTGAAAGTGTGTGCAGTCCATCGCACTCTTACTGATTTTGTTTTTAGCAGAGTGTCTGTTTTAATATTACACTGTGCATCCCTTTCCCCAATGTCCTTATTTTATGGTTGGTGCTATTATATTTGAGCTGAATTGCTTTTAGTGGACTATTTATTTTCCTCTTTGACTGCCCTCTGGCGGATTTATTTCTTCATTGTGAACCCTTGGAGTGGCCTCGCTCAGCGGGTCACCTGACTCCTTCAATCAGCATTTATGTGCCGGGAGCTATGTTATGGCTGGCTTGCAGGGCTCTACTCATTGGACGATTAGTATCAATGTCCCTGTTCCTGCCTAGGAGGTTCTCTTTGGCTGCTGAGGCTGCAGGGTTGTCTCACTTCCCTGATGTATTGAAGTGCTTTCTTCGCAACTCTCGCGGTCTTGTAGCCCACACTGCTCATTATCATAATATCTTAAATGACCACCGTTCTGATTTTATGTGTGTCACTGAAACATGATTTAATGATTCATCTGGTGCTGCCATAGTTGAGTTGCTGCCTAATAACTGTAGTATTTTACAGGTTGATCGTGCTACTCCTCGCCTTGGTGGCAGGGTAGCTATTATTTTTAACTCCCTCTTTGCAGGGACCTTATTGGCGTGGAACCATAATATCCAAAGGAGGCCTTGTTTGCTGTTTCACCATTTCTCCTACTCTGTCTTTGCATTGTTTGCTTGTGTATCGCCCGCCTGGCTCCGATCCTACTTTTTGTGACTTTCTTGGAATTGGCGGCTGCTCTGCAACTTCGAACCCCTCATGTTTTAATTGCTGGTGATTGTAATCTTGGATCTAATGATCTTTCTGACTCAAAAACTCTGAGATTTATTTTGTCTATGAATGAGCTCGCCCTTTCTCAGTTGGTTTCTGGCCCGACCCATTGGGTAACACAGTGGATCTCATTGTGGCTTCCAAATCTGACACCTGGGCCCATCCTGCACTTCCTATTCTCTAGTCTGACCCCTTTCTCATTCCATTTTCCTGGAAGATGTCTTTGTCCGCAGTAGTCGCTAAGTCCTCTTCGGTCCCTCAACACGACTGGCGTTCTGTGCCCTCTTAGGAAATTTCTCGCCAGCTAGAGGCCTGTTCTGTTGGCCCGGTTGCTGATGTAAATGTTACTGCTGAGCTTTCTCTTCAGTTGTGGACTCTCTAGCCCCTCTTAAAATGCGCAAACGTAGAACTCAGATTTTTAAACCTTGGTACACAGTCCATCTTCGTGCACATCGCCTCCAAAAGAGGCACGCTGAGCGTTAATGGTGCCTAAAGCATGATCAGGCTGATAAATTTACCTTGTGATCTATCTTATCTAGTTATCACAAAGCCATCTTTAATGCCAAGTATAATTATTTCACTCACTGGGTTAAAAACTCTATTAACAGGCCTAAAGAATTTGTTGATTTTTCCTTATCGGCTTCTCCTTCTGTGCCTGTCCAGCCATCTCAATCCCTATGTGCTTCTTTGTGATGATACTTTGATGAGAAGATTGTCAACATTTGCGAAATATTTGCACCTCTGGTCTCCTGTTTCTGATGCTGTGGTCTTTACCATCTGTCCTGCTTCTTTCTGGCCTGTGTTTCCCGTTTTTACCTCTCTGGAAATCGTGATGGCTGCATCTAAATTGAAGTCGCCATCCGCTATAGATCCTATCCCTAGCCATCCTAAAAGACCCCCCTACCACATATTGGCCCTTTGATTACATCTACCATTAACATCTCACTTTCTACTGGGTGGATCCCATCATCTCTTAAGCACTCTTTTGTTGTCCCTCCTTCTTGGATCCTATTGTTCCTGCTAACTATCATCTCATTTGAAGCCTAAGTCGACCCTCTTGAGTTCTTTTCTTGAAGAATGTGCTTTTTTCCATATATCACAATCCGGCTTTCGCCCTGGTCGGGAACCGAAAGTGTGTGGGTCTCTGTTATTGACAACCTTGCCCATCTGTATGATCAAGACTGTGTTGGAGCTTTGTTGCTACTCGACTTGTCTGCAGTGTTCGAAATAATTGACCACACTGTTTTACTCAACCGTTTCGCCAGGGCTGGCCTTTCTGGTGCTGTCCTTTATTGGTTCTCATCCTTTCTTTGTGATTGGAACCAATCTCTTCCCCCCTGACCTCCCCATTTCGTTCTTCTCCCACCACCTTGACGTATGGTCTCCCTCAGGGTTCAGGCGTCTCCCTTGTGTTATTCAATGTCTATATTCAACCTTTGACCAAGCTTATCTCCTCCCACGCCTTCTGTTGTTATTTTTATGCTGACTATAACCAAATCTTAGTTCATTTAGATCCATCTCTTCCTAATACAGCCACCAGATTTCGGGTATGTCTTGAAGCCATGGGGAATGGATGTGTAACAGCTGGCTTAAGTTGAATGGGGAGAAAACTGAGGTGTTGGTGGTGGGTCCTCCGTAGGTTGCCGCTTTTTGGATCCTTCTTTTTTTCCCACTTGCTTTGGGCCCTTTCCCATCGTGTGTCATCCGTGAAAGATCTAGTGGAAAAATATCAGCGTCTTTATCTGCTGAAATTCAGATTAGTGGAATATATACAAGAAAGGGAAGTTATACTCATCATTAAACCCACGCTAAGCCCTTGAGGGGCATGTGGAGCCGGTGACTCAGCATGATTGGCCAGAAGAGTTTCTCCGTCTCCTACCAGACCTGGGCAAAACCTACATGGGCTAGAAAATTAACTTTTGGAAAAAAGGTTGGGAAATATTTTGCCACCTCCTTCACATATTGTTCCCAAAACATCAACCCTTCTGTATTGTGAGGTTGAGTATCGGCAAAGGTTGCCATCCATTGCTTAATCCTCAACAAAAAGCCTCTTGCTTCGTTGCACGCTAGTTCAGGAATTTTCAATCCCAAAGAAACATATGGATCATATTCTGAGAGCCCAGTCACACAGAATGTCAGGGTCACTGTGGACGCCATCTTGTTTGACGTTTCTGCGTAGAGAATTTACCTTTAACGTAGGGCACTTATCTTTCCGGGTGAACAGCAGCAAAAAAAAGAAAGCTTTCACAGTGGTACAGATTTGTATGACTGCCAATAAACAATATGGAGTATACAAGCTCTATTGTTAAGAAATGACTTGTGGGAAATGTAATCCCTTGGAGGAGGACAACATTGAAATTGTTTAAATAATGTTTATTTTGTTCTCGGGAATAATAGATTGAAATGCACAATAGGAGGCCCACGTGTCCTGTCGTTAAATCTCATCAGTGTTGACCTGGACAATATGTTGTGCGGCCAAATCCATGTCACGCTGCACCACTTTCCCATTACTTGGCCTTTTATTTGCAAATGATTGTTATTTGGTGCATAAACGCAATTTGTTCAGTTGAAGCTACTCAAGAATGCTACTACCAAATGTATTTGTTTGTTAAATGAAAGCACAGGACTGTAAAAGCAGTGTCTTGATTTCATTATGGCAACAGAGTCCACTTTTGCCGAGATAACTGGCCCACATTGTTCTGACATTTCTGGCCTTTGGGCATTGTCCCATCAGTAATTAACTAATGACCCAACAAGATTAAGGTTTGGAGAATCGGAGTGCCTGCACCACTGCAAACTGAAGTAGGCACACCACACTTACCTTTATATGTGTGATGACACCTTTAGTGAGCTTGTCGCTGGGGCCTTCCCGATTATACTGCTGTTCATTTCTCACTGCTCAATCTATAATTTTCATTATCAATTCTATGACAAGAGCGGAGGCGAGCATTATGCTTATTCTTCTTTAATTCTGCTTAACAGCTTTTTAAATCTTGATATTCCTTATGATATATAGCTTTTTTTTTTTTTTAAATGTGCCCAACTGGCACAGAAAATAAAGAAAAAGCAAAATAAACTTGTAACGAAACAGAAGTCTATCAACTACATCTCCCATGAGTCTCTGGCTCTCTGGTAGTCCTAGCCTTACTCCTGTCCTCCAATGAGGTGTCCTCCTCTGGTATAAGTGTCCCTCTGACTAGGTGCCTTCCTCTTCTTTTTTGCTGCTTTCGACAGCTAAGTACACATTTGCTTTCATTAATGATTATTGACTGACAATATGTAAAAATTCAATAATGCGCAGCGTAACGGCAGCGAAGTGCAAGGCGAATATATTATGACTTAAATAATAGTCATTTAACACATTATAAACAGAAGGAAATTTATTTAAAACTTATTCCTGCAGCTGTGTCCCTAGCATAACTAGTATTAGCCCTGTATGTGAAATATCTACTGTGTAGATAGAGCCAGCCCTAGTATGTGCTGGTGTGCCGCCTACAAGGTAATGTAGAGGTCCTCACCCTTTGCTCTCTCATTACTTTCCTCAATATCTAAAACATACATGCACACTTAATGGTGGTTGGTTTCAATCTTTATTTGTACCTCCTCCAGTGTGTGTGTGTCTTATCCAAAAGTGTTTCTATGACCACTAAGGTCAGAGAACTATAAAAAAAAGCTGAATTTCTATTCACCCAGCAAGTTATTTATTATATTGGGTATATACAGCTTGGATTGATTACTTATACAATCCCTTTCATCTATGTATGTAGGGTCTCAGAGTATGGATTATCATTCCAATACTACTACAACAATAGTCAACCGGTTTCAGCGGTGCAAGTTAGTAGCCACTTTCTTCAGGACGTTTGCTTCTTAGTGTTGCATTCTTAGTGCAATACAATTCTTTTCCATGGATGCTGAGAGGTATCTTTGGGCGTCCAATGTGCTTTAAACGGGTTTGTCCCGGAGTTCTATGGGGTTAAAAAACAAGGAAAAAGACAGATGTACTATCATCAGTCTTTGAGTGCTTTTTCGAGGTAAGTATCTTGTTTCCTCAAATGTAACTATTATTCCACATTGTATAAAGATGTTGGCCTTACCTATGTTTGTTTTGAGGTACCATCTATATTCTTGTTGTATTGGAGTCTCGGAGGAATCTGTTCTCACTTGACCAGCTTTCTGTGTCCTTTAGAATCTAAAGATAGATGGCATACAACTGCTGATATCTCTCATTATACTGGAGAGTATCTTGGAAAGATAACTATACGTGGCTATTTCAAAGTTTTTTACCTGTCTTGCATTTGTGTCCTTGTCTTGGTTCACAGTGGCTGTATAAAAGTTGTTCGTCTGTGTCTATGGAGCCTATAAGAAACAGAAAGGCCCCGTCATTATAGAGCCAAGGTTCTTATCAGATATACATAGTATATTTGTTATTTCGGAGGAAAAGTCCCTGTTCGTATGGGTCCCCACCATTTTACCTATTGCACATACAGTGGTAGTTGATGTCTCACTATCTATAGCAGCATACTAATGTCAGTCCCTTAGTATGAAAGGCTGTTATTTTACCAATATCGGGGTTGTCCCATTGGAGTTAACGCGGTGTGTCAAATAAAGTGTATTCATTGCGTTGCGTGGCAAACTACTTCGCCTATGGCCGCATCTAACAACGAGATACTAATGGTATTTCCACGTCTATGTTTCCAAAATGACTGACGGCCCCCTCTTACCTCGTAAGTGCTTTCTCTTAGTCTGCACTGCGTCTCGTCTCCTGCTTGGCAGAGAATTTCTCCAGTGGCAGTTCGGACGAAGACACAGGCAGGACCAACAAAAGCCTACGTTTTGAAAACCAGGAACAAAATCGAGGTGGAAAAAACCCAGGGTTTTCAGGCCCCAAGAGGCCGTGGACGATCCAGAGGGTGGTGGCAGGAGCAGTCACCCAGGGTCACCAGGAACAGAGGGAGGGGATGGTACCAACAGAATGCCCCACAAGAATGAGAACGCACCCAGAGCAAATTGAAACAGAATCACTTGTCGTGAATCTTTCTACTCTCCCCCTATCATCTACACACTTAAGAGTCCTTCAAAAAGGGCTGTTCTTCGTACCCACTGCTACACATGACCCTTTCCAGGCTAGAATAGAGATAACGCAACTCATGAAAAAAATGAGGCTGACTCCATAATAAATCCACATACTATCCTCCTCCCCATGCGATAACAGTGGAATCACAGACCTTTGAGAAACTAATTCTAAAAAACACTAGCAGAAATTGAGGCAGAAACAACTAGCGATTTCCACAATATGGCTAAAATAGAAATCAGAGCATTGAAAGAATTGCAGACGAATGATGAAATAGTCATATAATCAGCTGATAAAGGGGGAGCTAACAGAAAAAGGTTGATTATTGATGCACACCTCAAATTAAATGGCAATGAAACATACATGTAAGAGATGCTGTAGATTAATTTTAGGTGCGGGGGAGGAACTGAGGCCATGGCACAAGACCCCAACAAACAAGAGACAATTGGAATGAGGATTCAACAAGGGAACCCTCCCGTCCCCTGCACACTTTAGGATGTTTGGGCTAAGTCCACTACTGTTTTCTCATATTAATACAAAAAACATATAAACCAAAGAGTTCAGTTGTGTGTTTTTATAGCAAAAGTTTATATCTAAAGTCTCAAATACACAATATTTCAAAAGGAGAAACATTTACAAATTCAAGATTCAAAGCAGTGCAATAGTAGGTCACAATAAATTTGAAACAATGGTGGAATCCAATTCATGTGGCGACACGTTTCGAGGATACTTTCCTCTTCTTCATATGGCCAAAATTGAATTCTTCATACAAAAGGAAAAAAACAAAGGGGAGAACGTTTGTACAAGTTTTTTATACCTTGAGGTAATTAATTAAACTCATGCTGTACATTTCAGTCTCATCTGTGAGCCAGAACAGACTACATTGTCAGAGAAATTGTAATTAATCTAGTACCACAAGGGCACAGAGAGAAGCCTATTGGATCGACAGAATGGGCTCTTTGCAACCTTGGGGCCTCAATGAAGATTTTACCCTTAATTGTTTCCTGTGAATAGGGTATGTTTGACCTCTAACACTAGCATCTTGTTTTTTTGTAAAGATCAAAGTTATGTCAAGTTTATTTTATCTGGAAATTTTAACTGCCAACAAGTAATATCCGATTGTATTTTGCAATGACTTGTATTATTCTCTTGATACCCTTTTAATACATACTCCACTGAAGGTTGAACTAAAATGTATATATATGTATATACATATAATGAACTCTTGTGTTATATGTTGGACGACAACTTATGTATACAAACTGTGCTTATTTTCTTTTGTCCACCCTTCAGTCATACATTATGCTAATTAACCTTGTGAGTGGTTAAAATTCCCTCTTTCATTTGGACTCTGGCGGATGGAACTTGTTTCATTTTGACGTTTCTGTATTTCAGTGGCACCTCCTAATCTGTCTACTTCTCCATTGAATAGTCTCTTTTTGCTGACTCTGCAGGATTTCTCATTAGTATTGTTTACATTTTCTCTTCATACTTTTTCTATTTTCCCTTTATTTTTTATCTTTATTTTCATCAATTTCATTATTTATTCCACATATACTTTCACTCCTCTTGACACATTGTGGTTTACCTCGGCGGGCTCACCCGATGACTTCTTACTCCATTCTAAGATGGCCGATCCTTTAGGTGACTGCTTTAGTCCCTTCTCTATCTTCACATTCGCCAACCTTTTTCTTCCACATTGTGCGCCGTTCCCATAGCTGCTAGGACGCATTGACCGGCGGCAGCTGTCTTTGCGATTGGTCTCCTATTGTGCAGGTAAGCGCACGTTACCAGGCATTGTCTATCCCATTGAGATTTCTAGTTTAAGTACTTTCTTAACCTCGATCCGGGTTAATTCTCCGTTACACTTTTTCACAGATCATCATCTGCGCATGAGACTCGTAGTGCACAAGTGCACTGTATTTGTTTTGCCTGAGTTCCTATCCTTACAAACCGCCCACTGAAGAAAGCGCATTGCCAGCACGCTGTGCCTGACAGCTCGCGCACCATAACTGCTAAGCGTATACCACAAGGTATTTTTTTCATCAGCTAACACTTTAGTTGTGGATAGTATTGTGTCAATATATGTTGTTTTAGTATTCCTCTCAAGCTCACACTTATATCGACTCTTGATGAACGTTGAACAGAAGTTACACAGTGTTTAACGTGAATTAACCACAAATATATCAGGCTTCAACGCCATTCGAATATTTTCTCCAGCACTTGCCACTCCTCTTGTACACTCCACAGGTACTACATTTCTTCTAGTGCCTAGGGTTGAACTTACCTTTCATCATAGTTTGATTTCTACTCACTTGCTCCTCATTTTTGTTGCAGCTGTGTCTTCCTCTTGACTACAGAAAACTATATTTCCCGTGGAGGATCTACACATCGCTTGATTCACCACCAAGGATCTCTATCTGCATCCGATGCCCTCGAACACTTTGCTTACTGGTAATTATACTTTCTTATATCTTGTCCTATATGGCTCCTTTACCTACCTACATTCTTTCTAAACACTTTTGAACGACGACTTCTTTTGCACTGGACTAGAAACGTCTCTCTGAACCTCTTCTCCTCCCCTCACCCTGAATTTATCTGGGAATGAATGTGCCCTTGTGGTACTAGATTAATTACAATTTCTCTGACAAAGTAGTCTGTTATGGCTCACAGATGAGACTGAAATGTACAGCATGAGTTTAATGAATTACCTCAAGGTATAAAAAACTTGTACAAACGTTCTCCCCTTTGTTTTTTTCCTTTTGTATGAAGAATTCAATTTTGGCCATATGAAGAAGAGGAAAGTATCCTCGAAACGTGTCGCCACATGAATCGGATTCCACCATTGTTTCAAATTTATTGTGACCTACTATTGCACTGCTTTGCTTCTTGAATTTGTAAATGTTTCTCCTTTTGAAATATTGTGTATTTGACACTTTAGATATAAACTTTTGCTATAAAAACACACAACTGAACTCTTTGGTTTATATGTTTTTTGTATTAATATGAGAAAACAGTAGTGGACTTAGTCCAAACATCCTAAAGTGTGCAGGGGACGGGAGGGTTCCCTTGTTGAATCCTCATTCCAATTGTCTCAAAGGGGGAGCTAACGTCATCATGAATAAACAGCACTATGAAGGGATGGTCAACACCCTTATTGAAGATCGAACTACATATCAAAAATTGGGGAGCGATCCAATGGACAAACTTAGGAATATGATTAACCCCATCATAGAAGAAGCAGAAGCCGAAGGACACATAAGCGCGAAAGAAGCAGCCTTTTTGAGTCCACAAAATCCTAGGTGACCTGCCTTCTACGCCCAGCCCAAAATCCATAAGGGGGTGTCTCCACCACATGGACGACCAATAGTATCTGGAATTGGTTCCATATTAGAACCTCTATCACAATTCACTGACTTCTTCCTAAGAGAAGAAGTCAGCAAGATGCGTTCATATACCAAAGACACCACGGCAGTCCCTGTACATCTGGAGAGTCTCCACTTAACAAGCCCTGACGTTTTCATTGTAACAATGGATATAGAATCATTGTATTCCAAAATTCCACAAAGAGAAACCTTATTAGTCATCGAAAAGGTACTACAAACCAAATCCCTCAATATGCCCATCTTGCTAATAATGCAACTGGCAGACATAGCATTAACGAAGAACTATTTCTTCAACAAAGAAAGCTATTATGAACAAATAGCCGGAACAGTGATGGGTGCAACCTTCGCACCCACCTTAGCCAACCTATATGTTGCAGATTTTGCAGAGAGATATATTTACCCTGAGACTAATCCATTCATCAAGAACATTGTGAGTTGGCATTGATACATCAACGACATTCTACTGTTATTTGATGGAGACAGGTCAACTCTAGATACCTTTATCTGCTGGACTAATGAATTAAACCCTTACCTCAAATTCACATATGAAGCTAGCAAAACAGAAGCCACTTTTCTAGACCTGAAAATTATGAAGATAGGGCAATCCTTTGAAACTACTGTCTTCCAAAAACCAACAGACTGAAATTCCCTTCTTGATTATAACAGTTATCATCAAAGATCACTGAAAGAAAACCTCCCGTTCGGACAGTTCCTCCGATTCAGAAGGATCTGCACGACCAGAAGAGAGTATGATCAACAATCAGAAAGATTAGCTAACAATCTCAAGGACAGAAATTATCCCCACAGAATCATTAAACAAGCCAGAAAGAGGGCTAGGAATATACCTAGAGAAACAACTCTCATACAACATGATAAGAGAGGCAGAGGTGACAACAAGATTACAGCAGTTTTCAGCCACTCAGCAGTCACTAACCGACTGAAAAAAGAAATTTGCAAAGCATGGCACATACTGAATGTGGGAGAGAACAATTTACCAGAACCTTTATTCACGATAAAAAGAAGGAAAAAACTCAGGGATTGTTTAGTACATACATACAAAGAAGAACCAAGCAATATGAATACACAGACACTATGGAATACATCTAGACCACTGGGCCATACACCATGTGGGAATTGTTCTGTATGTAGATTCACTAAACGCACAACCTCTATCGACATAGGCTGGAAATACCCCTGGCAACAGAAACATCTTACAAATTGCAACACCACAAATGTGGTATATTTGATCCAATGTCCATGTAATAAAAAATACATTGGAATGACCACGAGGGCCATAAAGACACGCATTGGCGAACATAGGTCCAACATTAGGACTAAGAAACGAACTGCACCCCTTGTCGAACATTATATTGAAATGGGACATACAGAAGATGAACTTACCTGGACAATACTTGAAAAAGTCAGAGTACCAAAAGGAGGTGGCAGCATCGCGGTACTCTTATTTAGAAGAGAACAACTATGGATCTTCAGACTTCAAAGTCATAAGTCTGGCTTAAACGAGGAAATCTGCTGGCAAATGCTGGCAGTAGAATGAAAGAGGAAATGTACAAAGAATACAGCTCCAATTCCATCTTCATATTTCACAATAATAACATCCATCTTGAATCAATTAAAATCCAGTTTAAGCCCCTTAGCTATCAAGAAACAGAGACATTTCATCCTCTTTCTCACAAAAATGAATTGTAAAAATGAATTCAAAATTTCCACATGCAGTATCCTGTACTATAAGGGTATGGACAGTATTGACATCGATCTAAGTAGACATCTGCTTAGACATTTCGCGGCCAATATAGTTTAGCATTATATATATGAGTGACCGCTGACTCCCATGACAAACACGTTAACTACTTTAGGACCATAACCTTGTTGTCTATGGCCTGAAACAGCATCCTGCATGTCAAGTACGTGGTGCAAAACTACTACACTACATATCCCATAATGCAGCCCGCACCGGAATATAAGATCTCCGCAAATATGAGCGTTTCAAAGCAAGTCACAAAGCCCCCGCTTGATTAAAAAGGCAATTTCTATCTTGATGATTATAAAAATCTAGTATTGCAAGTTAATACAACACCAATACATTGTGTATTATGTACCACATTGTCCATCGGAAAGAGGAGTCACCTCAGTCGAACTACAATTCCCGCGAGATCCGGGTACAAACTGTAGTCCTTTATAGACATAACATTTCGAGTAAAAACTCAGATTAAACAAGTCAACAAATGAATATAATACAGGGAGTGCATTCTAGACACTAAACTATCCGGCACTTTATAGTTATAAAAACGGATGAGAGTTTCATCTAAACACAATGAAGTCACGTGATCACATTGTCCATGTAAATACACGCCGAAATCCAAGATGGCGGCTGCAAAAATAGCCAAGCAGGAAACGAGACGAGACGCAGTGCAGACTAAGAGAAAGCAATTACGAGGCAAGAGGGGGCCGTCAGTCATTTTGGAAAGATAGACGTGGAAACACTATTAGTATCTCATTGTTAGATACGGCCATAGGCCAAGTAGTTTGCCACGCAACGCAATGAATACACTTTTTTGACATACCGCGTTAACTCCAATGGGACAACCCCGATATTGGTAAAATAACAGCCTTTCATACTAAGGGACTGACATTAGTATGCTGCTATAGATAACGAGACATCAACTAACACTGTATGTGTAATAGGTAAAATGGTGGGGACCCATACGAACAGGGACTTTTCCTCCGAAATAACAAATATACTATGTATATCTGATAAGAACCTTGGCTCTATAATGACAGGGCCTTTCTGTTTCTTATAGACTCCATAGACACAGACAAACAACTTTTATGCAGCCACTGTGAACCAAGACAAGGACACAAATGCAAGACAGGTAAAAAACTTTGAAATAGTCACGTATAGTTATCTTTCCAAGATACTCTCCAGTATAATGAGAGATATCAGCAGTTGTATGCCATCTATCTTTAGATTCTAAAGGACAAAGAAAACTGGTCAAGTGAGAACAGATTCCTCCGAGACTCCAATACAACAAGAATATAGACGGTACCTCAAAACAAACATAGGTAAGGCCAACATCTTTATACAATGTGGAATAATAGTTACATTTGAGGAAACAAGATACTTACCTCGAAAAAGCGCTCAAAGACTGATGATAGTACATCTGTCTTATTCCTTGTTTTTTAATCCCATAGGACTCAGGGACAAACCCGTTTAAAGCCCATTGGACGCCCGAAGATACCTCTCAGCATCCATGCAAAAGAATAGTATTGCACTAAGAATGCAACACTAAGAAGCATTTGTGCTGAAGAAAGCGGCTACTAACTTGCACCGCTGAAACCGGTTGACTATTTTTGTAGCAGTATTGGACTGATAATCCATACTCCGAGACCCTACATACATAGATGAAAGGGATCGTATAAGTAATCAATCCAAGCTGTATATACCCAATATAATAAATAACTTTCTGGGTGAATAGAAATTCAGCTTTTTTATAGTTCTCTGACCTTAGTGGTCATAGAAACACTTTTGGATAAGACACACACACTGGAGGAGGTACAAATAAAGATTGAAACCAAACACCAGTAAGTGTGCATGTATGTTTTAGATATTGAGGAAAGTAATGAGAGAGGAAAGGGTGAGGACCTCTACATTACCTTGCAGGCGGCACACCAGCACATACTAGGGCTGGCTCTATCTACACAGTAGATATTTCACATACAGGGCTAATACTAGTTATGCTAGGGACACATCTGCAGGAATAACTTTTAAATACATTTCCTTCTGTTTATAATGTGTTAAAAGACTAGGATACAAACAGGAGGTGACTACCCGTCGACTCCATTTTATAATTAAATAATAGTCAGCCTAAGCTGAATATTTATTTGAATTATATTTCACTTATATATATTTACATCAGGTAAAAACTCTTCATCCGAATGCGTTCGGCAATTAGAGTTTTGTATTTCCTTACATTCGGCCTGCAGGCGATCTCGCTTGCACTGGGGCCGTAAACATTGAAGTAGGAGCGTGGACGTTACTGCGGCCTGAAGAGTTTGTTTGGCCAGTCAGGAACGTCTTTGCGCGCTAAGGGAGCCCCCGCATGCGCAGAAGGCTCCGCTTGGATAACGTTCCACTCGGAACGAAAAGGAAAGCGTCTTGCCGCACCGGAGCAGTTTTGAGCATTCTACGCGGCAAAAAAGAGCATTCTCCTCACAATTTTGAAGCGTTTTCATGAAGACACAGAGGCTGAGCCCAAATTAGGGTTTAAAAAAAACCCATATATATATATATATGTATATATATATATATATATGAAAACGCTTGGCCAGAATCTGCGGTGCAGACAGGTCAGTTTAGCAGAGCCACTAAGCCTGCAGCTGCACTTCCCTATCATACCTCACAGAGATGGCCTCTGACAGACCAGAGGAGTACTGGTACGATTATAGCAACCAGGAACCCGAGTTCCTGGAAGAGGAGGTAGACCTCTCACAGAGCTTTAAGAGAGTTCTGGTAGACTCTCTAGTAAGGGCAGTGGCCCAGGGAGTGCAGCTTATTCAGGACAGATTGCAGGTCCTGGAGGAGATATTGGGCACCAGAGCTGGCACGCAAGATGATCCAGGTGATGGGACCTCCACTAGACAGCCTCTAGTATTCCCAAGTCGGGTTTTTGCAGGGGCCGGCCGTTATAGAGGTCGATCGACCGGCCGATACAATTCCAACAGGAGACCTCAGGGCCCAAGAGCCCAGTACTGGGACTCCCGACAGCAGGACGCATTTTTTCCCAATAGAAGTAGAGGATTCAGAGGACGCTGAGGAAGAGGTTACGACAGGCAGAATAATCCCACAGGTGAGAGAGAGAGTGCTTTACCCCCCAGTAGGCGGGAGGACCCTGCTTTTCACGCATAATTGGCGTGAGCTTTTATCAGATGCTTGGGTGCTGCAGAACGCGCAGGGTTTCCACCTAGATTTTATTGCAGAGCCAGAGCAACTAGCAGCCCTGCAGCACATGCATATCCCTTTAGCAGAAAGGAATCTTCTAGATGCAGAGCTTTGGGAACTAGCGCGCAAGCAGGCCATAGAGAGAGCTTATCTCCACTGTACAGGCTTCCTCAGCAACATGTTTCTCGTTCATCGAAAGGGCAAAGTACGTCCAGTTATCAACCTAAAAGTGCTGAACAGCTGGTTGATATACAGACCCTTCAAGATGGAAGGAATCCATCGGCTCTCAGACCTCCTCAGGAAAAACGATTGGCTGGCGCGCCTAGATTTAAGGGACGCTTACCTCACAATACCCATAGCACCCCAGTTCCGACGCTATTTGCAGTTCGAGTGGGAGAAAGAGATGTGGCAATACAAACCCCTTCCTTTCGGCCTCGCCTCAGCACCCTGGACCTTTACCAAGCTTCTGAGGCCTCTAGCGACATCGCTGAGAAGCCAGGGAATCCGGATGATCATCTACCTAGACGACATCCTTTTCATGGCAGAGGACAAGGAGTGATTGCAGAGTCAAGTTCAAGGGGCAGCTTCGCTCATATCGTGGCTAGGTTTTCTCATGAGCACTGAGAAATCAGTCCTAATTCCATCCAAAAGGATAGAATTTCTAGGCTCCACTATAGACACCAGGACAACCACGTTACAACTCCCGACGGCCAAGATAAGAGCAATAAAAAAGGACGGCTCTGAGGAAACCGGTTATATCGCTTCAGAATCTAGCCAGGATAGTTGGACTCCTCGCAGCCTCCATACAAGCGATCTTCCCGGGTCCTTTACATTACCGAGCCCTCCAGAGGCTCAAGATCAGGTACTTACAGAAGGGCTGGAGATACCATTGGTTAGTGCCGTTGGACGACGACAGCAAAACAGAGATCAGATTGTGGCTGCACAATATGGAGGCTTGGAACGGTCTCGCCATATTTGGAGACCTTCCAGAGCTCACCATAGAGTTGGACGCCAGCAGATCAGGATGGGGAGCCAGGTTCGGTCTCACAGAGACAGGAGAAAATGGTCGCAGGAGGAACTAGCCCTGCACATCAACTGCTTAGAGCTCCTATCAGGCTCCTTTGCAGTCAGAGCCTTTACGAAGGACAGAGTGAAATACTGCATCCTCTTGCGGATGGACAACCTATCAGCTGTCAGGTATATCAACAAGCTGGGAGGCACGAGATCCAAGATGCTAGCGGAGCTAGCCAAGGACTTCTGGCACTCCTGTCTAGAGAGAGAAATAGAAGTGAAGGCCGAATACCTTCCGGGAGTGAGGAATAAAGTGGCAGACTGGAACTCCCGATACTTGGTAGATTCCAGCGACTGGAGTCTACACAAGTCAGCCTTCGACAAACTACAGCAGAGGTGGGGACCTCTACATACAGATATCTTTTCCTCGCGGCTGAATTCACAGCTCCCCATATACCTCAGCTGGAGGCTGGACGCAGGAGCGCTAGGCACGGATGCCTTCCTGCACTACTGGGGGGGGGTCACACACATTATGCCTTTCCCCCTTCACAATGCTGGCGAGGGCACTAGTAAAAGTGCGCAGGGACAAAGCGGAGATCGTCATAGTAACATCAGAATGGAAATCGCAAGCTTGGTTTCCAGTCTGATGGAACTTTCCATGGATTTCCCCCAGAGGATTTCTCACAGAAAGGATCTTCTCTTAGATCCAGCAGGAGTTCCTCACCCTCTGATTCAGGATCAGACCTTGACCCTCTTAGCCTGCAGAGTTTCAGGCGCAGATGGTGCTTGACAGGACTTTCAGAGGAAGCTACAGGGCTTATCAAGTTGTCATGGACCCTGTCAACAATACAGAGCTATAATTCCGCATGGCAGACCTGGGTTTCATGGTGCAGGGGGAGGAGTGTTTCTCCCATTTCAGCCCCTATAGTACAAGTGGTAAACGTTTTAGCATCACTGACCTCTGGAGGTAAAGCCTTCAGAACCGTAGGAGTTTAAAGGTCAGCCATTTCAGCAGGACACGATTTAGTAGACAGTGTCCCAGTGGGAGAGCACCCAGCAGTCACCAGACTCCTGAAAGGAGTAAAAGTAAGCAAGTCCCCAGGGCCGAGATACTCATCCCTCTGGGATGTTAATAAGATACTCCATCTGTTCGAGGAATGGCCGAGAAATGACCTTTTATCAAAGAGACAGCTTTCAGGAAAGCTGGCTACACTTCTATGCCTAGTTTCGTGTAGAAGGGTGTCAGATGTAAAAGCTCTTGATATCGACCGGAAGATTTTCAATCCGGAGGGAGTAGCGTTTAACTTAGCGCAGCGTACAAAAACTAACTCCAGGATTATTACCTATACATACTTTCCCGACAATAGCAAGCTCTGCGTAGCACAATGCATAAAAGCATATGAAGCATCAACAGCAGATGTAAGACCTAGAAATGTAACTCGGCTCCTAATAGCGCGCAGGAAGCCATATAAGGCAGTTGCCCCACCTACTATCGCAAGATGGGTGAAAGAAGTAATGGACATGGCAGGCATAGATATTTCTGTATTCAGAGCTCACTCGGCCAGAGGAGCCAAAGCCTCCGGAGCTTTTGCAGCAGGAGTTCAGCTGCAGGAGATCATGAAGGCAGCAGACGGGTCCAGTGATTCGGTTTTCAGAACTTTCTATTTTAAACCAGTACCGAACATTGCAGCAGCCGTGATACAAAGCTTTGAACAAGCATAATGCTCGCCTCCCGTCTTGTCATAGAATGAAGATTGCCAAAGCGCATAGTGCAGGAAGTCTTGATTCTATTAAAGACACAGAGGCGAGCATTATCCCTCCCAAAAGGAATTCGATCGTATGCATTAATGTACGCAATTTGGCAGGAGAGACCTGCACAGGAATTTAACTGTTTAAGCATTATATCAGAAATCAGTGGTGTTGAATTTATAACTATCATGTGATTTGCAGCGAATTCCCACAACCTTTACACATGTGATCTCTTTTCATATAGGAGAGGACCAGAAGAATCCTCGAGAATAACCAGATAGCAGATCAGCAGGGAGGATCTAAGAATCGTACAGCATAGAGAAGACAGCAAGTTCAATTATGAGACTGTTACTAGACTTTTGTTAAGGTTAAGAGAGTCGAAGACAGGCAAAAGAAGAGGAAGGCACCTAGTCAGAGGGACACTTGTACCAGAGGAGGACACCTCATTGGAGGACAAAAGGGAGGCTAGGACTACCAGAGAGCCAGAGACTGGGAGATGTAATTGATACACTTCTGTTTCGTTTCAAGTTTATTTTGTTGTTTCTTTATTTTCTGTGCTAGTTGGGCACATTAAAAAAAAAACTATCATAAGAAATATGAAGATTTAAAAAGCTGTTGTTAAGCAGAATTAAAGAAGAATAAGCATAATTATCGCCTCTGTGTCTTTAATAGAATCAAGACTTTCTGCGCTATGCGCTTTGGCAATCTTCATTATCTTCCAGAGCTATCTAATGTGGCAAGGCTGCAAGACTCGCTAGGTCATCACTGTGTTACCAGAACTGAGACCGTACACAAAGATAAGGTATAAGTGTTTATGTAGTTAAGAATGATGGCAAGGCGCGCACTCTGGTTCCCAGTCAGGTTTTCCTGCTGTAGCAACAAATTGTCTTCTCCTCCAAACGTTTGCTTGACTCCATCAATCATCAGGGAGGCTGTGTTTCTTTTCCTTTTCTGGCGTGTCAAGTTACATTTCCTTTTCAGGTGTTTCAAGTTAATTCATATTGTTGCTACAGCAGGAAAGCTTGACTGGGAACCAGAGTGCGCGCCTTGCCATGATTCTTAACAATAAGTGTTTATGTATACAAGTGCTCAATAAAACCTAAGGTATCAGTATGTTCGCCAAACAAAATACTAAGAGTGTCCGGATGATGAGCGTGGCAGAAGTAAAGCATGGAATAATGGCTCCAAATGTCCGGGTCAACAGTGAGTGATGGGGCGATGGGGTTCCTAACCCAAGTAGTCAAAGGAACATGGTGTTCCCCTCTTGTGTCAAATAGGGTTCCTGGGTGTAACATCCAGAGTTTAACAAAACAAAATCGAATTCTGTGCTAACCAAAATCCAAAGCTCAAAGAGGAGTTTCCAGTATCCCAAACAAAAGTATCTATGTAGGTCTGTATCACACAAGGAGAGTGTATCCTCTAGGCAATTAATGTGAATAGTGTGGTTTAGTCCTTCAGCCCTCTCCTTGACCCACGGGTGGTCCACTGCTGTGGTCCCAAGTCTCTTCGGCAGAGTGATGTTTTGGAGATGTGTCTGACCTCTGCCTCTAAGTTCTTTTCCCTGTGGTTCTCTCAAATGGGGCAGAACTAGAGCTTCTTGCCATTTGGGTGTCCTAGTTCTGCTTGCGGGGAAGTTTTGCTGACACTAGTGGGATATGATGGAGAAGCATGGCCCTGCTCGTAGCTGACCACTCTTACTGTGATGCTTTTTCCAGAGCCTGCCTACCCCTGGGCTAGCTCTATTCTATCCTTTCAGCACCCTGGCATATTAATACAGTATTGAACCTCCTGCCACTTCTACACTCTCCCCTAAACCAGCGTGATCATTGGGAAACTCCCTCTCTTTACTGTCTGTCATTCTCGTCTCTGACTCTGGCACTCAGATGGTTGGGCTTTATCTCCTTCTATAGCTTTTTAGCTTCCTCCTTACTCCTCTGACGATTCCACTTGTCTTACTTTTCCAATGGACTTGATATCTATTGATGGTCTCTTTCTGTGTTCTTGTGCCAACAACCCTCTCCCTCTTGATGGCCCCCTCACTAAATCTTTCTCCAAAAGTATTTCTTTTGTCTCCTCCTTCAAACTTCCTCTATCCTGGCGCTATCTGTTTCTCCTAGGTACTCCAACTGATTCTCTATCAACTATCCTTCCCATCTCACTAAGTCCGGTAAGAAGAAATTGAAAAAGGATATCTTGGCCTCCAACCCAGGTCTCCCCATCGCTGATACCTATTCCAAAGCCTCTTCCAGACAGACCCTCAGACTTCCTCTTTGTCGTTCCTTCGCCAGATGTATGGACCCCTCATATGATCTCTGAGCTCTGTCCTGTCTCCTCTGCTCCCATTAATGGTGGCACCCGCTGGGAAGTCCTCATGGATCCTTTCGACTCCTCCAGAGTCATCATTAATGTCTACCTAAATGGCACTGTCATGGTACAAAGCCCTCAGGTCAATCTCCTCCTCTTTGATAGGCGGTTCCCTCACCTCATCAACCTCCTTTCATCTCCAGCTGTCCCCTCCTCCTCTCCCTTGGCAACATTGCCCTCTTTTCCTTCCTCCTCTGCCCCACCTCGGCTCCCTTCACAGGCCCAACCTCTGATTTGTACCCCTCCCTTGAAGATTTTTAAGGCTGGCAACCTTTTTCATCTTGCCACTCTCAATCTCGCTCTACTGTCAAACACTCCTCTGACATCTGCTACCTCTTATAAGAACTTGACCTTGATGTCCTTGGTTTTACCGAGACATGGTTCATGGCCTGCTCTGTGACGTGCTTTGACACTCTCCTCGCTGATGGCTACAAGATTCTCTCTGCCCCCAGATCCAACCAGCCCATAAGGGTGTAGCCCTGATCTTTCCGGAGTGGATTCATGCCTCTATCATCTCCACTCTGACTTACTCCTCTTTTGAATGCCTTGTCTGCAGGCTCTCTCTCTCTCCTAGCTACTCTCTTACTGTTGCTACTCTCCACCAGCCCCCTGGTCAAATCACCTCTTTTCTCTCTGAGTGGACAGACCTCTCCTCCTCCTTCCTGGCCTCAAACACGCAACTCCTCCTCCTTGGTGACCTCAACTTCCATCTCGATTCTCCCTGTTCCTCTCTCTTCTGTGCTCTTTCACAACCTCTGCAATTCCTTCTACCTTTCCATCCTCCCCTCCGGCCCGACCCACTCTGCTGGTCACACACTTGATGTCTTGATCTCCTCTGGCCTCCCCCTCTCTATTCCCCTTACCACTCCTCTCTCCTGGAGCGATCACTGCCTCCTCTCCTTTCATCTCTCCGTCTCCCCCCCCCCCAAGCCAAGCCTACCCCAAGATTGCCACCTACCTTTTCCGACATCCGGCCCATGAAGCATGTGTCAGTCGAGGCTTTCGCTGCCACCTTCTCCCACCCCTGCACCCCAGGCTGGCTCACGCCCTGACACAGCCCTGTCCCTGCTCTATTCCTCTATTTCTACTACTCTTGATGCTCTTGCCCCTGTCATGAGGATCCGTTTGAAGTCCAAAGCCAAGTTCAATTCTTGGTATGACTCTGACCTAGCTACACTTAAATGTAAGTGTAGGGCAGCTGAGAGGAAATGGAGGGCTTCTTGTTCATCCTCTGACAAACTGGTCTGTTGCCTGCTCCAAAGGCAATACCGACTCTCTGTCCGCACCAAGAACAGAGTCCACATTCAAGCCTGTGTCTCTGCGGCATCTAACAACTCGGCCGAACTCTTTAAAATCTGCAAGGAGTTGGCCAACCCTGCTGCAGTCTCTACCCCTCTTCTTGCCTCCCAGGCTCTTTGCAATCCCCTTACCTCTCACTTGATCTCTAATACCCAGGGCATCTTGTCCACCCTTTCCCCAGCTCCCCCTCCACTCCCCTCTCCGTCTCTGCTTGCTGACCCTCCTTCAGCTACCTCCCCAACCTCTTTCTCATCATTTCCTCCCCCAATGAGGTCGCTAGACAAGTCTGATCTATGAAAGCCTCATCAAAACAGGTTCATCCTTGTTCCTCTAAAACCATCAAAGACCACATCGATACCCTCGCTCAAGCCCTTGCCAATTTCTACAACCTCTCCTTTGCCTCAGGATCTTTACCCTCCCCTCTGAAGCACTCCCTCCTGCATCCTCTCCTCAAGAAACCCACAGCTGATCCTTCTTGTCCGGCTAACGATTGCCTAATTTCCATTACTCCGTTTGTGGGCAAACTCATGGAAAAGCTGGCCATCTCTCTACTTAACCTTCATTCCGATTCTGTTGGCTCTCTCCATGGCCACCAATCTGGCTTCAGAGCTGCTAGAAGCACGGAAACTGCTCTCCTGAACATCCATGAAGATCTGCTCTCCAACCTTGACTCTAACATTCCCTCTGTCCTCATCCTACTCAATCTCTCCTCTTCCTTCGATACGGTCAACCATACCACGCTGCTCAACCGTCTCCGTGACAAATTGGGCATCACTGATCAGGCTCTAGCCTGGCTGACCTCTTTGCTCTCTGATCGACCCTCACAGGTACAAGGTGGGTCCTTCCTATCATCTATCTCCCTCTCTACCTGTTCCCCAGGGATCTAACCTCTCACCCTGGCTTTTCAACCAATACCTGGCAATTCTCGCCCACTGCATTTCCATTTTCTGCTCAAATTTCCAGTTCTATGCTGACAACACAACTCATTTTCAGGCTTCCCTTGGCCACCTCCTCTCCTTCTCTCATCTCTGATTGCCTAATCGCCATTCAAAATTGGTGTGCTGCCAACAGTCTTTGTCTAAATGCCAACAAGACTGAGATCCACCTCATCGGTACACCTGCACCACCCTTTCCCCTCACTCTCTGGCCAGCCTCCCTTGGCCCTCCTCCTACCCCTACCTGCGAGGCTAAGAACCTCGGGGTCATCTACTTTCCATCTCCACCCACATCTCTGATGTTTCTAAAAAGTCAAACTTCTTACTGCACCTCCTCAGAGGTACAATGCCTTTCCCTCTCCTTCCCTCAGAAGCTCACTGGCTCCCAAGGTCTGTTTCTCTCTAGGTTGGAGTACTGTAACAGCCTCTTTCTAAATCTATCTGCCTCCACTCTCCGCAATCCAGAACAGGACTGCAAGTCTTGCCCTTGCCCTCAAGCGCTGGGATCGTATCTCTCTAGCTCTGAAATCCCTTCATTGGCTCCTGTTAGGAAAGATTTTATAATTGTATGTAATTTTCTCCTCTTGTGTACACCCTCAAACCTTTTGCTGCTGTTTAGAGACCATAGACTGACTTTGCCAGAGAAGCACAGCCGTCAGCTGCACTCCTCTGGGCTTCCGCTCACTTTTTATGGGGAAACTTTTGTTTCCCTTAGTCCTTTTCCCATGTTGCAACTTTTGTGCAACATGTAACAAGTGTGCAATGTATCTTACCATACAGCACACTTGGGTCTGTAGTAATTTTCCAAAGGCCCTAGATATTCCCGATTGCCTTTTGTGAGATGTGCAGATGTGTCATGGACAGGACTGGTGGCAGCTATCTTTTTGCATTATTTTTAACCCTTTCCTGCCATGTTAACCGCGTTAACCGCATTTGGCACAAATAGGTGGCCTGGCTCCAAAATGGCCATGCCACGAGGTTCTTTGTCCTGTCCTTTGGCCATCTTGCCCCTTCACCCTCCCCAGGTCGAGCCGACCCAGGGCAGTCCTTATTTGGCCATGCATTTTCCTGTCAAACACAATGCTTTTGTGGGCTTCTGCATGCCTTGTGTGTGTGCCTCCAGGATGTGGGCTGGAATGTCTGGGTCCGATACACATCCTGGGTGCCAGAGAGTCAGTAGTGCCATGAATGACTGGGACCACCGTGGTCTGTGATTGGTCCAAGTATGGAGTGTGTGTTTGTGAGCAGATCTCCCATAGGGTCCTCTTCATTTTGGCGCAAAGGGAACTTTGGATAAGACGAGGCCGAAAACACCCCTACCATGTCGTTCTCCTGAGTTCTCACTGAATGAAGGAAGGGATCCAAGTATCCTGCAACTACGAAGCCGAGTCGAAGAACCGCTGGTAACCCGCTGGAAGGTTTGGCACCCTGAGCCCACTTGTCATGTTCTCTGCTTCCAAAAGGTCAGGGTTTTCCCAACTCCCTTGGAAGCAGAGCCATAACCCAGGTTCCGAGTGCCAACCAGTCCCAATTGGGACCTTTTGGACCCAGTCCTGGCGCCAGTGGCACCAGGCTCATAAATATGCCCAGTCCCAGCGCTGGAAGCGCCGGGCTCATAATGCTTGGGTGGACTTACCTTCAGCAGACCATGCTGCTTACTTGCCTGCCAGTTGAGCCTCTGATCCTCTTCTGTTTGGAACTACTTTTCTTGTTGGGTGGGGCTGGAGCCACTCCCTAGATTCAGAACACTGGAACTCTTCTGGAAGGCAGGAACTCTTTTCTTACCAGGAACTCTTTTCTTACTTAGGCGTGGCTGTGGAAGGAGACACCTAAGCACTACAGGAGGCTATTTAAACCACACCCGGTGGATGAATCTTGCTTTGCGTTATTCTGCAACCTCTGCAGCAGAACGCTCATCGTGTCTTCTGCATCCGGTCCTGGGCCTAAGGAAAAAGGCTTACCATCCTGAATCCAGTCTTCAGCAACACCTATAAAGACAAGAAAGAACAGGTTAGCATTCCGGCATCTGAAAGGCAAAGGCTTACCATCCTGAATCCAGTCTTCAGCAACACCTATAAAGACAAGAAAGAACAGGTTAGCATTCCGGCATCTGAAAGGCAAAGGCTTACCTACTCTTCGTGCGCTCCGGAGGTCTTCACACTGCATTCCGGCATCTGAAAGACAAAAGTTTACCAACTCTTTGCACGCTCCGGAGGCCTTCGGCGCTGCATCCCGCATCTGAAAGACAAAACAAGGTGCGTTTAAAGACATTGGGGAACTTTAATACTCACGTGCCATTACTCCTTTCCACATCTAATCCAGTGGGTATTCCGGCACCCTGCAGCCGCTCCGAACTCGTACCTGCAAAATAAAAAGACAGTTAGAGCGCATAGTGAAGCAGGCAACAAGCGCTTACTTACGTGCTTCCAGGCGCTTCTATTCATCACACGGGCTCCATCTTCAACTCACTTCAGCCCGTCATCCGCCATCGCCGGAACCCTGCAAAACAAGAGACATCATTACTAAAGACTTTAAAGACATTTGAATGACTCGAAACTTACCGTTCGTGCAGTAAACGACGGACAGCAGTCCTCTGAAGTCAAGAGGCCTGCGCTACCTATCCAGTGAAGAAACTGGTTACAGCACCCTGCCCCGAGGCAGATGGAGAGCTCGGCATTCACTTACCTAAGGTGAGAGCGTTAACCTTTGGGGGTCTACAGGAGAGGAGAAGAGGAAAGAGATAGGGACACCCCAATAACCCCAGTTCATTAACCCCATATTTTCTATCTGCAGACATCTTACTCTACACGTCAGGCATACAGTGCACAGAGGTCCAGCCCAAAGAGCCAACCGGGTGCTACACATCACCTTTGAAGATACGGTAGTCGCCCAGTCAAGACCGGCGCCTCTGCGAGAATTAGGTGAGCGTTACAGAACGCAAAGCCTACCGCAAAACTCTCGCCCAGGCGCTATGGAAACCTCGGATACTGACCCCCTAGCCCGGTTACTTGGGGAACTAAGGGCAGAAGTGCATGCAGCTCGTCAGGAAACGAATGCTCTAAGAAGGGAACTAATTATTTCCAAGGAGAGAACAGACAATCTTGCTAGACAAGTGCTACAGTCACAAGCCGGACAGACCCCGTTACCCGCATCAGGGGCAAATCTTCCTTCAACATCCTCTATGAATCCAGTGCAGATCAACCTACCTGGGAATGTACCTCTGGCTCCGCCCGAACGATTTTCTGGTGACCCAAAGAGGTTTGCAGTATTTATCAATCAGTGCCGGTTGCACTTCTTATGCCGGCCAGCAGCCTTTCCAACTGATCAAGCAAAAGTAGCTTTTGTACTTTCGTACCTTAGTGGCAATGCGGCAGACTGGTCGATCCCTCTAGTTAATCAAGATGATCCGGTTCTCCATGATTTTCAAGCCTTTCAGCTTAGTATGGAAAAACTGTTCGCAAGACATTCACAGGGGCAGGCCTTGGACAATGAGCTTCTTTCGTTGCGACAGGGTAATCAAGACCTTTTGGCTTATATTGCATCTTTCAATAGACTAATAGTGGAAACTCAATGGCCTGAGGACAAAAGGATTACGCTGTTTTATAGAGGTCTACGTGGCGAGCTCAAAGATGTGTTAGCCCAAGTAGTGAATCCCCCACAAGACTGTTCGGATTATATAGACTTGGTCGTTCAAATAGATCACAGGCTGCAGAACAGGAAGGCCGATCGTTCCAAGTTTGATGCTCGAGTATTTTCCAAACCGCCAACTCCTTCCAAAGGAGTAGACTCCGGGGAACCCATGCAAATAGGGGGTCTGAAAGGTCCTCTAACACAAAGGGAGCGGGAAAGGAGGAAACAGTTGCAATTATGCCTATATTGCGGAAACTCAGGGCACTTTCTTCGAGACTGTCCGGTGAAACCTGCCAAGAAGGCAGTAGGAGCTGCAGTTACCAAAGTTACAAACTCTGAGCAGGGAAACGACCTCGCCCGACAAGAATAGAGGTCCTCTTGCCGAGCGTGAAAACCAGTTCCGTGACCTCGCATTTCGTGATACCTATGGTCCTCATTAGCCCTGATAATCCGGATCGATTACATGCAATTGAAGCTTACGTCGACAGCGGTGCCATCGGCAATTATGTGGATCATGAAATGGTTTTGAGGATGAATCTAACTCTTTGTCCCAAGGCTGTAAAGGACGTCATTACTACGGTGGATGGTACGGAGATAGCCTCCGGGCCAGTAACGCATACCACTCAAGAGGTGACGCTAGTAAGTCAAGATGGACACCATGAGAAGATCGTGTTCGATGTGATCAAGGCCCCTCAGTTTCAGATTATTCTAGGAATACCTTGGTTAGAGAAACACAATCCTCTGATCGATTGGCGAGCAAGAACGGTCCAGTTTCCAGAATGTGTCTCTACTTGTCACCCTCCACCTGGTGTTGCACTGGCCGCAATTTCTTCAGAGACTCCCCAGTTACCTCCCGAATACCTGGAATACCAAGATGTTTTCCGGAAGGATCAGGCTAACTCTCTACCTCCTCATAGGTCTTATGACTGCCAGATAGACCTGATACCTGGATCTACTCCTCCTTGTAGTAGAATTTATGCCCTCACCGAGCCTGAGAACCTTCACCTTCGACAATACCTGGATCAATACCTGGCAAATGGGTTTATTCGTCCTTCCAAGTCCCCTGCTTCTTCAGCTTTGTTCTTCGTTCCAAAAAAGGAAGGAGACCTTAGAACTTGTATCGATTATCGCTCCCTGAACCAGATCACCGTTAAGAATAGATATCCGTTACCTTTGATCCCTGAACTCCTGGACCAAGTCAGAAAAGCATGCATATATACAAAGCTGAATCTTAGAGGAGCTTACCACTTGGTACGAGTAAAAGAGGGCGATGAATGGAAGACGGCCTTCCGCACCAAGTATGGGCTATTTGAATATCAGGTCATGCCCTTCGGACTTTGCAATGCCCCGGCCGCCTTTCAATATTTTATGAACGATGTCCTCAGAGAGCTCATAGATGTATGTGTTGTTGTTTACATTGACGACATCCTGGTTTATTCTTCATCGGAATCTGAACATCGGAAACACGTGAAAATGGTCCTCGAAAGATTGCGTCAACACAAACTTTTCGCTAAGTTGGAAAAAAGTGTTTTCAACGTGACTGAAGTTGAATTCTTGGGATTCATATTATCACCTGGCGGAGTGCGTATGGATTCAAAGAAGGTCGATGCAGTTCTCAAATGGCCATCACCATCCTCCGTAAAAGGTGTGCAAAGCATGTTAGGCTTCGCTAACTTTTACCGCAGGTTTATCCCCGAATTCTCTCGAATAGTCCAGCCCATCACTGCCTTGTTAAAGAAAAACAAACGTTTTGAATGGTCTACCGAGGCGGAACAAGCTTTCCAGGATTTGAAGACTAAATTTATCTCTGCACCAATCTTAAAACACCCTCGCCCCGAACTCCCCTACATCTTGGAAACTGATGCTTCAAGCCTTGCCATGGGGGCAGTTCTATCACAAAAGGACCCGGTAACCAATCAGTTGCATCCCGTGGCATTTTGGTCCCGCAAATTCTCACCTCCTGAAATCAATTACACGATTACTGACAAGGAACTTCTGGCTATCAAGTCTGCCTTTAAGGCTTGGCGGCATTATCTGCTGGGGGCCCGACACACCGTTACTGTGATTACGGATCACCGAAACCTGCAATATTTGAAGACCGCAAAAGCCCAATCCTCTAGACAACTCCGTTGGGCATTATTCTTTGCCGAGTTTGACTTCATAATTACCTATCGACCTGGTACAAAGAACGGTAAAGCCGATGCCCTTTCTCGGATGGGAGTGGAAGAACACTTGGTCAACCCTAAACCTGTACCAATCATTCCCGAACAAAGAATTCTGGGTGTAATCGCCACAGAATCCATAGAGGAAGTTAAGGATAAAGCCAGGCAACTTGTAACTCCAGCAGACATACAGAATTGGCATCTGCAGGGAAAGGACTTTGCAGTAAAGGACAACTTATTGTATTTCCAAGAACGATTATACCTACCCAGCACAGATTTACAGAAAAAAGTAATCTCTTGTTATCACGACTCTTTAATGGAAGGTCATCCCGGTATAGCCAAGACCTCAGAAAAGATCAAGCGCTACTTCTGGTGGCCGTCTTGGAAAAAAGATATCAGAGACTTTATAATGTCCTGTGGAGTATGCGCCCAAAACAAGAGTCAAAAGGAAAGACCAGCAGGCCTCTTACGCCCTATTGACATCCCACCTCGCCCTTGGCATACGCTTTCTATGGACTTCATCACCGATCTACCTCCATGCTCCGGATACAATACGATTCTAGTAATCGTGGACTTATTCTCCAAGATGGCGCATTTCATTCCGCTCAAAGGCTTGCCAACAGCTCCAACTCTGGCCCGAGAATTTCTCGAAAACATCGTCCGACTGCACGGTTTTCCTTCGGTTCTAATTTCGGATCGAGGTAGTCAATTTATTTCTCATTTTTGGCGAAGTTGCTGTCGGTCGGCTCAAATTGATGTGAGACTATCGACCAGTCACCACCCTCAGACCGACGGACAAACCGAGAGGACCAATCAAACTCTGGAACAGTATTTACGCTGCATGCTGCAACAAACTGAAAAAACTTGGAAAGATATCCTTTGGATAGCCGAGTATGCCTACAATAACTCTGTCCATTCGGGAACTGGGAAAACCCCGTTTTTTCTTTTGTACGGCAGTCACCCTCGAACCTCGGAGTTGGATCCCCTCCAAGATCTTGAAACACCAGCAGTAGACTACCTGCATTCTACAATCACCCAAGCCTTTAAGGAAGCTGTTTCTCACCTTCAAAGGGCTAAAGAACAATACAAGAAAGGAGCAGATCAACATCGGAAGGAAGCCCCTCACTATCAAGTAGGGGATCAAGTCTGGTTATCCACCAAATATCTATCTCTAAAAGGGCCACGCACATTCAACCCAAGATACCTTGGTCCCTATTCCATCACTACCATAGTAAACCCAGTAGCGGTCAAGTTGGACTTGCCCCCGCACATGAAGATACATCCGGTCTTCCACGTCTCTCTATTAAAACCTGTGCAACCTCAAACCCGACTAACCAAATCTCCAAAACCTATCCTAGTGGATGGAGAACTCGAGTTTGAAGTCAAAAGCATTCTGGACTCCAAGATCTCCAAATCTAAACTATTCTACCTAATTGACTGGAAAGGCTACGGCCCCCAAGAGAGATCCTGGGAACCTGCTGAATATGTCCACGCTCCTCGCCTAATCAAAAGATTTCACCGAACATTTCCTGACAAGCCAAAACCCCCGGAGAAGCCCGGTTTGGGAGGGGCCTTGAGGGGGGGTACTGTCATGATCTCTGCTTCCAAAAGGTCAGGGTTTTCCCAACTCCCTTGGAAGCAGAGCCATAACCCAGGTTCCGAGTGCCAACCAGTCCCAATTGGGACCTTTTGGACCCAGTCCTGGCGCCAGTGGCACCAGGCTCATAAATATGCCCAGTCCCAGCGCTGGAAGCGCCGGGCTCATAATGCTTGGGTGGACTTACCTTCAGCAGACCATGCTGCTTACTTGCCTGCCAGTTGAGCCTCTGATCCTCTTCTGTTTGGAACTACTTTTCTTGTTGGGTGGGGCTGGAGCCACTCCCTAGATTCAGAACACTGGAACTCTTCTGGAAGGCAGGAACTCTTTTCTTACCAGGAACTCTTTTCTTACTTAGGCGTGGCTGTGGAAGGAGACACCTAAGCACTACAGGAGGCTATTTAAACCACACCCGGTGGATGAATCTTGCTTTGCGTTATTCTGCAACCTCTGCAGCAGAACGCTCATCGTGTCTTCTGCATCCGGTCCTGGGCCTAAGGAAAAAGGCTTACCATCCTGAATCCAGTCTTCAGCAACACCTATAAAGACAAGAAAGAAAAGGTTAGCATTCCGGCATCTGAAAGGCAAAGGCTTACCATCCTGAATCCAGTCTTCAGCAACACCTATAAAGACAAGAAAGAACAGGTTAGCATTCCGGCATCTGAAAGGCAAAGGCTTACCTACTCTTCGTGCGCTCCGGAGGTCTTCACACTGCATTCCGGCATCTGAAAGACAAAAGTTTACCAACTCTTCGCACGCTCCGGAGGCCTTAGGCGCTGCATCCCGCATCTGAAAGACAAAACAAGGTGCGTTTAAAGACATTGGGGAACTTTAATACTCACGTGCCATTACTCCTTTCCACATCTAATCCAGTGGGTATTCCGGCACCCTGCAGCCGCTCCGAACTCGTACCTGCAAAATAAAAAGACAGTTAGAGCGCATAGTGAAGCAGGCAACAAGCGCTTACTTACGTGCTTCCAGGCGCTTCTATTCATCACACGGGCTCCATCTTCAACTCACTTCAGCCCGTCATCCGCCATCGCCGGAACCCTGCAAAACAAGAGACATCATTACTAAAGACTTTAAAGACATTTGAATGACTCGAAACTTACCGTTCGTGCAGTAAACGACGGACAGCAGTCCTCTGAAGTCAAGAGGCCTGCGCTACCTATCCAGTGAAGAAACTGGTTACAGCACCCTGCCCCGAGGCAGATGGAGAGCTCGGCATTCACTTACCTAAGGTGAGAGCGTTAACCTTTGGGGGTCTACAGGAGAGGAGAAGAGGAAAGAGATAGGGACACCCCAATAACCCCAGTTCATTAACCCCATATTTTCTATCTGCAGACATCTTACTCTACACGTCAGGCATACAGTGCACAGAGGTCCAGCCCAAAGAGCCAACCGGGTGCTACACATCACCTTTGAAGATACGGTAGTCGCCCAGTCAAGACCGGCGCCTCTGCGAGAATCAGGTGAGCGTTACACCACTGTCGTCCTGTGGGACCCCTCCGCATCTGATCGTCCTAGAAGGTCTACAAAGACGCTTTGACCCATTAGAAATAGTGGAACCATTTTGATGAGGCCCTAGAAACTTGATATACTGTTAGATCTGTGTCCATGGCACCCTCACACCGAATTCCGTAAACTTGGCATTCTCAGGTCTGAAGTGAGGCGAGTGCGCCAGGACCGGAGTAAACGCGGTTACCGTGTTGCCCAGCCGTGGCAACGATCTTTGCAGTTGCACTGCATTTGTGACCCTCTTGTCCCTGAAGCCTGCTGCAGTGGAACTGGGGTGAATCATCCACCCAACGCGGAGAAATCGCCACTGTCCCATTTGGGAATCATCACTGTATGTGCAGAACTGAAAGTCACAGAGATGTCCTTTTTGCCACATTCAAACCTGCGAGCGAAGTGGACTGAAATGGAGAAGTTTGGGTCCGCTTGCGTCTGGGACTGGTGAGTACTTCAAAGCTTAACCGGAGGCCCCTAGCGCAAGGGCCCATTTTTACGCACAAGTGGCCCCTTGGTGCCCCTCTCCTTTCCACTGCTAGTGCGAACTAGCAAATCCACCCCAAACTTTGGAACTGCCTCTGCCTTTAAGTGGAGGTCCTGCCCGAATAGTGGGAACTTATTCTTCATCGCCTTATCCTGAGCTGCTAGCGACCCCTGAAGAGACCGCGTTTTGCTCATTGGAACAACCGCGTGCGCTTGCATGTACTGTTGAGCACAAGGCTCCCCTCTTCTTAAGGTTTGGACTGCCTCTTAGTTAGGTGTATTGCTGATGTTGAAGGGGCCTAAAGACTACCTGCACTGCCTGTTTCCTTCCCTCTAGGTTGTGGACATATTTCGTGCATTTAACCCTTTAGACCCCAATGGTCTTGTACATACATTGTATTGATAGGTTTTGTGTTGGTTTATTTAGTGTTAGTGTGATTCTTTTGCTATTGTCTATGTTACAAAGGCCTTTTAATAAATGTGTCTATATTTTAGATATAACACCTTGTAAAGACCGGAGGGGGGTCTGTACTTCCGCTCTCTATTTGGGAGAGGAGAGGCACAGAGGACCCCTGCCAAGATTCTCTATTGTGGTAGCAATGGACGAGCAATCAAGGCCTAGCTTCTCAGGAGGCGATGGGAGCTGGTTCTTAAGTACAGTGTAGGCCCCAAGCACCCATAAAGGAATGTCCACAACTGTATCGGTTAAAACACAGTCTTTATATAATTAATATTCACGGTCACGTACACTATCACGATAACTCACTTTGTAATCAGAAATCAACAATTGTAAATATATACAGTTCTAAAGTGGTACCACTAACGTTATCAGATCTCATTTAAAGTGCATAGAATGACACCCAGATCAGAATAAAGAGGAAACCAGTAGTAGAGAGAGGAAGGAAAGCAAGATGATTGAACAATTTGGCAGAATACTGGCCCCGATAACTAGACACAGTTCTGTGTGGAGATCCCCCCCAACTGGGCAACCTCTAGAAGAAAGATACAAGCCCAGTCCATATATTGTTCACACTAGACTTCCCAATAGTTCTGCAACCCCAAAGTACCTGGCGTTGTAGCGTTCCTTGTCGGGGAATCGACGGCCCTTCTTGAGCGTCCTCCCTTTCAGGCAGGAGTCACGGGTCGTCGAACGTCCGAATGAGAACAGGTTGCGCGACGACAGTGAAGTGGCCACATCGTTCCTAGCAGTGCTCGTTGACGGGGAAGTGTAAACGTCCTGCAAAGAAGAGGCGTGCAGGGCACCTAGTGTTGATAATTCTGGACCGCAAATAGTTTGGAGAACTGTGGCCCAGCAAGGGCGTCGAGTCATCGGCATCTCTGTGGTCTTTTGGGTGGCGGGAAACCCACCGGCGGATGCTCCTCGGTGCAGCGACGGTCAGGCCTTCTCCAGCAGGATACAGCGGCGACGATGTGGACGAGAGCGTCCTTGGATGAATGAAGTTCTTACGCAAACGGGAGCACGGCGGCACCGGTCGTCGACGGCGGTCGTTGACAGTGGCGGACAACAGTCCGGGCGCTTCTCCTTGGAGTTCCGCAGCAGTCCCCGTATCGGGTCATCAGCCTGTCGAAGGTCTGACTACCAGGGAGCTTAGGCAAAGATCAGCTGTGCACGATGGTCCCTCGTAGCTCGGGAAGAAGGCGCCTTACCAGGTCCTCTCTGCGTCAGTCCTTGGAGGCACAGCAGCTTTCAGATGTTGAAGGAAAGCAACAGCAATTCTTCTCGTCTAGCAGGGCTTCAAGGTCAAGCTTCAGTTACTCCAGTTACTCGTCGTAGTGGACTTCAGCTTCTGAACACAATTCCTAGCAGTGAGAGGTGCCCAGATATACTGTTGATCTCCCATTCATTCCGCTGGGTCACGCTCAAGCATCCAATCACGACTAAGGGCATTCATGCAGGCAGGCAGCCAATCAGGCACACGGTGCATTCAGGCCATTTACTTCTCTCCAGAAACTCACAACAAGTTATGTGTATTGGGACAAGTACCGAGCCATTCAATACTCCATACTGCATTCATACCGGTTTCAGGCAGGGCTGTCTTGGGCATTGTGTCAACCACCAGATACAAGACACCCACAACATAGAATGCATATTCGTCACACACTCCATTCACCCAGTTCCCACCCACAGGCGTACCCACAACATACAGTCGTTGAGAAGGCTCCAGCCAGTCTGGTCGGCACTTCCCCACACTACCGTATATGGAACTTCCACCCAACAGCCAGTCAGGGGGAAGGGACAGAGACAGGGCTTCCCGGGACTTCGGGAAGATCAAGGTAACAGGCGATGGAAGGCAAGAGGCCATGGGGGCTATTTTATCTCCATCAGGAATCTACCGATTCCAATGACAGGGCCTGGGCATCCGAAAATGGAGGACGCTCAGCCACCAGTCAATTCAGCAGAGAGCTGCCACCAGCCCGTACCTTGTTCTGTGGGCCACACACAGGTGCCCAAAAACATACACTAGGGGCACAGGGTTGCACCTCTACCCATGGGTGCCATAAGGGTATCCCACGGGTCCTGTTCACCAAACCAAAAGAGAGAGAGCTGCACCGCCAGGAGTCCCAAATGAACTCGTGTGCGGAAAACACGGCAGAACACACGATAAAAAGCAGTAAAGGACAAGGATACAGAGGCCCTGTCCCTTCAGATTCATTTCCAGCATCACAGTCGCCCCCCCCCCCCCCAGACTGAGCTTAGGGTGCCTAATCTCCCACGAGATAGACACTCTCATCCAGACGGTCAACATACCTTCTGGAAAGTCCATCTGCATTATCGTGACTCTTCCCAGGTCTGTGCTCTATGGTGAAGTCTGGCCCTTGCAGGCTAATGGACCACCTGAGCTGTTTCAGATTCTCACCCTTCATTTGCATAAGCCACTTCAGGAGCTTATGATCGGTTTGGGCCTTGAAGGTAGACCCGGTAAGGTAGGGTCTAAAATGCCTAAGGCTTCAAACTATACTAAAACATTCCTTTTCAACAGTAGCCCACCTAAGTTCCCTACCCTTGAGTTGTCTACTGATGAATATGATCAGATGTTCTCTTCCTTTGTCATCTAACTGGGACAAGACAGCTCCAATTCCAGTGTCACAGGCATCAGTTTGAACGATAAAAGGCTTGCTGTAATCAGGCGCACACAACACGGGTGCCCTACACAGACTTCCTTTCAAGCCATCAAAGGACCTCTGACAGTCTTCTGTCCAATTAACCTTCCTCGGTTGCTTGGGCGAAGTCAGAGCTGTCAGGGGTGCAGCTATGGTTCCATAGTCTGCCATGAAATTGTGATAATACCCAGTGAGGCCCAAAAAGGCTCTCACCTGGGTTTGAGTAGTGGGAGTCTCCCAGTCATGTACGTCCTGTACCTTACTGGGGAGAGGTTGGATTCGACCCCCTCCTACCTCATGACCAAGATAGGTGACTTTCCCCTGAGCTATCTGGCACTTGGTGGCCTTGATAGTGAGGTTAGCCCTTTTCAAGGCCTGCAACACTTTATCCAGATGAGTCAAATGCTCTTCCCAGGTGGAACTGTAGACGGCAATGTCATCTAAGTAAGCCACACCAAAGGCTTCCAGCCCACTGAGTGCATGGTTGACTAATCTCTGGAAAGTGGCAGGGGCATTCTTCAACCCGAAAGGAATGACCCTAAACTGGTAGAGTCCCGCTGGTGTTGAGAATGCCGTCTTTTCCTTGGCATTGTCCGTCAGAGCTATTTGCCAATAGCCTGAGGTAAGGTCAAAGGTGCTCACAAATTTGGCAGCACCTATGGTGTCCACAAGCTCATCAGCCCTGGGCAATGGGTGCGTGTCTGTTTTGGTGACGGCATTGACGCCTCGATAGTCCACACAGAACCTCCAATCCTTGGTACCTGCCTGGGAACTTGACTTGGGGACAAGGACCACGGGACTGGACCAGGGAATGGTTGGGGGTTCAATAACACCCAGATCCAACATCTTGGTGACCTCAGCCTGGATTTGGTTCTTGACGGTATCGGACATACGGTAGCACCTGCTTTTGACAGGTGTAACGAAGTGGGCGCTTCAATAACACACTTGAGTCCATGTTGATTTTATAGCCTTTACTTCCGTACTTTGTGGATACAGATGTATATAGATGTTTTGATCTGAGCATAAGGTAACATCTACCAGCCCCCTTGTAAACCGGCACTCAACTGTCACTCCAGGACCTCTCCACGCATTCGCATTCCACTCTTGCCCTATGATTCCATCCAGATGACCTCACACACATCGGAATACTGGAGGCCTAGACCTCGCAAGGAAATATATGTATGTACATCACACAAATCACAAATCACTACATACCTTTCCCCCATACAATATTGAACATTTTAAAGTAAAGGAAATCCAACATAACTATCACACTAAATCTCTCCGAAATCTACACAACCTAAAGTTAAACCCAAAAGCTTCCCAACACATGTTACTAAATAACACTGACACACAAGCCACACCATAACTGCGGGCCCTGCAGCCAAACACTTCCAATAGGGACCAGCCCCGACCTTGTACGACTATCGGAACCATTCTACCTCATTCTAACCCAACAACCTTAGATTCACCCCTACACCCAAAAGTGTAACCGAAATTGGCCAAATTAACCAAGGCTTTCACTAGAGCGTAAACCAACAACCTCTAGTCCCAATGGGCTTTACGCGATCCCTTAGAACATCATAAATGGAGCAAACTATTGACCGAGTCCAAAACCACCGTGCGCTAAGAGAAACACTCCTGTGCTAAGAGAAACACCCCATTGTCCCCTATGGATAACCCACTTACCAAACGCTGAAAACCAATAGGAATCCCAAAATCTCACCTCTAATACAGTAACCGTATTTCTCCAAATCCCTTCTCTATGACAAGGGCTGAGTTATACCCTAAATTCCACCTCACTCTAACATGGGCTGGATTTATACACTCAAATCCACCTCTGTGGCCTCAGCCGGATTTCCCAAATCCCTACACTATAACCTGGGCTGGATTCATACACTTAACTCCACCTCTGTGGTCTCAGCCGGATTTCCCAAATCCCTTCCTTATAACCTGGGCTGGATTTATAAACTTAAATCTACCTCTGTGGCCTCAGCCGGATTTCCCAAATCCCTACCTAATAACCTGGGCTGGATTTATAAACTTAAATCCACCTCTGTGGCCTCAGCCGGATTTCCCAAATCTCCCTACACTATAACCTGGGCTGGATTTATAAACATAAATCCACCTCTGTGGCCTCAGCCAGATTTCCCAAATCCCTACACTATAACCCGGGCTGGATTTATAAACTTAAATCCACCTCTGTGGCCTCAGCTGGATTTCCCAAATCCCTACACTATAACATGGCCGACGCTGCCTTTCTCTACAGCCGGACCGTCACCTGTACACACCCCCATAGCGCATCTCTCTGCACCATAAACGACCACACAAAATTTGGAATGAAAACTACAATTACTCGCATACAATCTTTGACATTCACACTCCATACTACTATGCGGTACGATCACTCAGGATAGTGACTACTACTCTCAGGAGGATCTGAGCATATACTCATTCAGTAGAACTGGATCACATTTACCCACAACCCAAACAAAACAGAGAGATTTCTTAACTCTATTAAAAACAACAGTGCACCCTTATTATCATTAACTCACCGCGGCCACAACAAACAACACATCAGCCTACCACATTTCAAATCAAATTCTCAAACCACATCCAAAACACCTTGCCTCTCGGAACACTTAAATTGCACTGTTAAAATTCTCTATCATAACATGACAACTCTTTAAAAAATTCCAAAAAGTCGGGATCCAGTTCCTGTAAAACCAATTTTGCAGTATCTACAGGTTCACCTCCAATAAAATCACCACATGCTCTACAGTGCCCCCATAGTTCTTCCCAGTGGGCATCAAGCTCTTTAAGTGCTCCAAAGCAACAACTGCACAGAGCCACGCTTCTGTCCCGGTAATCCCAATGACTCTTGGACAACACATTCTCAATCGGGCCATGAGCACCTCCCACCTCCAATTGAGGCAGACACAGTGGAACTGTATTTTCCTCAGCAGACGAAAGCCCTCTTTTGTTGTGATGTAACCATCCTTCTTTGCCTTGCATTACATTGCTCCCAACCACTACTGCCTCTACTTCCTGCTTTGCAGCATCAGATAGTTTGAGTCGCTTGTAATGTTGATCATATCTAAGGCAATGTAAATCACAATCTATTTTACTTTCAGTGCCGGCACAGTTCTGCGCGTCCCTCTCAAATGTGCTTGCCACCGTCTCTCCTTTCACAGTAATGGCCACATCCTCACTACTTCCTACTTTAAACTTCCCAAGCGTCAAAACAGTCATCACGTTCGAAAAGGGAACCTTGTTTTCATAAGCGTACCCTGAACGAACTGATACGCTCGACACACCTTGTGTCGTCATCATTTGATTTTTGTCCATCAAAATGCTCCGAATCAGAGCCTCTCCTGCCCAGTGACTGGCGCCTCGCTCCAACCGCCTCGTGAGTAGTACTCGCGGAGCACACTTAAACTGTAGATAACAATAGCCACTGACACTATCACTATCCGTTAAAGGCAATGTTCTTTGAGGCGCTCTCAACACAGTCTGGCTACCCTTGAATGGATTGGCCTGTACCTCAGCATATGAATGCCTTCCGCCGGTGCCCCCGACCCAACGCGCTTTGCCGTGTGAGCGTAACTATAGCTTACAATCCTAGTTCGACTGATACATGCTCTCACCTGGGGCCCCGTGGGGGGGGCTGGTAGATGTCCCCCCTGCTGATGCTCCGACTCTTTTCTGTGTGCACCCTGCACACATTTCTCAACAGCAGACTTTTGTGTGCACCCTGCACACATCTGCTCTGTCGGCGAGCGGCAGTCTAATATGTGCACCTTGCACACTTTTTCTTGTTTCGATGCAACGACTGTTCACAGTTCAGCATAGATCGCCGCTGGCGCACCGACTTTACTGATTTCCTTCTGAAGCATCAAAACTCCTCGTCACCAATGTAACGAAGTGGGTGCTCCAATAACACACTTGAGTCTGTGTTGATTTTATAGCCTTTACTTCCGTACTTCGTGGATACAGATGTATATAGATGTTTTGATCTGAGCATAAGGTACCATCTACCAGTCCCCTTGTAAGCCGGCACTCAACTGTCACTCCAGGAACTCTCCACGCATTTGCATTCCACTCTTGCCCTATAGTTCCATCTAGATGACCTCACACACATCGGAATACTGGAGGCCTAGACCTCACAAGGAAATATATGTATGTACATCACACACATCACAAATCACTACAACAGGCACACTGTCATCAGTGTCAATCTCGTGCCTACACCACGGTGTAAGGCCTGGTGTAGGGAAAACAGAGAGGCATACTGCCGGAGCAAATCCCGGCAGGCCATCTGCTGCTCTGGTGTCAGATCGGGAGAGAGATGTACTCCCTCCACTGAGCCATCCTGAGGGTTGCTAGGCAGCAAATCAGGAAGGGGCTCACTCTCATCCTCTTCTTGCCCTGAAGCTAGCAAGAGACATGAGACTTCGGCTCGCCTGTGGAAAGGCTTGAGCCTGTTGACATGGAATACCTGAGGGGCTACCCCAGAGGCTCCCATGTCAACCAGATAATTGACCTTGCCCATCTTGGAGATTATCCTGAAGGGTCCAGTACACTTATCTGCCAAAGCCCAAGGCTTGGTAGGCTCCATCACAAGGACCTCCTGTCCCAGAGTCTAATCCACTTGCGATGCTTTAAGGTCGTGCCAGTACTTATTCAACTCCTGGCTGGCCTTAAGATTCGCTGTTGCCTGACCCATCATCTGCATCATACTCCGTCTGAGGCCTAACACATAGTCCCCCACGTGCTTGGCGGGACCTGGAGGGGTGGCTTCCTAACCTTCTCAGATCAAGGCAAGGGGCCCGCTCATGGGATGTCCAAAGAGTAACTCAAAGGTGCTGAAACCAACACCCTCTTGAGGTACCTCTCTGTAAGCAAACAGCAGGCATGGCAGGAGAAGATTCCACTTCTTCCTTAGGGGCTCTTCCAAAGCGCCTAGCATGCCCTTGAGAGTTTTATTAAATCTCTCAACCAGACCTTTGGTCTGGGGGTGGTAAGAAGTGGAGAATTTGTAAGTTACTCTGCATTCTTTCCACATAGTTTTCATGTAACTTGACATGAAGTTGGATCCTCTATCAGTGAAAACCTCCTTAGGGAATCCAACACGGGTGAAAATGCCCAGGAGCGCCCTGGCAACCACCTTGGCCGTAACCGTCTGAAGGGGTACCTGGTGGCATGATCGACCAAAGCCAGGATGAACCGATGTCCACCCGACGTGGGAGGGTCAAGGGGAGCGACGATGTCGATGCCCACCCACTCAAATGGTGTGCCAACCACTGGCAATGGTTGCAGTGGGGCGATGAGTGTGCCTCCAGTCTTACCAGACAACTGACAAGTGGGGCAGGTCCTGCAGTGGGACTCCACTTCTACTCCCATCCATGGCCAGTAGAAATGGGCAGAGAGCCTCTGCTTAGTCTTCTTGGTCCCAAGATGACCAGCTAAGGGCACCTCATGCGCCAACTGCAGCAGGAAGGGCCGATAAACCTGGGGTACCACCAACCTCTTGAGGGCACCAGGTTCAGGCTTAGTGGGCTCACTAACAAGGAGCTCACCCTCCCAATAAATCTGAAATGTCCTAGGCACTTCTCCTTGTGCCTGGGACAGGGCCTGTTTCCTCAGACCCTCGGGAGAGTAGCACTCTCTCTCTCCCTTACAGAAGTCTGCCCGGGAGGGTCCCCCTTCAGCTAACAAGCATTGAAGGTCGGGATGATCCTCCGGGTTGAGAGCCTCTCCCACAGGAAAGTCTTCTGGCTCTTCTCCCACAGGATTCACCACTGGACCCAGCCCGTCCGGAGCATGGATCCCAATGGGTGCTGTCGGCACAGCAGGAAGTGCAGGTGCTCCCTCCACAGAGGTGGCCTTCTTACTCTTCCGTTTCCTTCGTGCCTTGGGTTTCCCCGTCGGCAAGGATACCGGGCTCGAAGCCGGACCCTGCGTGACCTGCGATCGGGTGACCGCCACAGCAGCCATGGGTATACCATCTGTGATCATCCCCAACTCGACCAAATCGTTTCCCAAAAAAATGTTCGCAGGCACGTTGTCCTGAACCAGGACCGGAAGCTTTGCTGTCTTGTCTCTATTCGTAATGTTGACTAAGGCTACAGGCGATAAATTGGGAGGCTCACCAGCTAACCTGGTGGTTCTCAGGGGAGCACCTACATAGTCCTCTGGCTTGAGCAGGGTCCTGTCCACCACTGTCATGCTTGCCCCAGTGTTTCTCAAACCAGTAGAAGGCTGGCCATTGAAGAGGACACTTCTCAAAAACCTACGAGTGTTCTGTGGGATAGTCGCCAGTACTTCTGCGTACTGGTCCCAGGCCTCAAGGGACACTAAGGAAATCTCTACTGGAGCACCAAATGTGATCCCTGTAGAGGAGGGGAAGACAGTGGCCTCCACCTCAGGTATGGAGTAGGGATAGGTCAGGCTGGCAGCCTGGACTCCAAGTGCCTTACCCTTACACTTGGGGTCACCCCTTCAGTGATCCAGTGCCCCACAATCCCAACAAGTGCCAGGAGTGCGGGATACGGTACTGGAACGACTGGGACCCTGCTTTGCAGCAGGCAGACCACTACTTACTCCCACCTACAACAGACTTATCCCCACTAGGATTTTGGGTCTTCGGAGAGGAGGGTTTTGGATTACCCGACTGTGATTGCTTTTGGGACTCCTCAGCTTTCTGAGCGGCCCCCTTTTCTTTGTCCTTGTCCTTCCCACTGGAGTCCTTAGGGGACACCCGGTGGGATACCCACTTGTCAGCCAACCTAGACAGCTTAAAGGGGTCCAAAATGTTCTGGTCAGCAACATACTGATGCTGCTCTGGTGAGACAATTCAACAAACGTTTTCACTTTGTAACCATCAATCCACCCCATCATGTTCATGTGCACAGCACTCACCCAGTCAACCCAAGACACATTCTCTTGTTTCTTAAAATCCCTGAACCGTTTAAGATATTGGGTAGGCGTCTTGCCAAACTTGGCAATTAAAGCAGACTTCATGCACTCATACTGACCCCTTTCTGCCATACTCAGTTTCAGAATACAGTCATATCCAGTTTTAGGCACTCTGCTTAACAAACACTTAGCCCAATCTCTCTTATCAACATCATGAATTGCACAAGCCATTTCAAATGCTTCAATCCATTGGAGGATATCATAACCCTCCGCATACACACCAACCAAATCTTTCATAAACATGGTTGCTGGGGACCTGACACTCTCAACTGGTTAAGATGAAGTCTCCACTTGAGCTTTCTCTAGCTGGATTCCCTGACATTCAGTGTCCCGGTTCTTGAGTTCAAGGTCCTTATCTTTGAGTTCAAGATCCCTATCTTTTAGCTTAAGATCCAGATTCTTGAGCTCCACTTGTTGTGCCAACTCCTCTTTCTTAAGTTCAGCATCTATTTCCAACTTGCAATATTCAAAGGCCAATTTCATCCTCAATAACTCAAGCTCTAAGGAACTGCTGGGGTTTGGAACAGAGGCAGCAGGAATGGTGGCATTCCCAGAATCAGATTTGGTGACAACCCCTGGGGTAGAGACCTAATTGGTTGTATCCCCCCTTCAAGAGTTTCACAATCAATCTGGTGGTCCACCAGGGCAGCTATCGGCTCCGCCCTATACTTATCCACAAAGTCTAACTCCCTGGCTTCACAAGCACTCTGGAGAGCCTCTAAGCTCATCCGAGTAAATTGACCATTCGCAATAGATTCCATTGCTTGTAATGCAGTTATCTTGTACATGACTAAACCTTAATTTAACAAAGTGCAGATATCCTTCGTAAGTGGCACGGTTATACACTGATTCTTAAAACCATAAGCATCCCACCGCTGCCACCAGCTGTAAAGACCGGACGGGGGGTCTGTACTTCCGCTCTCTATTTGGGAGAGGAGAGGCACAAAGGACCCCTGCCAAGATTCTCTATTGTGGTAGCAATGGACAAGCAATCAAGGCCTAGCTTCTCAGGAGGTGATGCGAGCTGGTTCTTAAGTACAGTGTAATCCCCAAGCACCCACAAAGTAATGTCCACACACTGTATCGGTTAAAACACAGTCTTTATATAATTAATATTCACGGACACGTACACTATCACGATAACTCACTTTGTACTCAGAAATCAACAATGGTAAATATATACAGTTCTAAAGTGGTACCACTAACGTTATCAGATCTCATTTAAAGTGCATACGGTCAGAATGACACCCAGATCAGAATAAATAGGAAACTAGCAGTAGAGAGAGGAAGGAAAGCAAGATGGTTGAACAATTTGCCAGAATACTGGCCCCGACACCTAGACACAGTTCTGTGTGGAGATCCCCCCCACCTGGGCAACCTGTAGAAGAAAGATACAAACCCAGTCCATATATTGTTCACACTAGACTTCCCAATAGTTCTGCAACCCCAAAGTACCTAGCGGTGTAGCGTTCCTTGTCGGGGAATCGACGGCCCTTCTTGAATGTCCTCCCTTTCAGGCAGGAGTCACGGGTCGTCGAACGTCCGATGGAGAACAGGTTGAGCTACGACGGTGAAGTGGCCGTGTCGTTCCTAGCGGTGCTCGTTGACAGGGAAGCGTAAACATCCTGCAAGGAAGAGGCGTGCGGGCTCCCTCGGTGTCGATAGTTCTGGACCGCAAAGAGTTTGAAGAACTGTGGCCTAGCAAGGACGTTGAGTTGTTGGCGTCTCTGTGGTCTTTTGGGTGGCGGGAAACCCACCGGCGGATGCTCCTTGGCGTGTCGATGGTCAGGCCTTCTCCAGCAGGATACAGCGGTGATGATGCGGACGAGAGTGTCCTTGGATCAATGAAGTTCTTAGGCAAATGGGAGCACGGCGGCTCCGGTCAGCGACCACAGTCGTCGACAGTGGCGGACAACAGTCCAGGCGCTTCTCCTTGGAGTTCCGCAGCAGTCCCCGTATCGGTCTGTCTACCAGGGTGCTTAGGCAAATATCAGGTGTGCACGATGGTCCCTCGTAGTTCAGGAAGAGGGTGCCTTACCAGGTCCTCTCTGGGTCAGTCCTTGGAGGCACAGCAGCTTTCAGATTGTGAAGGAGAGCAACAGCAATTCTTCTCGTCCAGCAGGGCTTCAAGGTCAAGCTTCAGTTACTCGTCATAGTGGCCTTCAGCTTCTGAACACAATTCCTAGCAGTGGGAGGTCCCTAGATACAATGTTGATCTCCCATTCATTCCGCTGGGTCACACTCGAGCATCCAATCATGACTAAGGGCATTCATGCAGGCAGGCAGCAAATCAGGCACACGGTGCATTCAGGCCATTCACTTCTCTCCAGACACTTACAACAAGTTATGTGTATTGGGACAAGCACCGAGCCATTCAATACTCCATACTGCATTCATACCGGTTTCAGACAGGGCTGTCTCAGGCATTGTGTCAACCACCAGATACTAGACACCCACAACATAGAATGCATATTCGTCACACACTACATTCACCCAGGTCCCACCCACAGGTGTAACCACAACATACGGTCGTTGAGAAGGCTCCAGCCAGTCTGGTCGGCACTTCCCCACACTACCATATATGGAACTTTCACCCAACAGCCAGTCAGGGGGAAGGGACAGAGACAGAGCTTCCCGGGACTTCGGGAAGATCAAGGTAACAGGCGATGGAAGGCAAGAGGCCATGCGGGCCATTTTGTCTCCATCTGGAATCTACCAATTCCAATGACAGGGCCTGGGCATCCCAAAATGGAGGACGCTCAGCCACCAGTCAATTCAGCACAGAGCTGCCACCAGCCCGTACCCTGCTCTGTGGGCCACACACAGGTGCCCAAAAACATACACTAGGGGCACAGGGTTGCACCCCTACCCATGGGTGCCATAAGGGTATCCCACGGGTCCTGTTCACCAAACTAAAAGAGAGAGAGCTGCACTGCCAGGAGTCCCACATGAACCCCTGCGTGGAAAACACAACAGAACACACAATAAAAATCAGTAAAGGACAAGGATACGGAGGCCCTGTCCCTCCGATGCATTTCCAGCATCACACACCTATCTGGGAGTAATTTGTAAGTGTCCATGCTCTGTGTGCTCATTAAGGTCTTTCAGTCACCCTCACCCTTCCCCCCCCCGAGATCTGGTCTTGACCGCCTGCCATAGCTACCTTGATTGGTCTGGCTTGTCCAGAGGTTACTCTGATCCAAGAAACTAGGCTGGCCTTCTGAACCTCTGCCCACCAGATCAGAGTTCAAAAATCCATCTTAACAGCTCCCTGTGGATGCAAGGATTACATTTAAAACCCTCTGCATTGTCCACAAGGCTTTCTGGGGCCTTGGTCCAAAATGCCTTCAACTATCCCTCTGTAAATATCTCCCCCCCCGAGCCCTTCGCTCCTCTACCTCGAACTCCCTTAGGATCAGTCGTTTTTCAAAGAAACCAGCTGGGGGTAGATCTCAGTCTTTGGCTGGGGCCTCCCTTTGGAACAGCCTCTGTGCCACGCTGAATCTTGAGGAGAACCATCGCCGGTTCCAGAAGCACCTCAAGACCTTCCTCTTCGCTTCTGCCTTTGCCCCCCTTCTCCCTTACTGATCTGTTTCCTCTCTCAGCACTGTGCATCTGGCCACCTTCTGTCCTCCGGGGCCAGGCACCTGCTCACCTTGCCACCCTCCTGCTCTGCCTCCATGCCACCTCTTGCACTGGGGTCTGTATCTGTACCCATACAGACCCCCACCCACCTTTCTTCTGTACTTATCAGATATACCCTATCTGCTTAACCCAGTACTTGCCACTCGCTGGCTGCACTATGACTGTTTATCGCCTTTATTTGTTTGTTTATTTAGCACTTGCCACTTGCTGGCTGCACTACCACTGTTTATCGCCTTTATTTATTTATTTTACTTATTATTATTTATCTGTCTCTCCTCTGTTCCACACTTTCCACTTCTCCCCCTACCATGCACTTCTCCCTTTTATATTTCCCATGCACTTGTGCGTTCTCAATGTCACTGGGCCTAGTAAGATCGTTGTTTTTGTTCTCGGCTGTTCCCCTCCCTTGCCTGGTCACACTCTGAAACACTTGTGTATGAGCGCGATATAAATAAAATATCATTTCATCCTCTTCTGTCACCTTCCTAGTAAACTCAAACTGGTGTTATCTCATTTTCTGGGCCACTGTCCTTCTCTCTTCCTTGTGTCTTTCTCCAAGCTGCTTCCCTTCTTGTGGTCTTCCAAACAATGGTTTCCTCTATGTAAACCTTTAAAAATTCCCTTGTTTCATACTGTCAATATTCCCCCTTTACCTTTTAAATATCTATCAAGATACATCCCTGTCACTCTTCCACTTTTCTCTAAGCTTACCACACACCAGAGCTTGCACTTCTTTTAACATATTATTTTTTTTTGCAACATCTTCAGTTAATCTGCCTTTCTTGGTCCAGGTCTCCTGGAGTCTGCTGCTTCCTTCCTTTCAAATCTCCCAAGGGCTGAGTGGGCTGGCATTTAAAGGGTGTTTGCTCCTCCCCTTGGGCTGGCCCCATGGCAATAGCCTGCAGCTGTATAATGTGGAAAGGCAGTACCCTGATTGGGCCATGTGCTTTTTAACAGGGGGCTGGCCTAAGGTAATGTTTGGCTCAGCCGCCATTTTGGACTTGGCTTGGGATGTGTGTGCTGTCACATCCCCCCTCTGGTAAGATTGGGAAAGGATACATGCAATCCTCAGGGATCGAAATAAAAATGTGATTAGCCGGAGCTAAAAGTAGCTCCTGGGTCTCCGGCATCAGCCAGTAAGCAGGAGCTGCCTCTGGAAACCAGGAGCTCTTATATAGCTTGCCTCTAATTTTACTTCCACGCAAAATGCAAACTATAACTTCTTGTCAAGTCTGTATGACCCATTATGGTTTAAATGGCTTCTAGATGTGTCCTAATGCTAGTATATACACATTCATAAATGCACAGAATGAATGTCATATGGATATGTTTGTATGGCATCAGTTGGCTTGTGGGGTCAAATGTAGCTCCTGGTTGCTGTTGTTGTTAAGCCAACCAGGCTCTCCTAGCCTATAACCAGGAGCTAAATAGCTCCCAGCTCCCTGTAATTTTGAACCATGAATCCTTCTGGCTGTTTGTGATGCAGAAATTATAATATTCTATCTCCCGCTACATGTTTGATATTTTTCCCCCGTGTGCATGTTTTCTTCTTTTCAGCAGAGGGAGAAACTGATACATTGTGGTTGCATGAGTTCACAAATTATTTTCTTTGCTTCTGTAGGGAACAAAATAGCAATTCTATTGTTCAGGTTGTTATCATGTTTCCCTTCCATTCACTTAAAGCAAACATATTGAATTTTTTCACTATCAGATTGCATCTGGCTAGAGGGGTCTTCCAGCATTCCCAAGCCCCTGAGGTTGGCTTATTTTGTTGTCTTCTTACAAGAGGTTTTGGGGCTCCCTAAAGGGAGTTTTTGCTTGTCCAATATGATGGCCCCCCTGCACTCAGAAAGGCTGACTCATCACACTACCCCGCATCCCTCAAGTCATCAATACATTTTCCGACTTAGTTATCCCATATGGGACTAGGCCAGCAGTGATGAATGTGGGCATAGTGAGGTACTGTAGTCATTAGCAAAGATATAAATCTATCCTAGAGAATCGGTGTAGGCATTAAAGATGGTGGTTCCAGATTTTGCTGCGATTAACTATATTGTTGTCATTGATATTAAACAGGGGTAAGACACGTTTGAAATCCTTTCTGAACAACAAATGATTTAATGTGTTTTTGAACTTGCCTGACCTACACTCTTTCTCTGGAACCACAGAGCATTAACAATTTCTGCTGCGATGTGCAGAGCAATTTTCCTGAAATCATTTTGTCTCAGAGGAACTGGGTAACAACGCAGTCAAAAAATTAGTTGTTGGATCATCAACTGTAGATATGGGAAAGGTGCTTGTGCCGCTTAACTCGTCCACCTACAGTGTTTCCTTCTGGAGCGCACATATCCCACTTGCCCTGTCTGCCTACCTGGCATGGGGTTCCACAGTTGCCTGCTGGGGTCTGCTGACCTCACTTCAGCAGGGGTGTCCACTGAGAACTCTTAACCCTGCTCATTGGCCTGGCCTAGCGTTTCAGGGTAGTCTCCTGGGATCTTCTGGATCTGTACTGGTCTCCAACATGGTGTATTCATCCAGCTTGGGGGGGATTCACTTGCATGCGCCATTTTGTCGAGTGCCTGGCTGCTGTGCCCTTGCCAATGTGGTCCTTATGTAGATTCCTTGAGGATCCTTCATATCTGTCCGGGTTCCATTCTATTTTCATCCAGTAGTGACGAGGAGGATCCTTCATTTACTTATGAATATTGCCCTGCAGGGTCCTCCTCTGCAGCAAATTGTACGATGGTTGTTTGGGTTGAGGACACAAAGCGTGCACACCCAATGGCCCCTGTGTCTCCCTGAACTACAAGGCCAGAACCCATGCTCTGTTGTGCCTTACATCATCTGGAGGGAAACGGCTTCCCTCTCTGGCTTATATTAAGTTCTCCTTCTGCCCTTGCAGTGTGGTGGGAGCACAGAGAACCTGCGATTGACCTCTGGCATTGATGGAACCCTGTGTGGGTGGGTGAGAATCTAAAAATAAATCATTGTTTGTTACCTCTTCGCTCTGAAACTGGCCTACTCCTTGACCTAAGTCCTTTCTTTTGGTTGGTCTGGATATTGTCCTAGGTTGTGGTTTATCTTCTGCTCCTATCTCAGCAGCTCTAGGGCAATAGGCCTTGTTGGTCCGTACCTTAACTTTGCATTCTGCCACCTGGACCTGCTCACCACTTGTCTGATATTTCGTATCTCCTCCAAACTGGACTACATACAATATCTCACATCAGCCCTTTGACATAAGAGCATGACCTCTATGCCACTATATTCATTTGAGCCAGAAGAGGAAGATCCCTGTTTAAGTATGGTTCAAATCATGATCTCGAAGACATGGAGTTGTTGCGTAGATGGACATTCTGGACCCCCTGAAGATGAGCCAGTAGATGTTTTGTACGTTTTCGGAAATAAGCCTTTCCATAATTAACTTGGGAGGATAGAGTGGCTGTAAATACTCATATTTCTGGCTCATGAGTAACTTAGAGAAAACCATTTCCAAAGTATTTAAATAAAAGAAACCTGAGGCAGCTACTAATTGGATTTGGGGTGTTAAAGTAAGATGCCAGTTACTTTTGAACCATGAGTTCTTTACTTGGGGGACTGGGAGTAAGACCGATTTCTAAGTTGTCGGTCTAAAGGAGGAAGAAAATGCAAGTCAGCAAAGGATGAGCCATGTGCTTTACTTGACGAATTTGTAATTTAAGATGTAGCAGGTTTTAACAGTGATTTGCTCTTGAGAATGCGCTTGAGCATGGGGGTGAGGGGTATCTGCAATGCCGCGGTGGCTGACGTTCCTGAACGCCATCAATTTAAGAGTGAGCACATTTAGGCATTCTCAGGGTTCTTGATTCTCAGGGCTCGTGTTTTGCTCTTGGTTGAGCTGTGACGTGTTTGCTTTAGGAATCTGGCATTGGCCCTAATCAAGTGTGTTTCTATGAAGGTGATTATGGGAAATGATCAATTAATTGGAGAGACGCAGGGTTAGACCACACTATGCAGGTCATGTCACTGTACACTTCCTTCGCGTCTGGCACTTCTCAAAACGATTATTTATTCTGCCTTTTCCACTTGGCAGATGGAATCGTCCAAAAGTTTCCAACAGTGGAAGATGCTTAGCCACTCAAACACGTGACCTACGCGGCTAGGTATATTCATTTAGATCCATATCAAAGGCCATCAAAACAAGTTTTTCAGGTGCCACGTCAAATGAACCAGGACATAGACCGTGTTTATATTCCTTGTTCTCAGTGGGGAATCAGGTAGGATTTTGAAGTGGAAGCATTTAAATTAAAAGTATTGTTTAAGGAATTAAAACATAATTCCCATTTCCCATGCAAAGTAGTTTTCAGGCGAATAGACTGGTATCTTTTTGTAATCCATACTTCTTTGCACCTAGTAAATCTTGTAAGTTATAAAATGCATTCGTACCTTTAAAGTTCCTCATCGGATCAGGCAGTAATAATACTAGAGCGCCTTTGCGCTACAGCGGATCCCAGCACGCTCGTGTTACTACTGTCTGGGTGAAGCAGGGAGGTGCATCCTCAGTGTCTTGTTTGCAATTATTTGCTTGGACTGACTTTATTTCCTTTATTTTTATAATGCCATTATTTTTATGATTTCTAAAAAACAATAAGCACAGTGTAGATATTGTTTGCATACCAGTGAAAGCAAGGCCAATTGTTAAACACGTTTTATTTTTGGACACATAGCATTTCAAAGCCTGCGTTTCCCTTTATACTACATATAGCCAGGATAATTGTCTAGATAAATATATTGGTAGATGGAACAGAGGAATTCAAAAGAAGGATTGATTTGGTTTATCTGTATTTTCAATCCACAGCTTTGGTTTGTTGTCCCAATATTGTCTTTTAGTTGCCATTGGGTTTAATAGTTTAGCCATTACCTTTGATAGGTTTAACAGTGGCTGACATAACATCACATGACTAATGGTTTGCCCATCCTGACAGCACTGACATGGGCATAACCTTAGTTTCACTATTCCATATTTTCAATGGCTATATGCATTGTTGATTGACTGTAATCTTTAGGTTCTAAGTTAATGGGAAAAGAGAAGCGTGCTAAGATTATGTCCAAACATATTAACAATATCGGGAATGGCTTATTTTGATTACACTATTATTAAGGTTCATAGCTCTACAAGAGATTTAATATGCATTCTGTGATGAGTCTGGCGATATCATCACTCCTTTCACGTGGAAAGGCTGCCTGAGAGAGGACCAGGTGAGGGGAGAAAACCCTTATGGTAGGGAAGGAGACTCACTCGTAGGCACATGGTATCCCCTTCCCATTCAGGGTATGACATTAACCCCTATAATTCCCAATTCCATATGGCCTATTGTAAAATAGAACCAGACCATCCAATTTGCACGGACACTAAGACTCTTTCCTATACCTTTAGAAAAACAACTGGGACAAGGAAGAGCATGGCAGTAATGCTGAGCACTGAAGCCACAGAACCAGAGATGTTCTCTAGTCGTTGGATGGATCCAATAGGTGGAGGCTCATTTAAAACCCCTGCAGAGTGAGGAAGATGGAGATCCAGTACTCTCGGCGCAGGTCGGGAAGCAAGGAAGAAGCCAGCTGCAGCAGTGAGCAGGAGAGCTCCAATTGGCATTGTCATGAAATGCTCAGAGATCAGAGGTACGCCGCACAGAGGCATGAAGCAGGAGAAGCTAGCATGGGAAGGCCGAGGCGTAGTGGGTACCGAGAGTGTACGAATCACCAGCAGAAGGAGGAGGTACCCTGCTACAGGAAGCACAGACCGCAGCAAATGCCAAAGCAGCCACAAGAGACCGGTGAGCCCAGAGAGGGGGAATTGGGGCGCTTTGCAGCATATACCGTACAACGTTAGGAGATAGTAACACTGATAGGGCAAACCTGAACATGGGAGCTGGGGTGCCACATTAATGACTAATTGAAGCGGGTGAAGAGGGTCAAAGACCGAGTGCCTGAATGAGGAACTGTTATAGGTTGAGAAAGTCCTGGCGGGAGAGTATACCAGGCAACCGATTTTGCGAGTCCGAGACCCACACCCAAAACTGAGAGAAGAAAGTAAAGTGAGTATACCATGCAATCTGTTTTGTGAGTCTAGGACCTGCACCCACAATTGAGAGAGGAAAATAAGAAACTCCTGGCAGGAGAGTACACCAGGTGAATTGATGTGAGTCTGCAACCCACAACCAATGGTGTGAAATCCAGGGGAAGGGAACCATACGCCCTGGGCTGGAAAGTTGCATATTGTGGAAAAGAGAGGGAGAAAACGAAATGGGAGGAACCATACCCCAATAAGTACTGTGAACTTTAAAGTGACTGAGAACCTCAGGGGAAGGGAATCCACCTCCCCGACCCCCCGAAAATTGTGATTGTGAACCATGGGAAGCCCGTCCTGAAAATTGCGATTGGGAATCATAACATAACTGAGAAACTCAGGTGAAGGAAAGTACCTCCAGAGAATTATGACTGTGAACTATAAAAAGCCAGAGAAGCTCAGGGCAAGGGAACCCCCCCTTCCTGAAAATTGTGGAACTTTGATTATTAATTTCCTTTTACACTTTTTGGAACCTTTTGTTGGAACTGTTGAAAAAGCTACAAATGGCCAGTTGAGAGACTTTATCCCTTTTAACTTTATCTTGAGTTCAGCATGTAAGGTTCAGGTTAGGATTTCGGACACAGGACAGACATTCTGACATTGACATCCTTTAGTTTCATTGAGGCAGGGAAACCCCTCATAGAAATGAGGCGAGATAGGTCTTTCTCCAACCCTCTTTTTACTTTAATAAACATCTATGGCAATAATCACAATGCTGCTGTGTCCGAGTCTTATGTGAGAAACCCAAGAGTATTCTCCCCGTAAGACCTTGAGAATCTCTTATTCAAGTGGCCAGGATACGGCCATCGTTGTCGGATCCAGTTCCTGGGGGTGGACCAGTGGGGGAGGATCACCTGGGTAGGGGAACCCAGGGTTATCCTCAGGGGGGGAATACCCCATGTGATATGCAGTACTGTGCCAGATAACGAAAGAAGGGCAAGATATCTGAGGCTTTCATGGGCTGTATTGCATCTACCTCCCTTGCTCTGTTTACATCTCTCCGGCCCAGATCCAACAACACGTCCGTAAGTGATCTATCCTCTAAGATCCCAAACCTGGTTACACACAAAAAGCATAACTCCCACAATCATTGTTTCACCTGTCTCAATTTTAATACTCCCAGTCATTCTCCTTCCTGTCCCTCTGACTGCTATTTTCCGCACTCCCAACCTACTCAGATAAAATACTACAGTTCCCACAATCCCTCTTGTTTACTTCATGGCCCCAGCTATTCCCGTTTACCCCACAAACCCTACCACTCCTGTCCCTCTGATTGTCATTTTACGAACAACCAAACCGCCATGACAGAACACTACCTTCCCCACGTTCCCCTATGTTTTGTTCATCCCGTTCATTCTCGTCCATTTAACAAACCCTCCAACACCTACCTTTGCGAGCGCACCCCAAACCCAAATACGAAGGCTATAATTCCATGTATCACTTCTTTCCCTTCCAACTTTGTAGGATATTTGGAAACTCTACCAACCGCTTTTTCTGATACTCCAACCCCTTCCTTTCTGACATGAATACTGGTTTACGTTCTTGTAATAGAATTGTGTACCTGACATGTCTCAACAGGAAGGCTAGGCAAAAGGTCAGGCAATTAACTTGAACCACACACACCTGATGGCCCTTCCCTTTCCCTACAGGGATAAAAGGTGGATCAGGAAAGTGCAGTACGAGAAAGGCGAGTACAGCAGACAGCACAACAAGATGGCTACCATGCGGCAGTTCAAAAGAAGGAGGAAGGCGGCAGAAATTGAGAGGGTGGTGAGGAAAGAAGTTACCTTGCCCTTTTCGTCCCAGGCCCGCGAAACCTTCAGGGAAGAGAGCCTAAGACATTAGCACAAGTGTCCTGCAGCAGATGTCAACGGTACACGAGGCAAGTTGATAAACAGGAGCGAGGGAGGCTTCCGTGCCTGTGGTACTGGCCTTGACTCCAGAGAAGCCAAAAGCCAAGTGGTTCATCACAGCCAGTGCGTCGAGGGAGAACCGTTAAGAATCGGGCTTTGTTGAGTGAGAATCGCAAAGTGGCAGCTTTTGAGACTAGCAGTTCCTATTTTTAGGTGTCGCGAAGCAAAAAATTGTTTTGTACAAAGCACTGGTTGCATAAGTGTTGCCTCTCAGCAGACCTAAATTTTAGGCTCCGTGAAGCAAATGTTTGTTTTGTACAGAGTACTGGTGAAAAATATGAATTAATATTTTGTTTAACCAACACATAGATAACAGAATAGAGTAAAAAGGTAGTATTGTGGAGCCAACAAACTACACCTCTCTTCTCTCTAATGTGTTCTTTCTTAAAAAGTAGGCAGAATGCCTAAAGTTCAGTTTGATTTCTGTACACCTACAAGTACAAAAAGCTGCATTAAATGCCTTTCTCCCTTTGTTTAAATACTTGAGTCCTCGCTGTACACAATTGAGTAAGCTGATGACTAAGTTGTTGGTTTTTCTGTCTACTGTTTATTTGTAAGTTTGTAAGACAGTGGAAGTACTTAAACTATGCTGTAATATGTGACATAAAGTAATAAAGGTCAACAAACTGGTTTCCAGTCCTTTCAGAATTTGGATTTGTACGTTTTTTCTCCCAAGATGCATAATCTGTTAAGTGTGCAGTATTGTATATGGAGATGTATGGGAATTGTGTCTACAGCAAATCATTGTAGCTTAAATGTTTGAGGTCAGGACTACCCCCCTGTTCTAAAAAGCTTTTGAGACAAAGCAGATTAACTTTGAATGAACTGTTAAAAGTGTGAATGGGAGACCAGTTGCAGAGGGAAAGCGGCACCACTTGAGTGCTAACTGTTAGGCAGAATCATATGCAGTACCCTTTGGAAACACCACACACAATTAAGACTACAAGTGACAGTACAAATTCACCTTTGGTACAAGCCTGTACTACACAGTAAAGTGGTAGCGATGGCTGAGCAGCCAGACTTATCTCAAGGGTAAAGTGAGCAGTATCAATAGTTACACAAAGGACAGCAATTACTATTGTTCAAACAAACACTGACTCAAGGTTTCAGAATAAAAGAATATACATTTATTTACACATCAGTTATAAAACATTTCACTATTATCAAGCAGTTGAAAAAATTCACAATCTTACTACACTACACCACACCCAATAGATTCTGGACAAGTTAAGCTCAAAATGAAGTGTAAGCAAAATGGCACTCCAATAATTAAAAAGGGAGGGAAAGACAAAGTTAGACAAAAGTTGAGCAGCACCAACAAGTAAGTAAGCAGGGCAATCTAGAAAACGTAACTACAGTGAGGAAATCAAATCAAGAGGCCTGAACCAAAGACAATGGACCAAAGTCTTTGCAGAGGATCACACAGTTCAGAGTAGTTTGCGGTTAAGTCTTTGCCAAGAGTTTAGAACGAAGTTGGTCGGACCAAAAGTTACTTTAAAGAATAGAGAAGGACAAGCCCTCGAATTGGCAAAAGATTTTAAACACTTTTACCGCAGTCAGACGGAACGAACGACTGGATTTGAACAGTACCTTAAATGGAGAAGAAGGCTGTAGCTGAGGCAGATGTTCCTGGCATGTCCTGCAGGCACACGGTTACTGAAGCAACTGTCGGACTGGCACGAAGTAGGAAGACTAGAGGGTCCTGCACTGCCCAGGGAAGAAACCAGCAGCAGAACAAAGCAACAAAATAAAGGTGCGCTCCTTAAAACCCAAGCAGGGTCCGTTCCTCCTGGCTATCCGGTTCACTGTAGCTGTGCACAGCAAATTCGACCAGAGGAGATAGGCCTGGCTTGCAGTTTGGCGAACTGGTTGTTCCCACCAGCTCAAGGGGAGAAGATTCCTTGCAGATCTTCCCTGTCGTCGAAGTTTGCAGATTCGGACCCGCAGCAGGGCTTCACCGGGTGGTTCAGTCGTGGTAGAGGTCCTCTTCTGTCAGCTTCTCTTCGGTTCTCTCAATCCAGTGGCAAATATGCCTTCTCAACCCTAGAGACCTGCTTTTTATGCAGTTTTCCCACATTCACACAGCCTGGCTGTCAATCAGACAGCAGGGTGGCTGTCCCGCCGGGACAGTCACCACAGCCAATCATATCAGAGTGCGACATGGGTCTCCAAGGAGACCCTGTGCAGGGAGTCTCAAACCCCTCCCTCACATCCTGTCCCCCTCAGACATTCAGGCGCCTAAGGAGGGCTTCTGTGCAGAAGCCCGCCAAAGGACGGCGAACAAAGGAACCAAACCTGGTTTGGCACGCAGAGTAAAACAGGAGAAAGACTTTTACAAAAAGAAATGGCGAATAAACCCGTCCGGAACCGTATAAGAGTAAATACGGTCCAGCAGGTTTAAGTTCCAGGCTACTAAGATAGCCTAAAACAATACCAGGGCTATATAGAATAACTGCGGTAGGAAAAATAGGGTAGTTACCACTGCCACCAGCCAAATCTTAATGAAAAGGGAACGAAACAATGTTCCATGAGAAAACAGGCAAAAAGGGATAAATACTAACCCTTTCCAGAACTCTATGCAAGATAGTTTGTACTGGGTCTGTGATTTTAAAAAGACTAATAAAGTCAATGTCAACTTTACATGTTCTGGGAGACAGTAGTCAGTCCCAGAAAATTGAGTTTAAAGTGGGAAGTCTGAAAAAGACAACCCTGTGTCACTGCACTGAAGGTGCTATGTAACACACAGTAAAGAGATGATGCCTATGGAGTAGGTGAAGCTCCACAGTCTATGAACACAAAAATGTTACACACACACAGCAAAACTCATGTAAGAGTGGGAAACAAGGCTCACACTCTTACCAGGTGAAAAAAATAAATCCCAGAAATCCAGCAAAGCTGCTGAGGGACTCAGCAGGTAAGGGAAATTAACCTTTCTGGAGAATTGTCCCTAACACTAACATAGGATACTCTGCTCGAGAATCATATGAGAGAAAATACAAGTACCAGAAGGCCGTAGGAAGGCCCACGAAATCGGCCACACTGGTCATACAGAGCGTCAAGAAAATTCCCCATACAATCAAAAGACTTTGATCTACAAGCACTGTGAAAGAAAGGGAAATTAATCCCACCGCAAAAGAACATTGAGAAGTAAGGGAATTGAATCCTGTTAAAGTCAAGAGGGGTCCGAGCCCGACCGAAGAAGATCCAGGGATGAAGCTACCACCCAAAGTTGATTGATAAAGGAACTGTGATATATTTTGAAATATGATACTTGAAGGGTCAGCACCCAGAATAGGGAGACCCAGGGGTGAAAGCGTCACTCTACTTGGAAGTGTGATAAACAATTGAGAAGGGTCAGCGCCCACAAAAGGGGGACCCAGAGGTGAACGCATCACTCAGCGAACTTTGGCAAAAGAACTTTCATTTGTTAAAGGAACTTTTTGTTATGTTATTGGAACAGGACAGGCCTGGAGGCTAGAGACTTTCTGAGGAAACGAGACCTGCCATCGACCGGCCTGAGAACAACCATCAGAACTGCCTTCTCATGCTGGAAAGGCCCGAGATCGTACTGTGCTCCAAATCTGGTACCGGAGTGGCCCAAGACCGTACTGTGCACCAAGCTCCCATCTTACCCCGTGTCCAAAACGTGGGGAAGGGAGGTCCAAGCTACCGCATTCTGACATATTATTTGAGAGCACTTCTTTCTTTCCTTGAGAACTATCACACACCCCTTTTTTGGATTAGTTGTGTGGTTTGGCAATAGGTTTATTATTATAGGCCTTTTTGATTTGACACAACACCACTAGGACTGCCTTGTTTTTCATTTGATGGTTTACGCTTGTTCCCATCTTGGAGTTAGGTGTAGATTGGGTGTTTTTCCAACCTGCATACACCATCTATTGTTCAATAAACATCCTTGAACTGTGATCACATGTGTTGGTCTTACTTGTTGTCACCATGAGTTTCTCACACTTACTTTTGATTCCTTACAATGCATATTGAACAGAAGTGTGAGAGGATTTTGTATATATGTTCCTATTTTATACGTGCCCAGACCCAACACTTTGGGAGGGAGTGTATCCCTGATTTTCCCTGAGTTGATTCCTGCATCTGTCAAGCCTATTGCTCTTTTGAATGCCTTGTCTGCAGGCTCTCTCTTTCTCTCCTGGCCATTCCCTTACTGTGGCTACCATCTATCGGCCACCTGGCCAGATCTCCTCCTTCCTCTCTGAGTGGGCAGACCTCTCCTCTTCCCTCCTGGTCTCAACCACTCAACTCCTCCTTCTTGGAGACTTCAACATCCACCTGGATGCTTCATGTCCTTCCACTGGACTCTTTTGTGACCTATGTGACTCTCTCTCTCTCTCTCTATTCTCCCTTCTGGCCCGACTCACTCAGCAGGGCACACTCTGGATGTTCTGATCTCTTCAGACCTTTCCCTTTCGATCCATCTCACCACTCCTCTCTCCTGGAGTGATCAGTTTCTCCTTTCCTCTCATCTCATCCTCTCTACCCCTCAGGCTAAGCCAACTCCAGCACTGCCACCTACCGTCTCAGTTATCTGACCCATGAAGCGTGTCAGTTGAGGCTTTCATTGCCACTTTCTGACCCCCTCATCCCCCATTGGCTGATTCACACCCTGAGACAGCCTTTTCCATGCTCCACTCTGCTATATCTGATACTCTCGATGTTCTGTCATGAGGATCCACTTGAAGCCCAAAGCCAAGTGCAACTCTTGGTCCGACTCAGACCTCGGCACCCTTAAACGCAAGTGCAGGGTGGCTGAGAGGAAATGGCATGCTTCTGGTACATTCTCTGACAAACTGGCCTGCCGACAGCTCCAAAGATAATACCAGATCTTTGTCCGCACCAAGAAGAGAGCTTGCATCCAAGCCGGCGTCTCTGCGGCATCTAACAACTCAGTCGAGCTCTTTAAAATCTGCAAGGTGCTGGAGAGTCGTGCTGCAGTCTCTACCTCCCTTGTCCCCTCCCAGGCCCTCTGCACTGCCCTGGCTTCTCATTTCATTTCTAAAACTCAGGACATCCTGTCCTCTCTCTCTTCCTCTCCGCCTCCTCCCTCTATGCCCTGCTCTTCCTCTGGCCCTTCTTCGGCCACCTCTCCTCCCTCCTTCCCTGTTCTCCTCAGACAAGGTTTCTAGACAAGTCTGATCTATGAAAGTCTCGTCAAATCAGGCTCACCCCTGTTCCTCCAAAATCATCAAGGACCCCATTGACACCCTGGTGCCTGCTCTGGCTGATTTCTGCAACCACTCCTTCACCACTGGGGTCTTCCCTTACCCGATGAAGCACACCCTTGTGCACCCTCTTCTTAAGAAAACCTCTGCCGACCAGTCCTGCCTGGCCAACTATCGTCCAATCTCCATCACTCCTTTCCTGGAAAAGATCGCCATCTCCCAGCTTAATCGTCACACTGAATCTGTTGGTTGTCTCCATGACCATCAGTCTGGCTTCAGAGCTGCCAGAAGCATGGAAACTGCTCTCCTGAACATCCGTGAAGACCTGCTCTCCAACCTCGATTCCAATACCCTGTGTCCTCATCTTACTTGATCTCTCCTCTGCCTTTGACACAGTCAACCATACTATCCTGCTCAACCATCTCTGTGATAACCTAGGTATCACCGATCGGGCCCTGGCATGGCTGACCTCCTTCCTCTCTGATAGATCCTCCCAGGTCCAACTTGGGTCCTTCCCCTCCTCTTCTCCATCTCTACCTGTGATGTTTCCTAGGGGTCTAACCTCTCTCCCTGGCTGTTCAACAAATACCTGGCACTTCTTGTCCACCACATTGCCACTCTCTGCCCCAACTTTCAGTGCTATGCGGATGACACTCAACTCAATTTCAGGCTCCCCTCTGCCACCTCTTCTCCTTTTCTCATCTCTGACTGCCTGTCTGCCATCCAGGAGTGGTGTGCCGCCAATGATCTCTGCCATAATGCCAATAAGACAGAGATTCTCCTGCCCCCTCCTGTCCTGTCACTCTCTGTCCGGCCTCTCTTGGCCCTCTTCCTGCTCCCACCTGTGAGGCTAAGAACCTTAGGGTCATCTTGGACTCCACACTTTCCTTCTCTCTTCACATCTCTGATGTCTCTAAGAAATCAAACTACCAACTGCACCTCCTCAGAGGTATTCTTCCTTTCCCCTCCTTTCCCCAGAAGCTCACAGTCTCCAGAGCTCTGGTTCTCTCCAGGCTAGACTACTGCAACAGCCTCTTTCTAAATCTGCCTGCCTCTACTCTGCGCCCTCTGCAACTCATCCAAAACAGGACTGTGAGATTTGTCATTGGCCTAAAGCCTAGGGATCGTAACTCTACAGGACTGAAATCTCTGCACTGGCTCTCAGTGGCGGCGAGGATTAAGTTAAAAACCCTCTGCATTGTCCACAAGGCCTTCTGGGACCTGGGACCTCAATACCTGCAACTCTCCCTTCCTAAATATCTTCCTTCTCGAGCTCTTCGCTCATCCGCCTCCAACTCCCTCAGAGTTGGTCGCTTCTCCAAACAGCAGGTTGGTGGTAGATCTCTTTCTTCTGCTGAGGAATTAGAAAAGTAGAGACTTGAGAGTAAATCAACTGTTTAAGTAGTTTTGAGAGGTAGGGTAGCAGGGAGATAGGATGAAAATTTGAGACCAGTAATGGGTCCGCGGTAGGTTTCTTTAAAATTGGGATGATCGAGGCATGCTTAAATGATGAGGGAAAAGTTGAGGTTGAGCGACAGATATTAAAGAAAGAAGTGAGGTAAAATACCAAAGAAGGGTAGACTTTGAGAATGAGTGCAGAAGGAATTGGGTCGGTGGGAGAAGCAGTGGGGTGAACTTTAGCCAAAAGAAGAGAAGTGTCAGCAATAGATATTGGTTGAAAACAGGAATCGCAGTTCAGCAGTGGATGGCTAACAATGGGATGTGCGTGAATGCTACTAAAACCAAAATGATGCTATTTGGTTCACCAAAGGCGAGATCCAAACTGAACTCTCAGTAGGCTGGCTTCTCTATCGAGAACCATCTCATTAAAACGGTGGGTAAGGTTAAGATACTGGGCGTCACTTTTGAATCTTGTCTGAGCACAGATGCAAACACCAAAAGTGTTGCTAATAAGGCCCAATGCGTACTTCGGTTTCTAAGGTCGGTGAAACCTTATGTTTCGGAGGCCGACTGTGCCGCTCTGGTTTGTGCTCTAATGATGCCAAGGATAGACTACTGCAACTCCTTGATGTTGGGGGCCAACAAAAATAGCCTTAGGCACCTCCAAGTCTTACAAAACGTTGCAGTTCGCATAGTTAAAAATATACCCAGACACAAACCTATTTCGTCCCACAGAGGGGTCTCCATTGGCTTCCTGTAGAAGCCTGGATCCACTTTAAGGCTTTGACAATAGTACACAAATGCCTATATAGCCAAGCCCCAGGCTACCTTAAAGATTGTGTCAAGGTACATTGCTCAGCCAGATTGACCAGATCGAGTGATGGGGTCCGTTTATCTTTTCCCAGGAGTAAGCATGCTGGAGGCATGGGCAGATCTTCTGCCTCCCGAGCTGCCATCCAATGTAACAAAACTACCAATCTTCTGTGTGCCAAATGCAATGTAATGAAGTTCAGGAAAGAGAAGAAAACTATTGTTTTTGGGCACATTCACTTCCTCCGCCGCCCCCCCGCTCCCCACCCCACGGTCTATGGCACATAACAAATTAAATAAATAAATAAAATAAATGTGAAGAAAAGGATGCAGAAGGATGCAACAGCAGCAGACCCGGTCACGTGATTCCTAGTTAGGCAGATGAAAGAAGGGACACTGGAATGGATCTTGCAGCAGCAGTCGAGTGAAGAGACTCCAGGCAAAGTATTCTTCATGGTTCTGTGATTTTGGCGCCCATTTCAAAGCACCAGTGAAGCACAGTTACTGCCAGGCCGATTCATCTCGCTTTCTAAGTCCAGCACTCTGGTGAGGGGGACTGCAAGGAATTGTATGAAAGGCATGGTATCACAAGTATGACGCGGACACAAGAGATCAGTTTCAAAACCTTTATTACTAAATGTTCGGATGGATGGGAGAACTCTTACCTAGCTCTATAACTAAGATGTGAGTGATCTCAACCATCAAAATAAAAGAAAACCGTTCTAGTCAGTCCTAGTTAGATACAAATGGCATATACTAAAAATAGAAATGCCTGCCCTTACTCTAATACAAAAAATTTGAAAAGGGGATGTGTAGTTCAAAAAGGAAAATCAGTGTTCAAAAGAAATGTCAGGATGTCCGTGTTAGCCAAGCGTAACTCCCTTCCCCACGTTCACATCACAGGGGTTTTTAAAGAGTTCTTGCCGGGTGGCTCGCTGTGATGTGATGTGGTTGGTTATTTATAACACGCTTAATACCCAGAGGTTTCTAAGCGTGGACCCGGGGATCGAACCTGTATTGCTCCATTTCGTCTTGCTTCCAAGGCGAGCACATTGCCCCTGAGCTATCCACCCGAGACAAGCTGGCTCATACAGTTATAGGATTCGCACACTTCAAACCACTTGGTACAATTCACAATGTTAGTTTTTCCTTGACATAAATATTTCCACAACAGAATCTTGTCAGGCTTTCCTTGCCTTGATTTCAAAGACACAGTTTCTTTGTAGTCTTGTTATGTTATGTTATGTTATGTTATTTTATTTTGTAAAGCGCCAAAGCCCGAAGGCATCCAGGCGCTATAAAGAGGGAAGAAAAACAGAACCCTACCTAGTAAAAGCTGGTAGCCAAATCAGGATTATGAAAACAGAATGGTCTTTAGCTGTTTCCGGAAAAACCAAGAGATCGGCTGTGTTACGTAAGGTTTAAGGCAAGGCATTCCAGGCCCGTGCGGCCTGTACATGAAAAGCACAACCATTACCACATGCTCTTTTGACCCGGTCTACTTGTAAAAGACAGACCTTAGCTGATCAAAGAGTTCTACTTGGTATATATAATCTCAACCTGTTCTTAGAATATGTAGGGGCGTCACCATAGACACACTTTTGACAGATGGTCAGTAGCTTAAACTGTACTCTAGCCAAGACTGGCAACCAGTGGAGAGTCCTCCTGGCTGCTGATGTGGGCTCCAGGCGGTTCATCTGAAAAACAACACGTACCGCAGCATTCTGAATTTTTGGAAGTTTATAAAGGTCTGCCTTCTTGGCTCCTCCCAAGAGGGCATTGCAATAGTCCACTCTTGGTAGTATTACAGCTCGAACCAGTTTCTTGCGGTTATCCTCTGAGACCAGAGGAGCCACTTGGCAGAGCACTTTCAAGTGGTAATTAGTGCGTTTTACAATTGCATCAACATGGGCATTGTTGTCCACGTTGGCCTCCAGGTAAGTACCCAGGGTCTTTACCTTGTGTACCACTGGAATCTGGCATCCATCAACCAGGAGGCTGCTATACAGAGAACTCCGCTTCTCTCTGGCTTGTCTTGGGCCGTATAACATTAGTTCTGTTTTTGTGGCATTAAGGCAAAGCCAGTTAGTCGACATCCAGTCTTTCACCATCAAATAGACCAAATCCAATGTCTGTTGGTCTTTGTTATGATCTCCACAGATCTCCAGTGCCAACTGAAAATCATCTGCATTATTGCAGAAGAAGAAATCCGAGTTTTCAAGGTCCCTACACAATGGTATAATATAAATGTTAAAGAGCAGGGGGGAAAGACGGGCCCCCTGAGGGACTCCACAGACAGTAATCTCGGCATCGGATGCACTGTCACCCCAGTATACTTGGGAACTACATCCCTCAAGGAAAGATTTGAGCCAAGGTATTGCCTCCCCTGAGAGACCTCCAACAGTAGCCATCCGGTCCAGCAGGATCCCATGATCTAGCAAGTCTAAGGCTGCTGATTGGTCCAATAGCATCAGCAACCCAGACTTGCCAGACTCCAGCCCAGAGAGCATGTGTGTTTGTAAATCTAACAAGGCATTCTCGGTGCCATGGAAGCTACAAAACCCTGATTGTCTTTTATAAAAGATACCTCTTTTTGACAAGTGTACTTGTAGTTGTAGCATGGCTACCTTATCCACAAGTTTTAGAACAAAAGAGTATTAGTTATTGGCCTAAGATTGGCTGCATCATTTGGTTCCAGACCAGCTTTTTTTAACAGCGGGCTAACTTGTACATGTTTTTATAGAAGAAGGGATGTAACTAGTGTGAAAAGAGGAACTAACAAATCGGCAGAGAAAAGGGGCAAAAGCATCTCTATGTTCAAGTATAATTCTTGAAGGTAAAAGTTCCCCCGGGCAGCTTGTAGGGTGCACGGCCCGCATAATGTTACAAATATCTGTCATGGAGTGTTCCTTAAAACTAAATTCAACCTGAGATAGTTGCAGAGACTGCTCTCCCTCAGCCAAGAATTTTGAGGCAGTTTTAGAATTAATTTGTGCCTCATCAGTACTATTACAACTGAGTTCCCTGTGAGTAACAGTAGGGGTCGTCTTAGCTAATTTATGAAGAATTTTCTTTTGGGTGGTTTTTAGTTTATCAGCAAAGGCTTTCTGCACTTTGCCTTGGCTTCCCTCGTCTTGGTTCCAAGCAACAACAAAAAACTCATCACAATTCTGGCACTTCAATATTTCAAACCAGGCTTCTCTTGGTGTAGGTCTGGGTTGTTCTCTCTGGTCGTTCAAGTTCGTTACAACACAATTTCCCAACAGGTCCCCCAGGTTTCCCTCACCTGAGTCTGGACCTCTCTTTACTGTAATGTTCTAAATTTCACTTCCTGATTGTTGTTTTGCTTTCCCGTCGAGCACTTGTGAATGTGCGAGGATTTGATATGTACCTCAGGATGACCACTTTGATTCTCTCACACAACACAGTTTATACATGCTCTCCTGGCACCATTGTTTTCTGGTAAATGTAGTGGTCTCACATACATGCTCTCTCTAGTACTCTTGGTTCATCTTCCGCCTTCTTGGCACTTTGATAAACAAATATTCTCTTTCTGATAAATGCACAGTTCAACATAGGCTTCACTCCTTCGGGCTCAAACCTGTCTGACTACCCTTAACATTTGTGCACTTAAAAAGAATGTTCGCTCTAAGTTCATTACAACTCCCAGACTGAACTTTTTCCTTTGCCTTTTAACTTCATACTTAGAATGTCCACTTCCATATCTCTGCCCCTCTTCAGCCACATACATACCACTGGGTTGCTTTCTCTCTGACTCACCCAGGTAGCACAGCGCTGGCAGGTAGCCCTACTGAATCTGTGGGCTGAGGTCAGGGTCCCACCGCCTGCCCCTCAGACACTCTGGGTCGGCACTGGCTCCAAGGGAACTATCAATTGTCTGGGCATCGCCAGCAGGGTCCTTCAGCCTGATTCCAATAATTAGGAGGCACAGCTCCTGTGACACGCTGCAGCCATTTCTTCTCACCGGGTCAATGTCATAGCACACTGTCCTTCTTTGGATTCTCAGCTCCAGACAACCTTCCCAGCTCGCTTCTGGTGTTTGGGATTTGAAGAGGGATCCTCTGCCAGTCTCAGCCTTGCAGCCTCCCTCTTGCTCTCCCAACCTCATCTCATTTCTCTCCCTCAGCAGCCTCGCTTTATACACCTCTATGGGCTGCATGTGTGTGATCAGGGTTGTCTGCCTGACTTAATTAGTGGGACAACATGACGGTAGTTGGTTGTAGTCTTTCCTCTGTTTTGTAAGGTGTTTCTCACAGGTAATCTTTGCTACTCTCAGTTGTGTCTCCTTCTTCCCAGTATTGTGTGAAAATGGGGAGGGGAGATGTTGTGTGTTTGAAAATACCCCAAAAAGACAGAGGAGGTGTGTGATTGTGGATAACTGGTAAAAGGGGAATACTGTGTCTCACCTAGGGTATTCCCATGAGAATCACCCCGGACTCCCCTACCCAGGTGATCCTCCCACGCTTGTCCACCCCCAAGGTTGGGATACGAAAGCGATGGCCCTGCCCTGGCCATCCGAATAAAGGATTCTCGGGGTCCAAATGTGAGAATACCCCTAGGTTTCTCACAGAATGGAATCTTGCCTCTGGGGGTCCCGAAGGAGTCCACCAAAGTTTCGGGAGGATTCGATCTTTGGAAGGCGATGCACTGCACAATGGTCACAGGTCCCAGGGTATTAGCGGTTTGCCGCCTGTGAAGGTCACAGCTCATTCTGGGATGATATGAGATATCCTATGGCATTTATAACGATCCGGCACACAAGTGTTTCTAGCCGCGAAATGCAGGTTGTCTTGGGACTGATTGGACCCACCAGTCTAAGGGAGAGAACGCCAAGTTCAAAGACAGTCTTCATGGCAGAAGGCATGGGCGATGAGAGATGCTGGGCTAATTCGGTGGAGAGGTAGTGTCATAACCCATCTCCTTGCACCTAGGTCTGAGCTTACGTTCTGTTAAGTAAACTGAATGTTCCAGACCTGGCACAAGCTTGCCAACCAATTGTAGTGGTCCATATAACGAAGGACCTAATAGTTTGAAAACCAATGAGAAACCGTGTATGTAATGTTTCTGAAGATGACATGTTTTAGAGGTATACATATGTTGTCCACCTGAGAGTGGGCAGACAATCACAATCCTAGTTTCTATAGAAAATATACTTGGATGTTCCCCATAAGCCAATCCCGACCCTTAGTAGGTTTTTCATTATTTGCCACGTAGTATGATGTCACCTCTGCCATATTTTTGATATAAAAGCTATGATTTGTGTGAAGAACGCTGAGAGAACATTGATGTTTGTTTTAAACGTCCTGTTTTAGATAATTGTTAATAAAACTGTACATTGCCATCTTCCTGAGTTGGTTTGGTTATTTGGACTCAGTTATTCTGTGTGATTCCCATCCATTACATATGCACGTTCCTAAAGGGCCCTAAGCTCGGCTTCATGCCTGGTCTCAGGCAACAGTCTTGCGTATGGGGGTCAGAGTGGCTAAGAAACATGCATAGGTAATCAGTTTGTGGTCAGTCCAATAGCGGCTTCTGCATGAGCTATTATGATAACAGGTGTACTAGTGCTCTTCAAGGAATCACTTTGGTGATCATACCGTACAACTATGGAGCTAACCCTCAATAACTGCGATAGGTATACCGTGTAGCACAATTTAAATTGGGAAGAAGGCGAGCGAACCACAGGTATGTTTGCATTCCTTGGGGCTTTTCAAGTTTTCTGCAATGTCGGACATCCCCTGCACTTCATGTCCTAGCTTTAGAGTGCACTACCTTTTGATAACCAGTTACTGTGGAGAAAGTCTCGACTCTACCTTCCTTATTAACAGAGAGAAGAGCAGTTACACCTGGGGCCTCAGCATTACCAGACAGAAGCCTAGAGCAAGCTGGGCTCTGCAGTGCTAACTGCACAGTTTCAGCTTCCTACTATGTTACTCAAATCTTTCAGGTGAGCCCAACTACTCTTATTTTTATATTGCTACCAATGTATGATGGCATGCTGGACTTCAGATCAGAGTAATCACTCGCAAGATCGATGCGAAAAGGGCAAGTCCAAATCTTTCTGTCCGCAAGTACATTGATTAATCCTCCAGTGCCAGAATGAAAGGTGGTCATATGAAGGGCCCTATTCTGCGTCACCTCCCTTTTCTGCTTATCAGGTCTCTTGCCATGGCTGGTTCAGGGAACCTGCGGCAGCAATTTATGGGGATCTGAATGTTCATGAGGGGTGGATGATTCACTTTAGATCCAAGGTAGTAGCTCTGAACATTCTAATGATGCAGCTCTTGGGATAGGTTTGCATGTGATCGATGTTGTCTATTGTAAGGAAGGCATGGGTATCAAACTAAGACAGTCACAAGTGACCACAGTTCAAGTGTGTTTATTGAACCTCATCAAGGGTGAGATAAACACCTATGTAAGCCTAAATCTAAGACGGGAGCAAGCTACAACCATCAAATAATAATAATGCAGTCCTAGTTAAGTCATGTCAAAATGAAAGGGCCTATACTAAAAAAAACGATTGCCAATCCTTACCACTAATTTACAAATAGTGTGGGGAAATGTTCATGAAAAATAAAGAAGTGTATACAAAATGATAAGTCAGAATGTGCAGGCCATTGGCCTCCCTTCCCCACGTTTTCAGCTTGGGACAAGCCGGTTCACTCGAGCATAGCCCACTCTTAGGCTTCTTCGGCACAAGGACACTGTTCTGTTACAAGCATCAGGGCCTTCTATGCCCAAGTCTCTTTTGTAATCAAAGTCTCTTGATTTAGAGGGCCTGATGTGTCAAACAAACGGTTCCTTTCCAAATATTCACATAGCTGGGTGACTCACGGTTCACGTCGGATCTCCCTCAGCTGGGCTCAGATTACCTTCTCACAATTAGTCTCCCGCAGCCGGGCTCGGACCAATTACAGTTTGTATACTTTTTCTTCGGGTGACTCACGGTTCACCCAGGATCCCCCTCAGCAGGGCTCAGATCCCTTTTCTTAATTAGTCTCCCTCAGCCGTGCCCAGACCAATTACAGTTTGCATTAACTATCAAAGACTTCCGACTGTGCACAGGGTTTGGCTTGACCTATTGCAGGACGGCCTCCATTTCCCCGTTCACAATTTTTACAGTCTCAGCTGGATACCGTACACAGACTTTTGAATGTGCACCCACATGGCGCCGGACCACTCTGTATATGGTATCGGCCTTGCTTTACAAAAGCTCAGGTATTCCTTGGATATTCAATTCACGGTTCGCTCACAACGTACATCTTGTACTTTGTTCTTTGCAAATTTCTTCATACAATGTTGCTGCTTGCAACCTTGGTTGTAACACAGATCGTTCTGCTGTCAGTCTCCCCGACTCACTGGCTGTGGTGACTTTACTGGATCGGCTTTCTTGTTTTAGCCAATGACAGTACCAGGGCAGCAATCGCTCCTTCCCGCCTTGGCTGTCGATGCAGGAAAGCCCCGGGTACCTGCAACACACAATGCACCTTTCTTCAGCTTCATCTCTAGGTCTTATGTTTCTTACCCTCGAGGGTTCACGAAATTAGCGGTTTCTGGCCTCTGAAAAGGCCAAGGGCAATCCCTTCCTTGCAACCCTCTCTGGTCTCGCCGTCTTTCTCCTCGTATTAAACTGCCATTTCGGAACTGCTGTTTCCTCATGTGTTTTACCTTGCTCGGAGTGTGCTTTTGTGCTTCGCCTTTTATCTGTGTGGGAAAGTGTGACAGAAGTCAGGTGTGTGTAATTATCAGTAATTTCCTGACTCTGCCTGACCCTTGTGTTGGGACATTCCAGGTATACGGCTTGGGTGTTCGTCCGTTGTCGCTCACAGTGACCTGTCCGTGAGAAAGTATTTGTCTCGGGAAAGGGGGTGGGGGGTTTAATTCCTAGGTATCCTACCTGGTAGGATGTGGAAAAGGTGTTATTGGGAAGGGGCTACCTTGTTTCACCTTCTGGCATCCCACTTCCACTCTCTGAGGACCCCTCATCCAGGTGATCCTCCCGCACTAGTCCACCCCCAGGAACTGGATCCAAAAGCGATGGCTGTGTCCTGGCCACCTGGATGACAGATCCCTGGTGACTAGCGGGTGAGACACCTTCAGGTTTCTCACACTATGCAGATGGTATTTGCTCTTACTTTCAGTAGAGCTATTTTCAGCTGATGATGCCAGAATGATTTAATTAAGCAAAGGCTTGAGCCAGGACATATCTAGATGGGCTCTCTGATTTATGAGTGTTTGCTGTCTGATGCTTCCATGTAGCTTGCCTTCACGAAAGAGAGATTTGTGGCTGTGGCGTAACGGTTCAAAATTTTTGTTCCGACAGATCAGGCAAAACACAGGCCTGTGCAACATCAAATTTACTGAGAGGCGGTCATGCACGCCATAGCCCCTGCCCCTGTCTCCACACTGAAAAACAGTGATGGGGACCGGCGCAACCCAGAACACAGACCAGAAGAGGGAGCAGATTGTTCCTCCCAGCATCCCCTGCAAGGAACACAGAGGGACCGGCCCCAGCTTCCACTCACCGCCACACAGTCTCGGAGCGACTCTCCGTCCTAGGCTAGATGAAGACCGATGCCAACCAGACCACCTAACAGGACAGCACAACCGGGCCCCCGTGTTGTAAAATGAAGACTGAAACGTGGAGTGGGTCACAATGCGCTGTGGTGTATTTCCACAGAGAACTATTTACAAGGAACAGTTAGCTTCACTGTTGCTGAAACTCAAGTTAGTCTCTCAGCATAAGTCCTTCTACAAGTAGCGGAAGTCTGTAATGTTCACTCATGGAAGAATGCCAAAACTGCTCCGGCTCTGCTCGCCACTCGTCTGCACACCCTTTCATGTCTCGCGATGCTGTGAATGTTCTTCTGCTGTCTCTCTGCCTCTACATTGCACCGTTCACCTTAGCTCTCACTCTCATCTTCCCTGCTGACCCAGTGCTATTGCGTCTCCTGGGCACATCTCCTCGCAAGTTCTTTGTCATTGGTACCTGATGCAAAGGCATTATTATTCTCCTGCACGTTGGGTTCTCTCAATCTGGATTCTCTCAACCTCACAGATGTCCTATTGTACATGTCAACCCTTTCCAGGTTCCATCTTTTGCCGTCTTGGGTGTATACGTTTTGGTTGAAACATTATTTTGAAGTCGAGAAAAAGAAACTTAAACGTGGAAGACCAGACGGGCTTTGGTCCATGTTCTGGAACTGTTTACTGTATTGGAAGCCGAGCCAGAGTGTGTCATCCTGCCCGCAGGGACAGCCTCACTCTGTGAGGTCTAATGTGGAGAGGAGAGCTAGTTCACTTTCCTGTATTCATTTTGAACACTGCCTTTTTGCATACAATTCTCCTTTTTGGACTTTTTTTTTGTACAAGAGATAGGGCAAGCATTAGGTTTTGTTAGCATTAGCCATTTTGATTTTGAGTCCGCTAGGACTGTGTTACTTATTATTTGATGGTCAAGACTATTCCCATCTTAGTTGTAGGGCAGAATAGTAGTTTCTCCAACCCCAACAATTTCCCTAGTGTCAATGTCATACTTGTGATGCCATGCCTCCCCTACATGCTCCACACATCAGTCTGGAAGTATTCAATAGTGCATATTTGAATTACTCCTTCCTTGGGCATTCCCTTTCCCTCTATTGTGTCCTGCTACTTGCTGAAGTAGCACTCTTGTCTTCAATAAGCATGCTCTCAAATCATCCGCCACCTGATTTAACAATAATAATTCATCAACAATCGCCTTTTGCGTCTTTCCTTTCCCAACCGCCTTGCTTCTATACCCAGGTGTGGTAAACATTTCAGCATATTCATTAACAAGTTCATATTTAAGCTCAAAATGTCCATATACATGTTCCCTTATTTCTTCATCTCTTTCTCTACAACGTGCTAATGCATGTAAATCTAACAATCTTGGCAGTAATTTCCCAATTAACTGTTTCCATCTTCCTACTAAATATTCACCCATGCATTCCAACACTACCTATCTTTCATTGCTTCTTCGGAAATCATACATCGAGTCCAATGCTGCTGTCCCATCGTTCCCTTCTATATACATCTCTACTTGTACTTGCAACTCCCGCTTTCTCTCCTTGCTGATCGCACTACGGGTCACTCTTGTGCATCCACTTTGTGCAGTCCCATCTCTTGCCCCCGTAGTTTCGAGTTCAATCACGGGCGGGACGGACGGACTGTGTCTGTTTCTAGGGCGGGGGGTGCGGATGGGATAACAGGAACGGGAAGTGTCTGTTGTGATTCTGGCTGGCTAATAGGAGGTGCTAAGTGTGCAGTCTTCGGCTGTGCTAGGATTTGAACAATGGGGAGGGGCGCTGGGGTTTGAGCAACAGGAGGGGGCTGGACAGTGGTTCCTGACGCGCTTGTTTTACTTTCTGGTCTTGGACCCCGCTTTGTATCGGTCAACATTTTTTCTATTAAATCATCTGCTATATGCAATTCTCGTTGTGGGTATATTCTTTCTATGTTCAACTGTTCGCGTCTACCTGTCCTTCTCAGACTCTCAGTCCACTCCTCCTCCTCCTTTTCTTCCGCTATTTTAGCTTTTGATTTATGCCTGCGCGCATGTTTCTCTCTACTTCTCCAATGAAGCATAGCTTCCCTTCTCCAGTCCCTAAGGATATCAAATGCTGCGGGACGTGCTTTCTTTCTTATCAATACCTTTTCCAAGTTATCTATTCTCTCAATCTCAAAACTCCCATTGATCGGCCACTGAAAATCTTCTTGGTTTCTGGTGTGCTTATGCCAAATCTCACAGAACATTATCTCACCCACACCATACTTCACATACATCTCATACGCCAGCGTTCCCCCAGGTGGCGCAACTTGGCCAATTTCCAAAGATTGTCTACCACAGCGGAAAAACCCCGCTAGGGTGGACAATACCCAAGGCATGTTTTAACATTACCGTTGGCTAATCAACCTTACAATGGCCGTTTGATTTTGCAAAGTCAAACAATATCAGGGCTATTTCGAATCGGGGTACGACTCACCTGATAAGTCAAATTGTCTTCCAAGACACAATTTGTCGGTATACTGACGCAACCAATGACGTTGTGTCTGCGTATCCTGGCTCTGCCTCGTTTTGGGACCCTTGCCTCCTTGTTCTCTGGCCGGGCACGTTGATCAGGGATCAGATGTGTGCAGATCTGCAAAGGAGTCTCTCATCACTTATACAGGCCGCCCCAGACACCTTTTGATCCCGGCTCGATCGTCCCGTCCTCTCTGTTCTCTCCGCCTTTCTTATTTTACAAGGTACACGAAGGAACAAGTGGGGGAGGGTCCCTATTCGGGCGCCATCTTGAAGGGGCCCCTAGGGGACCCTCGCGTAGTAGAAACAAGGCAAATCACCACACACGAACTGATATGCCAGACACGAGATTGTATTCCCAAAAGCTAGGGTTTATTGCAAAGCATATAGTCTCAGTTGGCCAACTTGGTCTCACGCCCCACGACGTGTGTCTCCAGACCTCGAGGGACACAAGAGAGCGAATAACGTACATCAGTTACATATATACAAAATGGACATCCTGCAATCAGTCATGACATGTTCATTACACCCATTGTACAGTTTCTTTGAACTGGGTCTGATGACTGACAATTTCGACGAATATGACATCTTCGAACATCTATTTTATCAACAATATGCAACATTGCGAGTCTGGAGACATATTTCTTTGTTGAACAGAACACAGCGCTTCTGTTCTTGCGAGCAAGCTGCTTACGGGGGAAGAGTCGTATTCCAGGCCTTGCTATCTCCTATTTGCTATTCGTGTCCTGGGAGTCAGTACGCTCTTCTGGGCTTAGGAAAGGGGGGCCGTAAGAAAAGCATAATTCAAGCCTTTAGCTGTTTCTTTCTAGCATTTCTACCATATTAACGAGACTAGCTGGCATCAGTGAAATGATTAAATGCAGTGGTGCTCTTCCAAGGCTACATGCGGGAGGGGATTGGGCACACCTCTCTGGGGCTGCCTACGTTATGTTTCAACGAATAACTCCCGGCCTTGCGGCCTTGCTCTTTCGCTTTGTACAACAAAGTAATCAGTGAAGCAGAATAACCAGAATAAGCTTTCGGCTAAGCAGTTTTGAACAAAAAGCAATGAGCAAACGTTAGAGAACAAAATGGCGACTCTAGTTACATCAAAAATGGCCGCACATTGGTCAAACTTATGAGTCTGTATTTCTGACATTCAGTACATGAGATGGTTGGTCTTCGCCCAATATGATACACTGCCATTTATCGTGTGGTATCTATTTTCCTAGACTGACACTAGGAGCGCATTATCCACAGTGGCACCACCAGAACCACCTCTGATCCTAAGTCCCAAATCTTCACCAGCAACTTGGGAAGCAGCAGAATTGTAGGAAATGCATAAAGGAGCCTCGGTGGGCAGTCCATGGTCAAGGCATCCACTCCCCAATGCCCAGAGATGGAATCCTGGAGCAAAACAGTTGCAGTTGAGCATCCATCAGCGACACAAACGGGTCCAGCACCAGCCTCCTGAACCTCCGACAGATCAGGCAAAACACAGGCCTGTGCAACATCCAATTTACTGAGAGGCAGTCATGCAAGCCATAGCCCCTGCCCCTGTCTCCACACTGAAAAACAGTGATGGGGACCGGAGCAACCCAGAACACAGGCCAGAAGAGGGAGCATATTGTTCCTCCCACCATCCCCTGCAAGGAACACAGAGGGACCGGTCCCAGCTTCCGCTCACTGCCTCCCAGTCTCGGAGCGACTCTCCGTCCTGGGCTAGATGAAGACCGATGCTGGCCAGACCACCTAGCAGGATAGCTCAACCGGGCCCCCTTGTTGTACAATGAAGACTGAAACGTGGAGGGGATCTCAATGCGCTGTGGTTTATTTACACAGAGAACTATTTACAAGGAACAGTTAGCTTCACTGTTGCTGAAACTCAAGGTAGTCTCTCAGCATAAGTCCTTCTACAAGTAGCGGAAGTCTGTAATGTTCACTCATGGAAGAATGCCAAAACTGCTCCGCCTCTGCTCGCCACTCGTCTGCATGCCCTTTCATGTCTCGCGATGCTGATGGGTGACTCTGCAGTGAATGTTCTTCTGCTTAGTCTCTCTGCCTCTACATTGCACCATTTACCTTAGGTCTCACTCTCGTCTTCCCTGCTGACCCAGTGCTATTCCGTCTCCTGGGCACATCTCCTCGCAAGTTCCTTGTCATTGGTACCTGATGCAAAGGCATTATTATTCTCCTGCACGTTGGGTTCTCTCAATCTGGATTCTCTCAACCTCACAGATGTCCTATTGTACATGTCAACCCTTTCCAGGTTCCATCTTTTGCCGTCTTGGGTGTTTACGTTTTGGTTGAAACATTATTTTGAAGTCGAGAAAAAGAAACTTAAACGTGGAAGACAAGACGGGCTTCGGTCCATGTTCTGGAACTGTTTACTGTATTGGAAGCCGAGCCAGAGTGTGTCATCCTGTCCGCAGGGACAGCCTCACTCTGTGAGGTCTAATGTGGGGAAGAGAGCTGGTTCACTTTCCTGTATTCATTTTTAACACTGCCTTTTTGCATACAAATCTCCTTTGTGGAGTTTTTTTTTTGTACAAGAGATAGGGCAAGCATTAGGTTTTGTTAGCATTAGCCATTTTGATTTGACACACTCCACTAGGACTGTGTTACTTATTATTTGATGGTGAAGACTACTCCCATCTTAGTTGTAGGGCAGAATAGTAGTTTCTCCAACCCCAACAATTTCCCTTGTGTCAATGTCATACTTGTGATGCCATGCCTCCCCTACATGCTCCACAGATCAGTCTCGAAGTATTCAATGGCTCAGGCGCATGCCAACATTTCCCTTTCGATTGTTGAACAATTCTTTTCAGCATCTGACAAGGCTTTTAATGCAAAGGCCATCACATGTTCTGTGTACCCTTGCTTCTGTGTAAGTGTCGCCCCAAGCCCATACTCACTGACATCTGTTGTGATGAATGTCTTCCAGTGGGAGTTGGAGGGCCGTAGGCACGGGGCACCTATTATTCTCTTTCACCTCCTTGAACGCGCTTCCCTGGGTCTGATGCCACGCATATTCACCATGTTCTTCAACAGTTCTCTCAGCGGTGCTTTAACCTCTGAGAACCTGGGCACAAACGTGGCATAGTATTCTGCCAGACTTAGGAAGAACCTCAAGGCCTCCTTGTTGACCGCTGCTGGCGCCTTCAATATGGCCTGCAGTAAGTTCTTCTTGGGACTGATGCCCTCCTTGGTGATTACACACTTCTCGTACTGTAACCGTACCCCAGCAACTTGCAGTTTGTGGAGCACTTTCCTCAACACACTGTCATCTGTTTTTATATGTTCTGCGTATATCAGAATAGGATACATTACTATTCTTTAACAATGAGTCCATCATTCCCTGGAAGGCTGACACTGCAGAGGACAATGCAAACAGCATTCTGGTGTACTGAAATGTGCCAAATGGGGTGATAAACACTGTCAATGGTCTCAACACTGTATGTAATGCAATCTGGTGGTGCACATCCTGCATGTTGCATGTCTAACTTCGAGAAAACCTTCACCTCTTGCATCATTAGGATGAGCTCATTGATGCTTGGAAGTGGGTAGCTGTCAGTGACGACTTCCAGGTTCAAACTGCATAAGTCTATGTACACTCCGAAATCGTTTGAGCTTTGTTTCTTTATCAGTACCACCAGGCTCAGCCATTCTAATGACTCTACGGGCTCTATGGTGCCTTCTTTGACAAATTTCTCCAACTGTGCCTGTAGTGCTTGCCATGCTGTTACTGGCATTGGTCTTACTTTGTGTTTAACTGGGATTGCGATCTGACATGGCCTGATTTTGTGTCCAAAGTTTTTAGTTCTGCCCAAGTAATAGGCGAACAACCTTGGTAACCCGTCTCTCGATACCAACGCTCCTTCAACTGTCAATGAGAGAACTTGATCTTCTGTGATCGGGTCGAGTTTTATGTCCAATTCTGCCTGGTCATCCCATCCTAGCACCACTGGCCCTCAGCAAAGTACACCTTTATGACTTTATGACTTCAACCTCACGCTGGCCCACCATCTCTTTGTATGTGCGAATTGGTAGGATGGTTAAATCCAACCCCCGAGTCGGCCATGACCCTGGTTTCGTTTCTGTCCACTCTGACCACACTGAGGCTTCTCCTTGCATTGGAACTGTTAACCATGATGATGGTCGGCTTGTCCTCCTCTGAAGATTTGTCACTTCTTTCATCATTGCTCACTTCCACTAAGGTGACTTTCTTGTCTCTCTACTTGCAAGCAACCGCTATGTGTCCAAACTCTCTACAGTTCGAGCATTCCTTGCTTCTTGCCAGGCGTTGCATATCTTTAGCTAGCTGGCACACCTGTGGCATGTCAGTGAGTTCTCATTTGCCAGTCCTATCTTCCTTGCTACCCCACCTTGATTTCTTTTTAGGCTCTCTGTACTGCATGGAATTCACATTAAGCCTGGTGCACTTCCCGCCATTTCCTGGTGCCTACCCGTGGTTTCTCCAATAGCTCTCGCGATCTGGTTTTCTTTGTTGAATTCCAACTCCATCTCCACAATATATTTATCCTGTACCTTCCTTGAATTGATGTGAACTACCAACATATCACAGATCATGCTATCTGTGTTGCTGCCGAAGTCACAGAACGCCGCAAGATGTAACCGTTTCTTGCTTACTACTGTAAAATTTGATCTGGTGCAGCATGATGTTTTCTTTGTTGAAAAATCACTTTACAATGCGCCTGATAACCTACTTACACACGTCATTGGCATCATCTTCAATTGTTTCAGGATTTAAGCATGCAAAAAATTCTCTGTTCCTTCCCTCCCATGGCATTCAGCAGCATGGCTCTTTACCCGGCAGGGGGGTAGTCCGTGCCCCCATGGCATCCAGGTATGTGGTGAATAGAGGCTCCCATTGAGGCCGTGGAATGGCAGGCCTACCTGGTGACTGATGAAACACAGGGTGTGGCGTTGAACCTTGCATCTTAAACGCATGGAGATCACTCCTCGAACCCTTGCAATGGCAAGATATGTTGTAAAATGAAGACTGAAATGTGGCGTGAGTTACACTGCACTGTGGTTTATTTACACAGAGAACTATTACAAGGAACAGTTAGCTTCACTGTTCCTGAAACTCATGGTGGTCTCTCAGCATAAGTCCTTGTATATGCAACTTGAGTCTGAAATGTTCTCTCATAGAGCACCAGTATGTCACTCCTGCTCCGGCTCTGCTCGCTGCTCGTCTGCGTGCCCTTTCGCCACTGTGCGTGCTGCTCGCGCTGAGTCTCGTGACACCCCGTTTGACGCAGGCTCTCGAGAATCCCACTGCACCCCTGCTCAGCAAAAGGGCCTGGGAGACCAAAGTCCCAACCCCCATGCACCCTGAAGCCCAACAGGAAGTGCAGGGGGTAGGGGAACATACAGGTGCTCTTCCATGCCCAAGAGGGAGAGGAAACGAGGGAGCAGCAGTTGGCCCAGCCACCAACCCAGCATCCCGACAGGTAGCATGCCTCTCAACTAATGCTTTTGGCAGGTTTCACCCACGTTCCAACCAGCTCTCACCCACTAAGCCCCTTACATGCCCATATAAGTCAATGGGTTTTCACCCACCCAAAACAAAACCAAATGTTTTCACCCGCCCTAGGTCCACAACATGTGGTAGGCAGGAACAGAAAAACCGACGCTGTGGGGAGTGAGCGAGTATTGTACTCTCTTTTTAGAGGTGTGGGGCAGGTATGGGGGTTAAAGGATGGAATGGATTCCTGAGATGGAATTTAGGGACCTCACGAGTAAGTAATGTTGTATCCGCCTTGCGTCCCGCTATGCGGTGACGCAAGGCGTCTAATAAAAGCCCTCCCCCTGCGAGTGGAGGCAGTTCCGGGGCAGAGAACCCAGCTACGCGTCTCTGGCCCTCATTACGACCCTTGCGGAAATCGAAAAACGATGGCGGAAATGCAATACCGCCATCGAATAGCGCTCGGTGCGACTATGACCCGTCACCGCAAAGTACGATGCCATTAGCGACACCGTAGTGAACGCCAACGCTAACTGCACCAAGTACGCGCGCGCGCGCGCCATGCCAAACCGTAAAAACCACCATGGCGCAAGGGTACGCGAATTCCGACCCTAGCGGACATGTACCTAACGCCATCAAGCACGGCGGAAAGTACCATTCCGCCATGGCGAGAAGTACGGCATCGCGAATCAACCGTAAACGGCCCAACTGAGTGCCTGTACACCGCTCCCTGCCCACATAGTACAACTCCCCGTAGGTGCAATGAAGTCACAATGCAACCAGTGAAATGTACAAGTCACCCATGCATGCCAACGAACAAATGAATCACAAGAGTGGGCAATGGGAGCTGCAGGGCACAGATGGCACGAATACAGAAGCCATTCCAATGGACATGACCACAGTCCCCCACCAAGAAACGCACGCAAACACAGGCACCTGTGACCAGCAACATTCCGAAAATCACATCATTCCACCAGTCCACCTGGCTGACCGGCATCTGTTACACAAAACCTAATCCCCCGCCCCTGAGCATGACATCATTCAAACAGTCATATTGGCAGCCCTCATCCCTGACCTCACTGGGCTTCGTAGGCAAACGCGCCCAGCACAGTACCACGCAACTATACTCCGAAGCTGGAACCCAATGCAGATCTCCTCACAATACATCGCTCCCCAAATAGGAATATGCCACATCATTTGCAAAGAAGAACGCTACACGGCCCATATCAGAATAGAAATTTAATGCACAACAAAATCACCAAGGCCATACAGCCATTAGGCCATGAACTCCAAAACACATTTCACCATTGTGGGCTGCATCCGCAAGAAATGACCAGCTACTTCTTGTGTGACGCCCTGTTCCATCATGGTACACAGAGCCACATTCACGTACGAAAAGGCAACATGGAAGCGCACAGAACCGCAGGGCCGTCCCAATGGGGAGGCACTAGTCCAGCTGAAAGGCCGAAATGTTGCTCCGAGCCACTAGTACTGCGTAAGGGCATGTGGCCCATTGGCGATCGTCCCATAAGATCGTAATGCTGCTCCACTGATTAACACGAAGCAGCAGGTGTCGGGAGTAAAAGCCATCTGCAGGAGTGGCATACAGATGGCAGTGGCAAAAGGGGAGGAGATACCTGTCAACCAAAAGAAAAGAAAAAGAACAGAATGGCCATCAGAACTACATTCGAACAACTCACTTCAATGATCACACTAAATCCACAGCCATATGCATGCTAGCCCACTCCAAAGGATCATCACCACCCCAAAACCACTTGCGACTCATAACTATCTATACCGAGGTGTAAACACCATCACACACGAGTGTACCTGTGCATGCGTCTGTGAAAACAGAATCCATCAGATGGGATTGGTAACGTGCATGGACACAAGTGTCTGAGGGCGCGTCGAGACAGGGAGGGCTCAACAAGGCCAGATAGACGATGGTCACACTATGGCAGCCCTGCATCACATAGCGCAGGGGAGGCGGACAGATTCCAAGAAGCCCTGTACATGGCAAACTCTGTATCAAATCATCTGTCCATGCATCCATTCATCATTCCCTCATCCCGGGATAAAAACGCCTGAATATTTACTCACATAACATTAGAAATATCCATTGAGTCTGTGCGTTATGCAGCCTGCAAAATCCACTGTGCCCCAGCCCGTAATTCCAGTGTAGTGAAGTAACATGTATTTGGGAACGTCCGGCCTCATCGCCCACGTCGCTATTGCGCATCCCAAACTATTCATATCAATCATTGCATCCTCGCCATGGCCCCTGTCTCAAGGACATTGAACAATAGAACGTTATATTTGCAGTCAGACCTGTGGGCATCTCCTCGCCGCTAGCTGATAACCGAAAGCGCCGCCCTTCGAATTCCTCATTTGCAACATCACGTCGAAAAGGCATCTGTGGCCGCTTGAAATCACAAATTAATCCATCTAGAGCGGCTGTGTGTGAAAATGGCAACTGCCTTCACTCACAAATGGGACGCCCCGCCCGTCGTTGCAACTCGGTACAGTGATGCATTAGGGCCCACCGTCACTTGTGTACTACATTCCACTGACCCCTCACAAGTCTGTTCGCGACTGCAAAGATTGCATGTGAAACAATGGGACCATAGCCGAATGAACATATCAACCAATGTTACACGGCCATCGGGTACAAATACATGATTGCAATAGCAAGATGCCATGCGTCGAAGTGCAGCGTTGTGTGCGGGACGTGCTCGGCCAAAGGGGAGAGCAGCTTGCACAGGTGGAATGAATCACCACAGGTGGAGGCCATACAGCCTGAAAACACATAAATTGCACACCCAGTCTCCTCCCACAACCACACCCACTCCGAAATGCTACCGGCAGGACTCGCGATGTTGGCCCTGGGGGACCTGATAGCACTGCAAGTACTCCAACTCCAAGATGAAGACGAACACCAACTACAACCGGCCGCACGGAGGAGACGCAGGAGGAGGAGGAGGGCAAGGCAGGGCCAGCAAGGGCCGCCAGCACAGCCACTACCACCACGCAGGCAGCCCGCAATCCCACGCCTCCGAGCACATCCGTTCAACCTCACTGATGAGCAGATCCACACCCTCTACCGTTTGGACCGGGACACCATAGCCGCCATCGTGGACATGACACAGGCTGACCTTGTCAGCATGATAGATAGCCCAACCGCCATCCCACCCCTACTGAAGGTGGTGTCTGTACTCCACTTCCTGGCCACAGGCACCTACCAGCACACAGTCGGACAGTTGCATGGCATTTCTCAGCCACTGTTCTCACGGACACTATTGCAAGTGCTCGATGCCCTCCTGCAGCACGCAGACGACTACATCTCTCTACCACGCTGGGAGCAGGAAATTACCAACACAAAAGTGGGATTCCATGCACTTGCCGGCATACCGGGTTGCATTGGTGCCATCGACTGCACCCATGTGGAATTGGTCGTCCCACATGCCATGGAGGCCCAGTACCGCAACCGAAAACAATTTCATTCTCTGAATGTACAAATGGTGTGTGACTCCAACAGGATCATTACACATTGTTGTGCCCGATTCCCTGGATCAACCCATGATTCTATGGTCTTGAGGAACTCTACAATACCACGCTACATGGAGCGACACGCAGGGAACAGATCCTGGCTACTCGGTGAGTCTCATTTCATGCATGATGATGTGGGGTATGTGATTCGGCAATGACCTGGCAGGAAGGGGGGGGGTGTGTGTGCGTACGTAGCAATGGCATTCCACATTATACGTTTATCGTCCACATACAGGTGATGCTGGATATCCACTGAAGAGATGGCTCCTCACACCAGTCCGGAACCCACGGGACCAGCATGAGGAGGACTACAACCATGCCCACTCACGTACCCGTGTAGTCATAGAACAGGCATTCGGCCTACTGAAGACTCGTTTCCGCTCCCTCAGCAGGTCTGGCGGGGCACTCCTGTACCGCCATGAGAAGGTTGCAAAGATGGTGATGGCATGTGTCATGCTACACAACATGTGCGTACGTAGAAATGTGCCCATGCCCCCTGACGCAGAACTGCAAGCACCTGAGGATGGTCATGATGAGGGTGGGGATGTGGCAGCACCTCAAGGAGTCCGCGAGGCACAGGAGGGCCGTGACATTCGTCAGCATCTCATTGATGCATGCTTCTAGCACTCACGCCTGGTGGCTGATACATGGACACGGTACTCGTGGCACTGTGTGTGTCTGGTACATGCACAATATGGACTGTACGCCTATGATGGCCTAGTACACAAAGATCATTGTCCACACATCTCATTGGTTGATCGTGCATTGTTTATGGCATATGTGATATCATGTTGAACACCCTATCGACCCGCCACCCAAGTGAGCCCAACACACCCCCTCCACCCTCCTACCTCCCCCCCGAACACCAGTGTCCAAAGATGCTCATTGTCAGTGGGCTGTCGCTATTGCAAGCCCCCTCTGCGGGTATCAGGGGCACCACTGCCTGTGGAGCGCAGGTTCCTTCCAGATCTACGTTGGGGGCTGCCCTGGACGGAACTTGCAACGGATGATGTCTCTGCCTGCTCACGTCCATGCATGTCCCTAAGGGTTTGTGAGAGCTCAGTGAGCACACGGCGCACTGCGGCAAGTTCGGCACATACGTCTTTGGACGTCGCATGCAGTTCCCCCCTCAGGCTCTCGGTGCTTCTCTCCATTTGGACTCTCAGGCTCTCTGTACTTCTCTCCATTTCTGCCCTAAGTGTCTCAGTTGATGTTTCTATGTCTGCCTTAGTGCCCCCACATTCATCGGCATGGTCCTTGAGGAGCGTGGCCAGTTGCTGCTGTTGCACGATTAACTGGTCGAGGGACTGTTGCCTCTGCTGGGCCATGGCCATTTGCGGTGGTGTCACAGAGGGGCTGTTCGCCTCATGTTGCCCTGCCACAGGGCTTGTGGGGGATGGCCAGTCGTCGTCTTGTGGGTGCCCCTGCGTGGTATCCTCATGTTGTACGGGATGGGACAGACAGGGGGATTGGGACAGGTCATGGATGGATCTGACTTCGACATCCCCGTCTTCTGTGTCGGAGCATGCTGCCATCAATGGGGTGTCACCTATGGTGCTGCTGCCACCAGAGGCAGTGCCTTCTGTGGCATCCATTGGGGGGACCTGTGGTGCTGCTGTTGTGGGCATGCTGGCTGCTGGGGTGCCTGTTGATGTTCCCTCCTCTGTGCTGCCACCTGATTTGTGCTGCTGCCGTGTCTTGATGCGTGCAGCTGAGGTGGAGGGTCTTTGGCCGTTGGTCTTGGCCCTCTTTGCAGGTGTGCTGGTAGGGGTGTCCTGAAGCTCGTCGTTTGGATCGGACCCTGTGGTGGAGTAAAGGAGGGCGAGGGTTATTAATGGGTCTGTGGGAATTGGAATGGCATTGCATCACATGCATTGGGGTGGTACCTGAGGGTGATTTGGGTCAGGGCCTTGGAGGTGGTTTCATTTGTGTGTGGAGTGAGGGTGCAGTTGTTTGGCAGCCTGCAGTTAGGGTGTGCCTGCTGCACGTGTAGTGGGTGTTTTTGGGGTTTTTAATTATTTATGTATTTATTGTGTGTTTTGAAGTGCGCTATCAGGCCAATGTGTGTGGACGTCCTCCTGGCCATGTGTTTCTGTTGCACTATGTGGACACATGGTACTTCACATGATTGGACATTGTGGATTTGGCATTGTTTTATTTGGGCCACCTACCTGATTCTTCGGATGTCTGCACTCCTTTCTCCATCCCTCCGACTCCCTCTATACTCTCCATTCCAATGGTGGAGGCACAGATTTCTTCCCAGGGGGTCAACTTGATGGGTGATTCCGATCCTCCCCCGGTGGCTGTGGCAATGTTGCGGTTGGCAGAAAGTATGCTCCGGACGCGTATCCGCAGGTCGTCCCATCGCTTTCTGCATTGCTGTGGGGTGCGGGGTGCGGTCCCCACCGCACTTACCCGCTGTGCCACCAGAGCCCATATGGCCTTCTTGTTCGCAAGTGCCGTCCTGGTCATTTGCGTGGAGAAGACGGCGGCGGCATTCTCCTGGAGGGTCTCTGTTAGCACGGTGAGTTCCTCACGGGAGAAGTGGACCTGCCGCTTGCGGTCGCACGCTTTCTTCGCTACTTTTCCCATTTTTCTTGGTTTCGCTAGGGTGGATGACGGGTTGGGGTGTGTCTCAGGGTAGTGTTTTTAGTGGTTGTGTGGATTTTGTGGTTTTATGGGTGTACGGCGGGATGTTTCCCGTTCCGGGCCCATGTTTTTACTTCCGTTTCCGTATATTTCCGGTCACCGTACTTTCCGGTTGGCGCTCACTGCGGTGTCCGCTAAGATGGGTGGCGGTATTGCACCTAGGGCGCAGTACGGCGGCGGCGGTGTGGGCCGTTTTGGGGTCATTTCCGCCATCGCGGACTTTGCACTTCCGCCATGCCGTGGTGCTCGTGCCCGATGGGTCGGAATGGGCCGCACTTTGCTCCATCGTGCAATGGCGGAAACGCTATTTACGCTGTGGCGGTCCGGTCTGTCACTTTCCGCCAGGGTCGTAATGAGGGCCTCTGTGTTTCTTTAGCTCCCGCTGGAGCTCCGTCACCGAGGCCTACCTCAGCGGCCTCACACGCCCTGTCCCCGGCCGCTGCAGAGCCGGGACAGGACATCACAAGTACTTAGATGAGAAAGGGGGACGTGGAGGTAATGGCTGCAGACGTGCGCAGTATAAAAGACTAATTTAACACATCTGTGAGTAAGTGACTAGGAGCTTTTCAGGAGATGTGCATTGTAAGTGGAGGGGATGCATAAAGCTGAATGCTGTTTGACACTAGATCTACCATCAGTTGCATATTCTTTCAATGTCTCTTTCCGGTTTGCATTAGTCTGCATGTTGGTCATTGTAGGCGTCTATCAGGAAATATGGGTAAAACAAACCTAGAATCATACTCTTTTTGCTTAACTGTTTTGTTACTTTAGTTTATTACTTTATTCCTGAACGTTCAAGTTGTCTCTCTAGTGTGATTTTAGTCCTGCTGGCCATGGCTCCACCCATACTCCCGCCGCACGACTCTGCCCCCAAGACTCCCCATCCTGCCCGCAGCCTTCCCCTGCACCCATGTAATTTCAGAGTCTTTTATTTGGTGTCTTTTCGGCCCTGGCTACGACTTGTTTTCAATTGTGCTTAAGGCAAGTAGCAGTGCAATAATTACAATGGCCATACAATGCAAGCAAGCGCCTCTAACTAGGTCTGACCCGAGGTGTCACATGAAAAGAAAGCCATGCTGCTGCTGCTTCTCTCGACATAATGTGAACATCTATGTCAGAAACAGCAGTTTCGTGCTTGGAAGATGAAAAGCGCCCTGCTTATATACAGCATTTGATAACGCCTATCCTATAGAGTACTAATTTAATGTCGATTATTCCTACCTTGTGACGGAAAGTCGGGATTCTTTTAATGGCGTGCAGGTGAGCATAACTCTTTTAATTAGCTCCACAGTAATGAGGAAACTGAAAAAACAAGCAGGGCACAACACTGGTGTTGGTAGCAACACTTTGGAGGTGGCTGCCTTTGTGTCCATTGGTTCTGCAGATAGACAGGGCACCTCTGGTTGTTCTTTGAGGTTTTTCAGACCTTCTGTTCGGGCCATTTCACCGCCCACACCCATTGATCCTACAAGACTCCCTACAGCTGGTAGCCTGTTCAGTGTCCATGCAACGGTGGGACACACGGGGCATTTCAGAGAGGACTTCAGCGCTCCACCAGTTCTCATGGGATACCAGTACTGTCAGGGCCTGTGATGCTGCCTAGATGGCATGAGTGTACTGGTGAATTCTGAAGTATCTGGATCCCATCCATGCTGGATTAATACAGTGTTACGCATTTTGGATGCTTAATTCCTTCGCTCTCTTACCGTACTATCAATTACTTACAGCTCAGCCTGCTGTGGTGGGAGGTTTTCTATTGGTTGAACATCTCCTTGCTTGCAGACTTTTGAAAATGATCCAAGATTCTTGCCTCCCCCCTCCTAGTATCCTTGTCTCCCGGATGCTAATGTGTTATTGTCCATGTTCAGGGACTGGACACCCAATTCTGATTTGTCACTGCAGATGATGTGTCTGGTAACCTTCATGCTGGTGAGGGACATCAGTGCACTTGTTTTCTCAAAGAGGTTATTTTATCCGGAAGAGAGGTTTAGATTTCATGTTCACTGCAGGAATAAGTCCCACTCCCCGATTAGCTCTTTTCCTTCTTTACAGGATCTCAGGCCTTAGAGGATCAGTTTAGTTCCTTTCACATACTGTGTCTCCCCCGGGTTATCTCTATGCTGGCCAGATGCATAAACTGGGTCATGACGCAGGTGGGCATTATTATTTCCTTGTACGGGGCTCATCAGCTAAAAGCGCTATTGTGTCCAAGGCTTTTTAGATGGGGCTAGGCTTGAAGATATTCTTCGGTCAGTTGGCTTGTCTAATGCCGGTAGGATTCACCAATATTATGGCAAGCCTATTGTGCCCGTTTCTCCATCCATTTTAGATGGGCTTTGAACATGCATAATAGTAAGCCTCCATGTCATGCCATAGAATGTCTATTATTTCTAGCTTGTGATGTAGAGTTGGGATTCTATTAATGGCACAGAGGTGCATATTATTGCTCTCTAGTTACCCTCCCAGGTGGTGTTTCGTTTGTGTCTTCTGACAGAGGGATTCTATACAGGCCAGCCATTCTACACAGGCCAGAAATTACCTTTGCTTCCTTGGGCCACCATATCCTTCTCCCGGATTTCCTCTGCCCAACCTCATCTTATTCTTACCACCTCTTTCTAGACCTCCTTTGTCCACACTTTCCACTTGCTCCCCAAATGTATCACATCCTTTCTGTCCTCCCTCCAGCCTCCTGAACTGGGCTGCCCAGCCCTTTAAGAGGAGTAGCAATACCCTGGAGATAGATGGGGATGCAGATTTTATTCATACATCAATAATCAAGACGACTCGGACAGGTTGGCAAAAGGGAGTCCGTTTTAATATCAAGTATCTAAAACAGGGAGTACAATGAACATCAGCATTCGCTCGATCCTCTTACTCAACACATTTTAGTAAAAACTGAGGTTATATCATGCACAATCATTGTCGGTGACGTGCTGACCTGTGTCACTTACCCACGTCATCCTGCGTGGCAAACTACAAAACCTATCGAGGAAAGTGATAGGCTCTAAGTGAATATCTAAGTATAAGTTCCATATCAGTATAGAACTGTGAAGGAGAGTGATAGGGTATTTAACATCAGGTGGGGCAACTAAGCCCTCCCCTCAAAATGGCCAATATGAACATCACTAAATACACAACATTCCATTGGATACACAAACTATAGGACCCTTAATTACGCATTCCTCTACAATTGTTTGGCTTCTAACTCCCATCAGTACTTTTCCACCTATGTCTATCAGCATGCAGACTGAACATCAAGGTGCTGGTGAGCTTGTCTTAACACTAGCTTCCCACCAATTAAACTATCAACCCATTATCACCTCAATGGTCCAGTGTCAATTAGTGCTGTGAAGTTTGGCCTTGAGTTTGTACTGTGCTCTGAGAATTTTAAGGAGTGTGGGCACATCCTGCCCTCGTGCGTAGGTGTGACCACCTTGATCGGCCAACTTCCTTCTTCCACGTGACTGGACACCATGAAATTGAGCCTTTTTGTGCATTTAATATTATTTTCTAATAGTCCTCTGACGTCTTTTGTTTTGCTCAAGCCTTCTGAACAGGAATCTTTGTTCTTTCACACGATTTGTATCCAGTGTCAGCCAATTACAGTTCTGATAAGACCTTGGCTTCTTGGCTCATCCAACTCCTTCTGCTGAGATTCATTTGTAAATTCAATTTGCTTTTTAACTGTGACACACTGAAATGAGGCCTTCTTGTTAATGTTCGGCACTGCTTATAATGCGTAGTTGAAACATCCACCTTTTACTCGTTCATATGCATCTATATATATTGGTGCCTACCACAATCTATTTACTATAAAGCTTGAGGCTAGCTTTTTAAGATTACTTTGCTGCTTGCGTTTCTTTTGTATCTGTACATGTATAAACTTGCTTAATATCTTCATCTGTTTCTGTGGCATAAGCCTCTTCACCTTGATCCCAAGATGTCACTTATCCTTGGTACTTTCTTGATGCCTTTATAGAATATCTGCATCCTCTGGTCTCTGCATCTCTTCTATGTGCATCAGTTCAGTGCAGTTGTGACGTCACCATTCATCTTTGCCTTTAATCTGCTCTGCTTCTTCAGGAATCTCATTTAAATGGCCATCATATTGTCGTGTGTGTAGGTACGGTTTTCTCAATGGGTACCTTCCCTCCCAGATCTTCTTAGGTATTGGTACTCCCACTGGTACTGCACAGAGTCCATGCTCTGCTGTTTGTCTATTCAACTGCTCCGTTCATGTCTCATACTCTGGTTTCCAACAGACAGGTAATATGTGCGGGGCAGGTGGAGTAGGGGTACTTGGCTCCTCCTCCACCCCCCCCCCACCCTCTGAGCGATTCATCAACCACTTTCTCATCATCCTTCACATCAAGACATCCTTGTCTGAAGAAATGTTTCTTTGGGATACATATCTTTATGACTCCCTTTAGGCATCCCGCTGATTTCACATGCTCATCCTTGTTCCATGTCATGAGCATGCACTCTCCACTTAGACTGCAATAAATCCATCTTCCCACATATTTCTTATGGTTCTTTGGGTACAGGAACTTTGTTCTGTCAGGTGCATTGATACTGGCCTTCACAAAGTCTCTGATCTCTTCATCTGTCAGATCTTTTGGCTTTCATCCTGGTTCAATATCAATAATAATCTTCATCCCTATGGCTTTCTTTGCTGTCTTCTTGTACTGTGAGATTATTATATTGATCACACAAAATCCAATCAACACCACCACTATCAGGGCTCCAAGAAACATGAACATGTCTGCCGTCCATTGTGGAACCCAAGGGAAGAGTGATCCAATGCATCTGTCATCAGCAATGCCTTCTACTTCATCTATCATCTGGCCATGGAGTTTTGTTAACATGTCTATGGCCTCTGTCAAGGTTCCATTCTCGTGAGAAGGTAAGAATGTGCAACATGATTCTCCGATTTTTGCACAAACACCTCCATCCGTAGCTATGATCATGTCCAAGACGTATCTGTTCTAGAGTCATCAGTCTTATGGCTCTCATCTCTTCTCGGATTACATTGAATCACTTTATGGTAGTGTTAATTGTCTGCAGCAATTCCCATCTGGGTATCTGAAGCCACTTGGTATTTGCTCCAACCTGGATTCTTGGCATGACGATCAACGTGAACACTGAAGAAGTCTGGCTGAACAGTCTGTGTTTGTATGGGATAGAGTCAAAACCTTCTGCTGACTTTGCTGAAAAATAGTTCTCTCTCTTCGTCCTCCTTATCAGCTTGACAGATCTCTTCTTCCTCAGGTGAGCATCTGCTTTTGGAAAACTGTTGGTCCCGGAAGTGCCTGGAAGTGCTGTTTGGGCTGTTACTCCGAGCCCTTGCGTTCCTACCAATCTCCTGCACACCCGCTGTGAGGACTCGCTTTCTGCCAACAGACGCCGTCGGCAAGAGGAAGCACGGCGGATTTGAGGCACGCGAAATATCGAGTGCTACAAGACCTGCCAATCAAGGTGGGAAGCTCCCTCCCCCCCTGCGCCCGCCCCCAAGCCTTCCGATAACAAGGCACGGGTCTGCGCACCCGCGCGCGCACCCCGGAAGTGCCTGGAAGTGCTGTTTGGGCTGTTCGGGCATTGAGGATGGCGAGGTGGCCCTGAGTATTTTCATTTTTTCGCCCTTATTCATCTGTGTAATTACTTGCATATGAAAATTGGAAGCTAATGTTTATTGTTGATAAGGTGAGCTAGTGGTTTGTATGCGAATTTACCATAACTACTACTGAGAAGTGAGTGACATTAGCACTTTTCGATTAGCATACTAAGTGACAGAGCTATACTATTAGGGCTGCAAGGTAGTTAAAACAGTCGTAGCAGTCCATCCAAAGCGAGAGGAAAACATGGCCAGTGGGCTAAGAAGCAAGGTGGGTGAGAAAATCGCACAACCCACACCTCTCACTGAGGCAGAAAAGACACAAATGTTGCTAGATCAAAATAATGGTAATGCAATCAAAGGCAACCCTGTTACTGTAAGTGTAGAAGTACATACACCATGTGTGTCATGATCTGCAGACATCTTACTCTACTCTACACGTCAGGCATACAGTGCACAGAGGTCCAGCCCAAAGAGCCAACCGGGTGATTACGGATCACCGAAACCTGCAATATTTGAAGACCGAAAAAGCCCAATCCTCTAGACAACTCCGTTGGGCATTATTCTTTGCCGAGTTTGACTTCATAATTACCTATCGACCTGGTACAAAGAACGGTAAAGCCGATGCCCTTTCTCGGATGGGAGTGGAAGAACACTTGGTCAACCCTAAACCTGTACCAATCATTCCCGAACAAAGAATTCTGGGTGTAATCGCCACAGAATCCATAGAGGAAGTTAAGGATAAAGCCAGGCAACTTGTAACTCCAGCAGACATACAGAATTGGCATCTGCAGGGAAAGGACTTTGCAGTAAAGGACAACTTATTGTATTTCCAAGAACGATTATACCTACCCAGCACAGATTTACAGAAAAAAGTAATCTCTTGTTATCACGACTCTTTAATGGAAGGTCATCCCGGTATAGCCAAGACCTCAGAAAAGATCAAGCGCTACTTCTGGTGGCCGTCTTGGAAAAAAGATATCAGAGACTTTATAATGTCCTGTGGAGTATGCGCCCAAAACAAGAGTCAAAAGGAAAGACCAGCAGGCCTCTTACGCCCTATTGACATCCCACCTCGCCCTTGGCATACGCTTTCTATGGACTTCATCACCGATCTACCTCCATGCTCCGGATACAATACGATTCTAGTAATCGTGGACTTATTCTCCAAGATGGCGCATTTCATTCCGCTCAAAGGCTTGCCAACAGCTCCAACTCTGGCCCGAGAATTTCTCGAAAACATCGTCCGACTGCACGGTTTTCCTTCGGTTCTAATTTCGGATCGAGGTAGTCAATTTATTTCTCATTTTTGGCGAAGTTGCTGTCGGCCGGCTCAAATTGATGTGAGACTATCGACCAGTCACCACCCTCAGACCGACGGACAAACCGAGAGGACCAATCAAACTCTGGAACAGTATTTACGCTGCATGCTGCAACAAACTGAAAAAACTTGGAAAGATATCCTTTGGATAGCCGAGTATGCCTACAATAACTCTGTCCATTCGGGAACTGGGAAAACCCCGTTTTTTCTTTTGTACGGCAGTCACCCTCGAACCTCGGAGTTGGATCCCCTCCAAGATCTTGAAACACCAGCAGTAGACTACCTGCATTCTACAATCACCCAAGCCTTTAAGGAAGCTGTTTCTCACCTTCAAAGGGCTAAAGAACAATACAAGAAAGGAGCAGATCAACATCGGAAGGAAGCCCCTCACTATCAAGTAGGGGATCAAGTCTGGTTATCCACCAAATATCTATCTCTAAAAGGGCCACGCACATTCAACCCAAGATACCTTGGTCCCTATTCCATCACTACCATAGTAAACCCAGTAGCGGTCAAGTTGGACTTGCCCCCGCACATGAAGATACATCCGGTCTTCCACGTCTCTCTATTAAAACCTGTGCAACCTCAAACCCGACTAACCAAATCTCCAAAACCTATCCTAGTGGATGGAGAACTCGAGTTTGAAGTCAAAAGCATTCTGGACTCCAAGATCTCCAAATCTAAACTATTCTACCTAATTGACTGGAAAGGCTACGGCCCCCAAGAGAGATCCTGGGAACCTGCTGAATATGTCCACGCTCCTCGCCTAATCAAAAGATTTCACCGAACATTTCCTGACAAGCCAAAACCCCCGGAGAAGCCCGGTTTGGGAGGGGCCTTGAGGGGGGGTACTGTCATGATCTCTGCTTCCAAAAGGTCAGGGTTTTCCCAACTCCCTTGGAAGCAGAGCCATAACCCAGGTTCCGAGTGCCAACCAGTCCCAATTGGGACCTTTTGGACCCAGTCCTGGCGCCAGTGGCACCAGGCTCATAAATATGCCCAGTCCCAGCGCTGGAAGCGCCGGGCTCATAATGCTTGGGTGGACTTACCTTCAGCAGACCATGCTGCTTACTTGCCTGCCAGTTGAGCCTCTGATCCTCTTCTGTTTGGAACTACTTTTCTTGTTGGGTGGGGCTGGAGCCACTCCCTAGATTCAGAACACTGGAACTCTTCTGGAAGGCAGGAACTCTTTTCTTACCAGGAACTCTTTTCTTACTTAGGCGTGGCTGTGGAAGGAGACACCTAAGCACTACAGGAGGCTATTTAAACCACACCCGGTGGATGAATCTTGCTTTGCGTTATTCTGCAACCTCTGCAGCAGAACGCTCATCGTGTCTTCTGCATCCGGTCCTGGGCCTAAGGAAAAAGGCTTACCATCCTGAATCCAGTCTTCAGCAACACCTATAAAGACAAGAAAGAAAAGGTTAGCATTCCGGCATCTGAAAGGCAAAGGCTTACCATCCTGAATCCAGTCTTCAGCAACACCTATAAAGACAAGAAAGAACAGGTTAGCATTCCGGCATCTGAAAGGCAAAGGCTTACCTACTCTTCGTGCGCTCCGGAGGTCTTCACACTGCATTCCGGCATCTGAAAGACAAAAGTTTACCAACTCTTCGCACGCTCCGGAGGCCTTAGGCGCTGCATCCCGCATCTGAAAGACAAAACAAGGTGCGTTTAAAGACATTGGGGAACTTTAATACTCACGTGCCATTACTCCTTTCCACATCTAATCCAGTGGGTATTCCGGCACCCTGCAGCCGCTCCGAACTCGTACCTGCAAAATAAAAAGACAGTTAGAGCGCATAGTGAAGCAGGCAACAAGCGCTTACTTACGTGCTTCCAGGCGCTTCTATTCATCACACGGGCTCCATCTTCAACTCACTTCAGCCCGTCATCCGCCATCGCCGGAACCCTGCAAAACAAGAGACATCATTACTAAAGACTTTAAAGACATTTGAATGACTCGAAACTTACCGTTCGTGCAGTAAACGACGGACAGCAGTCCTCTGAAGTCAAGAGGCCTGCGCTACCTATCCAGTGAAGAAACTGGTTACAGCACCCTGCCCCGAGGCAGATGGAGAGCTCGGCATTCACTTACCTAAGGTGAGAGCGTTAACCTTTGGGGGTCTACAGGAGAGGAGAAGAGGAAAGAGATAGGGACACCCCAATAACCCCAGTTCATTAACCCCATATTTTCTATCTGCAGACATCTTACTCTACACGTCAGGCATACAGTGCACAGAGGTCCAGCCCAAAGAGCCAACCGGGTGCTACACATCACCTTTGAAGATACGGTAGTCGCCCAGTCAAGACCGGCGCCTCTGCGAGAATCAGGTGAGCGTTACAGAACGCAAAGCCTACCGCAAAACTCTCGCCCAGGCGCTATGGAAACCTCAGATACTGACCCCCTAGCCCGGTTACTTGGGGAACTAAGGGCAGAAGTGCATGCAGCTCGTCAGGAAACGAATGCTCTAAGAAGGGAACTAATTATTTCCAAGGAGAGAACAGACAATCTTGCTAGACAAGTGCTACAGTCACAAGCCGGACAGACCCCGTTACCCGCATCAGGGGCAAATCTTCCTTCAACATCCTCTATGAATCCAGTGCAGATCAGCCTACCTGGGAATGTACCTCTGGCTCCGCCCGAACGATTTTCTGGTGACCCAAAGAGGTTTGCAGTATTTATCAATCAGTGCCGGTTGCACTTCTTATGCCGGCCAGCAGCCTTTCCAACTGATCAAGCAAAAGTAGCTTTTGTACTTTCGTACCTTAGTGGCAATGCGGCAGACTGGTCGATCCCTCTAGTTAATCAAGATGATCCGGTTCTCCATGATTTTCAAGCCTTTCAGCTTAGTATGGAAAAACTGTTCGCAAGACATTCACAGGGGCAGGCCTTGGACAATGAGCTTCTTTCGTTGCGACAGGGTAATCAAGACCTTTTGGCTTATATTGCATCTTTCAATAGACTAATAGTGGAAACTCAATGGCCTGAGGACAAAAGGATTACGCTGTTTTATAGAGGTCTACGTGGAGAGCTCAAAGACGTTTTAGCCCAAGTAGTGAATCCCCCACAAGACTGTTCGGATTATATAGACTTGGTCGTTCAAATAGATCACAGGCTGCAGAACAGGAAGGCCGATCGTTCCAAGTTTGATGCTCGAGTATTTTCCAAACCGCCAACTCCTTCCAAAGGAGTAGACTCCGGGGAACCCATGCAAATAGGGGGTCTGAAAGGTCCTCTAACACAAAGGGAGCGGGAAAGGAGGAAACAGTTGCAATTATGCCTATATTGCGGAAACTCAGGGCACTTTCTTCGAGACTGTCCGGTGAAACCTGCCAAGAAGGCAGTAGGAGCTGCAGTTACCAAAGTTACAAACTCTGAGCAGGGAAACGACCTCGCCCGACAAGAATAGAGGTCCTCTTGCCGAGCGTGAAAACCAGTTCCGTGACCTCGCATTTCGTGATACCTATGGTCCTCATTAGCCCTGATAATCCGGATCGATTACATGCAATTGAAGCTTACGTCGACAGCGGTGCCATCGGCAATTATGTGGATCATGAAATGGTTTTGAGGATGAATCTAACTCTTTGTCCCAAGGCTGTAAAGGACGTCATTACTACGGTGGATGGTACGGAGATAGCCTCCGGGCCAGTAACGCATACCACTCAAGAGGTGACGCTAGTAAGTCAAGATGGACACCATGAGAAGATCGTGTTCGATGTGATCAAGGCCCCTCAGTTTCAGATTATTCTAGGAATACCTTGGTTAGAGAAACACAATCCTCTGATCGATTGGCGAGCAAGAACGGTCCAGTTTCCAGAATGTGTCTCTACTTGTCACCCTCCACCTGGTGTTGCACTGGCCGCAATTTCTTCAGAGACTCCCCAGTTACCTCCCGAATACCTAGAATACCAAGATGTTTTCCGGAAGGATCAGGCTAACTCTCTACCTCCTCATAGGTCTTATGACTGCCAGATAGACCTGATACCTGGATCTACTCCTCCTTGTAGTAGAATTTATGCCCTCACCGAGCCTGAGAACCTTCACCTTCGACAATACCTGGATCAATACCTGGCAAATGGGTTTATTCGTCCTTCCAAGTCCCCTGCTTCTTCAGCTTTGTTCTTCGTTCCAAAAAAGGAAGGAGACCTTAGAACTTGTATCGATTATCGCTCCCTGAACCAGATCACTGTTAAGAATAGATATCCGTTACCTTTGATCCCTGAACTCCTGGACCAAGTCAGAAAAGCATGCATATATACAAAGCTGGATCTTAGAGGAGCTTACCACTTGGTACGAGTAAAAGAGGGCGATGAATGGAAGACGGCCTTCCGCACCAAGTATGGGCTATTTGAATATCAGGTCATGCCCTTCGGACTTTGCAATGCCCCGGCCGCCTTTCAATATTTTATGAACGATGTCCTCAGAGAGCTCATAGATGTATGTGTTGTTGTTTACATTGACGACATCCTCGTTTATTCTTCATCGGAATCTGAACATCGGAAACACGTGAAAATGGTCCTCGAAAGATTGCGTCAACACAAACTTTTCGCTAAGTTGGAAAAATGTGTTTTCAACGTGACTGAAGTTGAATTCTTGGGATTCATATTATCACCTGGCGGAGTGCGTATGGATTCAAAGAAGGTCGATGCAGTTCTCAAATGGCCATCACCATCCTCCGTAAAAGGTGTGCAAAGCATGTTAGGCTTCGCTAACTTTTACCGCAGGTTTATCCCCGAATTCTCTCGAATAGTCCAGCCCATCACTGCCTTGTTAAAGAAAAACAAACGTTTTGAATGGTCTACCGAGGCGGAACAAGCTTTCCAGGATTTGAAGACTAAATTTATCTCTGCACCAATCTTAAAACACCCTCGCCCCGAACTCCCCTACATCGTGGAAACTGATGCTTCAAGCCTTGCCATGGGGGCAGTTCTATCACAAAAGGACCCGGTAACCAATCAGTTGCATCCCGTGGCATTTTGGTCCCGCAAATTCTCGCCTCCTGAAATCAATTACACGATTACTGACAAGGAACTTCTGGCTATCAAGTCTGCCTTTAAGGCTTGGCGGCATTATCTGCTGGGGGCCCGACACACCGTTACTGTGATTACGGATCACCGAAACCTGCAATATTTGAAGACCGCAAAAGCCCAATCCTCTAGACAACTCCGTTGGGCATTATTCTTTGCTGAGTTTGACTTCATAATTACCTATCGACCTGGTACAAAGAACGGTAAAGCCGATGCCCTTTCTCGGATGGGAGTGGAAGAACACTTGGTCAACCCTAAACCTGTACCAATCATTCCCGAACAAAGAATTCTGGGTGTAATCGCCACAGAATCCATAGAGGAAGTTAAGGATAAAGCCAGGCAACTTGTAACTCCAGCAGACATACAGAATTGGCATCTGCAGGGAAAGGACTTTGCAGTAAAGGACAGCTTATTGTATTTCCAAGAACGATTATACCTACCCAGCACAGATTTACAGAAAAAAGTAATCTCTTGTTATCACGACTCTTTAATGGAAGGTCATCCCGGTATAGCCAAGACCTCAGAAAAGATCAAGCGCTACTTCTGGTGGCCGTCTTGGAAAAAAGATATCAGAGACTTTATAATGTCCTGTGGAGTATGCGCCCAAAACAAGAGTCAAAAGGAAAGACCAGCAGGCCTCTTACGCCCTATTGACATCCCACCTCGCCCTTGGCATACGCTTTCTATGGACTTCATCACCGATCTACCTCCATGCTCCGGATACAATACGATTCTAGTAGTCGTGGACTTATTCTCCAAGATGGCGCATTTCATTCCGCTCAAAGGCTTGCCAACAGCAGCAACTCTGGCCCGAGAATTTCTCGAAAACATCGTCCGACTGCACGGTTTTCCTTCGGTTCTAATTTCGGATCGAGGTAGTCAATTTATTTCTCATTTTTGGCGAAGTTGCTGTCGGTCGGCTCAAATTGATGTGAGACTATCGACCAGTCACCACCCTCAGACCGACGGACAAACCGAGAGGACCAATCAAACTCTGGAACAGTATTTACGCTGCATGCTGCAACAAACTGAAAAAACTTGGAAAGATATCCTTTGGATAGCCGAGTATGCCTACAATAACTCTGTCCATTCGGGAACTGGGAAAACCCCGTTTTTTCTTTTGTACGGCAGTCACCCTCGAACCTCGGAGTTGGATCCCCTCCAAGATCTTGAAACACCAGCAGTAGACTACCTGCATTCTACAATCACCCAAGCCTTTAAGGAAGCTGTTTCTCACCTTCAAAGGGCTAAAGAACAATACAAGAAAGGAGCAGATCAACATCGGAAGGAAGCCCCTCACTATCAAGTAGGGGATCAAGTCTGGTTATCCACCAAATATCTATCTCTAAAAGGGCCACGCACATTCAACCCAAGATACCTTGGTCCCTATTCCATCACTACCATAGTAAACCCAGTAGCGGTCAAGTTGGACTTGCCCCCGCACATGAAGATACATCCGGTCTTCCACGTCTCTCTATTAAAACCCGTGCAACCTCAAACCCGACTAACCAAATCTCCAAAACCTATCCTAGTGGATGGAGAACTCGAGTTTGAAGTCAAAAGCATTCTGGACTCCAAGATCTCCAAATCTAAACTATTCTACCTAATTGACTGGAAAGGCTACGGCCCCCAAGAGAGATCCTGGGAACCTGCTGAATATGTCCACGCTCCTCGCCTAATCAAAAGATTTCACCGAACATTTCCTGACAAGCCAAAACCCCCGGAGAAGCCCGGTTTGGGAGGGGCCTTGAGGGGGGGTACTGTCATGATCTCTGCTTCCAAAAGGTCAGGGTTTTCCCAACTCCCTTGGAAGCAGATCCATAACCCAGGTTCCGAGTGCCAACCAGTCCCAATTGGGACCTTTTGGACCCAGTCCTGGCGCCAGTGGCACCAGGCTCATAAATATGCCCAGTCCCAGCGCTGGAAGCGCCGGGCTCATAATGCTTGGGTGGACTTACCTTCAGCAGACCATGCTGCTTACTTGCCTGCCAGTTGAGCCTCTGATCCTCTTCTGTTTGGAACTACTTTTCCTGTTGGGTGGGGCTGGAGCCACTCCCTAGATTCAGAACACTGGAACTCTTCTGGAAGGCAGGAACTCTTTTCTTACCAGGAACTCTTTTCTTACTTAGGCGTGGCTGTGGAAGGAGACACCTAAGCACTACAGGAGGCTATTTAAACCACACCCGGTGGATGAATCTTGCTTTGCGTTATTCTGCAACCTCTGCAGCAGAACGCTCATCGTGTCTTCTGCATCCGGTCCTGGGCCTAAGGAAAAAGGCTTACCATCCTGAATCCAGTCTTCAGCAACACCTATAAAGACAAGAAAGAACAGGTTAGCATTCCGGCATCTGAAAGGCAAAGGCTTACCATCCTGAATCCAGTCTTCAGCAACACCTATAAAGACAAGAAAGAACAGGTTAGCATTCCGGCATCTGAAAGGCAAAGGCTTACCTACTCTTCGTGCGCTCCGGAGGTCTTCACACTGCATTCCGGCATCTGAAAGACAAAAGTTTACCAACTCTTCGCACGCTACGGAGGCCTTCTGCGCTGCATCCCGCATCTGAAAGACAAAACAAGGTGTGTTTAAAGACATTGGGGAACTTTAATACTCACGTGCCATTACTCCTTTCCACATCTAATCCAGTGGGTATTCCGGCACCCTGCAGCCGCTCCGAACTCGTACCTGCAAAATAAAAAGACAGTTAGAGCGCATAGTGAAGCAGGCAACAAGCGCTTACTTACGTGCTTCCAGGCGCTTCTATTCATCACACGGGCTCCATCTTCAACTCACTTCAGCCCGTCATCCGCCATCGCCGGAACCCTGCAAAACAAGAGACATCATTACTAAAGACTTTAAAGACATTTGAATGACTCGAAACTTACCGTTCGTGCAGTAAACGACGGACAGCAGTCCTCTGAAGTCAAGAGGCCTGCGCTACCTATCCAGTGAAGAAACTGGTTACAGCACCCTGCCCCGAGGCAGATGGAGAGCTCGGCATTCACTTACCTAAGGTGAGAGCGTTAACCTTTGGGGGTCTACAGGAGAGGAGAAGAGGAAAGAGATAGGGACACCCCAATAACCCCAGTTCATTAACCCCATATTTTCTATCTGCAGACATCTTACTCTACACGTCAGGCATACAGTGCACAGAGGTCCAGCCCAAAGAGCCAACCGGGTGCTACACATCACCTTTGAAGATACGGTAGTCGCCCAGTCAAGACCGGCGCCTCTGCGAGAATCAGGTGAGCGTTACAGAGTGCGCATCTACACGGAATCCCTCCGTTCCCACTGAAGGAAATGTATGATGGTGAACACTCTGTGCAACTCAGTTTTCTGAGTATACGTGAAGACCCATACACTAATGTACCAAATAGTGGGTCAGGTCGCCTTTTGAAACAGGGCATATCCGATGAATCTATGCTAGCTCCAACTATAATGGCTGAGCTGGGAAAACGAGTACGTATGTCATTAGGGCCCTCGACTCCTGCAAATCCGAGACATGGAACCATTGAAGAAGTACATCTATTTGGTGCGAGTTGCATCAACTCTGATCATCCGCAAATCCCTCCAATGGGACTAAATGACTCAGATCCAATCTCAATGCAAACATCTTTTGCCACGAACAGCAATAATCCTCAAAATTACGAGCTAAATCCAGCCACGGCTGATGGGGCTAGAGCATGCTCCAGTCCCGTAGACTACAAACAAAATCTCCTGGCAGCTCATGAAGCCTCCCAAATTCCAATTATGGGAATGACAAATGCACTCAATGATTTTGAGAATGCAGAAGCAACATTCCCTGTAATAACCAGAATTTTGAATTTGCTTGATAAGGAGCATGAGTTCACCCACCTTGAAATCAGAGAACTCAAACAAACAGCTAAAGAAACCCTCAACAAGATCAGCAAAATAGAGGGGTATCTTCTGGGATTAAAGAATGTTGGTGAACTCAAACCAAGCAACTCCACCATAGGAAAAATAATCCAAGCGTCCTCTATGGCCACTCAAACTGCAGCACTCTTACTGCAATCCAAAACAGTACAAACAAACCTCTCGGAAAAACCATTTGCGGTGTCATCAAGATCATATTCTAAAGTGTTGGAACAAAAAACGATGTTGAACAAAAGTATACAGGCAGAGGCCTCTGCTGAACCATCGATAATTAGTGACACAATTCAAATCAAATTAGATATGTTGGATTCAAAACTTACTCTACTAACAAACAGAGTTTTTTGCAACCTGGAAGGCAGCTCGGAAAGCTCTACATCTAGCTTTCCCTCATCCAGCAGAGAGAAGAGTGACAGCCCGTCCATCTTACTAGAGATAATTGAGCAGGAACAGCAGGAAGTTAATGAGGCAACAATTGCTAGCATCACAAATGTGGTCCCTATTAAAAACAAAAAGGGATTTTCTGCAGGACCCTATATGTCAAGAAGACAAAAGCGTATGCACACACGCCAATGAAAAAGGAAACTTCGCCCTAAAAAAGAGACAAAAGCGTCTGAAACTGCACAATCAGTAATCATGCCCCAGGATGATGCTAAAGGTGTGGACATGACAGACACCCAGCTAAGCACGTCAGGAGAGGAGGGCGTGCTGGACTTGAAACAGCTAGACGATGAAAGTAAAAAAGCCCTGCAAATAGAGAAAAATAAAATGACAAACAAAAAAAGGAAGCAGAAAAAGGAATAAAGAGTGTTACAAAAGAACAAAAAATGACCAAAATAAAGAAGGATACACATATCACCACAACGGCAACACAATTAAAGAAGACAGCCATGCACAACTGCAGGGAGGCACAAGCACCCGCCGCAATGAGTATTGAAGGTGCTTTGGCTATTGAATCTAAACCATCTAAACAGCTACAACTCTCCACCTTTTTTCAAGCGAAGGGGAGTAAAAAACCATCAGATACCAACGCTAAATCACAGCTTGAAATGAAACCTAAAGAGAAAAAAATATCTACAGATAAGAAGGTAACACCACAACCTGCACATGCCACTATTTTTACAGAAAAATTGGAGCTCCCCAAAAAAGAACCAAGTGGCAATACAAGCACCAACCAACCGTGTACTGTCCAGGAAGAGAGCGAGGAGGAAATGAGCTCTGATTGCCAACAGGAAATCACATCCAATGCCACCAGAGAAGTAGATAAAGAAATGGAGAACATCATCGGATGGCAAAGCGATGAAGATGTTAACGGCAAGAAACAAATTAATCGCTCTCATCTAATGCACATCTTCAATCTCATACCATCGCTCAGAAATATGAAATCAGAGGACATTGACTGGGTGGAACTGTTTAACTCCAACAATAATAGAATGGTATGTAAAACGCACTCTGTAATTATTACGAAATTGCTCTTAGAACATTGCATGGACTTTGAGTTATTGGGACTTGAACTTTTTCAATTTGAATCGCATGAAGCAGCTAAAAACTTTCTCCAATTCCAACCACCCAAATATTCCATGGCTGATACACAAGCTGATGGCAATCAAGCCCTCAGAGAGCCAGAAATAATAGCACTTACACAACTGGCCAACGTAACTGCTACGATCAAAGATTGGTCATTGCTGATTCCTTTTGCTAAAACTCTAAATGAAGTAAATCCGGTAGTACATCTTTCATAGTAACAACGAAATATCAATTTGTTCCTGCAATTCCTGTGGGTTCAAAAATTTTACTACATGGCAGGACAAAATTCGTGCTCATTCTGAGATATCGATAATTCTAATACAGGAAACGATGAACACACAGGACTGGGTTATAAATGGCTTCACGACATTTCTCACTAAAGCCAAGTCTGGCAGGGGAGGGCGACCGGCTGGAGGGCTGGCCATTTGCATTAACAATAGTTTAAATATAAATTCAGAGATGATTCAAAGTACAGAATTCATGCTAGTAGTGCTGCTTTCTTTATGTAACGATTCGTGGCGTCCATTTTACATAATTGATTTATACTGGAATCCAGCCAGAATATCACTAGAGTGCATGCTGGAACAGTTAAATTCAATTTTGGAGGATATTTACTCACGCCATCCCTCGAATTATATAATCATTGGAGGGGATTTCAATGCATGCTGCAGTGGGTATGAAACTGCAAGCGTGTCACATGGGCTCTCTGCATATCAATCACAGTCACAGGAGAATGGCAACAGATGGAGACAGTTTTTGGAAAGCTGGGACATTTATCTGATAGATTTTGATTCTAACGCAACTCCATATACATGGCGGCGAGATAAAAGTACCTCCAGAATTGATTTTTTGGCTGCATCACAAAATTTGCTACAGTTAACATCACTGGCATATACGGTAGATGTACAACTGGGGGATCACTTAATTATTGGCACAAATATTAGTATGAAAGTACCAGCATTAGCAAAGGACTTAGGGTTGGACTTTGTTGAAATTGAACGCCCGGACATCTCCATAAAATGGAATGCCCGATTATGTCGTGAAGTAAATAAAGTAATTAAAGCTTCTACTTCCACACTAACAAAGTCTAATTGGCATTCACATGACACCAAGTGCATAGAGAAGTTATTCACAGAGACAATTGCATCCACTGTCTTACTAAGAACCAGTGACGTTGATAGATTAAAATCACAGCCTCACAAACTTTGTAATGAGGCAATCCTCAAATTGAAATGTTTGAAAAACAGAACTTTACAAAAATTAAAGAAAAGTTGTCCCAATATCGAAGATTATCTAATACAAAAAAAGAAAATGTGTAATAATTTCACCAACAAAGTTCATAACATCAAATGGAGTGCAAAAATCAAAAACAATCAAAACATGGTCCTATTTCTGTGCACAAACAACAGGAGATCCATATGGGTGATGCTTCGCAGTGGCGTAGACAAAAAATCAGAAGTAATGACATCTCCAGTCTCTGCGTCAACTTGGACGACATTCATAAAAAGGAAATACCAACTCCCCCTCGCGTTCCAGCAAACGGATTCATGCGATACGAATTATACAACTGTATCTGTCTGTCCGTGGTCAGAACTAGACATTAAAAGGGTGATAAACAACCTAAAATACTCAAAGGCACCGGGGCCCAATGGCATCCCGGCATGTGTCATGAAACAAGATCATGGATTATGGGCCTTCATATGTAAAATCAAATATGATAACATTTTTTAAATCCGAAATCAATCCCTACATCATGGAACACTGCCATAGTAGTGCCCATCTGGAAAAAAGGAAGCAGAGAAGATCCAGCCAGCTATAGAGCTATCGCCCTCCTAGACACCTCAGAAAAAGTATTTTCTATTTTGATTCTAAAGGAGCTGGAACGTCACATGAAAGACAAAAACATGCTTTCAAGATTTCAAGTGGGCTTTCGACGGGCAATGGGCACTCCTCTGAATGCCACCATCCTAGCGCACTTACTCACAAAATCAAAACATGGTGAATGTGGTCCTATCTATATGGCCTCCCTGGATTTAACATCTGCGTTTGACACAGTCATCCGATCATTATTATGGTCCAAGTTAAAAAAATCAGGGTTTGATCCAATGTTATTACACATGTTAGCTCTTCTCCATGAAAACACGCAAGTCCGGATTCGTATCTCTCAACAAGGCAACTTATCTGACGTAGTCCCTACGTTTATTGGCGTCAGACAGGGATGCAATTTAGCATCCACTCTGTTTAATGCCTATTTGTGTGATATGGATAACATATGGCAGGGTACTTCCATCTATCCTGCCAAGCTGGGGGGCTTGCGCATACAGTGGTTGGCGTTTGCGGACGATATATTACTGTTCAACCTCACGCCATCTGGTCTGCAAACTAAATTAGAGATGTTTGCAAAATTCGCACTATCACATAATCTGAGTGCAAATGCATTGAAATCAAACATCATTATATTCAGTAACTCTAGTAAAAAATATGTCAAATATAAGTGGGCACTAAATGATACTCGAGTTGAATGCATACACTCGGTGAAATATCTTGGATACAATCTATCTAACAACGAGTCGAAAAGCATGTGGAAAGCTCGCATTCAAGACAAGATCAAACCACTATATGCCCAAATGAAAATTATATTCAATAGATACTGCGAGTACTCTGTCTCCTCTATTTGAATACTACACGTTAAAAGTAGAAGCAATAGTGTTATATAGTCTGGACATGTGTTTGATAAACATCGGACCAGAGCTAAACCAGGCTCAATCCGTGATATGGAAAAAACGTTAAGGCTACCTACTGCAATCCCTAGTGCAGTGATACGACATGAGCTTGGTCTCATATCCCTATCTGCTCGCCTTCACTGGAGGCGTCTTAACAATCTTTCAAAAATGCTTACTCCACCACAAAACTCTCTGTATGAAAATCTGTCAACCATGATCACAGAGAAATCTCCCAAATCTATAAAAAAATATTATGGGGAAATGTTGAACTTATTATCAAATATCAATGCAACAATTGATGACTTGCAGTTGCGCCCAGCATGTGTTAAAAAAAGCTATATGAACATGATTGGAGAATTACCCTTGAGACCCTTTCAACGCTGACAATGTACACAGAAATAGCAGAGTTTGTTACTAGATACACCCAAAGAGCAAGATATTTGATGCAATTCCCGGCAAAATTAGAACGGGACACTTACTTACGATTTAAGTTAAATCAGTTTCCGACTATTGAAAAAATCCAATATTGGAGAATCACGCCCGTAGAAATTGCACATGGTGGATGTCGATTCTGTGGCAATCACACCATAAAGGAAACTCTTAAGCATCTCATTCTTTATTGTAGGCACTTTGAAACACATCGCATCACTTTCTTTGGCAAAAATAAAACTGATATCATGACACTAGGGAGAGAATGGCTGTGGATTTGTTGCATGTGGGGTACAAATGTAACGTTGATTCTGTCATTGACAAGGTTCTTAAGCATTATTAATACGCAACTTCAACAGAAATTAGTTGAATATAAGGCATGGGTGAGACCTGACCTGTAAATGAAGCGCTTGAGCTGTTCTGCTAAACAAGGAAGGACAGCGTCCGACCAGTAACATGGTTAATGTTAAACACTGATAGCAATGCCATAAGGGCAAATGTAATTCATGTGGACTTAACTTAAAAGGCTCCAGTAAATGCAGTAGTTGGCCACATGTTGAATTTTAATAAATGTATTCGATTAAATGTATCGTTAACAACGCTAATGGAAATTGTGTGATCTCCCACTATAACTGAAATCGGTGAAACGTACTGTCTGGACACAGGCAAACAGTTAATGAAAGGCTGGTGTCAACAGCATACATGCAACAGGTGCTTAGTAAAGTAGCGGCGATATTGTAATTTGTGATTATGAAGTGTAAATATGATTTTAGAACTTGTTATATGTAATGAAAAAGATATATGAATTATTGTGAAATTTTGTATACAGCAAACGTTAAATGTGGAAAAAAGAATAATGTGAACAGAAAATGTTTCAAGAAACGCAAAAAATTGTTGTAAAAGTTTGTAAAACGAACTAAAAACAACAAATATATTTTAAATTAATAAAAAAAAAAAAAAAAAAAACTGTTGAGATTCAGATCGTCTGATTTCAGCTCCTTTTACTCCAGGTTTTTTGTATCTGATTACATGATTCCTCGTCTTGGCATTGGTTCTTGTCTTTATATCTTGAATATAATCATCTTCATTCCAGGTAATCATTTAATTCATGATTCTCTTCCTGTGTGCTTCTTTTAGGTCTCATTCTTTTCATGTGAGCTTCCATAATCATATCATGAAGTGTACCAACATAGCTTCTTCTTTCTGGATTAATCACAGGAACATCTATCTGTGGACAGGCTACACCTACATGTGCTCCTTGAGTTGGAGAAAGTTCAGAACGTCTCATCTGCTCAGCAGCCTATTTAGGCATGAAAATGTCTCGCATAATCTCCATCTGGGATCTTCTTTTTGAAACTGCTTTTTTGGGTCAATTGTCACTGGACCGGGTGTTTTTGCAGGTATTACTTGTGTAGGCTCACCCTCTAATAACCCCTTGTCAAGCCTCTCTTGCCAAACCTGTCTCTGGTGTCCAAAACTAAGTTCTAAGACACTATTTGCATTTGTACGATTGTTAGTGACATCCATCTCAAGCTCAGGCAATTTGCCATCTTTCTTTGGAACAGGAATAATTACATAGGGTCTAGTATGCCTAGTAGTTGCCACGCACACATATTGTTTGTTTGTTTTATTTATTTCTATAGTGCACCTTTTATTTATTTCTATAGCGCACCTTAACCCAGAGATAAGTGGGCGCATTTGACAGTTACAGAAGTTACAGATATACAGGTCATGGAATACAGGATTTCAAGGAAAGTAGAATCAGGCAATAATCAAATTACAATAATTACAGGTATGCAGGGTCATAGAATGCATAATTGCAAGAATATACAGGCAGGCAGTAATCAGGACAGGTAGTTACGAACAGGATACAGGCATGGGATCGCGGTTGGAGGTTCAGGGATCGGTAGTAGGCAGTGAAGTCAGTAATGGGTTTTCTTTCGTGTTAGTCCATCTTGGTAAGCCATTTGATTGAGTTACTTTTGAAGTTCCGGAATGGCTTGGTCATTTTTAATGAGAGAGGAAGCGAGTTCCATAGCTGTGCAGCCATGACTGGAAAGCTAGTTTCCCCTGACTTTTGAAGTTTGTATCTTGGGACTGTCAGGCCTAAGGTGTTAGATGACCAGGTGATCCGAGTTGATGATCTGAGGTTACATTTTTCTGTTAAGTATAAAGGGGCTGCATGGTTCAGAGATTTATACGTGAGAGACATAGTTCTGAGTTGGATTTTATCCTTGATTGACAGCCATTTATGCTATATACTTGTTTCCGATATGTGAGCTCTCCTTGAGATGCTCAGAGCTGTCCTGAAGGCGTTGTTTTGCAGAGTTTGTAATTTATTGAGCACGTATTTGCTTGCTCCTTACTAAAGTCCGTTACAGTAGTCCAACTTGGACAATATTAACGCTCTGGCGAGGATAATGCAGCTCTCTGTAGAAAGCAGCGGTTTGCAAGCCCTGATCAGTTTCCCTGTATAGACAGTTGCCGAGGCTGCAGCATTTACTTGTTTATGCAGGTTCAGTGTGGTGTCAAGATAAAAGCCTAATGTTTTTGCCTCCTTTAGCCACTGGTATCATATTTCCATCAATGTTGAAGGAGGTGTAGTCTGTGTTCATTTTGTTCAGGTTGGCTGTGGAGCCTAGAATCAACAGCTCTGTTTTATCGTCATTCAGGCAGAGGCCGTGAGAGGCCATCCATGCCTGAATAATTAGATAGATTTTGTTAACTAATTATACATCAGTGGCATAAATACCTCTCAGAGGGAGGAGGAGCTGGGTGTTGTCTGCATAGTTAGTGTAGGTGACACCCAGATGGTCCAGATCATTGAATAAGGGCTTTGTGAATATGTTGTACATAGCGGGTGATACACAGGATCCTTGGGGGACTCCACATGTAATGGGAATAGGGTTAGCTGCTGCTGATTGTCCTATTATTTAGAAATGATTGTATCCAAATAATGGCATTCTGGGAGAAATCGGCTGCTGAAGCAAGGTGATTGCATAGTACTCTATGGGCGACCAGATCGTACGCCGCCGAAAGTTAGTCTATTTGTGCTTTTAAATCGATTAGCACTGTTTCTGTTCCGTGTTGGGGTCTAAACCCAGATTGGCGAGTCCCTAGGTGGTGGTTGGTCACTAAGTATTCCTGGATTTGTAGGTAGGCTACCCTGTCCAGTATCTTTAGTAAGAATGTCACTGTGGTGATTGGCCTGTAGTTGGTAGGGATGGTGGGGTCCAAGGATTATTTTTGAAAGGAGACGTAGATTGCTGGGAACTATACCTGTGGTGAAAGATGTGTTGATTAGTTTGGATATGAAAGGTGGCAGGTCTCTTGTGGCATCTTTGATTATTTGCGCCACGCAACTATCGCCTTGGCATCTTGTTCGTTTAAGGTAAGCAATGGTTTTTTGTACCTCCAGGACAGAGGCTTGGAAAATCTAAAGCAATGGGTTGGTTTAGTAGGAGGCTTTGTGTTATAATGGATGTTGTTGAGTTTTGAAGGGGTAGGCGCTTTTCTGCAATTTTGGTTTGCAGTGTGGCTAGTTTATTGTTGAGAGCATTCTGAATGTTCGTGCACCGGAGTTTGTCCTTAACCCATGGATCCCTGGGGGTGATGAGCGTCTCCATCTCTCTGAGGATTACGAAGAGCTCTTTAGTGCTAGAACTGGCTTGATTTATTCTTTTGTTATACGACTCGTGTTTAGTGTCAAAGTATTTCTTCCTTGTATTTTGCAGAGAGGTTCATTAGGTTGGTTTTGTTCTCAGCGGAAGGGAGGTGTTTCCATATGGTTTCCAGTTTTCTTTTTTCTGCACATAGGGCTTTTAATTCTGGGGTGAACCGAGAGTTCAAGTGAGCTTTTGGTTTGCTTTTGCGTAATTTGAGGTGGGGGCGATGATATCCAGTGCTTTGGTCACAGAGGAGTTATAGATTTCTACTAGTTTGTTGGGGTCAGTGATTTCCTCTAAGGAATTCAACTTTGGAATCACATATGCCAAGATGGCGTTCACCGTTATGTTTTGTTTGTTGCTTGTAGGACATGGGGGTGCTGTCAGGTTCTGTTTAGTTTTTTGGGTGTCTACTGTAAGGGTAAATGATACTAGGTGATGATCTGTCCACGGTTGGAGAGTGATGGCAGTAATTCTGGTGTCGCAGTTATGGTCGGCTACCCAGTCAAGGGTCCTGCCTTTGTCATGGGTGGATTGGGTGACTTTTAGATTGAAGCCTTGTTCTGTAAGAGTGTTGGCCACTGTTAGTGCTTGGTGATCATTTGGGTCGTTCAGTCCTAGATTGAAGTCACCTAGTACTAATATTTGGCAGGTCTAAGTTTGATTTTGCTATGATGGCGTTGCCGCCTCCTGGGGCATCTGCTCTATCAGCTCTTAAGATTGAATATTTGTCAGGTACAGCGAGTATGAGTGATGGTCCTGCTGCTGTATGCAGCCAGGTTTCTGTAATGGCCAGGAAGTCTAAATCATCGGCTGTGATTAGGTCAGCAATGTCAGTGGCGTGTACTACCAAAGATCTGGCCTTGATCTGGCATTTTCCTTCTGTTCGGGAGCATGCACAGGCGTTTTAGCTCCATTTGCACTAATGTAGAACGCTGTTCGTACAGTCAGTGAAAGCAGTATGAGTATGAACACAATGCAAGTAGAGATGACAGAGATATGTCACCCTACAACATTTACATCTTGGACAATGTGAGCATCTCTCTTCATGCAGTAATATTATATTGCTACTAAGATTCCCCATCTTCATTACCTAAGGAAGGAAAAACTCAATCTTTAATACATCAGCATTGTGAACTGCTTCTGGAAGCTGCTATCTTGATTCAACAACTCATTCTCGATCAGTTGTTTGCCTACTGGATGACAAAAACAACTTTCTCTCTATCTCTGGAATCCGTCTTTCACCAGCCGAACTGTAGATGCCGCTTTAGTATATAAAAAAATGACCTCAGTAAGTCTAAATGAGCTCAATGACATAGATTATCTCCCAATCTATTCCTCGAATCTGATTCAGCCCATACGACATGTCGAATTTCCTTCAGCATGATTCAAGAGTCTTTTTTCATCAGCACCCTTTCGATTTGTCCCTCGAAGAAAAGTTTCTACACCGACCTGTGATTTTGCCCAGAATAAATTCTTACTTGGATAATAATGCCTTTCAAGATCACATTCAGATTTGCAGTGTTTCTCGAATCCCTTGGAAAGGTGAGCACATCAGTGTGCCTTCCAACAAGATGCGGGTACTCCTCAATCAGACGAAAGAACACCACACTGACTAGTCTATGAGCTGCATCAGTTGATAGGGGCATTTTTACTCTCCTCCCTCCACTCCCGCATTACTGTAGGCCACCGCCGCCTCAGCTTCACACTCTGTCTCTTAACCCAGACGCAGATCCACGTGCTCCACCCAGCACCAAGGAATAAATGCCCCCTTCATGTAGACCCCGTCCCAGGGCTTCCCCGCCACGATCTGACCTTCAACCTCCTTCACCCCCTTGGGTGCCTGTAAATGCCTTCGTGCAGAGCCCTTTACTTGACTCCTCCACCCGGATTCTCCCAGATATGACAACAACCAGTTAAATTCCACTGGCATAGATGTCCTCCAAACGCCAATATTCCCACCTGGCACTACGCTGGCACCAAACACATGCACCATATGCACATCTAGAGCCTAATTCCCGCTCCATGGATTCCCTTCTCTAACTGTTACCTATTCTTACAGTCTGGCTATCCAGCCACCCTGACGCCCTTACCTGGGAGGATCAGCCCTCCACTTTTCGGAATTCACCTTCAAACTTAATTGGGTAAGATCTATATTCTGTTTTCAATCACGAATGCCATCCTAATTCTCTTGGCCTCAACCCTCAACTAACTCGCTCTCCTTCCTTCCTTCTTCTCCCTTGGTACATCGTCTCTGCTTTCCTTCACTTGTTACATTTGTCAATATGTCTATATGCTTACACACTTTTATTTACTGTTATATGAATCATGTTTTTCCTGTATCACTTTCACCACCATCACCCATCACCACGGATATGCAAACTACCACCTTGCTAAAAATGTGTTCTAACAACTTTATGTCCTAATACATTCATGTATACATATTGGATTAAACACAACTGTTTATGATTCGTATATCCACCAAATATGTCACTTCACAACGTGTATCACCATCTCACTGAACCAACTCACACATCACAGCCTTGAAAAAGACTAAGGTTGAAACGCGCGTCGGCTGTATTTTTGTTGTCATGATGCCTACCCCCGGAGCACCAGGCCAGGCCCAGCACCCCCGGAAGCAGGCATCATGCCCTCGGGTAAAAGCCCAGCGGCCCCTTATAGGGGCTCTTTGGACTCAGTCCTGGCGCCTTTGGCGCCAGGCTCATGTTGGACATCAGTCCTGGCGCCATAGGCGCCAGGCTCATAAAGGGAGGTGTTTTGTGCACTTACCTGATGCAGACCATGCTGCACGCTTCAGGCCCCCCTGAGATCTGAAAGGGACTATTTTTTCATAGGGACTATTTTTTCACTCGGGCGTGGCCAGGGAAGGATACATACCTAGTTGGGAAGGATACATACCTGGGACTTCTTTGGAGGCTATTTAAGGCACACCCAGACAGCAGCTCATGCTTCGCGTTGTTCTGCTTCCTGCAGCTTAACGCTCACCGTGTCTGCTCCTGCTCCTGGACTCAAGCCACGCCCGCCTCGAACCTGGAAGACCTGCAAGGAAGGAAGAGAAGAGGAAGGTGAAAACCAAGGACTACACTTCTTGCCTGCATCCGGAATCTTCTCGCCAGCATCCCTGAAGAAAGACTTCCATTTAAAAGCATTGCGTTGCTCGCTGCAGCGCCACTCTTCACTCACCTTTCCTCAAGACATCTCCCGGCTCCATCGCGGCTGTCAGCATCGGACGCCACATCTCTGCACCTAGGGGAGAGAGGAAGAAACAAAGGGTGAGCAGAAGGAACACAGAAGGAAAGCCTGATTAACAGCCATAATACTTACCGGCTTTTCTTCCACATTTCGGGTCGGCGCCGCCCCGTTGGCAGGTACCGTACCCCGGCCCCTATGGGCAAAGGACAAGAGAGATTTCTGGGGAATGATAAGGACATTTAGAGGGATCGCCCTCATCACTACTCACCTCGGCAGTTTAACTCCTCGACGCATCGCCTTCATTCTGCACCTGAAATAAAGGACAGATCACAGGTTAGAAAGACAACATAAAGGGGGCCTCACTTGAACTTTGAACTTTCATACTTACGGCGCATCGCTCAGGAAAGTCAAGTGGATTTTGCCAGCGCCATTCTGAAAACCAGTGAAGTAACTGGACGAACACGTGCCCCTGCACCAGAAGCAGGATGGAGAGTTCATCCTTCCAAACCATAAGGTGAGTTTAAACCGGGGTTTGGAGGAAGTTAGAGAGGAACGAAAGGGGAAGGGGGAAAGGGTGGAGCTAGCACACTATTCTGCAGACTGTTAATCCCCTTTCTCATCTGCAGAAGGATATTCCTACGGGCCAGGCAAGCACGATTTGGAGGTCCTGTCCAATCGGTGTTCCGGGTCCTGCGCATCACGCTAGAAGAAGCCACAGCAATCCAGACTAGACCAGCGCCCCGTGGGAACCAGGTGAGCGTTACAGAACGCGAAGCCTTCCTACAAATTCCCACCCAGGCGCTATGGAAACTTCAGAAACTGACCAGTTGGCCCAATTACTGGGGGAATTACGGGCCGAAATACACGCCGCTTATCAAGAGACTAGTGCCCTCAGGAGGGAAGTGATTGTAATAAAGGATAGAGCTGATGACCTGGCTAGACAGCTTTTGCAAGGTCATGCTGGACAAACTCCTTTACCCGGTTCCGGGGGGAACCCCGCTCCTGTGGTTTCCAGAAACCCGGTGCAAATTAATCTACCTGGAAACATGCCGCTGGCCCCACCTGAACGCTTTGCTGGGGACCCCAAACGATTCGCCGTATTCATGAATCAGTGTCGTTTGCACTTCCTATGCAGACCTGGGGCCTTCCCTAATGATCAGACCAAGGTAGCCTTTGTGTTGTCATATCTCAGCGGCTGTGCTGCCGATTGGTCAGTCCCACTGGTAACTCAAGATGACCCGATTCTTCGTGATTTTCATGGATTTCAAACAAGCATGGAAAGGTTATTTGCTCAACACTCCCAGGGACAGGCTCTGGATGACGAACTTCTATCTCTGCGACAGGGCAATCAAGACCTTCTATCCTACATTGCAACCTTCAATAGACTAATTGTGGAAACTGGTTGGCCAGAGGATAAAAGAATCACGTTATTCTATCGAGGTCTACGTGGAGAACTTAAAGATGCCCTGGCACAAGTTGTAAATCCGTCCCAAGAATGCACTGAATATATAGACTTAGTGGTCCAATTGGATCACAGGCTGCAAAACAGAAAAGCAGATCGGTCCAAGTTTGAAACCCGGGTGTTGGCCAAGACCCACACTAACCCCAAGGGGGCTGATGCCTTGGAGCCTATGCAAATCGGAGGTGTTAAAGGACCCCTAACTCAAAAAGAACGGGAAAGAAGACGACAGATGCAATTATGCCTTTATTGTGGGTCCTCTGGACACTTTCTACGAGATTGCCCGGTTAAGCCGCCCAAGAAGGTGGTAGGAGCCGCTGATAAAATCCATGGAAACTCTGTATCGGGAAACGACCACGCCCGGCAAGCGTAGGGGTCCGCTTGCCGAGCTTGAAAACTAACTCTCAGACCTCGCATTTCATTGTGCCAATGGTCCTCGTAGATCCGGAACAGCCTAAACGGTTGCATGCTATAAAGGCATACATCGATAGCGGGGCTATAGGAAACTATGTGGATCGAGAATTGGTCTCTAGGATAAACCTCCCTCTGCGTCCTAAAACCAACAAAGATGTCATCACCACAGTAGATGGAACCGAAATTGCCTCTAGACCGGTAACACATTCCACAGCTGAGGTGACACTTGTAGGTCCGGATGGCCATCGGGAGGCAGTTGTGTTTGATGTAATCAAGGCTCCACAGTTTCAGCTTATTCTTGGAATCCCTTGGTTAGAGACACATAATCCTCGAATTGATTGGCGAGCGAAGAGAATAACCTTCCCGGATTGTGCACAAACCTGCTACCCAGAAAATCCAAAGACTAATCTAGCATCAGTAACCTCTGTCCCCGTGCAACTACCTCCAGAGTACCAAGACTTTCAGGACGTCTTCCAAAAGGAACAGGCCAACACGTTACCTCCCCACAGATCGTACGATTGCCAAATCGATCTGGTGCCCGGTGCACAACCCCCTTGTAGCAGGATTTACGCCCTTACTGAACCAGAGAATCTGCATTTGAGACAATATTTAGATCAATACCTCGCCAATGGTTTCATTCGCCCGTCAAAGTCCCCGGCATCCTCAGCTTTGTTCTTCGTGCCTAAAAAAGAAGGCGACCTTAGAACTTGTATCGATTACCGCGCATTGAACCAGATAACTGTTAAAAATCGTTACCCTCTGCCTCTGATCCCTGAACTCCTTGACCAGGTGAAGGACGCTTGCGTATACACCAAGTTAGATCTCCGGGGGGCTTATCATCTGGTACGAGTAAAAGAATGCGACGAATAGAAAACGGCCTTCCGTACAAAATATGGACTATTCGAATACCAGGTGATGCCTTTCGGGTTGTGCAACGCGCCTGCAGCCTTCCAATTCTTCATGAACGATGTCCTTCGGGAACTCATCGATGTCTGTGTTGTCGTGTGTATCGATGACATTCTTGTGTACTCCTCTTCCGAATCTGATCACAGAAAGCATGTCAGGGCCGTCCTAGAGAAACTGCGCCAGCACAAACTGTTTGCCAAACTGGAAAAATGTGTTTTCCATACCACCGAGGTTGAGTTTCTCGGATTCATCCTGACACCTAAAGGGGTCCGAATGGATTCACGGAAAGTGGATGCCATCCTCAAATGGCCATCACCTAGTACGGTGAAAGGTGTCCAAAGCATGCTTGGTTTTGCCAACTTTTATCGCAGGTTTATCCCGGAGTTTTCACGTGTGGTGCAACCCATCACTGCACTCTTGCAAAAAAATAAACGTTTTGAATGGACCGAGGAAGCCGAACAGGCCTTTCAGGAGTTGAAAGCTAAGTTCACGTCCGCACCTATTTTGAAGCACCCGCGTCCCGATCTCCCATATATAGTCAAAACCGACGCGTCCAGCTTAGCCATGGGAGCTGTCCTGTCTCAGAGAGACCCTGAAACCAACCAACTGCACCCCGTAGCATTTTGGTCCAGAAAGTTCTCGCCGCCGGAGATAAATTATGCGATCACCGATAAGGAACTATTAGCCATCAAGTCCGCCTTCAAGGCTTGGCGGCATTATCTCCTCGGCGCCCGGCATACCATCACCGTGATCACTGATCACCGAAATTTACAATATTTAAAAACTGCCAAGGCTCAATCGTCTCGACAGCTCCGATGGGCTTTGTTCTTTGCTGAGTTCGATTTTGTAATCACCTACCGCCCCGGCTATAAGAATGGTAAGGCGGACGCTCTATCCCGAATTGGAATGGAAGAAATAGACACAAACTCAGAACCTGTGCCGATAATTCCCGAACAAAGAATTTTGGGGATAACCACTTTACAAACCCTTGAAGACATTCAAGCATGAGTGAAACAATTCCTGGACTCTTCAGCCTTGCAGGATTGGATCAAAAGGGGGTCTAACTTTTCAGTCAAGGATGGCTTACCTTACTTCCAAGGACGCTTATTTTTGCCAGAAAAGGAATTGCAAGAACTGGTTATTTCCCGTCATCATGATACCCTGATGGAAGGACATCCTGGCATTACCAAAACAGAGGAAAAGGTTAAACGACAATTCTGGTGGCCTTCCTGGCGAAAGGATATTAAATCTTTTGTGATGTCCTGTAGAGTTTGTGCCCAAAACAAAGGTCAAAAGACAAGACCCGCCGGTCTTCTTCAGCCCTTAGACATTCCACCAGCACCTTGGCACACCATGTCACTAGATTTTATCACGGACCTGCCCTCTTGTAATGGTTACAATACTATTCTGGTCGTGGTGGATTTATTTTCCAAAATGGCCCACTTTATACCGTTGAAAGGATTACCTTTAGCCTTTGTTCTTGCCAAAGAATTCCTCGAAAATATCATCCGTTTGCATGGATTCCCGTCCATACTGGTCTCCGATCGGGGTAGCCAGTTTATTTCTCATTTTTGGAAAAAGTGTTGTCAACTGGCACAAATCGACGTACGACTCTCGACCAGCCACCACCCACAGACCGATGGTCAGACGGAGAGAACGAACCAGACCCTTCAACAATATCTACGATGTATGTTGCACCAATCGGAGGGTAATTGGAAGGACATTTTATGGGTGGCAGAATATGCATACAATAACTCGATACACTTTGGAAGTGGTCAGAGCCCCTTTTATACCCTATATGGACATCACCCTCGTACTTCAGACTTGGACTCACCTCTGAGCCTTGAAATGCCCGCAGTGGACCATTTGCATTCTACGATTACTCAAGCCTTCAAGGATGCAACTGCACATTTGCAACATGCGAAAGGGAAATACAAAAAGAATGCGGATCTGCATCGAAGAGAGGCGCCTCCATACCAAATAGGGGATCAAGTATGGTTGGCTACCAAACACCTATCACTCAAGGGGCCTCGAACTTTTAATCCAAGGTATTTAGGCCCTTACTCGATCAAAGCTATAATCAACCCAGTGGCAGTCAAGCTTGATCTACCAGCTAACATGCGGATTCACCCCGTTTTTCATGTGTCACTTTTGAAACCAGTGCACCCAGGAACCAGATTAACAAAGCCACCAGAACCGATTCAGGTAGATGGGGAGCCTGAATTCGAGGTGAAGAACATTTTGGATTCTAAGATCTCAAAATCAAAACTTTTCTATCTAATTGATTGGAAAGGGTACGGGCCTCAGGAAAGGTCTTGGGAACCCAGTGATCACGTACATGCACCTCGGCTGGTAAAAAGGTTCCATCGGAATTTCCCAAACAAACCGAAACCTCCAGAAGGAACGACCTTGGGAGGGGCCTTGGGGGGGAGTGCTGTCATGATGCCTACCCCCGGAGCACCAGACCAGGCCCAGCACCCCCGGAAGCAGGCATCATGCCCTCGGGTAAATGCCCAGCGGCCCCTTATAGGGGCTCTTTGGACTCAGTCCTGGCGCCTTTGGCGCCAGGCTCATGTTGGACATCAGTCCTGGCGTCATAGGCGCCAGGCTCATAAAGGGAGGTGTTTTGTGCACTTACCTGATGCAGACCATGCTGCACGCTTCAGGCCTCCCTGAGATCTGAAAGGGACTATTTTTTCATAGGGACTATTTTTTCACTCGGGCGTGGCCAGGGAAGGATACATACCTAGTTGGGGAAGGATACATACCTGGGACTTCTTTGGAGGCTATTTAAGCCACGCCCAGACAGCAGCTCATGCTTCGCGTTGTTCTGCTTCCTGCAGCTTAACGCTCACTGTGTCTGCTCCTGCTCCTGGACTCCAGGCACGCCCGCCTCGAACCTGGAAGACCTGCAAGGAAGGAAGAGAAGAGAAAGGTGAAAACCAAGGACTAAACTTCTTACCTGCATCCGGAATCTTCTCGCCAGCATCCCTGAAGAAAGACTTCCATTTAAAAGCATTGCGTTGCTCGCTGCAGCGCCACGCTTCACTCACCTGTCCTCAAGACATCTCCCGGCTCCATCGCGGCTGTCAGCATCGGACGCCACATCTCTGCACCTAGGGGAGAGAGGAAGAAACAAAAGGTGAGCAGAAGGAACCCAGAAGGAAAGCCTGATTAACAGCCATAATACTTACCGGCTTTTCTTCCACATTGCGGGTCGGCGCCGCCCCGTTGGCAGGTACCGTACCCCGGCCCCTATGGGGAAAGGACAAGAGACATTTCTGGGGAATGATAAGGACATTTAGAGGGATCGCCCTCATCACTACTCACCTCGGCAGTTTAACCCCTCGACGCATCGCCTTCATTCTGCACCTGAAATAAAGGACAGATCACAGGTTAGAAAGACAACATAAAGGGGGCCTCACTTGAACTTTGAACTTTCATACTTACGGCGCATCGCTCAGGAAAGTCAAGTGGATTTTGCCAGCGCCATTCTGAAAACCAGTGAAGTAACTGGACGAACACGTGCCCCTGCACCAGAAGCAGGATGGAGAGTTCATCCTTCCAAACCATAAGGTGAGCTTAAACCGGGGTTTGGAGGAAGTTAGAGAGGAACGAAAGGGGAAGGGGGAAAGGGTGGAGCTAGCACACTATTCTGCAGACTGTTAATCCCCTTTCTCATCTGCAGAAGGATATTCCTACGGGCCAGGCAAGCACGATTTGGA